>NC_063183.1:14946663-15606306 GCF_023159225.1 Perognathus longimembris pacificus | reverse complement strand
TCTCTCTGTCTCCAGAACCAGGCTTCTGGAACCATGAGAGCTGCAAATGGAACCAGTGTGGTGGAGTTCATCCTCCTGGGACTCTCCAGGCAGCCCCAGCAGCAGAAGCTCCTCTTCCTCCTCTTCCTCACCATGTACCTGGCCACCGTCCTGGGAAACCTGCTCATCATCCTGGCCATCGGCACAGATGCGCGCCTGCACACCCCCATGTACTTCTTCCTCAGCCACCTGTCCTTCGTGGACGTCTGCTTCTCCTCCACCACCGTCCCCAAGGTGCTGGCCAACCACATCCTCGGGACTCACACCATCTCCTACCCTGCGTGCCTCACACAGATGTATTTCCTGTTTCTTTTTGTGGACATGGACAATTTCCTGCTGGCCGTGATGGCGTATGACCGCTTTGTGGCCATCTGCCACCCCTTACATTACACAACGAAGATGACTCCTCAGCTCTGCGTTCTGCTGCTCACGGGGTCTTGGGTCATCGCCAGCCTCAACGTGCTGTTACACACCCTGCTGATGGCACGGCTGTCCTTCTGTGCTGACCATGCCATCCCACACTTCTTCTGTGACGTGACGCCCCTCTTGAAACTCTCCTGCTCAGACACACACCTCAATGAGCTGATGATTCTCACAGAGGGCGCCCTGGTCATGATCACCCCCTTCGTGTGCATCCTGGCCTCCTATGTGCTCATCACCAGCGCCATCCTGAGAGTCCCATCCCCCAGGGGCAGGTGGAAAGCCTTCTCCACCTGTGGCTCCCACCTAGCTGTGGTCTGTCTCTTCTATGGCACCATCATTGCTGTGTATTTCAACCCTTCATCCTCGCACTCTGTGGAGAGAGACACTGCAGCCACAGTGCTGTACACGGTGGTGACCCCCATGCTGAACCCCTTCATCTACAGCCTGAGGAACAGGGATTTGAAAGCGGCTCTGAGGAGAGTGGTGGGCAGGAGGACATTTTCAATGTGAGGAAAGAATGCAGCCTGTTTGGTGTGGTGGCTCCTGCTTGTAATCCCAGCTAAGGGGACATGGAGATGGGGCAGGTGGAGGTTTAAGGTCAGCCTGAGTAAGAGGCCGGTGAGATTCCATTAAAAGAAATAAGCTAGGTATAGTGGTATGACCTTATCTTCCCACCTATGTAGGGAGGCGTGAAATCGGAAAAGTGAAGTCCAGGCCAGGGACAGGGAGATTCTGCATGGAAAATACCTAAGAAAAAAAGAAACAAAAAAGCAGCAGCAGCAAGAGGAGAAGAGGAGGAGGAGGAAGAGGAGGAGGAGGAGGAGAAGGAGGAGGAGGAGGAGAAGGAGGAGGAGGAGGAGGAGCAGGAGGAGAGAACACACTGGTTCTTGTTTCTAAGCAACTGTACTTTCACTAGTTGAGTCAAATGCAGCAGTAGTTTATCCACAGGGTTGCGGGGGGTGAGCTAGGGACAGATAACAAAGCAAAGCAACCATAGTGCTCTGTTGCCTTAGTGCTTCAGTGCTTCTAGGAAGCAATGGGACTTGATTGATTGATTGATTGGCAGTATTGGAGTGTGGAGTTAAGGGCTTGCATTGCAGGTGCTCTTCCATTTGAGCCAGACATCCAGGCATGGCCTTGAACCATGATTGTCTCTAGCTGCACTTCCTGCATTGGTAGGATTCCAGGTGAGCCACCATCTTGGTCAGGTAATGGGCCTTCTTCAAAGGACAGAGGGAAGCAAGGGAAAGCCCAGGTGTCTGCTGCATGCTCTCCTATGGAACCCCAGGCCTCAGGTCACTGGTAGGATCCTTGGCAGCTGCCTCTGGGTCAAGGACCCTGGGTCCTTGGAGTAACCCAGTCTCCAGCAATAGACACTCTTTTAGACGGTGCTATACTCTGTCCACCAAGTATTAAAGTCAGGGGAGCGATGGAATCTTCTCCCACCCCACTCTAGACTGTCACAAATCCCTGTACTCGGACTGAGGACTGTGAGGTGTCTGGATTTATCCTGTAGCTGGAATTGGTAGTGTGTCACAAGGGCCATGGAGGCTTTAGTTCCCCCACCTCCTCCTGTGGGGGGTGGGTAGGACAGGCCTGGCACTCCTTGCCTGCTTTTGTTTTGTTTTGCTGTTGTTTCTCTGGTATTCTGCCTTCTGGCCACTTGCTTCATAGTTCACGGTGCCCTCCTTGTTTTATTCTCTTCAGCTGTGTGTATGGAGGAGCTTTTGTGTCCACATAGCAAATACTGCCGATGTTCTTTCCTTTTCTTTTTTATTTTGCCAGCCCTGGGGCTTGAACTCAGGGCCTGGGCCCTGTCCCTGAGGCTCTCTGTGCTCAAGGCTAACGCTCTACCACTTGAGCCACAGCACCACTTTCGGCTTTGTCTGTTTATGTGGTACTGAGGAATCGAACGCAGGGCTTCATGCATGCTAGGCAAGTACTCTACTACTAAGCCACATTCCCAGTCCTGCCTATGTTCTTAATCCACTCACTTGTAGACATGCCAGATGGTAAAATAGGTCATTGTAGAACATTTGGGGGATAAATAAAAGCCAACAAAGTAACTTAAAATCTTTTGTACTAGTGACTATTGTAAAAAGGGGTTCCTTTGTAATTCCACACACACATAATGTACGTTGATCCTATTCACCCTCACTATTATGTTGTTACCGTCTTATTCTCCTCCTTCCCCTCCTTTTTTTCTTACAATGTAAAGGTCTTCCTTATGTTACTTTCTTTTTCTTTCTTTTTTTTGCCAGTCTTGGAACTTGAACTCAGGGCCTGGGCACTGTCTCTGTGCTTCTTTTGCTCAAGGCTAGTGCTCTACCACCTGAGCTACAGTGCCACTTCCAGCTTTATCTGTTTATGTGGTATTGAGGAATGGAACCCAGGCTTCATGCATGCTAGGCAAGCACTCTTCCACTAAGCCACATTCCCAGTCCTTATGTTACTTTCGTACATTCTTATAAAGTACTTTTGTCAGTCACCCCTCCGTTAACCTCCCTTTCCCCTCTTCCCCTCCTACTGGTTACCCCTTCTTTTGTATTATTTTTAGGTTAAGACGTTTTTTAACTATAAGGATTATTTATTTACTTATTTATTGTTAAAGTGATGTACATAGGGGTTACAGTTTCACAAATAAGGCAGTGAGTACATTTATTCTCAAATTTGTTACCTCCTCCCTCATTTTTCTCCTATCTTCCCTCCTCCACTCAGGGTAAGACTTTATGAGAAAAAATATGCAGTCTTTGTCTTTCTCATTTCACTTCATATGAGCTCCAGTTCCATCCATTTTCCTGCCAACATAATTACACTCTTCTTTCTAACTGAATACTTCATTATGTATGTCCATACCACATTTTCTTCATCCATTCATTAGCTGATGAGTGCCTGGGTGGATTCCATAGACTGGCTATTGTGAATAGAGCTGTAATACACATGAGTGTGCGCGTGTCTATTGTATCTTGACTGACATTGTTCTCAATGTATGTCCACTCCTTTGTTAATCCATTCCTAGGGTTTCTATTTTAAGCTACTGTAAATAAGATTTTCTTGATTTTCCCCCCAGTTTGTTCATTGTTGATAGATCAGTTATTGAATTGTATATGTTCACTTTGTATTCTGTTACTTTACTGAAACTGTTTATGAAACCTAAGAATTTCTTTTTGGTCTTTAGAATCTTTTAGCTATAGCATCATATCTTCTGTGAATAGGGACAATTTGACATTTTCCTTTCCAACTTGTATTGCTTTTCTTTCTCTTGTCTTCTTTATTTGTTCAATCACCAGAGCTTGAATTCAAGGCCTCATGCTCTTGTTTGGCTTTCTTGCTCATAGCTACCACTCTACCTCTTGAGCCATGCCTTCAGTCTGTCATTTTGCTGGTTTATTGGAGATGGTATTCAAGGACTGTTCTGCCTGGCAGGGTTCAAACTACGATTAGCGATTATCGTCGTCTCAGCCTCCCAAATACTAGGGCTACAGGCATGCATCACTGCTATTTGCCTTCATACTTGCCATTTTTTGTTGTTGTTCATAGTGGAGTTACACTCAGGGTCAGTGGTACTTTGCCACTTGAGGCATGCCTCCAGCTTGTCTTTCTCTGCCTTAGAAGTCAAACATGATATTGAGTAAGAGTGGATATCCTTATCTCATTCCTGAGTTTAGGGCAAATGGTCCCAGTTTTTCTCTGGTTAGTAAGATCTTGGGGGGCTAGGAATATGGCCTAGTGGCAAGATTGCTTGCCTGGTATACATGAAGCCCTCGGTTCAATTCCCCAGCACCATATATATAGATAGAAAATGGCCAGAAGTGGTGCTGTGGCTCAAGTGGTAGAGTGTTAGCCTTGAGCAAAAAGAAGTCAGGGACAGTGCTCAGGCCCAGAGTCCAAGCCCCAGGACTGGCAGAAAAAAAAAAAAAAAAGATGTTGGCTATAGGTTTATTGAATATTGCCTTTAATATGTGGAAGTATGGTTCTTCTATTCCTAGGTTTTTCAGGTCTTTTATTAAGAAGGCATATTGGACTTGGTGAAAGGATTTTTTTTCACTGCAGTTACTGAGGTGATCCTGTAGTTCTTGTTCTCTATCCTGTTTACATACTTGTTACAATTATTGGTTTGTATAAGTTGAGCCATGCTTTCATTTCTAGAATAAAGCCAGCTTAACCATAGCATATAATTATTTTCAGGTGTTGTTGAATCCTGCTTGCAAATATTTTATTGAGAATATTTGCATCGATGTTCATCAAGGAAATTGAACTGTAATTTTTTTGTGTCTTTATCTGGGTATCAGAGTAATAATGGATTCATAGAATGAGTTGGGTAGTATTCCTTCCCTTGTTATTTGATGGAATAGCATGCAAAACACTGATGTTAGATTTTTTTTCTTGGTTGGTCATTGGACTTGAACTCAGCATCTGGGTGAGGTCCCTGAGCTCTTTTGCTCAAGGCTAGTACTCTGTCACTTTGAGCCACAGCTCCACTTCTAGTTTTCTGATGGTTAATTAAAGATAAAAGACTCATGGATTTTCCTGCTCACATCTATAATCTTAGCTACTCAGAAAGCTGAGATCTGAGGACTGAGGTTTGAACCCAGCTGGGGCAGATAAATCCTCATGAGACTTATCTCCAATCAACTACTCAAAAGCCAGAAGTCCATTTGAATTATCTATAGTGTTATTTAATTCTGAAATTTCTCTGTTGATTTTTTTGTCTAGACAACATCTATTGGTGATTGTGTTATTAAAATTACTTACTATTATTTTCCTGGGGACTAGGTGTAAAAAGGTTTTTATGCATTCTTCATTTACGAAGGATAGCTTTGCCAGATACAGTAATCTAGCTTGGCAGTTATTTTCCTTCAGAGCTTCAAGTACATCATTTCATACTCTCTCTTCTTTTAGAGTTTCAGCTGAGAGATCTGCTGTTGTATTCATTATGCTATATTGATGGCTTATAAGTGACTTGGTACTTCTCTCTTGAAGTTTTCAACATTCTTTCCTTATTCTGTATTCTTAATGTTTTATATGCTATGGAAAGGTTATTTTTGTTCTTGCTTGGTAACCATGTCATCTCTTAAAATTTGAGATACTTTCTGCCCTTGTGTTTATTTTATTTTATATCTTCAGTGTGCATTTCTTTGCCTTCTATGATCATGATTCTTTTCATACTATCATCTAGTACTTGTAAGGGTTTCACTTTAACATATCCACATTTGATTACAATTTATCCTAATAATTCAGTTTCTATATCACTCACTTCTCTCCCTTTTCATCTCTTAAAACAATTTCAATATATTTCGTTTTTCTAACATACATGTATATAGCATACTTCAACCATATTCACTCTCTGTTTAGTGGAGGTCCCAGAGAACTGGTATGTTTAAATTGTATTTTTTTTTTTGCCAGTCCCGGGGCTTGAACTCTGGGCCTGGGCTCTGTCCCTCAGCTTTTTGCTCAAGGCTAACTTTTACCACTTGAGCCAGAGTGCTACTTTTGGCTTTTCCTGAGTAGTTTATTGCACAGGTGTCTCACAGATTTTCCTTCTCAGGCTGGCTTCAAATTGCTGCCCTCAGATCTTAGCCTCCGGAGTAGCTAGGATTATAGCCACCCAGCTATTTCTTCTTGTTGTTGTATCTAAATAGGATAGGCAATTTATTAATGTTTTGAACTTTCATTTAAATTCTTAGAACTATTTATATTATTGGAGTCTTACAAATATTTAAATTCATTGTAGCCATTCTCAGGGACCTTAATGACTTTGATTGTCCTTAAGGCTCAGAACCTGGCACAATCTTTGCCAGCCATATCTAAATCTCTGCATTTGCACATTTAGATAAGCAGACTAAGTGGGTGACTTTATTTTCTTGTTTTTTTTAAAGTTATCTTTATCTATGTTCTAATTGATCTACCTTATCTTTAAGTTCTATCATTTTGTCTTTATCTTCATCCAGTCTAGAGACAGGGCTTTTAACTGAGTCTTTAATTTGATTTATGGAGCTTCTTATTTCCTGAATTTCAATCTGAATTTCTTTCATTGGATTCATCTTTCATACTCTAAATTTTCTTCATTTCTCTTTTCTTCCTTGGTAATACTGAGATTTGATCTCAGGCTTTTGTACCTATTACTCAGGTACAGGCACTCTACTGCTTGACCTCTGTCTCCAGACCTTTTCACTCTGCTTCTGTTTGAGAGAGGGGCTCAGATTTGTTGGACAGACTGGACTGAGATCCTTTACCCTCTGCTAAGCCTGGTCTGTGATTCTCCTTCTTGTGCTCTTATGCTGTTGGAAATGGCCAGTATGCATGACTATGCCCAGTCATTGTGTCCTCAGGACTAGGATAATAGGTGTTGACCTATGCATCCTGAAGAGCTAGGATTACAGGTATGAGCCACTGGTGCTTAGTTTCAGGGTGTCTTTCTATGACTCACAGAGCCCACAATTCCAATCATTCCCACCAGGACACATTTTATAGAAAAAAAGAAAGAATTAAAAGCACACTAGAACAATAGTTGTAAATCAAGGATGTACAGGGAAAATATTAATGTGCAGTGACCCTGTCCACAGGTTTGTATGGTGGAAACCATTTGTCATGCTATCTTCTTCCCAGTTCTAAGTCTTGAACTCAGGGTCTGTGCACTGTGCCTGAGTTCCTATTCAAGACTAGCACTCTACCACTTCCACTTGACTCACAGCTCCACTTCTGGCTTTTTCTGTTTATGTGGTACTGAGGAATCGAACCCAGGGTTTCATGCATGCTAGGCAAGCACTCTACCACTAAGCCACATTACCAGCCCTGTCATGCTATCTTTCCTACCCTTTTCTCATAATTATTTTCAAAGTAGGCAAACTATCTAATAGAATTATCTTCTTCCTTTTGCTTGGAATTTCCTCCCATGCTTTCTTTCTGACACTCATCTCCACTTTGGGAAACAACCCATGCTAGTTTAAGAATCAATGCCTTTATTAGCTTCCTCTACCTCTGCCCCAAAGGCTTACATAATGCCAGCTTGGAGCCCAGCTGCTGGCTTTGTTGGGGGGTGGGATGGGATCTCTGGAGGTGGGGAATAATGAGAGGAAGCTAGGTTCTGGGGACATGCCTTTTAAAAAGATATTGGGATCCTGTCTCTTCCCTTATTGTTAATTAGATACAGACTTACTATGTTGTTCAGGCTGGTCTTGACCTTATGATTTTCTGCCATCAACCTCTCTACTGCTAGGATTAGAAGCATGAGCCATCACACCCATCTGTTTTTGCTTTATTGGCTCCTTCTGCTCCTCTGGTAAGAATGGGGTAGGCTGAGGAAGGCTGCGTTTTGATATTTTGGCAAAACTACATAGTGATATGGACTATCTATTCCTCAACCATAGAACCAAATACTCTGGTCTAACGTAGTATGTTGAAAAGGAGGAGAACCATATTAATATGGTTCCTGGACCACACAGACCATGTGCATTAGGAAGGTTCATTCCCAGAAAAGAATAAGCCATTTCAACTTGGAGAAATAGTCTCCAAAAAACATCTACACTAGAAGTTTTTCTGGGTTCTCATACAGACTACCTCTTTAGAAGTGGACTATTCTTTAATCCTAAACACAGTTGAAGCCCATCTCAGAATATGCTGTCAATATTCTTTTTTTTTTTTTTTTTTGCCAGTTCTGGGCCTTGGACTCAGGGCCTGAGCACTGCCCCTGGCCTCTTTTTGCTCAAGGCTAGTACTCTGCCACTTGAGCCACAGCACCACTTCTGGCCGTTTTCTATATATGTGGTGCTTGGGAATCGAACCTAGGGCTTCATGTATACGAGGCACGCACTCTTGCCACTAGGCCATATTCCCAGCCATGCTGTCAATATTCTGCCCTGAAAACTGGAGAGGATACATTATACCTGAATTCCCACATAGGTGGGATGAGAGCTGGTGAAAGATTTTTTTTTTAATCAGGGCTTTGTCTCTATCAATGTGAATGAATCCCTAATATGTTTAAGTTTTGACCCAACAGTAACATCTACAGTTTGGTAATATTTCTTAGCCATCACTGGTTCAACGGGGCCAAAGGAATAAGTAAGGGCAATTATTCTCCTTTTGTCTCTAATGAGGCTCTTAGGGAGTCTGGTCCCAGTGGCCAAAGAGGCTCCTGTAAATGCCGGTTCTGTGGCTGCCCTGAAGAGAAGAGTAAGATGAGGTCTGCCACTGGTTCAGGACCTCCTTATGATTCCAAATACCACAATCCGTGCAGATAAGAGCACTAACTAGGACAATGGACAGCGGCAGCATTGGCCTACAGAGGTAAGGTTACAGCAGTAGACTCAATATTGACATTCTTCTAGGAAAATTCTTTGTTACATATTACAGACAAATGGAGTAGTATTGGCATCTTCAATCTATTGGTTAACATTCAAGATGAACTCAGTAGTAGCTAAAGTGTTTCTTGTCCTTTATTGTGAGCTAGTGAGGATGGGTCAAAGTTGAGGGAGAGCAGAAAAAACTAAGTGCAGATACGTATGTACAGTCAGTCTGTATGTTTTTCAAATTTAAATGTACCGAAGAGAAATCATGACGGCAAGTAGGGAATCACCAGCACTGAGTGTTGGAAGTTGACTGTCTAGTTGTGGTGGCACACTTGTTTATAGAAGTTACCTAACCTGGTTTGCAGTTGTGGCGCTATCTCCAGCTATCCCTGCTGGAGATCCCAACTATCCCTGCATAGGTTTTGACTTTGCTGCCCTCTATGCTCGTCTGTTTAGAGCATGAAGAGCACAAACCACTCCACCATCTCGGAGTTCATCCTCCTGGGACTCTCCAGGCAGCCCCAGCAGCAGAAGCTCCTCTTCCTCCTCTTCCTCACCATGTACCTGGCCACCGTCCTGGGAAACCTGCTCATCATCCTGGCCATCGGCACAGATGCGCGCCTGCACACCCCCATGTACTTCTTCCTCAGCCACCTGTCCTTCGTGGACGTCTGCTTCTCCTCCACCACCGTCCCCAAGGTGCTGGCCAACCACATCCTCGGGACTCACACCATCTCCTACCCTGCGTGCCTCACACAGATGTATTTCCTTTTTGAGCTTACAGATATGGACAACTTCCTGCTGGCCGTGATGGCGTATGACCGCTTTGTGGCCATCTGCCACCCCTTACATTACACAACGAAGATGACTCCTCAGCTCTGCGTTCTGCTGCTCACGGGGTCTTGGGTCATTGCCAGCCTCAACGCACTGTTACACACCCTGCTGATGGCACGGCTGTCCTTCTGTGCAGACCATGCCATCCCACACTTCTTCTGTGACGTGACGCCCCTCCTGAAACTCTCCTGCTCAGACACACACCTCAATGAGCTGATGATTCTCACAGAGGGCGCCCTGGTCATGATCACCCCCTTCGTGTGCATCCTGGCCTCCTATGTGCTCATCACCAGCGCCATCCTGAGAGTCCCATCCCCCAGGGGCAGGTGGAAAGCCTTCTCCACCTGTGGCTCCCACCTAGCTGTGGTCTGTCTCTTCTATGGCACCATCATTGCTGTGTATTTCAACCCTTCATCCTCACACTCTGTGGAGAGAGACACTGCGGCCACAGTGCTGTACACGGTGGTGACCCCCATGCTGAACCCCTTCATCTACAGCCTGAGGAACAGGGATTTGAAAGCGGCTCTGAGGAGAGTTATCCACAGGCAGATGTCTTCTTACTGAGGGCTGTGCCACAGATCTATGAATCCTAGACCAAGTAATCTTTGCTATGTCTCTGACATACAATGGCAATTTTGTGCAAGTGTTTAATGAACTAGAATAAATACACCTGTTAGATACAAGTCCACTTATTTACAGTCTTGTTCCTCTAAATTCTTTGATGAAAGCTGGATTCCAACACTCACAATGGGAGGCTAGAGGGCCAGGAGTTGGAAACCAATCTGGGATACTGAGCCAGTTCCAGGCCAGTCTGAGTTCTACACTGACAGGCTCTCAGAGAAAAATAAATAGGGAAGTGGTGCTGTGGCGCAAAGCAGTGGAGCACTAGCCTTGAGCAAAAACTCAGGGACAGTGCCCAGGCCCTAAACTCAAGCACTATGATAGAGAAAAATAAAATAAAATAATTAGGGCATGATACTTATTTTTACTTGCTGTACTTTAAGTTATCTTACACAAAATTATATATATATATATATTTTTTTTAATTGTTTGCCAGTCCTGGGCCTTGGACTCAGGGCCTGGCCACTGTCCCTGGCTTCTTTTTGCTCTGGCTTCTTTTTGCTCAAGGCTAGCACTCTGCCACATGAACCACAGCACCACTTCTGGCCATTTCCTATATATGTGGTGCTGAAGAATCAAACCCAGGGCTTCATGTATAGGAGGCAAGCACTCTTGCCATTAGGCCACATTCCCAGCCCCACAAAATTTTACTTTTTTCTTTCTGCTTAGGTATGTAATTCAGTTGTGGAGTACTTTCCCCGTAGGCCCAAAGCATTTGGTTTGATTCTCAGAACCACCCAAAGACATGGCAGTCTTTCTTTCTCTCTCTTTCTCTTCTTTTCCCCCTCCCTCCCTCCCTCCCTCCCTCCCTCCCTCCCTCCCTCCCTCCTTCCCTCCCTCCCTCCCTCCTTTCCTTCCTTCCTTTCTTTTCTTTTCTTTCCTGGAAGGTGGTTTTGAGGGCTTGATCCTCACACTACCAAGTAAAGTCTTTCTCAGCAATGATCACTTTGAAAGCCTAAAATTTCATTAAGGTTTTTACCCTCCCACTGTGGAAATGCTCTGCAGATTCCCAGCTGTGGTGATCATTTTGGGATGCCCATTATTATTGCCCAGGCAGCTTTGAAAATTTACATATGTATGCTTGACCACACTAGTCATCCCAGTGGGATCTTGGCACTGGTCATTACCCACCTTTAACTTCCCTAGGGGGTGCAAGTATTCTTTTTAAATTGATACCACATGACTTTCCATGTTTTTCACAACATCTCATCATGTAGACAGACCCCTCAGGGATCTATGACCTCCAATGTAGGTAGAGCCAATACAGGTGAATGGATTGGGTCCTTGGCTCCTCTGTGTAGGCCAAAGCTAGTCCTTTGCCTATAAATCACCACTTTTATTTTCTCACCATGCAGTTTTACCGCCTTATATTTGGCAGGTCTACTTAGTATAGGATTAGCCTTTGATGTTTCAAGGACAAGACAATTTGTATTCTTTTTTCCATAATGCCTTGTTTTCTCCCAGAGAAGCAAGCTCTCCCTGAACCATCAGGACTGAAGTCTTACGTGCTCTGCTCGTTCTAGAGCCTTGGCTGACTATTGTGGATTGAGACTGTCATTCCTCCATTGTAAGCTTCTTTCAGAAAGCTGCTTGAGTCGCTGAGCATGTGGGACTATCTCATGTGCTCATTCATCCTTCCTCTCCCCCCTCCTCCTCCACCCTCCACCAAGGGTCCTGAGGTGTTCAGCATTCAGATCTCCTACTTCCATAGGAGATCTAACTGATAGGACTGGGGAGGTAATGATCTGAGTTTCAACCAGGATGTCCTTTAACAAGGTGAGGCTGGCCAGGCATGGGGTTCACATCTATCACCCTAGCTACTCAGGAGGCTGAGATCTGAGGACGGTGATTTGAAGCCAGCTTGGGTAGAAAAGTCTGTGAGACTCTTATCTCCAGTGAATCACATAAAAACCTGGAAGTGGCATTGTGGCTCAGGGGTAGAACACTAGCCTTGAGCAAAAGGAGCTCAAGGACAGTGCTCAGGACCTGAGTTCCAGACCTAGGACTGAGAGAGAGAGAGAGAGAGAGAGAGAGAGAGAGAGAGAGAGAGAGAGAGAGAGAGAGAGAAGAAAAATGATGAGGTTGAAGTTGGCAACCACTGCCATGTGCCTGTCAGCTATCTGGGAGGCTGAAATTGGGACGTCATTCTACACCAGCCAGGGCAGAAAAGTATATGACCCTCCATTCTCAATGGAAGAGGCTGGGTATGAAAGCACACACCTGCCATTGCAGCTACAACAGGAAGTCTAAAATTGGTGGATTGAGGCCAGGCATATATCCAGCAGGAAGTAAAACCTTATCTTAAAAAAACAAAAAAAACAAACCCTCCCACCCCCATGTGCTGGAAGCATTGTATAGTAGTCAAATGCCTGCCAAGGAAGCATAAAGCTCCAAGTTAAAACCCCCCATACTGCCAAAAAAAAAAAAAGATAAAAGAAAAAATAAGTGAGATTGATTGAGGAGCAATCAATGGATAAATCAGTCATCTGCATAGGCTGAGCCTTTGTGCTAAGGTTTACAATTAGCTTGTTCATTTGCTGGAAGTTTGGTTCTATGTAACAGAATTGAGAAGCACGGGGTTCTTCCCCACTCTTCATATGTTTGTTTTGGTTAGTTGTGGGGCTTGAACTCAGTGCCCGGGCACTGTCCCTGAGCTTTTGTGCTCACAGCTAGAGTTCTACCACTTGAGCCACAGTTCCAGGTTTCAAGGAGTTTCCTGGCAGGGCTGGCTTTGAACCATGATACTCAGATTTCAGCCTCCTGCGTAGCCACATGATGGAGATTAGATCATGGGCCGCCATCCTTGTAGAGGATTGATGTAGTTTCTGAAGGGCTGGGTTATTTCTGGAGAGAGAAGGTCATTATAACAAAGTGAGCCTAGACCCTCACTGCCTCTTGCCTCCTCTAAGGCCCCGTGACCTCTTCTGCACATGCTTCTTGTTACATTTTCACACACTCCCCGCATGGCGCTGTGCACATCTGTGATATAGCTGGGAGCCTTGGACAGATGGCAACACCAATGTTTGGGAAGATTTTTCACTTTTCAAAATCATTAGCCAATACATCTCCTTCCTTCCCATATTGCCTGCTCTCAGGTATTCTGTTCTAACAACTACTCAAAATAAGGGACAAAGACAGCTATCACCTGCATTATTGCTAAAAATGTTTAATCCCACACTCCATCTCAGACTTCCTTTTTGTGTTTTTGGGTTTTTGTTTTTTTTTGCCAGTCCTGGGGCTTGAACTCAGGGCCTGAGCACTGTCCCTGGCTTCTTTTTGCTCAAGGCTAGCACTCTACAACTTGAGCCCCAGCACCACTTCTGGCTTTTTTCTATATATCTGGTGCTGAGGAACCGAACCCAGGGCTTCATGTATACGAGGCAAGCATTTTACCACTAGGCCATATTCCTAGCCCTCAGACTTCCTTTTAACAATACACCCAGGTTATTTGTGGGCACGTTCATATTTCTCAGTCCCTACTGGAAACTTCCGGAAATTTCCAGTCCAGTAGATTGCACTGACACTGTTGGAGTGCAGCACACCTGAAGACAGGTGGCGTGTCCTAACAGCAATAACAAGATTTGCACCTGATGAGCTGGACATAGGGTCTGCATGACATTGGAGGCATCTCTTTATACTTAATCCAATGACAGAACAAACTCTATACAGACTCAGAAATAGGAATCCAATGTACGCACATCTATCTGAGGTGAAAAGATGGCCCTTTTACTAAATGCTTTAAGGGATCTAGTCCAACACTGCCAAGCTACTCCTTACCCTCCATGCCAAACCCTCTACTGGCAGCGTGGGGCCAAAACCCTATTCGGTAAATGAGCAGATATGAGGGGAAACGGACGGTTCTCTCAGGCTCTGCTATAATATCCTCATTTCGGTGCTAAGAAAGTAAGGAGAAAAGTTTTCTCATAACTGACTTCAAGCTCACACATCTCAGCTGACGTCTGCAAGATGATGTAATATGAGGTCTCAGGGAATTTCCTCCGGATGTATCTCTACCTAGACTGGCTTTATCCCCAAGATCTGACCCAGGAGTCACCGGATAAGCTGCCTTGAGAAGCTCCACAGGGATCAGGAAGTAGGTGGCACAATTATTTTCTGTTTGTCTCTAATGAGACTCTCAGGAAGTCTAGTCCTCCCGGGGCCATGAATGCTACTGTGAATACATTTCTGATTCCCCAGTCCCTTCATCCCGATCCAAACATCCCTTCTGCACAGAGGGCTAAGGCCATGAACATCTGTTCTCCACTTGGTCGGATAATTGACTTTCCAGTGCTTGAACCAAGGGCGCTGGCCAAGCCACTCCAAGGTAAAGAGCACGCAAGTCCACTCTCCGCCTTCGGAAGCCCGTCCGAGTTCCCGCCGAGCGTGATGACGAGTTTGCGCGCCGAGCGTGATGACGCGTTCGCTTCATTTGCATGAAGCCGGGTCTGTGAGGGCGCGAGTCCCGACCCGGAGTTCAGTTGCCTACGGCGGCGTAGGCGGCGTGCCCGCTCCACTTCCTCTTGCTGTTGACTTAAGGCCTCCGGACTTTCCCGGGTTTTCCTTCCTTCTTCCCGGAAATTTCCTTTTGTTGTCCAGATGGTCCCGAAACGACGGCGCATGCGAGCCAGCGCCGCCGTCTCCTCCGCGCTGCCCTCGGGGCGCTTCCCTGGCGTCGCCCTCTTCCTGGTCGAGCGGAGGATGGGCCGCAGCCGCCGGGCCTTCCTCACTCGCTTGGCTCTGTCCAAAGGTTTCCGCGTCCTCGACTCCTACAGCTCTGAGGTGACCCATGTGGTGATGGAGCGGACCTCGGCAGAGGAGGCCATCTGCTGGCAAGAGTGTGCGGCTACTGCTTCCCCAGGGCGCCCCCACCGGGGCCCCCACCCCGCTCTGCTGGACATCACCTGGTTCACAGAGAGTATGGCGGCTGGGCAGCCTGTCCCCGTGGAATCCCGGCACCGCCTGGAGGTGGCTGAGCCCAGGACGGGGCCCCTGAGCCAGGACTGGATACCACCCTATGCCTGTCAGCGTCCCACACCTCTCACGCATCACAACACTCCCCTCTCAGAGGCCCTGGATATACTGGCAGAGGCAGCAGGCTTTGAAGGCAGCGAGGGTCGCTGCCTCTCCTTCCAAAGAGCGTCGGCAGTACTCAGGGCCCTGCCCTGCCCTGTCACATCCTTGCGGCAGCTCCAGGGGCTGCCCCACTTCGGAGAACATTCTTCAAGGGTGGTCCAGGAGCTGCTGGAGCATGGGACATGTGAGGAGGTGGAGAGAGTTCGCTGTTCAGAGAGGTATCAGACCATGAAGCTCTTCACCCAGATCTTTGGGGTGGGTGTGAAGACTGCCAACCGGTGGTACCTGGAAGGGCTTCGAACCCTAGATGAGCTCCAAGAGCAGCCTCAGAGACTGAACCGGCAGCAGAAAGCAGGACTACAGCACCACCAGGACCTGAGCACCCCAGTTGGGCGGTCTGATGCTGAGGCCCTGCAGGAGCTGGTGGAGGCAGCCGTGGGACAGGTCCTGCCTGGGGCCACTGTCACACTCACCGGTGGCTTCCGGAGGGGGAAGATGCAGGGCCATGATGTGGACTTCCTCATCACCCACCCTGAGGAAGGCCAGGAGGCGGGGCTGCTTCCCAGAGTGCTGGACCACCTGCAGAGCCAGGGCCTTGTCCTGTATCACCAGCACCATCAGAGCCACTTGGGTGACCTCACACGCCTGACCCAGCAGAAACACACCATGGATGCCTTTGAGAGGAGTTTCTGCATTTTCCGCCTGCCGCAACCACCAGGGGCTGCTGAGGGGGAAGCCCTGGGGTCCTGGCCCATCTGGAGAGCTGTGAGGGTGGATCTGGTGGTTGCCCCCAGCAGCCAGTTCCCTTTTGCTCTCCTTGGCTGGACTGGCTCTCAGCTTTTTGAGCGGGAGCTGCGCCGCTTTAGCCGGAAGGAGAAAGGACTATGTCTGAACAGCCATGGACTGTTTGACCCAGAGAAGAAGACGATTTTCCATGTGGCTTCTGAGGAAGACATCTTCCAACACCTGGGCCTTGAGTACCTTCCCCCTGAGCAGAGAAATGCCTGATCCAATGATATTGTCACCCCCACCAGTTAGAAATGAGGGGCTGCTGCCCCAAGCCCTTACTTCTGCCAGCAGAGGGCTGGTCACTGCTGGGGCTTTGGTGAGGTGGGCCCTGCCTAGCCAGCTTCATAGCTGTGTGGCTCTGGGTCAGCTTCAGCCTCCCTATATGTCAGGGTCATATCCTGGCAGGGACTCTGAGCAGTACATCAGGAGCTGTGGCAGAGCCTTTGGTCCTGGTGTGAGCATTTGTTAAGTTGAGATGCATTGGAGTCTCCTGCAGAGCAGCCCACTAGAAGTGCCTGGGGAGGGGGGAGCAGGCATCCCCACCCTGTGCTTTTGCTGTGAGGTGGAGGATGTCATTCTGGCCTTGTGACATCTCCATGGGGTGCTCAGGGGGTGTGGCAGCTTCTTTTGCCTTGCCTCTCCGCACTAGCTCTGCAGCAGTTCCATACCCAAACCATGCAGTTCCAAGCACAGCCTCAGGCCTCTACCATTTGTGCCACCCTGCCAACCTCAGTACACACCCTCCTGAGCCCACCACCCAAGCTACTTCCTGTCTATTTCTTGCAGATGGGCTCCAGATCAGACATGGCCAACTCCTTCATCTCCTCTGAGGTAGAAGCGCTGGAGAGGGCCGTCCTGTGTGTTCCTCATGCCTAGGCACAGTCTGGTCCCTGCTGTGTCTACCTGGAGCCCACTCTGGTCTCCTTTGGACTTGGTCACCTTGTCAGGTGAGGGCTTCTCTGACCATTCACCAATTTTAGAATAAGCCAGGCACTGGTGGCTCACTCCTATAATTCTAGCTTCTTATGAGGCTGAGATCTGAGGATCATAGTTCTGAGCCAGCCCGAGCAGGAAAGGCTGTGAGACTTTTATCTCCAGTTAGTCACCAGAAAACCAGAAGTGGTGCTGTGGCTCAAAGTGGTGGAGCTCTAGCCTTGAGCTAAAAGAGATCAGAGACAGCACCTAGGCCCCAAGTTCAAGCTCCACAACCAATAAAAAAAATTTTAAATGTGCAATAAAGTGAGCTCTGGGTATGTAGTTTTACAGATTTTAACACATCATATGCCAAAATTTGTCACCTCCGCCATCACCAGGATATAACAGTCTTCTCCCCTAGAACATTGCCTTCCACTGTCCTATTACAGTCACTTGATGCCAACCTGGGTCAACTTCTTTCTGGCCATGATGGCATATGACCGCTTTGTGGCCATCTGCCACCCCTTACATTACACAACGAAGATGACTCCTCAGCTCTGTGTTCTGCTGCTCACGGGGTCTTGGGTCATCGCCAGCCTCAACGCGCTGTTGCACACCCTGCTGATGGCACGGCTGTCCTTCTGTGCAGACCATGCCATCCCACACTTCTTCTGTGACGTGACGCCCCTCCTGAAACTCTCCTGCTCAGACACACACCTCAGCGAGCTGATGATTCTCACAGAGGGCGCCCTGGTCATGATCATCCCCTTCGTGTGCATCCTGGCCTCCTATGTGCTCCTCACCAGCGCCATCCTGAGAGTCCCATCCCCCAGGGGCAGGTGGAAAGCCTTCTCCACCTGCGGCTCCCACCTGGCTGTGGTCTGTCTCTTCTATGGCACCATCATTGCTGTGTATTTCAACCCTTCATCCTCACACTCTGTGGAGAGAGACACTGCGGCCACAGTGCTGTACACGGTGGTGACCCCCATGCTGACCCTTTCATCTACAGCCTGAGGAATAAAGACATAAAAGGAACTCTTAGAAAACTAATCACCAGGGCTGAGAATGTGGCTTAGCTATAGAGTCCACGCCTAGCATGCATGAAGCCCTGGGTTCAATTCCTTAATACCACATAAACAGAAAAGGCTGGTGGGTGGGGCTGGGGCTCAGGTGGTGGAGTGCTAGCCTTAAGCAAATGAAGCTCAGGAACAGTGCCCAGGCCCTGAGTTCAAGTCTCAGGATTGGCAAAGAAAAAACCAAAAGTAATCATCATGAAATGTCTAACCAGTAATGACAGATAAATAACAGAGCAAATTAACTGCCAAGAACATCCTGTGTTTATCTTTTCCCTCCAATCTGTGAAATGTAACATTTGTCTTTTTTTTTTTTTGCCAGTGTATGTATATGTGGTAATGAGGAACCAAAACCACAGTGTATGTGTATGTGAGGAATGAGGAATCGAAACCACAGCTTCATGCACACTAGATAAGCACTCTACCACTAAGCCACATTCCCAGCCCCACTTTTGGCTTTTGTAAGAGAAGAATCGCATCTGTCTGGGAGGACCAAACCCTTGGTATAGACTCTTTAGGTGAAAGCTAGAAACTCTTTAATCAAATAGCTTTATCATTTCAATGGCCAGTATCCCCTGGCCATGCCCACCAGGAACACCACTGTCATTTATTATTTATTAAAGCAAGGGAGAATGGACACCTTTGGGGGAATAAGGACACCCAACTGAAGGGTGCTGAAAAGGACATTAATATCTGGGCTCTAGTGAAATGGTATCAGAGAGGACGTGTTTAAGTCTTGCAATGTGTTGAATGAGATTCCAAAGACAGAAAAATTCTGATTGGCTCTTTATATATTTCATGGGAAGAATAGACAGTCTGAGCTGGGCTCAGACTGAGCTGTTTTCCAAGAAGCAGCAGTAACTCCTTTCAGCCTCCTCAGAGAGGTGTTTGGTTATTTTTGTGGCCATGCTGACTTCATTATAGAATGTTATGTGTAAAGAAAATGAAATGTCCTTTTAAATTAATGTTTGTCACAACTGAGGAAAATTAAATTGGTTTTAGCAAGCATGTTTTGTTTTGGTTTTTGGTTTTTCTTTTTGGTCAGTCGTGGGGCTATTTTTCTAAAGATTACTTTGGTTTATATGTATTCTTTAGGTAAGATATATTAGAAGACTAGGATTCTGGTGTGTTGGGGATTCACACTGCCCTTCCCCCAGCCCTGGGGCAGTGTGGGAGGGAGTCCCTCACACCTTCCGGCCTCAACCGGAAGAGAAGCAAGTATTCCCCGCCTCTCGGTTCGGCCATGTGTCTAATGGCGGAGGCCTGGCCCTTGGGGGATTGTGGTCCCCACCCACAGAGTAAGTTTCATGACATCACCTGATGGGCAGCCCAGCTCAGCTAATCAGTCACCCCAAGTCCCTCCCCTTCTGCCTTTGTCACCGTAATAAATTCTTCTGCCTGCCCTCTGGACGGGTGAGACTAATGGACCATCGAATATGTCTCCCTGATGCCTCTCTCTCTCCGCCACCGTTCCTGACACGTGAGGGGACGGGGCGGGTGGGGGAGGGAGGCTTGGGCAACCTTTCCTCAACTTAGCATAATCCATGAGAACATGCTTTGTTCCTTCTGCCGGTGGGAGGGATTAAAGCTGAGTGTTCTTTCATAGTTTGGGATCAGACATTTCCCCCAGGAGATGGGGGGGAAAGGGGGTCCAGAGCCCCCCAACATTGGTGCGAATTGGTATCTGTACTAGCTGTTTTTGCATAGCTGTTAGGTCAAAGATCTTGAGGTCATCGGTACACACATGCGCACGCACAGACACACAGTCGTCAAGCTAAGGAACTGGTAGGGTTGAAGGTGAAATTGGCTCAAGTCAGAATGGAAAGAAAAGACACACCTTGCCGATCAAAACATTGGCTCTTATCGGTTCTATTACAGTTTACCATTTTTCTTGTCATATTCATTCTTGTCATATTCATTTATTTACAATTTCATTATGTAATATGCCCACTGACCAAAAAAAAAAAAAAACTTCCATGGTCAGTGCTTGGGCTTGAACTGGCCTGAGCATTGTCTCTCAGCTTCTTTACTCAAGGCTAGCCCTCTACCAATTGAGGCACAGCACCACTTGAGGCTTTTTCTGTGTATATGGTACTAAGGAATCAAACCCAGGGCTTCCTGCATGCTAGGCAAGCACTCTTACCACTAGGCCACATTCCCAGCCCAGAAGATTGTTTTTGAGATGGAAATCTAGCTAGTAGCCCAGGTTAGCCATGAGGTCAAGATCTCCCCACCTCAGCTACCAAGTGCTCAGGACTGCTAGGCAGGTGCTCTGAGCAATACCTGGCCACTTCCTGGGTGTGCATGTGGGTCCCACAAAGGTGCCAGTGGGGCAGTAACTCCTGCACTGTCCTGGCAATCCATGGTGCCTGGGCCAGAATAATAATGCTGCAGGCAGACAGTCTGGTCCCTGGTTTTAAAGGGTACTATTGATTCAAAATACAAATCCATTAAAGGCTAGTTTTCCTCCAACTATGTTTTTTATGCTGGTACTGGGGCTTGAACTCAGGGCCTCTAGCTCTAGTTAAGCTTGTTTGCGCTTGGCTGGCACTCTATCACTGGAACCAACTATAGCTCTTTGTTAGTTAATTAGAAATAAGGGATACATCTACCCCAGCTAGCTTCAAACCTCAACCTTCAGATCTGAGCCTCTCAAGTAAACTAGGATTACAGCCTTGAGTTAAAAGTGCTCAGCTGTGAGGTTTTCAGTTCTTATTTTAAAATAATGCTTTAGGGCTGAACAGAATAATAAAATTTACTACCTTCAGAATACTGCATTAAAATACAATTTTAATAAAATTGTGTTAAAAATTAAAAAAAGAGGGCTGGGGATATGGCCTAGTGGCAAGACAGCTTGCCTCGTATACATGAGGCCCTGGGGTCGATTCCCCAGCACCACATATACAGAAAACGGCCAGAAGTGGCGCTGTGGCTCAAGTGGCAGAGTGCTAGCCTTGAGCAAAAGGAAGCCAGGGACAGTGCTCAGGCCCTGAGTCCAAGGCCCAGGACTGGCCAAAAAAAAAAAAAAAAAAAAAATCTAAAAAAAAATTAAAAAAAGAAATAAAGATACCAAGTCAGGAATTAACTATTATTTGTTGATAAACTTTTACCACAGAGAAGTTACTGAAAATGTTCAGTTTGGTGATTACAAATACATCAGTTTAAAACTCTCTTATGTAGCAGCAATAATCATATAGAAAATATAATGAAAACAAACAAACAAACATAGCTGGGCACCAGTAGCTCATGCTTGTAATCCTACTCAGGAGGCTGAAATCTGAGGATCAAAGTTCAAAGCTAGCCCAAGAAAGAAAGTCTATTTTATCTCTGGTTAACCACCAGAAAACCAGAAGTGATGCTGTAGCTCAAAGTGGTAACTAGCCTTGAGTGCAAAAGCTCAGGGACAGTGGCCAAGCCAAGTTTAAGTCCCATGACTAAGAAAAAAAGAAAACCTGGAAGAAAAAAAACAACTCACCTAATAAAACTGTAGAATTTGTGAAAAAAAAAAAAACAAAACAAAACTTGGTCTTTTGTTGACATCACTCATAGGGCTTGAACCCAGGGCTTGGCCACTGTCCCTGAGCTTTTGCACTTAAGGCTAGTGCTTTATGACTTGGAGCCACAGCTCGACTTCTGGTTTGGGGGTAGGTAATTGGAAATGTCTCATGGACTTTTCTGCCAGAGCTGGCTTTGAACTTTGATCCTCAGATCTCAGCCTCCTGAGTAGCTAGGCATGAGTCACCAGCACCCAGCTGTGAAAAGTATTTGTTGCAGAAATTATTCAGAAACATTGAAACCCCAGTAAAAGAGGTACATACAACTGCTCCTTCCTATATCACAGTTCACTTACTGCAGTTTCACTGTATTGCAGGTTGAAAAATATATATAATTCTGCATTGCAGAATTTTCAATGTAACATGGGATTTTGCAATTGGTATTTATATAGTATTTATGATTTTAATTATTTTTGCCTAAAAATTTAAAACAATATAAAAATGTTATTTCAAACATATTAAAAGAATATCAAGCTACAGTATGTACTGTATTTTATGTACTGTAGTTCATCAGCGGATGAATACCATACTGTACACAATGGAAATGCAGTATACCACTGCTCTTTGCCCAAGTGAGACTGACCACAGCACACTATTGGCTAATGGAATCGAAGGCGACCAATCCCAGCACTGTTTTGTATCCTGGGAGCTAAATGGCTCAGTGACCTTAGCATCTGTTTGTTCTCCAGCACTGTGTCCACACATTCAGCATCTCTCCTTAGCCATTACATATCAATGATTGCTGCATGTAGTGTTGCTGTGCGGTGTTATTTTTGTGAAATTTTCATAAAGGTTTGAGTTTATTTCAAGCCCTCCCAAATGCTCTGCACCTTCTAAGGCTTCTGGCAGAGAACGCAAGAACGAGAGGAAAATGCTTACCATGAAAGAAAAGGTGGAACTTCTCGACATGTTAAGGGAAGGCAAAGGCGACTTTTAGCAAACTGCAAAGAGGACGGTCACTTCCTGCAATAAGGTCATTTTGTAAGGATGGGGTCTGCACTGGCCCTGGGGATAAAGGACTGCAGGAAGATGTTGCTGGATACCAACATCATCCAGACAAAGGCCAAGAAGCTTTATGATAGTTTTGCGGAAAGCACGGACATTAATAAAAGCACGGACATTAATGACAGTGACCCAGGATGAAGATGACGGAGAAAACACAGGAGGCCCATTGTGTGCTTCTCCCACCAGACCAAGCCTATTCATTGCCAGCAAGGGCTGGGTTGACACGTTTTGAAGACAAAGTCAGCAAATGAAGAAGAGGATGAGGAATGAGATAAACTACAAGTTGGAGAAGAGGAGGAAGTTGGCCTAATATTCATCTTGCAACCATGCTCAGACTGGCCAAAGAACTTCAGCAAGCAAAGAATGGGACCTCCAGATGCTTCACTCATTGCACTTCATAAATACGATGGAGAGTGGAATGTCAGTTTCCAAAAACCTGCTTACTCAGGAGAAAAAGCAGTGCCAGCAACTCCCCATAATTATGTTCATCACCTGGATAGACATCAGTTACACAGACTTAGTGGAAATAGAAGTTATAGCCCAGGGAGAAAATACTGCACACCCTGATGGAGCACCTGATGAAGTGGTACCTTCAGAAGAACTGCAGTGCTCTTCTTGATTGTGCAGTATTCACCTCATCGTCATCACCTTCATCACACAGCAACGTAATTCATGATCTTCATCTTTCAAGTTGGAATTTTATGTTGATAAAATTACATAGGTTTAAGAGTATATGAGCTCAAGCCCAAGGAATCAACAGAAGAAAAGAAAAAAAATGAGAAGCTCCTTAATGAAATAGTTTACCGATGTTATGTAAGTAGTCACTGGTGTCATATTTTCAATAATGTGGAAAAAGTGTGCTTTTCAATATACCTTCTCAAATTAACCTATATTCAGGTTACTGATGAGCATATCTTTACAAGTAACAGAAGGTGCTTAGAAAGTATATTACATAGCATTATAGTTTGCTGTAAGATGCACATATATTTTTAAAATTAGAAATAAATGACCAAATGTCAAGATTCCGAGCATTTTCAAAAACGTTTCACATGTGCTTGCGTATCTAGTGTTTTTAATTTGCTTAATAGACTATATTCATGTTTTTGTATTTTGATAATGTAATATTCCCAGTAAACTCCTGCTTTTAAAACTTTGTCCCCAGTGGGCTGGGCTGTTATGGAACACTTGTAGGCTTCTGGGTGGAGGAAACAGGTCATTTTGGGTATGTCCTTGAAGGCTCTACCAGGAATGTCTTCTGCTCTCCCTCCTCCTCCCTCCCTTCTTCCTTCCTCTCCCTCTGCTCTCCTCTCTCCCTTCTGTCATTTTCAGTGTCTCCCTCAGCCTCCTTCCTGGCTGCTAGAAGGTGTGGTAATTTTCTGCTCCATTTTCCCACTGTAGTCATGTTGTGTCCTGTGCATGGGTCTCAGGAACGGAGAATACTTTGAAATAATGAATTAAAATAAATCCTTTGTCCCTTAAAAAAAAAGTATAGAAAGTGCTTAAGAGCATGTAAGTGTTTATAAGCGTGTGGGAAAGATTAATAAGTGGGAAAGGCTTCTAGGGGGTGGATAGGATTTATAAAGCCTTAAAACACACACACACACACACACACACACACACACACACAAAATAAATATAACACTGATCCTTTGCAGATTTTCACCTATCACAGGGGTCTGTGGAACATAGATAGGTGAGAGATCACTGTAATTTGAAAGGAAAACAAAAATCTGTAGAATGAATGAATTTTCCCAAATCCTTCGGATGACATCTCTCTAATCAAAATACTAATGTGTTTTGGTAAACTTAAAATTCAAGCAAAACCAACCTAACGACACCAGTCTAAAGGCACCATTGGCTTTGCCTCTGGGCAGAGAGCACAGGAGGGGTCTGCATGACAGGTAAAAGACAATTACCACTCCAAGGAAGACCTCTAGAATCCTTTTTCTCAATGAGGAAGGTGAGCAAACTATGGCAGACAGGATGCGAGCAACCTCTTTGTGGTGACCATCCCACTGCTAATGGTCTCCTAACTGTGTACAGGGCTTAGATTAGCACACAGAAGGTTATTAACCAGCCAGGAATTCCAACCAACTTTCCCCTGGCTCCAGGCCAATTCAGATGAAAACTTAGCTCAGGAGATGAACATGGTCCGGAAAAATTTTCTCACTAGTGGGACTGTATGGCAGACCTGAATGATCCAAACATCTTTTGGCAAAAGACAAGGCAGTGAGTTTAGAGATCATCAGCTGAACAAAAGAGTAGACACTTTTTTTTGGCCAGTCCTGGGCTGACAGGGACAGGGCCTGAGCACTGTCCCTGGCTTCTTTTTGCTCAAGGCTAGCACTCTGCCACTTGAGTCACAGCGCCACTTCTGGCCATTTTCTGTATATGTGGTGCTGAGGAATCGAACCCAGGGCTTCAAGTATACGAGGCAAGCGCTCTTGCCACTAGGCCATATTCCCAGCCCCAACAGTAGACACTTTTAAGTGAAGTTATAAGAAAAAGATTTCTGGAAAATAGTCAACTTTTATCACAAATTGCAAATACTATTCAAATTCAGTTTAACATTACAAATGAGAGGAAGTCTTGGGACATTCAAATGCTGTAGTTTTCCTACATTGCAAAGTAAACAAATCCACACTCAGGCTTCACCAGGTTGCCCTTACAAGCTATTGGCTGAACCACCCTGTATTTCTGTTTGCTCAAAGGAGCAGAGTGCCAGGTGAGGACCTACACATTTCTGTTTTCTCACATGTGAATTTCCGTGTGTGTGATAAGGAGAAAATACACGTATTTCAATCGTCGCTCTGCAGGTAAGTGCCTAGACATTCATTTTCATTCACCCTCAGGAAAGTGATTTGCCTACTGTAGTCCAAAAATCACAAAGAAAGCTCTCGAGTGCAGAAAGTCTGCGTGCTACCTGAGGTATAACCCTTTAGGATGTGCCTAGTCTTTGGGAATTTCTTTAAGAATTTGACTATTGATCTAAATTTCCCTATCAGGAGGTTTTCACATGTCTGTATCTCTTAGGAAGATAAGGAATTCAAAATTCCTCACGAAACCTCAGGCTGAGACAGGACCGCATTTCCGCTTTGGTTCTTACATGCTGAGTGCGTTCTCTCATGCCGGGTACAATTTGACAGGCGACCAAATCTTCTCCCACAATTTTTGCAACCGTATGGTCTCTCAATCTCATGACTCTGCAGATGAAGCACAAATTCTTCATTGTTTGGGAAGGTTTTCCCACATTCTGGACACTTGAATATCTTCTGCCTTACATGGATTCCTTCATGTCGACTCCGATGACAATTCTGACGGAAGGTCTTCCCACACTGAGAGCAGGAATAAGGCTTCTCTCCAGTATGGATTCGCTCATGCTTATTGAGGTTTGTTTTATGATTGAATCTTTTTCCACAGTGGCTACAGTTATAGGGTTTCTCACCAGTGTGAGTCCTCTGGTGGGAAATAAGGTAAGAGCTTTCATTAAACTGTTTGCCGCACAGGGGACAAGTGTACCACCTCCTTGTCCTCGGGTTACGAGTAAGTGCAATGACACTGATGTCCACATATTTTGAGAGGTCCTCCAGTGGGGTATCATTTTCAATGGTTACTAGAAGATTTCTCATTTTCCTTTGCCGTGGAACAAGTGCATGTAGTTTTTCTTCTTGGCAACCTGGAAGTTGCTCAGGGAATAAGGAATAGTCCATTCCATCACCATCTGAAGACTTTTCTCTCCGGTCCTCCTTGTGCAGATCTTCACCAACAAGATCACTCTCACTGTCTGTTAAAATAGAGAATGTTATAATTTTGAGGGATATGACAACACTAGGAAGAAAAAATAAGTTTTGTTACTTTTGAAATAATAGCCTTGAAATTCAGAATCTGGCAGATCATCAGCAATCTTTTTCTCCTCTTTTTTTTTTTTTTTTTTCTCCTGTTGTGCTGGTCCCGGAACTTGAACTCAGGGTCTGGGTGCTGTCCCTGAGCTTCTCTGCTCAAGGCTAGCACTCTACTCTTTTAAGCCACAGCTCCACTTCTAGTTTTTTAGTAGTTAATTAGAGACACAGGCTCTTGGACTTTCCTGCTCACATTGGCTTTGAACCATGAGCCTCAAATCTCAGCCTCCTGAGTAGCTAGGATTACAGGCATGAGCCACAAGAACTCAGCTACTTATGTATTTTTTTGTTCGTTTGCTGTACCTGGTTTTAACTCAGGTCCTTCTACTTGCTAGGGCAGCTACCAATGATCCCCCCCAGTCCTGTTGCTTTTAGTTTTTCAGATAGGGTCTTATGCTTTTGCCTATGTCAGCTTCTAACCAAAATCAACCTACTTTCTCAGCTAAGTAACTGACCATGAACTGAAACTCCTGATACTGTGAACCAAAATAAACAACACCTGCCTTTGTTTCTATCAGGTATCCTGTCACAGTTACAAAAAGCTGACTAACACATGGGGCTAGAATTTGCTCTACTCCTTTTCCTTTCCTTTTTCCTGGTTGATCATATTATTTTTCTAATTGAATTCCAGGTCAGAGTGTCTAGTTTTAATGGAAAATTCGTTGATAGCTTAAAGGAATTACATGAATCAATTCATAAATCCATTTGGGGAAAAATGACTTTAAAAAAAATTATGTTGAGTAATCCTAGCCAAAACCTTGTTACTTCTTTCCATTCATTCAAACCAACTTTTCTTTTGTCCTTCCCAAGTTTTCACATAAATTTACATAACCTTTAAGTTTATTCCTATCTATTTATCTTGCATGCTTCTTTTCTTTGTACCTTTTAGTGATTATCCATTGCAGTTATGGAAGCTCTAGTTTGATTTTACATCCCATTTCTTTGCTGAAAAATGCTCTTACTTTTTCAATGAATTTTCAAGCATCCTCTAGGGTTTTCTAGCTACATGAGTCTATTAGTATAAATAGAGGAAGGTTTTTATCTTTCCTTCACAGTCTAATGCATCGAATTTGTTTCTTGCTTAACTGAACTAATAACAGAAACAAAAAGTTAAAACAGCAACAGTGAGGGTGGGTTTCCCCACTATATTCCCAATTTGAGTGGGAATGTCTCTCATTAAAGAAACTCTTTGGAAACCAGGTGCTGGTGGCTCATACCTGCAATCTTAAGTACCCAGGAGGCTGAGATCTGAGGATCGTGGTTCAAAGCCAGTCTGGGAAGGAAAGTCCATGAGACTCTTATATTTCCAATTACTGGAAGTAGAGCTGTGACTTAAAGTGGCAGAGCTCCAGCCTTGAGCAAAAGAGCTCAAGGACAGTATCCAGGTCTACGACTGACCCCCCCCCCAAAAAAAAAGGAAAAGAAAAAAGTAGCATTTATACAATGTTTATGACTGACTTTACACTTAACATATCAGACTCATGCTATAGGTATAGATAAGGGGTGGGGGGAAGAAAGGTGAGAATTGAGTCTCAGAGCCCCAAGCAAATGTCTCAGCCACCAAAGCAAATGCCAGCTATGTACAAGATTTAGGTGTTTGCAGGTGGAAACTGTGATCCAAAAATAACCAACTTCTCCTTTTATTTCTGTCATGTGTTTTCTTAATAGTGATACACAGCTGACTAATACACAGGGCTAGGGGCTCTCTGTTCTTCCTTTCCCCCTTTCTGGTTAATTGCACTCATTTTTCCAATTAAATTTATCATTGTGTAGCTCCAGTGGGAAAACGTTAGTGCTACTGTGAAAGGGTCAATTATTAGAGTGCTGTGAACAAAGATCCGTCTCCACTGACTGGCTCTATAGGGAAAATGGCCCCCATAGCTCCCCATGGAATAAAACATGTATAGGCTCTAGCACATGGAATTAAACAAAAAGAAAATGTGTGTGCAATTAGTAACTCAAGAGCCGCAGAAAGGAGCTGAGAATATGGCCTAGTGGTAGAATGCTTGCCTCGTCGTATACACGAAGCCCTGGGTTCGATTCCTCCGCACTACATATATAGAATAAAGCCAGAAGTGGTGCTGTGGCTCAAGTGGTAGAGTGCTAGCCTTAAGCAAAAAGAAGCCAGGGACAGTGCTCAGGTCCTGAGTTCAGGCCCCAGGACTGGTTGGGGGGGGGGGGGAAGAGCCACAGAAATGAACACACTTATACTAGAGCATACAATCTGAACACACAAAGGACAAGATTCTTACCTAATAAAGTCATCTCCCCAATATCGTTCTCTTTCCTCTCTGGGGTTGTGTGATGAGCAGGATCCATGCTCACACATTCTTCTTGACAATGAAATACATTCAAATCCTCAAAGACACCTAGCTCCTGAAAGAACAAGATGCCCCCTTCCTCTTAGTAAAGAGGTTCCTTGGTAGCTCTACTTGTAACAAAGATACAAAGATTAAGGGAAAGGATGGTGAATCTATACCTTAATACAAGAGAGTTCCTAGCTCCCCTAATATAAGGATGATTAGGCTGCGAGGAACCAGCAAAAGGAGAAGCGAGATAGTCAAGGAAACTAATTCTCAATGAGGTGTTATACATGGTAATGCTGCAAAACAGGGAAGGTGATGCACTCAAATAGCAAAAAGCCAAACCCACCTCAGAGTTGGTGTTAAAACATAGAGACACTGTCTCCTGTTTCTGCTGGATTTCTTCTCTGGGCAGAATCTTCACTAAGGGATGAAGTTGAACTACAGAAAGAAGTTGTAGTTAGTGAAAAACCCAAGAGACTACCAGACACTTTGCCTACATCTTCAGGACAAGAGCTCCTCTGGCAGATAACTCACAGCTTTTGAATCCATAATCCAATTCTAGTCCGGAATTCAATCCATAAACCCAGGGCCTTGAATCTATATGGAATCTTCTCACTATGAAAAGGATTCAATTACCTACCTACCTTTGAAATTTCCCAACAAAGTCATCACAGAAGAGTTTGAGGAGCAAAGTGTAATGATGGCTTTAGCAAGCAATTTTTTTTTAATGTATAGATGGGTTCTGAGGTTAAATTCAGGGACTTGCAATCTCACTTGTTTTTTTCACTCAAAGCTGATGTTCTACCACTTGAGATACACCTCCACTCATCAGCTTTTGCTGGTTAATTGGAGATAAGATTCTCAGACATTTCTGCTTGGACCGAGTTCAAACTGGAATTCTAAGATCTCAGCCTCAGGAGCTAAGATTATAGCTACTGGCAGATTTTTTTTTTCTTGTTTCTTTTGTTCGTGGAGCTTGAACTCTGGGCCTGGGCACTGTGCTTAAGTCACTGGCACCCGGGTCTTTTTTTTTTTTTTCCTCCTTTAATGGTGCTGGGGATCAAGTCTAGTTTAAAGTGATATCTCAATGTATTAAAATTGGCTCCTTTCACTGTGCATCAGGGGCTCATAGCTGTAATCCTAGTAGCTTTGATAGGCTGGGTTCTGGAGGACTGAGGTTTAAGGCTAGCCTGGCATAAAAGTTCACTAGACTCCATCTCCAAAATAAGCAGCAAAAAGCAAGGGAGAGGTGTGTCTCACACAGCAGAGTGCCAGCCTAGCAACTGCAAAGCCCTGAATTCAAACTCCAATACTTGCCAGAAGTGGTGCTGTGGCTCAAGAGGTAGAGTGCTAGCCTTGAGCAAAAAGAAGCCAGGGACAGGGCTCAGGCCCTGAGTTCCAAGCCCTCAGGACTTGCCAAAAAACAAAACAAAACAAACTCCAATACTGCAAAAAAAAAAAAGTTTTTGTTACTATCCACTATCCTAATTTAGATTCATGGAAATCTATCTCCCATTATTTTCTGTTGAAGTGAAACTATCACAACATACTTCTCACCTTTGTTCTGATGGCTTGAACTCTTATCTTTCATAATAAAGGTTTCCTTGACTTTCTGGCCAGGCTGGACCAGGCTTGGCTTGGGCAAGAAGGTAAGGAAGTGATACATCACTAGCTGCTGAATGGTCTTCGACTCATCCGTGGCATCCTCAAGTTCTTGGACCAGCTTAGAGTCTGGGATAACTCTTAGTATAAAGGATTTCTTTTGCTTTGGGGATGTAGAAACCAGTTCTGTAGCCATTATGATTCTTGTTGGGGAATGGGGAATGGGGAGCTTCTACAGTCACCTCTTAATGAAGGAAATCTGCCAGAGAGCCAACCTGCAAACACAGAAACCACAGCTTATCCACAAGGCAAAGCCACGACTATGCTCTAATATGCAGTTAGGGTGAAAATATCTAAGATCTAAACCAGAAAAAAAAAAAAAAGACAACTCGGATAGGGCCATTATAACCTGAAATGGAAGGTGTCTGATCAGGATACTCATAGGAAGTCCTTAAAGGAAGGCTTTTGAATATGAAAAACAAACCTAAGGACCAAGCCAAAAGTAGCAAATGCAGCCTGGGGAGGCCAAGGGTCATCTTTATGGGAAACAGCATGCAAAATCCACTGTGAGGAGCAGTTTAATTCATGCTTGTACAAAGAGCAATGGGCTCCAAACTCGGGAAATCTGGGCTAATGATACTCAAACAGGAGCTCCTTTAAGGCCTGTGGGGGTCTGCAGATGACGCACCCCTGACGTCAGGCAAGGGCCTGTGAGGTACCCATTCACTGCCCAGCGGACTTCTCCCCACTACCCAAGCTCTGGTGAGTGAGGGGAGAGGATACCACGCCGGGGTTCACCGGCCCAGGACCACTCTGGAACTTCTCTTATCGGCCTAAGGGTACCTCAGGGAGAAATCCAGCCGGTGGCACAGCATCGGCGAGGACCCCGCCCCCAGTCCACCCTGCCTACCCTCGCAATCTAACGGCGCTCCGCCTTCCGAAGCCGCCCCGGCCGGACTCCTGCCCTTTGCAACGCTCACCTCCAGGAGCTTTTCTGTCCCTGGACGCTCGCTCAAGACAGGCGAGACCTGGGCTCGGAGAGAGACCAGGAACCAAGGCGTGAGAGGAAACCCCTAGCCCTGCCCTTGGAACAGCTACTAGAAGCCGCCGCCTTCAGTGAGGAAGCCGAAGCCGCTGGGCCTTTTGGGTGGCCGGGCGCTTCCGGGAGTATGACGCCACATCCGGCGACGCGCTTCCAGTTTCGAAGCCTGGTCTCCCCGCTAAGAGCGAGCGGTGAGGAGCCTCGGACCCAGCGGGCGGAGCCACTCCGAGCCCGTAGAAGGCCAGGCCCGGGAACGCCATCGTCTCCGTGGCTTTTCACGGGAGGTAGAAAGCCTAGGAATAGCTGGTGCTGTCCGTGGCGGCTTAGCGCTCCCTCAGGCGCGGCCAACCCACCTCCAGCCGCGGAGACCGCTCAGGCGGAGGCTCTGGGGGAGGGGCCCGGCTGAGTGCTTCCGGGGCGGGGCATCCCCGGCCGAGGCGGGGTGCGGAAGTGTACTGTTTCCTGGAAATCAGAATTGCAGCATCGCCACCGCGGTTTCCTCAGGAGCATCTGGAAAGGTCCAGTCGTGCGTAGCCCCGTCCGAGTGTGTGTGGTGGGCCCACGTCACAGCTCCTAAGGCCTTGGCTGTGGCGCCTGGGTTCGAAGGATGAGGCAGCATGGCGGGTGGAGCTGGGTGACCCTTCCATCTCATCCTCACCCCCACTCCACCCCCCCCAAAAAAAAACCTCTCCAACTTTTACGATTGACTTTCTATCTTACTTTTTATCCACCATCTGAACTTTCTGTCTTACTTTCTAAGAAATACTGGGCCCATTTCGGACTGTCTCGGGTGTCACTTTCACCACTTGCACCGAGTTTTCTCTCCCTGCATACTTAGTTCATTCCCAGGCACTGAATCAGGTGCAGGACAGTATGTGGGCAAGGTTTGATGGAAATCTGTCTTTAGAAAAACTCCATGTTGCTACCATGGCATGGCCCACTGACTGCCCTCCTCTCACACCTTCCTTACATTCTCCATCCCTGAAAGCCCACCTCCTCCCTGTGGAAACCAAGTGAAAGGTGTGAATCAAGCGAAAAGGAACCCCCTTTTTTGAGTCCCTAGAAAGCAGGCTGGTAGCGGGCCTGAGGAAGGGAAAACCTAAGCCAAATAACAAGCCAAAAGCAGCTTGACCTAGAGCTGCTTGACCTTTGCAAAATAAAAGAATGAGGAGGACCACTCAGTTTGCATGTTTTAGTTTAAGGGAAATTCCAGAAAGTGAAAGGCTTATGGTTAAGAAGTTAAATAGGTAAATACAAGTCACACCCAGAACCAAGAAATTGAACAAAGAGAGTATTTTGCTTGCCTGAATGACTTACTGCTTTCATTGCTTGTTTACCAGAGTTTGTAATCACCGACTCTGTTTCCGTATGTCTACTTGCTTGCTTTGCCTAACTTTCCTGACCCACCTCCATGCCATATGTGGCCATCTGCATGTGGTACATGTGATTTTTGCTTTTAAAAACCCAGCCCTACAGAGGCCCAAAGGTGGGGGACAGATGCTGTGCACACTAAATAAAGACTCCTAGCCCAATTGACTGAGTGCTGGTAACTTTAGTATTGTGGATTTGAGGCCCACCTGTGTGTCTAGTATACAACACTCCCCACCCCCACCCCTCAGGTGACAGGCACCTGAGTTCCTTCAAGCAAGCCACAGTTGGCCAGCCTTTAACCTACTGGAACCAGGTTATTTCAGGCCATTACCACAAACTCCTTTCATCTCCTTTCAACTCTCCAGTTACCTACTGCCCCACTCCCATCTAAGACCCTACTTAAGTCCCTTCTCTACTGCTGCTGTTATGCCACCTGTCTCTCCTCAGGTCACCAGAGTATCCTTCTTTCACCTTTATTAAAGTTTCTTCTGGTTGTTGATGTCTGTATCCTTGTCTGCCTTCATTCTTCTAGCCTTTTAAATCTGTCTTTTTCCCTAACAGTATTTGCCCTTAGTCCTCTATGTACACAAACACCAGCATGTGTTCCTCTCTTCTCTCCCACTAATCTTTTTTTTTTTTTGCCAGTGGGAATTGGACTCAGGTCCTGAGCACTGTCCCTGGCTTCCTTTTGCGCAAGGCTAGCACTCTGCCACTTGAGCCACAGTGCCTCTTCTGGCCGTTTTCTGTATATGTATGTGGTGCTGGGGAATCGAACCCAGGGCCTCATGTATACGAGGCAAGCTCTCTTGCCACTAGGCCATATCCCCAGCCCCATCCCACTAATCTTATCTGTGCCTCCCACCCACTTTTTTTCACTTGTAATCTTCCTGCTTCAGCTTTTCAAGCATTAGGGTTCATATAGATATGTGCCACCTCACCTGGCTAGCACTGTCTATTAAAAAATAATAATAGCCTGGTGCTGGTGGTTCATATCTATAATCCTAGCTACTTAGGGGGCTGAGATCTGAAGATTGCGGTTCAGAGCCAGCCCTGACAAGAAGGTCCTTAAGACTCTTAATCTCCAATTAACCACCAGAAAACTGAATTAAAGAGATTAGGGACAATGCCCAGGCCCAGAGTTCAAGCCCCACAACCGAATAATAATAATAATAATAATAATAATAATAATAAATAGTGTTAGCCAGTACAGTATGCATACATTCTGCCTTGCATATGGCTCTATATTTTGCTTTTTTCTATGCACATTCACTGGACAACCTCATTTGCATCTTCCAAGGTTACTTAAACATTGTAAATTCTGCCCTAGATGATTGTGTCACCACACCCAACTCTACATCTCTTTATTTTTTTAAATTTTTATTTATTTATTTTTTTGCCAGTCCTGGGGCTTGAACTCAGGGCCTGAGCACTGGCCCTGGCTTCTTTTTACTGAAGGCTAGCACTCTGCCACTTGAGCCACAGCGCCACTTCTGGCCTTTTTGTATATATGTGGTGCTGAAGTATTGAACCCAGGGTTTCATGTATATGAGGCAAGCACTATTGCCACTAGGTCATATTCCCAGCCCTCTATCTCTTTAAGTGGGGATGAAATAGGTAGAACATGTAAGCTAGAATACCCAATATTACACAAGTTCACAAATTTCTGATACAAAGCAAGACAAAATAATCTAACATTTAGAATAAGTAGTGTTTTTCCACGATTATTCCCATCTTTTTCATGGTATTTATTAGGGAAACATAATACTGCACTGATCAGTGGAGTGACAAATGCAGTTGTGATCTAATTTTCTACTTTATTTATTTAGGAGGTCCATTCAATAGTCTTTTGGGTCATATTAATCCAGCCATGTAATACTTTTTTTTTTGTTTTGTTTTTTTGGCCAGTCCTGGGGCTTGAACTCAGGGCCTGAGCACTGTCCCTGGCTTCTTTTTGCTCAAGGCTAGCACTCTACCACTTGAGCCACAGCTCCACTTCTGGCTTTTTCTATATATGTGGTGCTGAGGAATCAAACCCAGGGCATCATGTATACGAGGCAAGCACTCTTGCCACTAGGCCATAGTCTCAGCCCTATGTAATACTTTTGTAACAATCCAGTCCGCTTGTCTTTTCTGTAGGTTTCCAGAATCCTCAAGACAGGGGAAGATAGATAATGAGGGGTACATCTCTGGCCGTGGAGAAGGAAAATGTCAGCAGCAGTCTTATGCCTCAGAAGCATCTGAAAATACTAACCATACATGCTAAATCATACAGTCCTGTACCATGTACTTCCTTCTGAAATCCTCTGTGAATCATCAACATATGTCATCACCACCCTTGATGACTAACACTTGCATACATACATATCTCTGCTATGGTTCTGTAAGTTCCCTGGGCATTAAAATTATTTTATTACATCTCTTATAGCAGCTCTAACCTAGGTGTGTGTGTGTGTGTGTGTGTGTGTGCACGCGCTTGTGCGTGTTGGTACTGGGCTTGAGCTCAGGGCCAGGGAGTGATCCCTTAGCTTTTTGCACTCAATGGTGGTGTTCTGCTACTTGAGCCACAGTTCCACTCCCAACTTTTCCTGGTTAATTGGAGATAAGAATCTCACATATTTGGTGTTGAAATGTGGCTTTGAACCACAACCTTCAGTTCTCAGCTAAGTAGCTAAGATTACAGTTGTAAGCCACTGGTGCACAGATTGAACCTAGTAGGTATGCAGTTAGTGACTTTTGAATACAAACACAAAGGTGCAATACTGAGCATTCAGTGAGGCCTTTGGTGACCCACTGGGCAGATGGTCAGAGGACCCATGTTCTTCCCTCCGTCATGTGTCCCAGGGCTGAAGATAGGTTGAAGGGGCCAAGAGGAAGAGAAACCAGTGAAAGTATAGATGTGGGATCTGGCTGTCACATTATAAAAAGAAATGTCTCTAGCTGGGTAGTCTAGGAAGATGCCAACCCTCTTGGGGGGCTCTCTTATGTGCAGTCGGGTTGGAGGAATGGTGGATGCTTGGTATTCATTTCGCTTCATCATCATCACCACCCAGTAGCCATTCTCTGGTGATAGAGTCATGCTCCCCTTCCTGTTTGTGGATGTTCTGCACACTCCCAAGACCCACGCTGTCTTGTTTCCAACCTCTACCTCCCAGTAATGGCGGCCAGAGAAGAAGCTAGGAGAGCCCAGAGTGATGATGCAGCTGTCAAATCTCTCTGGGCTATCAGGCAGCCGGTCCCACTTGTTCCCAAGTCTCACACTCTTCATATTATCAGAGAAGATGAGGTTAGGGTGAGCAGTGGCTGGATCCAGGAAGATACTAGCTGCCAAAAGAATTAGAATACCTGTCTTGAAGATATATTATAATATATATTATATTGTATTATATATTATATATATTTATATTTATATTATATATTATACATATATATATATATTTGTCAGTCCTGGGGCTTGGACTCAGGGCCTGAGCACTGTTCCTGGCTTCTCTTTCCCCAAGGCTACTACTCTACCACTTGAGCCACAGCATCACTACTGGATTTTTTTTTCTTTATATGAGGTGCTAAGGAATTGGACCCAGGGCTTGATGTACATGAGGCAAGCACTCTATCACTAGGCCATATTCCCAGTCCCTCTCTTGAGGATTTTGTGGACAATATTCACCCAAGATTCTCCCACCAGGAGACAGAGACACAGCTGCTCTTGTAGGTTGTGGTGGGTGACACACATTGTCCCACCATGCTAACGCTATTTGTCTTGATCTGAGCACTTACCAGCATGTGCCTGAGCATCAGTCAATTCTGGAACTACAGAGAATGAAAGAAAAAGATGATGAGCATTACCATTCAGAAGGCCTGAGTTAGACTGTCCCTATCACCAGGGAAGGCAAGGGTTCTGCTTTGGATCCTTCACCCTATGTTAGGGTACAGGCCTCCCAAGCACCCACACCTATCCTGGACACTCTGTTCTAGTGAGTTAACTCAGCTAACAAGGCGGTTACAAAGGGAATGCAGTGCCAAGGGGCCTGTCTTAGGTCCAGATGTTTTTTTCTTCTCAACAGTGCCCCCAAATCAACATTGTAGGGACTGTCCCAATAACCCCTGCACAATCACACTGTACCACCATACTCACCATTGAATGTTTCCATTTCAGAACGTATTGCTTCTAAGTGGGGAAGAGGGGAATAGAATACAGAGAAGTTGAGTTAGATCCCCTTGATAGGAACAGATCCAGGGGAAGCTACAGGGTCATAAAGGTCTTGGGAGATGGAGAAGGGAAACAGGTATTCTGGGATACATAGCTCTTGGGTAGTAATTGAGCAAGCTCCTCCCACCTTACCCCATGTCCACCTACCAGAGAAGCATTGGATGCTCTTCCACACAAACTCTGATTTCTTGTGGAGCAAGTGGATCTTTTCTTTCATGTCTTCAGGTGTGGTCCATGGCTCAGGGATTGTCATCTTCCTCGCCCTAGAGACAAGAGACTGTTGCCAAAGAGGGCTAGAATGAGGGAGTGGTCTTAGTCCCTGTGAGTTAGAAGCTAGGTACAGTCTCCACTGGCTACATACAGCCAAGCCTGAGTTGTGAGTCCTTATGAGTTCTACTGGAGAGCTTTAAGAATCATTGATATCAAAACCAAAGTGAGTTTAAATGAAATTGATGTATATGTTTTTAATTCATGTATATGCTTTTAAATGAAATTGATGTATATGTTTTTCTTTATTGTTGGTTATGGGGTTTGAAATCAGTGCCCAGACACTGTTCCTGAGCTCTTTTGCTCATAGCTAGTGCTCTGCTACTCTGAGCCACAGCATCACTTCTGGTTTTCTGGTGGTTAATTGAAGGAAGAGTCTCATGAATTTTCCTGGCCAGGCTGGCTTTGAACTGCAGTCCTCAGATTTCAGCCTCCTGAGTAGCTAGGATTGCAGGCGTGAGTCACCAGCACCCAGTTTATGATATTGATACTATATACCAGAGTTCTCTATGTCAAATTAACTATACTTCTCTAAACTTTTTATTTCCTTTAAAAATGGCTTAAGTCACATGAACAGTGAGTGAGTCACAAGTTTGATTCTAGTATTTTTTGTTCTTTGTGTTCAGTTGTATAGGTTTTCCAAATACAGAATGCGAAGAAGACAGCTCTTCTGTATCAAACCATCTAAGCAATAAATCTTACATTTCCAAAAAACAGTAGACTGCTGCTAAGAAAATGCCCAGCCGTATGCCTGGGCCCTACCCTCAGAGTTTGGTTTTAACTTGGGTATGGCTGTGGCTGGAAAACCAGATGTTTGTGGTACAGTCTTTTCCCTCCCCATCCCATCTCTTCCCTTGTCTGCTGGACTTAGTCCAGCTCCAGATGCTATGTAGAGACCCTTGGTGCTTCCTTGTTTGAGGCTACAGACAGCTCAGCAGGGCTGTTTTCACAAGGTGAATGAATACAATCTATGTGAAGCCACCAGCTGAGTTCAATAGGACTGGCCTAAATTCATTCTTCCCAGTCTTCTACCCCATGATTTCCCTCTTGCCCAGGCTCTCATTCTCCCCACACAAATCCAGGAAGGTTTCAGAAAGCTGTAGGAAATAGGAGGAGTTCTGACCAAATGCTTCTTGCAAAACATACATGGGGACACCATGGGATGTCTGCATACCTCTGCAAGGTAACTCCAATGTCCTAGGAGAGAAAAGAAGTTCTTCTTTACCAGTGTCCCAGATGCTCTGTGCTGTCTCCCGGCCTCCCCTGCTGGGCTCTTACTAGGACTCCCAGTTCTGAGGTGTGAGTAATGGGAGCACCCATTCTCTGTTTTGTAATTCCAGTCACCCAGGCAGTGGCCCTGCCAGAGCCCACAGTGCAACTTCACTCTAACCCTGCTTATTGATATCTTCTCGACAAGACTATCAAAGGGGTCTGGGACCAATAGGCATTGTGAGTTACCAGGTGCTACCTTTGGCCTCAAGAGCCTAGCTCCCTGTCTTTGGCAGAGCTAATAGTGGTGACGGGAGCCTAATTCATTCCCACTAGGCACAGTGGGCAGGTGAAGGACCAGTCTAAAAGCACTCACCTGCATGAGCTCCCATTCTGATTGGTCTTTTCTGGCCTCTAGTTCTCTAATCAGCTCATCAATGCTGTGAATGTCCTGGGACATCCGGGTGTCATAGGTCTCCCAGGCCCTGCTAATGGTTTGGTGCAGCTTGTCTAGCCAGGCCACAAAGAGTTGCTCCTGTTGCTCCAGAAAGCATGACAGCTTCTCCAGATGGCACCGGACTTTCTGTTTCTGGGTTTCAGTTTGTTTCTGGGGGAACAGAAGACAGGCAGATGTAGCAGTCTGGGATATGGGGTAAGGATGTGTGTATGCAGACCTCAGAACTCCCATCTCTTAGAGGAGAGAAGAGGCAGATTTTTTTTTCCTCAGCCTTTTAAAGGCCTGAACTCCCAAAATGGGAGCAGTATTATGTAGGAATGTGACAGTCTAAGGGTAATGGGGTAGCTCCTGGAAATAATATTCAACTATGTATTGGAGGTTCAATAATTTCCCCTAGAAAATTCTTGTTTGAAGCCTACTGCATCTCAGAATGTGATCTTATTTGGAGATCGGGTTCCTGAAAATGTACTTCATTAAGAATTTCACCTACTCCAACATCTGCCTGGTGTCCTTATAAAATGAGGACTTTGAACACAGAAGCATAGAGAACATCATGTCAGAAGACATAGATGACTGTCCACAGGCTGAGGGAGGAGCCTTAAGAAATCCTTCTCTGAGTGTCAGTTCTGCCAACAAACACTCTTTTAGACTTCTGGCCCTCAGAATGGTGAGAAAATAAGTTCCTGTGTATGAGGGCCATAGGAAACTGAAACACTGGGGTGGTCATCTCCCTGTCTTGAAGGCCAATGTGAAGTTAGTATGTGCCTTGGGCACTTAAATGGACAAGGCTATGGCTATCAACGGAAGCCTTTTACCCCCAAAATGTTGGGGGTAAAGTGCCTATAGTTGGGTACATGCCTATGATCCTTACACGCAAGAGGCTGAAGCTGGTGAGGTTGAGGCCAATCTGACTCCATATTGAGACCTTATCTCAAAATATCTCAGGAGCAATTCTTTTTTTTTTTGTCTAACGATTTTATATTAACTTTTTAACCTCTGTGCATTTGAATGTAGGTGAACTTGGCTTTCATTATTATTGAACGGAAGTCAATTATTGGCTCTTCTCTTGTTTTCTTTCTCACAGCCACCAGGAATCTTCTTCAGAGAGGTGATATTGCCCTCAAACAATCTTTCCTTTCTCTAAAGAGGAAAGGGCCCTACAGATGCACCGTGCAGAATCTCAGGGACCCCTGCTTGCTTCCAGTCCCATCCCTCCTGCTGGTGTGATAGAACAGGATGCCTTACCAGGAGGTTTCCATTCTTCTTATCCCCTTGCAGTCTTTGCTCCTCCCCAGATTGCCTCAGTTCTTTCAGATGCTTTAGCTGCTTCTGAATTTGCTCCTGGAGAAAAAGCACTGCTTCAGACACATTCAATTCTTGCCCTCCTTAGCTGGTATTAACTTTAAAGGGAGAAAAGCTGCTTCGAGGAACAAAATAGAGGGTGCCATAGTCAAGAGCATGAGGAAGAATGCTCAAGAAAGAAGAAAAGTGTGCATAACACTAAGGGAAGCAGAACCAAGCAGACTGTTCCTATAATCCTCTGGATCCAGCCATCTGAAACTAGCACCTCTAGACTTCTGAGCAATGTAAGCTGGTTAATTCTGTCTTTGATGGCTTGATTGGTATTGTATATGGCTATTTACAGCCCAGGAATCCTGAGCAGTGCACCCACATCCCAGAGTGATTGAGGAAATGAAACAGTGAGGTTGGCATGTGTCAGAGAAGAGCCCCAGGGAGGGGACACTTACCCTGTATTCTGAGGCAGCTTCCTGAATGGGGCGCACCCAGTGGCCTCTGTGCTCCTGACTCAGCCTGCAGATGAGACAAATGGCCTCCCTGTGATCTTCACAGAAAAGCAGCTGTACCTGCTTGTGGTGCTGGCAGTGTGGTAGGGGCTGGGGGCTCAGTTCTCCAGAGCCCTTCTTTGTGAGTGAGGCCTGGCACTGAGGGAAGCTGGATGAATGACTTCCTGTGGCCTTGAGATCCTCAGGAACCTTGGGGAAGCTGCAGGAGCTGAGTACACACATGTCACCATGCAGGTCTTCATCTTGGTTGTGGCAGAGGTAACCTGTGGGCTCCTCCTGTGGCCTCCCTGGGGAGATAGCAGATGTGTACAAGATGTGTACAAGAACTTCTGGAACAAGAAAACAAGTGTTCTCAGATCTAGTCTGTCTACTTCCTTGCCTATCCTTTCCTGACTTCTGTCCAAGTGAAGCAGTAGAGAGGTCACTGGCACTGAGAGCTAAGGACCAGGACTGTGACTTGAGTGTTTTGGTTTTTGGTGTTTTTTATTGTTGTTTTTTTTTTTTTTTGCATTTAGACCTTTGCTGTATACACTATTCCCTTTTCCTGCACAAATGCAGACCTGTGTAGGACATATAAGTGAGTAAGACATGTTAAGAGTGTTTGCTTTGCCACCCCAGGCTGCCTGTGACTCAAGTGGGAACTCCTGAGGATGGCTGCTGTGTGCCTCACTGGTAGACCTATCCCTAGCCCCTCACAGAGTACCGGGGAGAGTACACAGCAAGCATTTGTGGAGTGGATGTGGAATGAGGGAGCAAATGGATAACTGCTCACATCCAAATTCAAGAAGCATTAACATAAGGCAAAAAAAAAGGACCTTATAAGAGTAGATGTATTTCACAAAGAAGTTGTGAAAGTTGTCAACAGTGGCTTCATAAAGGCCTGCCGGGGGTGGGGGGCTGGCTCATTGTGGCCTAAGGGAGGCCTCAGGGGCCCAGAAGCAATTGGGTAGCTCCAGGAATAATTCAGGAGACACACACAGAAATAATTCAGGAGACACACACAGAAACACACCAAATCCATTACTCTTTCCTCCTTCCTCCCCTTACTGTCCTAGGAAGCCATGTCACATTTGAAACGAGTTTGCTAGTGGACCTTCCCCCCAAAACATTCATACTTCTTCCCTTGTCATAGAATTAATTGCATGCTTAAATGGTTGTTTCCCTACCTTGTCCCCCAAACTTAGAGTATCAGTTTCTTTTACAACTGGAACTTGTTTTTCTATCACATTGTAGTGGAGGAGATCTAAATAAGGCATCCTAAGCAGCTTCTAGAGACTTCTAGAAGCCTTCCCTAAATGATGCAATTCCTTTGTCTTGTTCTGTTGCCTGGAATAAGGGCATCACCATCTGAGGCCATGAGTTTCAGAACAAACAGCAGGAGTCTAAGAGTCCTGACATCTGTCCTGGACCGCATGCATGACTTTCTTGTGAAAGAGGAACCAATGATTGTATTGTATATTTAATTTGGTTTTCGTTCTTTCATTGTAACAAAATCCCCATAATCATAATGACTAATTCATCAATAAGAATGACCTAGAGGGGCTGGGGATATGGCCTAGTGGTAAAGTGCTCCCCTCATATACATGAAGCCCTGGGTTCGATTCCTCAGCACCACATAGACAGAAAAAGCCAGAAGTGGAACTGTGGCTCAAGTGGCAGAGTGCTAGCCTTGAGCAAAAAGAAGCCAGGGACAGTGCTCAGGCCCTGAGTTCAAGCCCCAGGACTGGCAAAAAACAAAGAGTGACCTAGAGCAGGGCGCTGGTGGCTCATACCTGTAATCTTAGCTACTCAGGAGTCTGAGATCTGAAGATAATGGTTCAAAGCCAGCTCAGCAGGAAAGGCCAGGTGACTCATCTCCAGTTAATCACCAGAAAACCATTAGGGGCACTGTGGCTCCAAGTGTTACGTACTAGCCTTGAATGAAAAACCTCAGGGCTAGTGCCTAGGCCCTGAGTTCAAGCCCCATGTCCAACCAAAGAATAAAAATAAAAGAAGAAAGATCTAGGATTTTGATAAGAATTTCTCCCTCTAACTCCCCCCACCCCCCAAAGGCAAATAGCAGTTTCAGCCCCATGGTTAAGGTAATGGCGAGAAGAGGATATTTTTACCTAATATTTTCTATATTCTCAACGTGGAGCCTATGAAGCCTGTAAATTCTGAAGAAGGACTTCCTGTGAGTCCAGGAACAAATCAAAATATGATTCAGCATTTTGTGAATATGTGCATGTAAGTATTTTTTCCCTGGGTCTGTGGCCTACATCTAGTTTGCAAAGGGACCCTAGGAGGCACACAGGTGTGGCAGTGGTAGAAATACAGTACACCTGTACAGGCCATTATTGCTAAGCATGCTAGGACTTCCAGATTCGGGGCTCCTTTCTCACCTGAAGGTGAAGGCGCTTCTGGATTTGAGGACTTGTGACATACACCGTGGGTCATCTTTACCAGCGGACCAGGGCTATCTGGTCCCCCAGTTCCATTTTCGTCCCAGGATGCTGTGCATTTCTTCTCTCCAGCTGACAGTGCATTGGAAAGTGTGTTCTTGAATGCTGTCTCCTCTAGGACCATGGGATAATCTGGATTCCTGGAGCCCTGTTGAGTGTGAGGAGCCTCTCCATTCATACTGACTGCCCCCTTGGGGGCGGCTGCTGAGTCTGAATGTGCATTTCTCTCTTGTTGAGTTTCCTCCTGAGTCAGAAGCATTTCTCGGTTTGGGTGTACTCCCTCTCCTGATGAAATGGAAATTTCAAGACTTTTGGGTCGCTTCTTTCCTGAAGGTAAGTACAACTCAGATTTTTTGGATTCTTTCCTCCCCAAGGCCCCATTGCAGAGCCCCTGGAGCCTTCCTGCAGAGCTGGCATTCCTGCGGAGCTGGCCACACTCCCTTCTCTCTTTGTCTCCTGCCAGCTGAGAGGGGACTGGGCTTCTCTTCGAGATTGGCACTGGGCCCCTGCCCCATAGCTTGCTCTGTGAATCCTCAGAGACCTTTGGGTCCTTCCGTTTGCTCTGACACTTTTTCTGAGTTGCTCTCCCCACCTCAGGCTGGATGGACTGTAGGCTGGATGCCGCGTCACCACTTTGTCGATGCTGCCCATCACCTTCAAGGCCATCTGGTTCTTTCAGGCTCTTGGACTTGTTCTCCCGAGAAGAGGACCCTGTTGGTGTGTCAGTGCTACTTTCTGGTATCAAATATTCTGAAAAGACAACCAGGTAAAAGACATGAAACTGGGGGCCTGGAATGTGGCCTAGCAGTAGAGGGCTTGCCTAGCATGCATGAAGCTCTGGGTTCGATTCCTCAGTACCACATAAACACAAAAAGCCGGAAGTGGTGCTGTGGCTCAAGTGGTAGAGTGCTAGCCTTGAGCAAAATGAAGCTAGGGACAGTGCTCAGGCCCTGAGTTCAAGCCCCAGGACTGGCAAAAAAAAAAAAAAAAAAGACATGAAACTGTCCCACACTCACAGTGGTTTAGGGTATGGAAGAAAGAAAACTGTTAAATATCATTTAGAGGATGTCAAAGAGGAATTTTCAAGTGCAACAATGTTCTTGTGGTTGCTTTGCAGGCCCTTTCTGCAAGCTCAATACCTGTGTTTCCTTGAGTGTTTATTACAAATGGATTGAAGTATTGTCTAGGAGCAGGTGCTTCAGCCCCTGCCTCTCCTGATTCTGGCTCACAGTCAGAAACTCAGTCTTTATTTATTTATTTATATTTTATTTTTTTGCCAGTCCTGGGGCTTGGACTCAGGGCCTGAGCACTGTCCCTGGCTTCATTTTGCTCAAGGCTAGCACTCTGCCACTTGAGCCACAGCGCCACTTCTGGCCATTTTCTGTATATGTGGTGCTGGGGAATTGAACCCAGGGCCTCATGTATATGAGGCAGGCACTCTTGCCACTAGGCCATCTCCCCAGCCCCTCAGTCTTTATTTTTAAAGCTTTTAGAAGAAGCCTGGCTACACAGGCAAAAAGAGCAACAGCTGCTCAGATGTGGAAGACAGGGCCTTCACCCCTCCAGCCAGACAGCCCTGGTCTGAGCACTCCTTGTCTGTTTGCTAGCAGCTAGAAAGGGCCCTCAGCATTACTTACCCTGGCTGGTGACCTTGTGGAGCTCCTGTGCCAGGGAACGCTGGTTGATGCCCCGCAGGATCTGTAGCGTCAGCCGCACAGCGTACTCCTCCCCATAGTGGGAGATCAACAGGGTGGCTAACCTCACTGGCCTGGCCATCTGGAGATGGCCTCGGGGTATCCGGGAGTGATCCTTTTCCAGGTTGGTGTTTTGCAGCTTGAACTTGAACTTCTCAAAGTCATAGGGCACCAGCTCTTCCAAGGTGTTCAGAAGGTGGTCACTAAGTGTTTTGGCCATAACGAGGGCCAAAAAGGGCTGGTGCCAGTTGTCTGTCTTCTGACAGAATACAAAAAGTCAGACCTGGAGCCTGAGAGTGAACTGAAAAATTGAGCTTGTGAAATAATGGAAAAAGCACAGGAAATACGCTGCGTTTTGGGTGGGAACTGAGACTAACCGTGAGTGCGTATTCAGACTTCAGGATTGCTTGTCCTCTCTGCAAATTCAGAGCATTCTCTGAAGGCTGTGCCCTGCCAGTTGCATCACCCCCCAAAAAACAAAACAAAACCCAGCTCTGGTAGAGGGAAGTAAGCAAGTCTGTAAGGAGGCTATGGAATTGGAGTCCAGACCCAGATCTGGAGGAGGAAGTGTGTACCGTGCTGAAGGCTACCTTCTCTCATCAACTGCTTTCTCTTTAATTCTTGGGACTCATGGACCCTCCAGGGCCTGTAGCAAGAGGCGGGACAGAGAGCAAAAGCAGCCTCATAAGCTTTGCCTAGGTCTGCTCAAGAAAGTAGGTGGAAGAAGCAGGTGAATGCCAGGGGACCAGCCTTGGCATCACCCTTGTTAGTGCTGTTCCAGCCCATGTGTGCCTCACCAGCAGCACAAACACCTTGAGTCATGGTACCCCAGGATCCCCATTCTCAGCTGTTCTTCCCAAGAGCTGACAAGGCCCTTGTTTCTGGGAGCATATTTTCTGAACACATGTTCTAAGTACTTAGCAGAATGCTGGAGATACTTGAGTAAAAAGACATATGTTCCCCAGAACCCAGCCCAGGTTGGACCCTGGAGGTGGCTACAGAGCTGACACAGGTCACACAGAAAGCCAGCTTCTCCTTCCCCCAACTGCTTCTGCATGTGTGCATGTCCTGGTTTTTTGTTGTTTATCCTCAGCCCTTTGCTTTTAAAACTTTCAGTTACAGGAAATAGAGAGTATATGTACAAACCACACTAACATGCCTTTTACCTAGATTCGCCAAATGCTTCTATTTTTACAGTATTTTTTCTTCCCTTATTTTTCTCAACTAAGGAAATTAAAAATAGAATCATTTATTACTCCAAATATGCCAGAATCCCTAAATACTAATAATAAGGATACAACAAAATTGTTTAAATCATATTTGTCAAAGCCTAGAAAAGTAACATTTCTACAGTAAACTAATCAGTCCACAATCAAATTTCCACCACGGTTCCAATGACAACCTTTCTCCAGTCAGTTCCAGAGACTCTGAGTTCCCTTTTTGTTGGGGCTTTGGGGCTTGAACTCAGAGCCTGAGCACTGTCCCTGAGCTCTTTGGCTCAAGGCTAGGGCTCTAACTTTGTGCTACAATGCCACTTCCTCTGAATTTATTTTAGTTGTCCAGTTTCTACAATTTCTATTTTCTTCTGTTAACTATAAAATGTCATATTTCCTCAGCTTCCTTCCCCTTCTAAGACATGGATTTCTTCATCATTTGGAGAAGTTTTTAAAAAATGAATTTCTGTAATCAATATAAGACCTTGCATACTTATGCCTGTGTCAATGAAAAAATTTTTACATTTCTAGACCAATAGAGCCATTGGTGTGTGTGGGTGTGTGGGTGTGGGTGTGCGTGTGTGCGTGTTATCCTTGAGGCTTGAGCTGTCTTTTTATTTTTAAAAGACAGTTCACAGCAGAATATCCATTACTTTAGATTTATGTGACTATTTCCTTATAACTAGGCTGTGAGTAACATCAACATGCCCTTAAGGTCTCTAGTGTAATTGGACATATTCTTCTTTGAAGGTAATGTGACCCAAGCCTGTGACAACTTCTACAGCTTTCTACCTAGATTAAGATTCATTGTTTTTCCTTTTGATTTTTCTTTTCCAGTTGTGGGACTTGAACTCAGGGCCTGAGCACTGTCCCTGGCTTTTTTTTGCTCAAGGATAGCACTCTACCACTTGAGCCACAGCGCCACTTCTGGCATTTTCTGTCTATGTGGTGCTGAGGAATCAAACCCAGGGCCTCATGCATGCTAGGCAAGCACTCTACCACTAGGCTACATTCTCAACCCTGGTTTTCCTTTTCTAGGTCAATTTTCCCAGTGGTGACTGACCAGCTGTATGGTTTCTTTCAGTGTATTGGCATTGCTTTTATATATTGGTTTAAACTCTCTGCCCTTCCCATAAAGTTTTTTTTTTTTTTTTTTTTGGCCAGTCCTGGGCCTTGGACTCAGGGCCTGAGCACTGTCCCTGGCTTCTTTTTGCTCAAGGCTAGCACTCTGCCACTTGAGCCACAGCGCCACTTCTGGCTATTTTCTATATATGTGGTGCTGGGGAATCGAACCCAGGGCTTCATGTATACAAGGCAAGCACTCTTGCCACTAGGCCATATTCCCAGCCCCCCGATAAAATTTTTATCAGAATGTTGTTTTGTGGATGATGTGAGGCATCCATCAAGAGCATTTCTGCTCCAGGGATTGCTTTCTCCATAAACATCTCTTAAAAATCTCTGCAGAAGTCAGGTACCAGTGGCTTATATCTGTAATCCTAGCTACTCAGAAGGCTGGGACCGTGTGTGTGTGTGTGTGTGTGTGTGTGTGTGTGTGTGTGTGTGTGTGTGTGTGTGTGTGTGTGTGTGTACTAGTAGTAATAGTTCAATGTCAGCCTGAGCAGACAGTTCAATGTCAGCCTGAGCAGACAAGTCTTTGACACTTGATCTTCAACTAACCATCAAAATTCTGGATTTGAAGTGTGGCCCAAGTGACAGAGTGCCAGCCATAAGAAAGTCAGGAAAGAATATAAGGTGCCGAGTTCATGCCCTGGTACCAGTATGTGAAGCTGAGGCAAAAGGATTGTTAGAGGCCTGCATGCATGAGTAATAGGGAGACCCCTGTCTCAAAAATAAAACACCTGACAAAACAGCATTATCTCCCTGAATAATATTTTATTATTTTCTGTTGTTCACTAACAAGGGATGTCCCTTTTTTAGTTCCTCACTGGAGTCAGAAAGCTATTCTCATAGCCAGCTATAGCACCCTGACACCTGTGTGTGGGGCCTCTTTGGTTGCGATAAGGCTTTCATATGTTCTGGTTGGTGATTTACCTTTTTGTTCAATTGCATTTTTGTTGTTGTTGTTTGCTTGTTTGTTTCTGACAGGGTCTTGTAGTGCTTGGGTATCCCTCCACTCGATCCTGCTGCCTCAACCTCCCAACTGTGGGGACTACAAGCATGGTCATGTTTTCTGTAGTTCACATTGTGCTTCTAGCTTGTTTTTGTATTGAAACTTCCAATTTCAGTGCATTCTGCTGAGAACACTCCCCCCTCCCCCATTTCCCCTAAAAACTAGATGAATTTTAGATGCAGATGTTTTGGTGTGGATAGCAAATGTGGAAATACTCAGATTACTCCAGAGTGTTGACTGATGTCTCTGGGAGCAACACCTGCACTGGACTTCAGAAATCTGCACCCCAGCCCCTCCCACTGCTGGATGGAAAAATACAAAGGGGGTCCAGTGACGTGTAAAGTGCTGCAGATTCTTGGAGATCTCTAACACTGCCGTGGGTTGTGGGGAAACTCCTCTGAGGATCTACGGCACAATAGGGTAGGGAAAGGGACTTTCCAGCCCCAAATAGAATATGTTGCAATCCCAGTAACTGTTTTTTTTGTTTTGTTTTGTTTGTTTGCAACAGGGTCAATTCTGAGCCAAAAGAATTATGGACTCTGTTTTGATGCCACCAGGCTTTTCAAAGTCAAATGAAACAAAAACTTTTCTTTTTTGATGTTCTGGTACTTTATAAGCGAAATGTGAGAATAGGATTATAGTTTGTATGATGGTCTGTGTTTAACAATAAAAACAAAGTATTAATGCACTCTTTCTTCTTGTTCCTCTGCCACCAGATAGTGTGATTTTCATTGGGCCAGGATGCTGAGTGTAAACCTATCACAGCAACTACAAAGAACCCTCTGCTTTTATTGCCAGGTCATATACAACTCAGGTGTTCTCACAATTTTAGTGCCAGTCCTGGGTCTTGAACTCAGGGCTTGGATGTTATACCTGAGTTTCTTTTGTTGTTGTTTTTAGTCCAGTCTAGTGCTCTCTCCCTGAGCTCTATTCCGTTTAGCATTTTGGTGGTTCACTGGAGGTAAGAATCTCATAGTTAGCTGTCCAGGCTGGCTTCAAACTCAGATCTTGGCTTCCTGCATATTACAGGTATGAGCCACTGGCAGTTGGCATATGTTCCCACTTACACTCCATTTCTGGTGTCCAGAGGTTTTCCCTTCTACTACATTCATTTCTCCATCCTATCTTCCCTCAGTGAGTGCTTGGGGTCAAATTCAGAGCCTTGTGCAAAGCCAGGCAAGCACTATACTGTTTAGGTACATCCTCAGCTCTATTTGGAGATATTTTTACAGTTAGAATTTTATTTATTTGAGAGGACGTAACAAATTATACAAGAAATGTACCCACTGCCTTATGTATGAAACTGTAACCCCTCTGTACATCACTTTGACAATAAATAATTATTTTTTTAAAAGAATTTCATTTACTTGTCATGGGTTTTGAATTCAGGGAAGGGGGCCCATTTCTGAGCTCTTGTGCTGAAGGCAAGTGCTCTACCATGTTAAGCCACAGCTCCACTTCTGGTCATTGAGTACCTAATTGGGAAGAAGAGTCTCAGGGACTTTCCTGCCTGGTTGGCTTTGAGCCTTGATTCTCAGATCTCAGCCTTCGAGTAGCTAGGATTACAAGCTACAATTCTATTTCCTCCCAAAATTAATCTTTTATTATTTTCATAACGAGAGGTTCCGGCTTTTTGGTGGTTAGAGATAAGTCTCACGATCTTGCCAGGGCTGGCTTCAAACCGCCACCCTCAGATCTCAGCTCCTTAAGTAGCTAGGTTTGCAGGCCTGAGTCACCAGCGCCCAGCAAGAGATAATTTTTACAAGTCATTTAGAGTTGGGCACTGGTAGCTCACACCTGTAATTAATTACAGCTGCTCAGGAGGTAGGGGATAAGACTTGGTTTCAAACCAGCCTGCAAAAAGCTAGGAAGACCTCATCTCAACCAACAGCGAGTAACACAGGGGTGTGCGTCATCCCAGTTTGGAAAGCGGTTTGTTGACGAGTCTGGTTGCTGCACTCAGCGATGAGAGACGGGGTTGGAGGTGCAGCAATTGTGCGACGTAGGATCTCCTCTGAGCTTCCGCTTTTTGTTATGTTTTTCGTCAAATGAGCAGTTTCCGGCATTCAGAGAGCCCTGGAAAGCAGTTGCACCGGGAGGTGTCAGACCTCCGGGCTGCAGGCTTGCCCTTTCCCGCTCCGGCTTGGCGCTCCCACGGGACGGGAGGGGTCCGACCAGGCCCAGTGCCCCCGGGGAGCAGCGGCGACAAGGGGGAAGTATCCGAGGGTCAACAACGGGAGGTGGCGGGGAGCAGCAAGACACCACCCATCACGATCCCGCGGGCAGGAGAACCTGGGGCAGCGACTTGGGCCAGGGCGGCAGGTTTGCAGCACGCCTCTCCCTACCAACCTCCTGGACGTCTGCTGAGGCCGTGCCCTCGTGGAGGGGATGGAGGCCTCACGTCGGCCCTGGCCGTGGGCCCGAAGCCTAAACCACGCCGAACCAGGAGGTGGCCCTGGCTTCCACCCCTTAGTTCCTCACAACGAAACTCACAAGGCGCGAATACGCCTTCGCAGGGCAGAGCAATGGACTGTGTCTGGAGAACGGTGGGCACGGCTAGCCCAGGGCAAATTTAAAACTCCATCTGAGATCGGAGGTCGGGACGTGGCGCAGGGGGAGGGCAGGCTGGACTCCCCCACCCCCAAGGGTTCCTCAGCACAAGGTGGACCTGTGAGACCAAGCTGAGATTACCCAGGGCGCAGGCGCAGAAGCAGCACCGAGCCGCGGACTACATCTCCCGACAAGCTCTGCGCAGCCCCAGGCCCCAGGGGCGGGGCGACCCTCCCAAGCCAAGTCGTATTGAAGTTGCAGGCTGGGGGCCGCAGTGAAAGCGAATTACTCTGGAGAGCTTGTAGCGGCACCGTCCTCCATCCGGAAGAGACTACAGGTCTAGTCCGGCCGTCTCACCTCTTGGTTCCAATTTGGCTACTCTCTCGTCCCGCCCCTTAAGACAAGTCACCCCTTGTAATTGGTCGGCGTTGAGTCTGGCAGGCTCTGACCCAATGGGAGCTGGAAGTATGGGAGCCGGGAACCGGAAGTCGGTTTCGAGCAGTCGCTGTTGGCTTGTGACGCCTAAACCTGCGCGCGGAAACTTCCGCCGTGGGAGCTGAGTTCTGCGTGGGTCCGCTACTGGCTAATACAGCCGCTCCTGGGACCCACGCAGGCCAGGACTCCGAGCTAGGATATTTTTCCCCCGGTTTTGGATCCAGAGCCTCTAGGCTTCTGTCGTGCGGCCCATTCTTGCTCGGAGCCCAGAGCTCCTTCCAAGAGGGGCGCATCTGGTTTGGGGCCAAGGCTCTCTAGGTTTATGACGATGGCTTCGGTTCCGGGCCAGGAAGGGCTCCTGATAGTCAAACTGGAGGAAGACTGCGCCTGGAGCCAGGAGCTGACCCCACCTGACCCCGGGCCAAGCCCAGAGGCCTCCCACCTGCTTTTCCGACGGTTCCGTTTCCAAGAGGCCGCTGGTCCCCGGGAAGCCCTCAACCGGCTTCAGGAACTTTGTCATGGGTGGCTGCGGCCTGAGCTGCGTACCAAGGAGCAGATCCTGGAACTCCTGGTGCTAGAGCAGTTCCTGACCATCCTGCCCCAAGAGATCAAGGGCAGGGTGCAGGAGCTGCATCCAGAGAGTGGCGAAGAAGCGGTGACACTTGTGGAGGATTTGCAGAGAAAGCTTGGGAGACTGAGGCAGCAGGTGAGAGCGAGAGAAAACTGTTTTCACTTCTATTTGGCCCCGAGAACTGAGACCTTGCGCTGACCTCGTTCTCCAGTTGATTACATCTTATGTTGGGGGAGGAGGGATTTTTGTGGTTTAATCTGCCTTGTTTTTCCTCCAGATTGTCCCCATATGAACAGTGAACCGTGAAGAGTGTGCCGTTTTCATCTGAGGCAGTATTTGGATATAGTTGTTAGCCCTGGAATTAGATTGACTGGGTTCAAGTCTGCACTAGCTTTTGACTGGGCCAGTTACTTGATCACTTTGGATCTCAGTTTTCTCACTGGTAAAATGAAAATGGTAAAGTGGGGCTGTTTTGAGGTTTCCAGGGAGAGCAGGATGTAAAGTTTCAATGACACTGCTGGTTTATATTTAGTGCTGAATATCTTTCTGTTATATTAGGGCCAACTATGTTGTCTCCTTTGCAGAGCTGCATCTCCATTAATTGAACGTTGTAAAACCGAGGCTTTTGGGTCACTGCTCCTCGGGGCACCAAAATTTAGCTTTTCTAGTAGTGAAAAACAGAAACATCTAGAAGAAACAAGGGACAACCTAATGAGTGAGGCACATCAAATGAATACAGGGAAGATGTGCACTGGGAGTGGACCTTCATTCCTCCCTATCCCTCTTGCCCAGTTTGTCAGACACACTGGAAAAACAAAACAAAAACTTTAGTGTACACCATCTGTCTCTCCTGCTGATTCCAAAGAGATGGTCTGCATTTGTCTGCTAATGGCTTACCCTCAGAATCCTGTACTAATTTCCATTTTCTGTTGAACCTGTTGTGATGATGAGTGATGTGGTTGGTTCCCAGGTCACAAACCAAGGGCGGGGAGCAGAAGTGCTTTTGGAGGAGACTTTGCCACTGGAAGCAGCAGGAGAGTCACCGAGCTTCAAGCTTGAGCCAATAGAGACTGAGCGAAGCCCTGGCCCCAGGCTGCAGGAGCTGCTAGACCCCAGCCCCAAAAGGGACCCCCAGGCTGTAAAGGAGAGGGGTGAGGAACAGTTATCTGGGCAGGTGGGAGGGAGGAGGGGCTTTGGGCTTGTCCCTGACACTAGCAAGATGTAGCACAGATACCAAAGGGAAATTCTGGGGCTGAAGTTCTCAGATGTGTTAGGAAAGATATAATAGCAGTATGCTGGGTTGGACAATAGAGAGGTAGGAATCTCTTAGGTAGACCCCCCCCCTCTTTTTTTTTTTTTTTTTGCCAGTCCTAGGGCTTGAACTCATGGCCTGAGCACTGTCCCTGGCTTCTTTTTGCTCAAGGCTAGCACTCTGCCACTTGAGCCACAGCGCCACTTCTGGCCGTTTCTGTATATGTGATGCTGGGGAATTGAACCCAGGGCTTCATGTATACAAGGCAAGCACTCTTGCCACTAGGCCATATCCCCAGCCTGGTAGAGCCCTTTTGTGCACAGAACAGGCAAGTAGATGAAGGATGGTGGGGCCGGGACTGCTGCTGGCCAGCACAAAAGACTTCTTGCATTCCTTTACTCTGATCCTGTCAATTTGGATATTTATTATGCCTCTTAATCACTTTGTTTAGTCCTAAAGTGAGAGATTGGGTATTAGGGAATGCATCTGTCTTGTAATAATCCATGAGTCGTCAAAGTTTGGGAATGCCATTCTCATTCTGATTTCTATCACCTTCAGCATTGTCTGCTCCCTGGCTTTCTCTCTTTCCTGCTGAAGGGAATGTGGAAGACAAGGAGATGACTGGGCCCCAGGTGATGTGAAAGTTCCTGTTGTCTTTCCCTAGTGCCCTTCTTTCTTTTTGTAGTGCTTATTTTGGGGTGGGATGGGGCCTTCTGCTACTTGGATGACCTTTCTCTGTGATCACATGTGTCCCTCACCTTCTTTGTCTGCTCACCTACCACCTGTATGCCTGGGAGCCTTCTTCCTCATGTGTCTTTGTCACTCCTGAGTTTTTCCCATTTAACCCGACTCTGCTTGACTGGTTCCTGGTGCCTGTGGCTAAAGGAGGTCTTGTGTTATTTCAGTTGCCTGAGAGCTTAGAGGACATGGCAGTGTACATCTCCCAGGAAGAGTGGGGCCATCAGGATCCTCGTAAGAGATCCCTCTCCAGGGACACAGTACAGGAGAGTTATGAGAACGTGGACTTGCTGGGTAAGGACTTCTTTGTCAGGGTTGATAACTGCCATTTCTGACCTGGGTCCTGCCCCAGCCATAAGAAATTACCATAGTAGACTCTACTCTGTCGGTCTCAAGTTCCACACATGAGATCAGTTAAACTGGCACAGTCAGCTTATTATAGCTTATTATATTACTTGAGCTCTAGCTGCCAGAGCCTTAGTCAGAGTCTGAACTACATCATACTTCAAAGAGCACAGCGAGTGAAGTTCTGTGACATCCTGCCTACACACACATTTGGTGTCCCAGGATGGTCTAAGTGACCTTTAAGTTCTTAATTCCTTGTGATTTTGAGATGCTTCTTATTCTGAGCTCATTTGTGTTTCCTATGCTCTATTAGTATGTCTAGGCTGTTCTTCAAGGACAAAAATTTGAGGGACACTGATGACAACATATCAGCTTATTAGCTCTCACAGCCCGTAAAAATTCAGGAAGGAGTGAGGGCTTTGTGAAATTTGGAAATAATGAATGTTCACAAAGTCAGCTGTGTGATACCTACATTACAATGAATCTCTTTGATTGAACTCTTATGGAAATATTTAAAATGGTGCCTGTCACTGGTGGCACACTTGTGTAATCCTAGCTACTCAAGAGGCTGACATCTGAGGATTGTGACTCAAAGGCAGCCTGGGTAGGAAAATCTGTGACACACTTTTTTTTTTGTCAGTTATGGGGCCTGAACTTGGCCTGGGCAGTGTCCCTGAGCTGAGCTCTCAGCTCAAGGATAGTGCTCTACAACTTGAGCAAGTTCTGATTTTCTGGTGGTTAATTTGAAATAAGAGTCTCACAGACTTTCCTGCCTGGCTGGCTTTGAACCATGATCCTCCTGAGTAGCTAGGATTACAGGCATGTGCCATCAGCACTCAGCTGTGACAGTCTTTTATCTCCAGTTAGCTATCCAAAAAAAACAGAAGTGGAGCTGTGGCTTAAGTGGTAGAGTGTTAGCTTAAGGCCAAAAAGCTCAGGGACAGCTCCCAGGCCCTGAGTCCATGTCTCAAGATCACAGAAAAATAGAAATGATCCTGTCAAATAGGAAAAAGTAATAGGTACATTTAGGTGGAAGGTATATAAGAGAGCTTTTCTGCATATATGAAAAGTCGCAGAAAGTTGAGGGAAGTCTTAAAAATGAGATTGTGAGTATGGTATATCTGGGTGGGTATGTTGAAGGGTATACCAGTCAAAGGTCATACTGCAATTTGTTTTCATTGGGTTTGTATAAAGCAAATCACAGCCATGAACTCATTCGTACCAATTCTGCAAAGCAGTTACTGTTAGCTTTTGTTTCCCTTAATAGGGGCCACTTCCAGGTTTCCCCCTCAGTGCTTTGAAGTTATTAAAACACAAAAACAAACTCTATTTCTTTAGAGGTAAACACTGGGAATAGTTTAGTTTATATTCTAAGTAATTTGTGTCAGACTTACCACGCGTTCTGTTCCTACCCACTAAGAACAGGGAACGAGGCTCTGTTTTCCCTGCCTGATAGAAGAGAGCAGTGATAGAGTTCTCTTTCTTTAATTGTGAACAGAAGCACGCATTCCCAATCAGGAGCCTTTGAGCACCCAAGTGGAACAAGGAGGGAAGCCATGGGATCCTAGCATCCAGAGTTGCAAGGAAGGCATGAATTCCAGAAGCCCAGCTCCAGGTAAAGAATGGAAAGGGTTTGAGTGTAAGGCTTTTGAGGAATTGGGTACAGGGCCAGTACACCACGTCTGCCATGAAGACCTGCCCACTTTCCGTCCTGTGAGGAACCCTGGGTTCAAGTATGAGGAAGCACTTATTCTTGGGTTCACTTTTCCCTTCCCTTGTTTCAGCCCTACTCCTTCTCACCATTCTTGAAGGACAGCAGTTGGGGGAATAGTTGGGGAGGGGTTGGAAGCTCTAAGAAGGAAATGCTAAAACTAGTTCAAGTTCTGAGCTCTGATTCCTTGAGCAATAGCCCCACCGCTTAGCCATGTGCTTCTGTGGATGGCTTTACTTACAAGGAATGGAAAACTGAGGTTTGGCTATCCTGTTAGTGCCTCTGACTTGATAGGCATGTAGGACTTTCTTTTCTCCAAAGTAGAAATAATGTAGAAGCTTGTGTTTTCTCTCTAGCAGGGGAAGAGAAGTTTGAGAATCCAGATGTAAGTGCTCAGTCTGTTTGTACTGAAAACAACCACTCTCAGGCACTGCTCCCTGGCCAGGCCAGAGGGGAGGTGCCCTGGAGTTCTGAGCAGGGAAGATCTCATGACAGGGCAGAAGGACCTTGGGACCCTCCCCTAGAGGACAGAATGGAACAATCCTTAGTGGAAGCCACAAGTTGCAGAGGCCTGGGGCAACCAAAGGAACTGCAGCCAAAGAAACTCCATTTGTGTCCCTTGTGTGGCAAAAATTTCTCTAACAACTCAAACCTAATCAGGCATCAGAGAATACATGCGGCGGAAAGACTGTGCATGGGTGTGGAGTGTGGTGAAATCTTTGGTGGGCACCCACATTTTCTGTCACTACACAGAGGACACCTGGGAGAGGAGGCTCATAAGTGCCTTGAATGTGGAAAATGCTTTAGCCAAAATACCCACCTAACTCGCCATCAGCGCACCCATACAGGGGAGAAGCCCTATCAGTGCAATGTGTGTGGAAAAAGCTTCTCCTGCAACTCCAACCTTCACCGGCACCAGCGGACACACACTGGAGAAAAGCCGTATAAGTGTCTTGAGTGTGGGGAGATCTTTGCTCACAGCTCCAACCTCCTTAGGCACCAAAGGATCCACACTGGAGAAAGGCCATATAAGTGTGCTGAGTGTGGGAAAAGTTTCTCTCGGAGTTCACACCTTGTCATTCATGAAAGAACCCATGAGAAAGAGAGACTCGACCCCTTCTCAGAGTGTGGAGAGGGCATGAGGAGTGACAGTACCCCCTTTCTTGCAAACCATGCACCCCACAGAGTGGAGAAGAAACTTTTTGAATGTTTGACTTGTGGGAAAAGCTTCCGGCAGGGCATGCATCTCACTAGACACCAGAGAACGCACACAGGAGAGAAACCATATAAATGTACCCTTTGCGGGGAAAACTTCTCTCATAGATCCAACTTAATCAGGCACCAGAGAATTCATACAGGAGAAAAACCTTATACCTGTCATGAGTGTGGAGACAGTTTCTCACATAGCTCCAACCGGATTCGTCACTTGAGAACACACACAGGAGAGAGACCATACAAGTGTTCTGAGTGTGGAGAAAACTTCTCTCGGAGTTCACGTCTTATGAGTCATCAGAGAACTCACACGGGTTAGAAACTGGGATATCTCTTTGCCCTTGATTAGATGGCATATTCGGAGGGCTCTTTTATTAAGAGCTGGCATTCTTTGCCCAGGTAATTAATATAAAGAGGAAATTCAGGCTTCTTTTGAAAAGGAATGCAGAGGCAGCAAAGGACACAAAAAGGAGTTCAGGCTGCAATAGTAAGTATGTGAGTTTTTGAGTGAACTGTTTAGGACCACTTTGAAGCTCAGCCTGCCCAAAGTGTACCCCCCTTCTTGGTGGGTATAAGCAAGGTATGGTTTGAGTGTCTGTCTGATTGTGTTCAATGCTTATTCCAACAATTTTGGAGATCCATGTAATCCTCCTTCCTTATTTGGGACATTAAACCAGAGCATTTGGACTCCCTAAGGCCCTTGAGACCAAAGAAGGGCCCTAGTTTGGGAAACCAGCTCATGACCAAGAAGACTAGTTGTAAACAGCAGTTCTCTTGAAGGACCCAACTGGAAAGCCAGTTGTGTGGTTTGAGGGAAGTATCCTTTCCCTCTGGGTTGAGTAATCAGGCATGATCCCCCCACCCCTCACTCATATCTCCCTCCCCCCACCTCCAATGGTCTGACAAGTGCTATACAGGCATGTCACACACATGTGACCTCAAACCAAAAGGAACCAGAGACCTAAGAGAAACTGTAGACTGGAACTTGTAGGTGATCCTAGAAATTAACAGATGAAATGTGTGATTAGTCTACCCATGCAGAAATCTGAGATCTCTCACTTGTGTCCAAAAAAAAGAAAAAATACGAAGAGCTCTGAATCTTGTTCCTGGGTGGAGGGTTCCATTAAAGATGGATTCTCTAGAAAGTATTTAAAATATGGATCCTAGAAAACTTGAGATGTCTTTTTCTTGTTAAAAATGTTTGGATAGTAATAAATATCTTTAGGAAATGTATGTGTGAGTCTTCATTATGACTTTACCCTGGGGACACATGATATTGGCTTGAGGCAGGGTGGAAGATGGGGAACAGTGAAAAGGCTGACACCGATTCAGGGTGCATTGTACCCTTAATCTGGAACTGAAACCCATTTGTACTACTGTAGTGCCAGAATCCAGATACCCCAAAGACCACCGAGACCAGGATCGATGCAAAAGCAAAGGTGCACTTTATTAGCGAATGCGCATTCGGGCCAACGCTTCACCAGACGCAGCTGAGACCAGGGCGCTGAGAAAGGGGATTGCACACTTTTTATACTGGTGAACAAACAACTTAGGGAACTTTCCATGTTGACATCCATTCTATTGGTCAACCTTGAGTAATGCCTGATATTTTCAAACCTGGTTGGTTAGGGGCCATCTGCACATTTCAAAACAGCAGTGGTTTTTCTCCAGGCTAGGTCAGCTTGCCTATCTGTTGCTTGCAGCTTGGTCAGTTACTGGGTGGGCACATAGTTGTGGTTTTTTTTTCCAGTAGCTGTATTTTTAACTTCTCTAGCTCTAACATGGCTGCTTCTTTTCCAAAATGGAGTCACTTTGGTCTCATTTAACTTTACTTTTTAATACGAAAACATATTCATCCTCAAGGAAGTAAGTATACTGTGATGGAAAAAATAGGAGAGGAGCCCCACACTTCAGTTTCAGCAGCTGACAATGGCAAACCATGCGGGCCCAAAGCAATTGGCGTTTAGGTCTCAATTTGTCAAGGAGAAATAAATCTATCTCACAGGTTAAATCTACGTTTGCTCGAGAAATAAAAGGAAAAACAAGTCCTTGAAAATTATGAGGAAAGCACCCCGTGACCAGAGCGCACCGCCGCTAGGGCCTACTTTCCCGGAGTGACGGCCTGGGGCCGGAAGCCGCGAGGCCTGAGGAAGCGCAGCGGCCTCACCGCGCAGGACTCCGACCGTCCGCGAGCGACGGAAGGCGACGTGAGACGGTGGCGCCCGCTACAGGGCCCCTCTAGGCTTCCGCTGGCTCGGTGATGTAAAGTCCTAACTGCCGGCTAGGCAGGAGACAGCTCTCTCCGGGATCGCAGAGCGCAGGCGCATGGGCGGGACTAAGGGGCGGCATCGCGACGCTACTTCCGGCCTGCGGCGCTGGACTCAAACGGAGACTCGGAGGCCACCCGAGTGTTCGTTGGCGTCCGCTATGTCAGTGTTGTGCCGCCATCCTTGGGTGTTTGCTCGCCGGCTCGCTGTTCACTGGTGCGGGGGCCCTCGCCAGTGAGCTCGAGAAGCCAGAAGCGGTCTCCGTGGAAGCCTCGCTGTCTGAGGTAACCAAGAAGCTGCTTTCTCTCCGGCGGCCGCACGCAGGGAGGCTGCGAGGCCGGCGGGCCGGGACCCGGGCCGAGGGCTGCGTCCTGCCGCGGGCACAGGACCCACCGTGAGGAAGATGCTACGGGACACCTCAGCGTTTGGACCCGGGCCCGGATTCGGTCCGTGCAGCCTCCGCTGTCGCTGATGCCGAAGCGCGAAGGCTTCGCCTTGGAGCCCGCGGCGGACGGCCAGGGGTGGGCAGCCAGGAGCCAGCAGCTGGCACTGCCCAAGGCATCCTGGGCAAAATTTTGGTTCCCTTTCGGGAATGTGACACTCACGTAGTACCAAGCCTTACTTACAAGCCTAAATGACGCTCGAAGATATATAAAATCAACCCAGTAGTCCCACTAATCTTCACCAGCTCCCATTCTCAGTTGTTTTTTTTAAAGTTTGATAGTTTTGTAAACTAAAGTGTTTTTTTTCTAGTCCAATTAAACAGAATTGTAAAATTCTATGTAAGTATTCTTGCAAAGAATGGTGAGCATCTGGCTTGCCTCCTGAAGAGACACTTTTTGAGAAGAATGGGCCTACTTTCCCCTAATTTTTCTTTTTCTCATAGGGTCTTAGTTTTCTGGCATTGTTCATACAGTGGAAAGTGGCAGAAAGGTTGCGAAAGATAGACTGGGGTGAGCTGTTACGGTTGGGGAAACTAAGAATATACTGTTATTTCCTCCTTTTTTCTTATGGGAAAAATGGGATATGATACACACAAATCACTTGTATGGGTAGCCTTCACACTCACCCACCATGTTGGTACTGATTTTTTTCAGTTACTTACCTTTCCTGAGCTATTTTTTTCCAGAGGCAGTGTTACCAGATTGTTTTGGGTTTGTTTTTTTGCCAGTCATGGAGCTTGCCTGAGCACTGTCCCTGGCTTCTTTTTGCTCAAGGCAAGCACTCTACCACTTGAGCCACAGCGCCACTTTTGGCTTTTTCCATACATATGGTGCCGAGGAATCAAACCCAGGGCTTCATGTATGCAAGGCAAGCACTCTACCACTAGGCAGTATTCCCAGCCCAGTGTTATCAAATTGACACTTCTTTTAGCTGTGTTGTACTTTGAAATAGTAAAGAGGAGAGAAACAAAAGGCCTGGCAATTGACTTCCGCCATACTAAAGCTTGAACTAGGGTCTTTTTCCTTAGCTTTTTCCACTCGAGGCTGGCTCTCTACCACTTGAGCCACAGCTCCACTTCCAGCTTTTTGGTGGTTAATTGGAGCTAAAGTTCATGTACTTTTCCTGCCCAGGTTGTCTTCGAATCTCCATCCCCCGCTATCAGCCTCCTGAGTAGGTAGGATTACAGGCACAAGTCACTGGTACCTTGCTCTGGCAATTGATTTTAAATGAGAAAGCAAGGCTGGGACCTTTTCTGTTTATTTTTCTTTCATAATTAAATAGCTATTACTATGGTTCATCTGACTTTGTTGACTTGTACTTTTTTTCTCTCCTTGGTAACTTTAGGAAGAAGAAACTTTCACTGACCTCTCAACCACACCAGGTTGTCAAAGGTGGCACCACTAAGGTGTCAGACATAGGAGCAAAACTGTTGCTACAATAGAATGATGATGGTAGATGTGAAGATTGAGTATTTGGATCCTCATGTCAGGGACCTGTGGGAGACCAATGGGCCTGTGACAGAGCATTCCAGTCAAAGTAAAGTATCTTCACAAACAGACAGCCTCAAACATACGAACTCTTGCTGGCACTTCCGGAATTTTGATTACCACAAAGCAGCAGGACCTCGTGAGGCTGTCAACCAGCTTCAAGAATTATGCCATCTATGGCTGAGACCAGAAGTGCATTCCAAAGAGCAGATCTTGGAACTACTGGTGTTAGAGCAGTTTCTGGCCATTCTGCCGAGGGAGATGCAGACTCAGATACGGAAGCACCATCCAAAGACCATTGAGGAGGCTGTGTCCTTGGTAGAGCACTTGCAGAGGGAATCTGATCAAATAAGGAATGGGGTGAGAAGAAAGATCCCTGACACATACAATGTAATAGGATGAAGGTGGTTGTAGTGGAGGTGGGGGTAAGTTACTGAGAAATGTTAGATTAGTTCACTTCTATTGTTCCTTTAGAGAAGTTAAGGTGGTAATTGAAACTAAAGTGCACTAGAAAAGTCAAGCCCACTGGTTACAGAAATCATAGCATATACTTCCCTTGCTTTAGAGAAAAAGTCAAAATTTTTTTTTTCCTTTTGGAATCATGATGAATTGAAGATGATAGTCTTGGCTAAGGAGACTTGAAGTCTTAGGAATAGCAATAAAAGCAAGGGGAGGAGTGTCTAGAACTCTTTAAAAAACAAAAACAAAAACAACCCTGCCAGGGGCTGGGGGCTCACATCTGTAATCCTAGCTACTCAGGAATCTGAGATGTGAGGATCTCAATTTGAAGCCAGCCTGTGCAAAAAAAGTCCATAAAACTCCAATAAACTCCTCTGAAAAAGCTGGAAGTGGCAATTTGGCTCAAGTGGTAGAGCACTAGCTTTGATTAAAAGAAGCTTAGGGACAGAGCCCAGATCTTGAGTTCAAGCCGCAGGACTGGCACAAACCAAAACAGACACAAAAAAGACCCAAGGAGACATGGTGGCTCACACTAGTAATTTCAAGTACTTGGAGAAATAGAATTGTGGCTCAAGACAATATACAGGGGAGAATTTTGCTGAGACCTTAACTGAAAGAACAAGCTGAGCATGGTGGTACATAGGTGTATGCCAGTTATGTGGAAGGCATAGGTGGAAGAATTGTGGCCTGAGGCTAGCCCAGGAAAAAAGCATGTGACCTTACCTAAAAAATATAAGCAAAAAGTGTCTTGGTGGCTCAAAGTGGCAGAATTCTTGTTGAGCAATGGCAAGGCTCTGAGTTCAAACCACCTCAAAACAGAAAAAAAAATAATAAATGAGAGCAAGGACAGTAGTGAAAAGGAGAAGCTGGGCACTTGCTGGTGGCTCTCACCTGTAATCCTAGCTACTCACAAGGCTGAGATCTGAGGATCGTGGTTCGAAGCCAGCCCATGCAGAAAGTCCGTGAGACCCTTTATCTTCACAAAAGCTGGAAATGGCACTGTAGCTCAAATGGTAGAGCGCTAGCCTTGAGCAAAAAGAAGGAGAAAAAAGGGAAGATTGCAGAGGAAGAGGGAAAGACCAAAAAAAAAAAAAAAAAAAAGGATTTTGAAGGAGTAGTATTCCAACAGAGAGCTTTGATACCAAAGATTTGTGTCTCCCCCCACTGTAGCTGAACCTCTTGTCCTTAGTGGTTGATCATTGATTTTTCTTGTGAGTGGGGAGCCAGGGTATGCACTGTATGGCTTAGGTAAAGAATACAGGTAGAACATACATTTGGTGTCAATTATTTGGAGTAGGTTAGAACCACTCTTCATCTCTCAATTTCTCTATTATATCCCCATTCCCTGAAAAACCATTCTTGCCCTTAGGGAAATTCTGCTATTAGCAAAAATGTTCAGTTCTTTAAATTTTAGAGAAACTGAGGAAACAGACAACCACTAAAGGAATATAAGTCAAAAGAAAAAGCCAGGCAAGGCAGTATCTGAATCGGTACCCTGCTCAACTTCATTACTTGTCTGAAGTGAGTGGTAGATGGTGAGGGTTGCTATAGTGTTAGAGGAATAGCAGCAGGTATGTCCTATCCCCCTTTTCATCTCAATTTTCCCATGTTGCTATCCCTGTGGAACATTGGTCACCCCATATATTTAAATCCTTCTGTGGTTTTCTATGACTCATGCTTTTAACTCTTTGGAATGTACACTTGTTCCTTTTCTATGTCTGCCCCCAACTCAAAGTAAGTTCTGTAGTAACAGAATGGGAATTATTTCTAGGTCACAGTCCTTGAGCCAGGGAAGGAGACAGTTTTCTTGGGAGAAACAGCAGAAGCCCCAGGCTTCAAGCTGAAGACAGCAGAGGCTCCACCAGAGGGCATGTCCCAGGAGGAAGAGTTTTGGATTACATGCCAGGGTCTACAAGAACATCAGAGTAAGAATACTCATAAGGAAGCCAAGCCTGTATATGAGAGGGGTAAGGAGCTTAATAATTTCTTAGAACTATTAGCAGTTTGTTCATCCTAAATGTCATGGGCAGTTTTTGGGTACCCAGGTCTGTGGATCTGTAAGAAGTGCCACAGAGCAGTTAGGTGACCCCTCAGACAGAAGAATGCACCAACTATGGGCAAAGGTAGGGTTTTACCTAGGCTCTAGGCACAGCCAAATCACAGAACCCTGCACTGTGCTCCTTAGAAAAGTAAAAAGGAGGGAAAGAAATCAAGAAGCAGTTTGGGGCTCTTTCATCCTAATGAAATACAGAAGGAATTGTGATCAGACTAGTTTTGTGGTTTTTGGGGGGAGATGGGGTAGTATCAAATGTAAAGACAAGTTTGTATTAGGAAAATAATAAAAGGCAAAATAATTCCTACCATATATTGGAGTCAGTACTTCATTTGAAATACCTTTTTCCTAACTCGGGAAATTTTATGTCCTGAGATAAAAATTGGGAATTGTATTAATTCCTCACGACAACTAAGGAAACAGCTGGGGAACTGAGTCTGAAGGCTGGTAGATACTTGGTTCTTAACTATATGAAGGTTATTTCTGGCACCATACATCTCTTAAAAAGATATCCTATCTTTTTTTCCCTCTATCTTTTCTTAAACAATGAGGACCTGTATTATACAAAAATGAGCTCAGGATCTTCATAAAAAAAGAGATTTCCTCTGGCTCTTTCTTACCCACAGCTGTGCCTGCTGAACCGATTCTAGCCTTTCCTGAGCAAACTAACACCAAAGACTGGACAGTGGCACCTAAACTCATCTTGCCTGAATCCCAGGTGAGCTGTGATTTCTACCTGCTTAGAGCTGCCTTTCCTTGCTGCCAATGAGTCATATTGCCCAGGAGGGCATCAGAGGCACATAGGACCCACTTGCTTGGGAATTGGGTACCTCCTAGGCTGTTAGGTGATGCCTTGGCTCCTTTCTGCATTCTCACTTTAAAATAAAAAATATTACACTCACGTTGTAGGTGGGAAGGTTGCTTAGTGGTACAGTGCTTGGTTAGCATACATGAAGCCCTGGGTTCAGTTCCTCAGCACCACATGACAGAAAAATCCCAAAGTGGTGCTGTGGCTCAAGTGGGAGAGTGCTAACCTTGAGCAAAAGGAGCTCAGGGAAGTGCCCAGGCCCTGAGATCAACATCCAGGACTGGCAGATACATGTGAATGTGTGTGTGTGTGTGTGTGTGTGTGTGTGTGTGTGTGTGTGTATGTATTACAGTCGTAATGATGTGGGTGCCTTCTGAGAAATGTAAATGAAAATAATTACAGTCATGGAATGATGAGGGTGCTTTCTGAGTTAGATGGTATAAGTCCATTGCTTGATGAGGCCTCAAATAGTAAAAAATATACAAATCAATTTGCTTATTTCCAACTACTGTGTTGTGAACCTAACTATACCTTTTTTTTTTTTGCCAGTCCTGGGCCTTGACTCAGGGCCTGAGCACTATCCCTGGCTTCTTTTTGCTCAAGGCCAGCACTCTGCCATTTGAGCCACAGCGCCATCTCTGGCCGTTTCCTATATATATGTGGTGCTGGGGAATCAAACCCAGGGCTTCATGTATTCGAGGCAAGCACTCTTGCCACTAGGCCATATTCCCAGCCCCCTGACTACACTTTTATACATCTCATAATTGCAGCAGTATCACAAAAGTACATTGTACCATAATTTCACAAGCAGAAATTGTGCAAATTCACTATATTCTTAATGACCCTGTGTATGTAAAGCCTGTTGTTGACCAAAAAGAATCATCTACGTCATGCATTGTTAATTCCTTTGATATATGGTCTACCACACATTTTTAGCCAGGTAGTTGGGCAGCTTCTGTAGTGGCAAGTACTGAGCTAAATCCATTCTCTTCTCTAGAGCTTGTTGGCATTTGACGACGTGGCCATGTATTTTTCTCAGGAAGAATGGGAGTTATTGAATCCCACTCAGAAGACTCTCTACAATGATGTGATGCAGGAAAACTATAATACTGTCATCTCTCTAGGTAATGATCCACTCTCCCTTTGCATAGGAGTTTAAGTGAAATCCTCTCTTACTCTCTTCTCTTAGCTGGTTGTATCTCAGGCAGATGATGAAGGCAAGAGAAGATAAATTCAAATTATATGGGGGAGCTTTTTCCAAATTTAAATGTTCATTTCTTTCAAATTCCTTATTCCCCCCCCCCCCCCCACCCCGGGCTGGGGATATGGCCTAGTGGCAAGAGAGCTTGCCTTGTATACATGAGGCCCTGGGTTCGATTCCCCAGCACCACATATACAGAAAATGGCCAGAAGTGGCGCTGTGGCTCAAGTGGCAGAGTGCTAGCCTTGAGCAAAAGGAAGCCAGGGACAGTGCTCAGGCCCTGAGTCCAAGGCCCAGGACTGGCCAAAACAAAACAAAACAAAACAAAAACAAAACAAATTCCTTATCCCTTTTCCTCCACTTTTTCCTCCATTCCTCTTCATCCATTTTCTGCCAGAGTTGCTCTTATATAGCTTTTGATACTCTAATCTTGAATAATAGATAGTATTCTTGCCTCTACCTTCAAAATACAGCTTGGATCCAACCATGTCTCAGCTTCTTTCACTGTTAGCATTATGGTCAAAGCCAGTGTTACCTCAAACCAGATAGCTCTGTGGCTGGTGCTTCTGTCTTCACTCTTTTTTTTTTTTTTTGCCAGTCTTGGGGCTTGGACTCAGGGTCTGAGCACTGTCCCTGGCTTCTTTTTGCTCAAGGCTAGCACTCTGCCACTTGAGCCACAGCGCCAATGTGGTGCTGGGGAATTGAACCCAGGCCCTCATGTATATGAGGCAAGCACTCTTGCTATTAGGCAAGCCCTGCCTTCACTCTTGTTCTCCAGTTTGTTCCCACACAGCAGACAGTGATCTTTTAAATTTTAAAAACCCTGTGACTTCAGGAAAAGATCTCAACTTTATCCCATCCTAAGGACATACCACGTTGTAGCCCTAGCTTACCTTGCTGTATTCATCTCTTGGCACTTTTGCCCTTGCTCTGTCCTTAACCTTACTGGTCCTGCTGTGACTTAAACTGGCCATGTCCATTTCCACCCACCTCCTTCCTTTATTCAGCACACTGATGTCCCCAATTTCTTCATTTTTGAGCACCTTTAAGTTCTGCCCAACTCAGAACAGTATTATTCAAGGCAGGAAAACCTGTTTATTAATGTCACGCCTGAAAACAGAAGTCACTTGGGAAACAGGCTTTTGGTTTTGGTAGATACTTGATTTTAATTTATAATGGAAAAGCCATTTTTGGTACTCCAGAAATGAGTACACACATACTTGTAAAGGTATGCCATCTCTATTGAAAGAAGATCTTGTTGAGTGCTGATGGCTCACGCCTATAATCCTAGCTACTCAGGCAGCTGAGATCTGAGGAATCAGTTCAAAACTAGCCCTGGTAGGAAAGTCCCTGAGACTCCAGTAAACAACCAGAAAACTGGAAGTGGCTTGAAGTGGTTAAGGCACTAGTCTTCAGCAAAAGAGCTCAGGGACTGTGCCCAAGCCATAAATTCAAGCCCCAGGATGGACTGACCAAAAAAACAACAAACTGAAACACAGAAAGTCAGGGTCTTATATATTTTAGAAATAAGCTCAAGATATTGTTCACAGATAAAAATGAGAAATTTCCTCTGCTACTTTTCTACAAAAGTGCATGTTGCCTGAGTCTTAGGTGACTTGTGCTTGCCAGGTGTTTAGGATTGCCTGAGCTGCCTTTCCCTGCTGCCTAATACCAGCATTGCTCTGCACTGCCTCTTGAGGCATCTGTATCAGTCAGACTTGACTTAACAAGAGAGATTTATTTTGACTTGAAATTTCCGTCTATCATGATGAGGATAGTGTGGCAGGACAGAAGCTCAGTAGGAGGCAGTAAAAGTATACTTGTATTAATGGCCTTTCTCGCTTTGCTTTTTTAATTCCATCTGGGCCACCTCTAGCCAAATGGTGTCATCCACATTCTGGATGTAGATCATCTCTGGAAATGCTCTTACAGACCTAGCCAGAAGTGTACTCTATAATCTTCTAGTGCTACTTATCAAAGTTGACAAAATTCACCATCATACAGCATCTTATCCCAGATGTTCTTCAGACAACCACACCTGGCCCGAGGAGATCAGACACCCCTCAGGCCCTGTGCTGGTTTCTTGGCTCCTTCCTTTTCTCATTTTAAAAGAAGATAATGTGCTTTTTGCGTTTTATTTATTTATTTATTTATTGGTGTCGATCCTGGGTTTTGAACTCTGGTCCTAGGTGCTGTCCCTGAGCTTCTTTTCTTCAAGGCAAGCACTTTACCAATTGAGCCACAGCACCACTTCTCACTTTTTTGAGTAGTTTATTGGAGATAAGAGTCTCATAGATTTCCTGCTATGGCTAGCTTCGAACCACAATCCTGAGATTTCAGCCTTCTGAGCAGCTAGGATTACAGGCATAAGACACCAGTGCCGAGCTGCCTACTACACATTCTTATTCTAGTTGTCCTGCTGCTTCTTCAGTGGCATACTCAGTTGAAGTGTATTGTTTAGAACATGGTGGCTTTTGAAGAAGTGGCCATGTATTTTTCCCAGGAAGAATTGGAGTTGTTAGATCCCACACAGAAGGCTTTCTACCATAATTGTAATGCAGGCAAACTATGAGACAGTCTTCTCTTTGTGAATTTGAGTGATGTCCCATTTTTGGCTTAGAGAATACTTGTCAGACAGTGCTGCTGCTTCTGTTAGTCAGTTGTTTATCAGAAGGTAAAAAGGGAGGGAGAGGATGTACCCAAATTCCAAATGTACATGCTTATTTCTTGTCTTCCATTTAAATCTTGGTCCATTCCCTCTCCATTTCCCCAGATTTACCATTCCATATTTTTCTAGTTTAGTAAACATCATCTCTGTTTCTCAGAGCAACAAATATACAGTCATCCTTTCATCCTCTCATCTTGCCATCATTCCCACTAGTAAAACATCAGTGTTTTGTTTTGCCAGTCCTGGGGCTTGAACTCAGGGCCTGAGCACTGTCCCTGGCTTCTTTTTGCTCAAGGCTAGCACTCTACCACTTGTGGTATTTTCTGTTTATGTGGTACTTAGGAATCAAACCCAGGGCTTCATGTATGCGAGGTAAGTACTCTACCACTAGGCCATATTCCCAGCCCCAAACCATCAGTTTTCTTAGCTTCAATTCTACATTTTCTGAGTCCAACCCCATTTCGACATTTGGAACTATTAGCATCCTGTTCTAAGCCAGTATCATCTAAACTCTGTAGATGCTAATTGACATTCCCCCACTGTAGCACCCCCCCATCTCCTTTGTTGTAATTCACAGTTTATTTCCTTGCACCAAAATCTACATTTGTTTCTATAATTCAAAATAAAATTTAGATTGTTTATCAGGGTACCAAGACCCTCCATGATCTGGCCTGTCTCCTGGATTTCATATCCATGTTCAATCCTCTTTAGCCACCTTACTTAGGTTTTTCTTGTTTATTGAACTTGTCATAGCAATTTGTGCTCATTTCTATTTTTCCCTTGCCTGTTATACTTGTCTACCACATGTAAAAACTTTCACTTTTAGATTTCTGCACAAATACTTTCTCAAGGATGGCTTCCATACAGCCTTAGCTAAAATAGATTTCACAAGTGTAGAACCTTAGAGTTCTTTCTTGCTGTCTTTATTTCTTCAAAATTCCTGACATTATTTTTTTTATTTTATTTTATTTTATTTTTGCCAATCCTGGGCCTTGGACTCAGGGCCTGAGCACTGTCCCTGGCTTCTCTTTGCTCAAGGTTAGCACTCTGACACTTGAGTCACAGCGCCACTTCTGGCCATTTATGTATATGTGGTGCTGGGGAATCGAACCCAGGGCTTCAAGTATATGAGGCAAGCGCTCTTGCCACTACGCCATATCCCCAGCCTCCCACTTCCTGACATTATTTATTGACAGATTGCCTTACTACCTTATTGCAGTGTAAGTTTCATGAAATTGGGACTTTGCCTCCTTTACCCCTAGTCACCAGTGTCTAGTGCACCATATCCACACAATTTGTTCTTTTGTGTGTGTGTGTGTATGTGTGTGTATGCGCACATGCTAAGAATTAAAAGCAGTGCCTGAGTCACGTATTCTTTCACTGAGTTATACCTCCAGCCTTAATAAATATTTGTTGAATGAATGATAAAGACTACCCAACCAAACAGTCTAGAAATGGGCTATCAATTGCTTTTGGTTTGTTTCCATTACGTACACATAAGCCAGTAAGCTATGTAAGGGTAAGTCCAAGAGATAGTGCTAAATAAGTAAAAGGTAAGTAACTATAATTATAATATAAATCATTTATGCATATGATATCTAGCCTACTATCCTCAACACTGGCTTCATTATGTCTAGTATTACACAGGCTGAATCCTCTTAAGGAGTTACTAGGACCAGTCTGTACTCCTCGCAACCTCTGGGACATGATTCCCCTGTTTGTTGAACGTGGTAAACTCCTGGTGACAGAAGAGGGCAAATGTGCACTGGGTTCTCATTTCCCATGTCCTTTTTTGTTTGTTTGTTTGTTTGCCAGTCCTGGGGCTTGAACTCAGGGCCTGAGCACTGTCCCTGGCTTATTTTTGCTCAAGGCTAGCACTCTGCCACTTGAGCCACAGCGCCACTCCCGGCTTTTCCTATACAGGTGGTGCTGAGGAATTGAACCCAGGGCTTCATATATACAAGATAAGCACTTTACCACAAGGCCATATTCCCAGCCCCCATGTCCTTTAAAAAAAAAACTTTTAATAACTTTATTATTTTTGCAGCTATGGTTGTATACAATATGAAGTTTGGAATAGGAAGTTTTTGCATATGTTTATGGGTATTAGAATATACCATCAAAGCCTACCTGTACAGACAACCAAGTTATTAATTGAATACAAGCTCTACAAAAGCTTTTAATTACCTATACTAATATAAAATACCTCCCCATATCCTTTTTGTTTATCCATTTTGAAGTTTATTTCTTAGTCGCTGCTCTGCATATCCATCTATGAATATGGTAGAGCAGAGATAGTTGTGAATATGGAAGAATCCATTTACTTATCTGCTGTAACACACTGTAAATGTGTTCTTCATTCTTCCTGAGTAGAAGTAATGGAAAAATTCACTGTTAACTTACATTGTTTAATTTTTTTCATTTCACAGCATTATTTGTGCTTCCCAAACCTAAAGTGATCTTCTGTCTAGAACAAGGGGAAGAACCATGGGTTCAAGGATCCTCAGATTTCAAAGACAGTCATAGAGGATCTTGTACAGGTAAATCACAGCAAGGGAAGAGATGTGTTCATGTGAACCTTTTCAGGAACTTGTTTTTCTTCTAATTAAGGAAACAACAGTCATTTAAGTTTTCATTCCATTTCTGTCGTTTTCTAGTTTTGGAATATAGGTGGCTGAATCTTATGTTTATTCCAACAGGGTTAAAAGTAAAAAATGACAATGAAAACCATCAGCCTCTATCTCTTTCTGACTTAGAAATACAAGCATCAAGAGACATAGTATCAAAAAAGATCAAAGTGGATGTTTCCCAGAAAGCAACAGGCAAACAAAATCATGGTGATACACACAGAGTGGGAAAATGGTACCGTGATTTTCCAGTGAAGAAAAGGAAGAAACTTTCAACATGGAAACAAGAGCTACTAAGACTTATGGATCTTCACAAGAAAGATTGTGAAGGAGAGAAGCCTTTTAAATGCTCGGAATGTGGGGAAACCTTCAGAGTTAGCTTCGACCTTATTAAGCACCAAGGAGTTCACACTGAAGAGAAACCTTATAAATGTCAACAGTGTGATAAGAGGTTTAGATGGAGTTCAGCTCTCAGTAAGCACATAACCACACACCAAGGTATAAAACCATATAAATGTTCTTGGTGTGGGAAAAGCTTCAGTCAAAATACAAATCTTCATACCCACCAAAGAACTCACACAGGAGAGAAGCCTTTTACTTGTCATGAGTGTGGGAAAAAGTTCAGTCAGAACTCCCATCTTATTAAACACCGGAGAACCCACACAGGAGAGCAGCCTTATACCTGTAGTACATGCAAGAGAAACTTTAGTAGACGCTCAAGCCTTCTTAGACATCAGAAACTCCACCAATGAAAGGAAGTTTGTTCAGTGTCCTCATTCTGAAGAAATTTACCAAATAGAAGAGCTTGATCCTTAAGTTGAGAAAATAAAAAATGAAGTATGAGTTTTCACTATCAGAAAATTTGGAGGAAATAAGCCTTGTGTTTCACAGAGAAGAATCCAATTTGGCTCTGCAGGGAGTTCTCTAGTTGTACTAGTTGCTGTTATTTTTTTTTAAACCAGCCCTGAGGCTTAAAATGAAGGCCTGAGTGCTGTCTCTGAGCAACAATTTTTTGTTCAAGGCTAGTGCTCTACCACTTGCCACAGTTGTATTCCATTCCTGGCTTTTTGGTTAATTGGAGATAAGAGTCTCATGGACTTTCCCACCCAGGCTGGTTTCAACTGCAATCCTTATCTTAGCCTCCCTGATTAGCTAGGATTATAGGTGTGGGCCACTGGCGCCCATTGCAGTTTTACTTTCAGCTGTCAGGGAATACCTTAGAGGTATTCTAAGAGTGTTCTAATAATGGGAAAGGACTGCTTTGGAATTGTACTTAAAAATAGTAATTTTAGCGTCATATAGCAAGTGCAGCTAGTCAGTAGTCTTCCACAATCACAGAAATAAATATTGTTGGGCCTGTTGGTTTTCTTCTCAGTCTTAGAAATCTGCAGCCAAATCACTTGTAGCATGATCTTCTAAGGCAAAAAATAAATAAGTTTAGGATTATAGGCATGAAATGAATTCTAGTAATCATATTGGATGTTCTTTCTCTTGTTGGACACTTCACAAAATTGGACATTATAGTGATCCCTTTCCTATCCCAGGAGTTACATTTCAGACACTCCCACCATAGGTGAAAATCTGCAAAGTAGCAGTGCTATATTTAATATATAATGTATATTATATATCTGTATTAGATAGATAGATAGATAGATCTTTTAGGGCTTTATAAATCTTTCCCACTCTCCTATAACCTTTTCCACTCTTTTGTTAACCTTTCTCACACTTTGTGTGTATGTGTGTGTGTGTCCATTGTGGGCCCTGAACTCAGGACCTGGGTGCTGTCCCTGAGCCTCTGTGCTCAAAGCTAGCACTCTAGCACTTTGAGCCACAGATCCACTTTCAGTTTCCTGGTGGTTAACTGGACATAGGAGTCTCACAGGGACTCTTCTGCCCAGGTTGGATTTGAACCGCAATCCTCAGATCTCAGCCTCCTGAGTAGCTAGGATTACAGGCGTGAGCCACTGGCACTTGGCTCCCACACTCTTATAAACTCTTCATATGCTCTTAAACACTTTCTGTACTCTTAAGCCTACATAATTTTAACAGTGTATATAATTCTATATGGATACTTACCAGTGACGCATGCTACAGCTTGAATGATAAAGATCATGAATTTTGTAGCTATGCAGCACTGATGGCAATGAAAGTGGCAATGATGAGATGAAAGAACTGCACCTCCAAAAAGAGCATTACAGCTCTTACCACTGCATCAGGCGCTCCATCGGATGTTGTGGTGTCTTTGCCCTGGCCTGTAGCTTCTATTTCCACTAAAGGCATAGGCATATCTGATGTCTTTGTCCAAGTGATAAAACATAGGTATGGGGAGTTGCTGGCACTGCTATTTTTCTTGAGTGAGAAGGTTTTTTATAAGTTGACATTCGGCTCTTGGTTGTATTTATGAAGTGCAATAAGTGAAGCACCTGGGGCTCCCATTCTGCATCTGCTCGCTGAAGTTCTTTAGCCATTCTGACCATGGTGGCAAGACAATCGAGTGTTAGACCGACCTCCTCCTCTTCTCCAGCCCATAGTTCGTCTTGTTCCTCATCCTCTTCTTCACTTGCTGACTTCGTCTCATCCATGTAAAGAACTTGTTCAGGCTTTTAGCCCCTTTCCTCAATGATGGATTTGAACATGTCATTTGTGTACTGCTCGGCTCTGGCTTTATCTGCAGAGGTAGCTTCTCCATGTAGAGAAACGCTCTTGAGTCCAAAGTGTCTTCAAAATTTGTCAACCAGCTTCTGCTGCCACCAAATGGGCTTGGTCTTGTGGGAGAAGCACTTGCTGGTACTGCTTCTGCATCATCGTTGTCTTCATCCTCATTGTTGTGAATGTCCATGCTTTCTGCAGAACTGTCATAAAGTTTCTTGTCCTTCCTTTGGGTGGTGTTGGTATCCAGCGAGATATTCTTCCTGTAGTCCTTTATCCACAGGGCCAGTACAGACTCCATCCTTACAATGACCTTATTGCAGGAAGTGACCGCCCTCTTTGCAGTCTTGCTAAAAGTCATTGTTGCCACAGACCTAATATTCTTTTCTTTCTTTACGTAGTGAACAGTGGATTTGTTGATCCCATAATGGGGGTCTATAGCTGCATAGCCTTTTCCTTTTTTTTTTTTTTTTTTTCTTGCCAGTCCTGGGGCTTGGGCTCAGGGCCTGAGCACAGTCCCTGGCTTCTTTTTTTGGCTCAAGGCTAACACTCTACCACTTGAGCCACAGCACCACTTCTGCCTTTTCTATATATGTGGTACTGAGGAATTGAACTCAGGGCTTCATGTATACGAGGCAAGCACTTTACCACTAGGCCATATTCCTAGCCTCAACCTTTTTCCTTTAACCCGTTGAGAAAGTTCTACCTTTTCTTTGATGGTAAGTATCTTCCTCCATCTACCACTTCAGGTCACTTCCAGAAGCCTTAAAAGGCACAGAACATCTGGGTGGCATAATAGGGTTTGAAATGCATCCAAACTTTTATGAAAATTTCACTAAAACAATACTGCAGAGCAGCACTACATGCAGTTATCAGATGTCAATGTGAAGTGGACATTGGTCACTGAGCCAATCAGCACCCAGGATACAGAACACTGCTGTGGTTGGGCGCCTTCCATTCCATTAGCCAATAGGGTGCTGTGTACAATCTCATGTTGGCAAACGTGTAAGTTTACTGCATTTCCATTGTGTACAGTATGGTATTTATCTGCTGATGAAATACAGTACAAAATACATTTTGATTCAGTATTCTAATATGTTTCAACTAACATTTTTTAAAGTTTTTTTAGATAACAGTTAAAATCATATAAATATGTACTGCAAAATCCTGCAGTATAGTGAAAACTGCAATACAGAATTACAATGATCCCTCACACCATGGGAGAGACTCATGGGATAGGTGAAAATCCACGAAGTAGCAGCATTATATATTATAATATATAACATAATTATATAAAATATATGTAATATATATTTTAATATACATTTTAAGGGTTTATAAACCTCACTCACCTGTAAACCTTTCCCAATCTTATTAACCTTCCCCACACTCTTATAAATACTTCATATGCTCTTAAACACTACATTCTTAAGCCTATGTAATTTTAACAACATAGGGTTTTATATGGGTACTTATGAAGTTTACTGAAACTTGAATGATAAAGACCATGAATTGTGTAGCTGTACAGTACTGATGGCAATGAAAGTGATGAGATGAATGTACTGCATAGCGAAGAGGAGCAAACAGACCAATGCTATGGTCATTGAGTCAGCCAGCACCCAGGATACAGAACACAGTGTTGTGGTTGGTCATCTTCCATCCCATCAGCCAATAGTGTGATATGTACAGCCTCATATTGGCAAACTTATGCAAGTGGTAGTGGCATACTGTGTTTTATTTTGATTTAGTATTCTTTTAATAATTTTGAGTTAACATTTTTTTGGGTTTTTTTTGGCCAGTCCTGGGGCTTGGACTCAGGGCCTGGGCACTGTCCCTGGCTTCTTTTTGCTCAAGGCTAGCACTCTGCCACTTGAGCCACAGTGCCACTTCTGGCCATTTTCTGTATATGTGGTGCTGGGGAATCGAACCCAGGGCCTCATGTATATGATGCAGGCACTCTTGCCACGAGGCCATATCCCCAGCCCTTGAGTTAACATTTTTATACCTTAAAAATTTGGGCAAAGGGGCTGGGAACATGGCATAGTAGCAAGAGTGCTTGGCACGTATACATGAAGAAAAAACAAAAACAAAAATTTGGACAAAAATAGTTAAGATCATAAGTATTATATAAATACCTATATATTGCAGAATCCTGTGATATAGTGAAAACTTCACAATACACAATTAGATGCATATCTTTGGTACAGTGAAGCTGCAGTAAGTGAACTGCAACATAGTGAGGGAGCACTGTATATATTAGATGTAAAGAATTTTTTTTTTTTTGCCAGTCCTGGGGCTTGAATTCAGTGCCTGAGCACTGTTCCTGGCTTCTTTTTGCTCAAGGCTAGCACTCTACCACTTGAGCCACAGCGCCACTTCAGGCTTTTTCTAAATATGTGATGCTGAGGAATCGAACCCAGGGCTTCATGTATACAAGGCGAGCACTTTACCACTAGACTATATTCCCAGCCCCAGATGTAAAGAATTTTCTGCAGTAAAAGATGTTAGACTTTAGAATGCCAACAAGATAATATAGCCATAAAATTAGCACTAATGACAGCAAATGGGACATTAGTATCAACAGTTTGTTTACTTTTTGATGTGACTGATTTGTTACTAAGAAGCAAGACAGTTACATATTAGGACTGATGGTGTGCTACCTCAGGATCCTGTGGCTTGGTTGCCATGGAGACATGGGCATCTAGGCAGCAGGATACTCAGGTCTGGAAAATAAAGATTTGGAAGAGAATCTTCATTTTTGGACATGTATAGGAAAGTCTACACTTATGCTTTCAACAGTTTGTTTACCTTTTGATGTGACTGATTTGTTACTAAGAAGCAAGACAGTTACATATGTATTAGGACTGACATTTGTGCTACCTCAGGATCCTGTGGCTTGGTTGCCATGGAGACATGGGCATCTAGGCAGCAGAATGCTCAGGTCTGGAAAATAAAAATTTTGAAGAGAATCTTCATTGTTGGACATGTATAGGAAAGTCTACACTTATGCTTTAATCTTACACTGGAAGCTCTTAAGGAGGCAAGGTCTCTGCTATCTCTAGCACAAAAGCATCCTCAAGTGATGTATTTTGTAGATTTCAAATAGATTGTATCCTCTGGATTTTTTTTTAAGGTTCTAGAATTTGTTCTCAAGGTATTGTGCCTGCTAGGCAAACTTCCAGCCCTTTTGCTTTTGATTATTACTGAAATAACATCTCATGTTTCTCGTAAGCCAACTTGGACCATGATTCTCTTTCTGCTTCCCACTGTAGCTGATAAGAGAAATGTGCAGGGCTGGGAATATGGCTTAGTGGCAAGAGTGCTATATACATGAAGCCCTGGGTTTGATTCCCCAGCACCACATACATAGAAAACGGCCAGAAGTGGCGCTATGGCTCAAGTGGCAGAGAGCTAGCCTTGAGCAAAGAGAAGCCAGGGAGAGTGCTCAGGCCCTGAGTCCAAGGCCCAGGACTGGCAATAAATAAAAAAATAAAAGGAAAGCTTAAAACAAAAAGAAATGTGCACCATCATGCATAGCTTTTTCTGTTAAGATGGGCGTCTCAGGAACTCTGTCCCAGCTGGCCTTACACTCCTGTGTAGCTAGTATTACAGGTGTAAGCCCCCAAGCCTCACTTTTAGCCTGAAGATTTTCTTACAGTTCCCTTGTTTAGCTATAACAGTGACTTAGGTTTGTTCCTGTTAGTGTTTTTATGTATATCAGGAAAGAAGTTATCTTTTCTAAGTATATTATAAATGAGAACGTTGAGACTACAGGAATTTGCTCAAGACCTCATGATTACAAGGTCTGTGGGATGTCAGTTTAAGGTATAAAGACAGAATTAATAGGACTGATTTGTTATATAATTCCTGAACATCCAGCCCAAATAATATTGTGTTGTATCAAATTTTGGTTTACATAATATTCCTCTTTTTAGATGGAGACATCCCAGGTCTACATTTTTTCTCTAAAGTAGAGATAGCATTCAACTCAGGGTTGTTTGGGGGGTGGCGGGGAGAGGGCTGGTAGGTGGATTGATTAAATTAAGAGCTTTTATAATGGAGCCTGGCCCGTAGAATGTGGCCAATATAATTTTTTTTCTCTTTACCCTGTTTCTCAGTAATAAGTTGGGCTGACATTGCATGAAAGGAGCAGATGGATTTGTGGCTTTTGCAGTTCCATGTAGGAGCTAAATACTTCTGGTGGTGGTTATGCTAAGTTGATTTGATCCTTGGTTTTAATGTTTCATGGCCTGTGGAAGGAGAGTTGATCTGTTGGTCTGGAGTGCTCAGCAGTAGTTTTATTTCTGTGAAATGGATTAAATCAAGTCTGATTTCTTAAGTGTACCCCTGATCAAACATCCCATTCATTTTAGAGCTTTACAGTTGTGCTTTCAGTGACATGTGGATTTCCTTGTGGCACTACTGTCATTTAGTTTGACTTAAAGAGGACCTACTGTGTTCAAGGCACTGTCCTAGACATTGCAAACGAGGCAAGAAATCCCTTCATGGAGCTTATATTGCAGTGAATAGGGAAAGAAGATAACGTGGAGAATGGTTTTGATTTCTTGTGCCCTGTGGTAAGGTAGGGTCTCAAGATCATTTTGGTCAGTACATTGTGCACAGAAATCTCCATGTCTGGGCTAAAGCACCTGCTCTGCTGGTACAATACTCTAGTGCTCCCCTTTTCTGCCTCAACCATGGAAACACAGAAGAACCATTAGATCAAGTCGCTCCAGACAGCAGTTGTTCTAGAGTCCCCAGAGCTGTAACGGAGTTTGTGAAAATGAGCAATAAATGTTTATGTCCAGCCATGGAGCCATTGTGCTGTGTGTTCTGGCCTGTCTTAATAGACAAAGCTTGGAGAAGAGCAGTGGATGTTTCAGATCCCTTTGCTAGATATTGTTGGCAGAGTAGAGTTAGAACTCATGGCCCACCTAAGGAAGGCCTAGCTATAAACAGTCCTCCAAGATCAATGTAAGCAATCCTGTTTAGCATTTTATGTACCTAGAAGGTGATCTGAGTGTTTTCCTAAGAATAGTCTCCAACCTTCCAGCATTTGCCAGGGCAATGACTTTACAGAATGGCACTTAACTTTCACAAAACCACGAAACTCCAGCATAGCTTTCACATTCAAAGATCTTACAAGTTCTCATCTACTTGTGATCATTTCCAGGCCAACCAATATGGGTTACTTATCTTATTTGAGAAACCAGTTATATAAGGCAAATGGCACGCAGGGGCCATCCTGCCCTGCTTTTTGCTGGTTATTTAGGAGTCTTGCAGACACAGGTTTAGGACCTTGGTCCTTTGAATCTCAGCCTTCTGAATAGCTAGGATCATGGACAGGAACCACCTAGCTTTGTTGGATTCTTTTCAAGGTAGGTTCTTGCTTTATCTCCAGGTTGGTCTGGACTGCTTTTCTACTTGTTTCCATGAGTCATTAGGGATGATGTTGCTGGCCACTGCACCCAGCTATTGAATGGAGTCCCGTGAACTTTTATGCCTGGGCAGGCCTGGAAGTATGATCTTCACATTTCTACTTCTTGGTAGCTAAGTTTATAAGTTTGAACTAGGGTTCAAACTCAGGGTCTGAGTGCTGTTTGGTAGCTAAGACTGTAAGTTTGTGTGTGTATGGTGGGGGGGGGGGTTATTGGAGTTTGAACTCATTTGATAGGCAGGTGATCTACTACTGGATCCACTCTGCTACCAATGATGTTTTCTTTTTCTTTCTGGTACTAGTCCTGGGGCTTAAAATTAGGGCCAGGGTATTGTTCTTGAGCTTTTTTTTGCTCAAGGCTAATGCTCTACTACTTTAGCCACAACTCTACTAGCTTATTGTTGGTTAGTTGGAGATAAAAGTTTCACAGGTTTTCCTGCCCAGGCTGGTTTCAAACCACATTCATCAGATCTCAGCCTCCTGAGTAGGAGTTCATGCTTGAGCCACCAGCACCTGGTGAGGGTTGTGGGTTTTTTTTTCTTGCAATTAAAAAAAAAAAGTTACTATAAGGGTGATATACAGAGAGGTTACAGTTACCTAAGTTAGGTAAAGAATACATTTCTTTTGGACAATGTCATTCCTTCCCTCCCAGTTTTTCTCCTTAGGTTTTTGCTTTTTTAGTATGTTTTAAAACATGTTGAGGGGCTGGGATTGTGGCCTAGTGGTAGAGTGCTTGCCTAACATGCATGAAGTCCTCAGCACCACATATACAGAAAAAGCCAGAAGTGACACTGTGGCTCAAGTGGTAGAGTGCTGGCCTTGAGCAAAAGGAAACCAGGGACAGTACTCAGGCCCTGAGTTCAAGCCCCAGGGCTCGCCAAAAAAAAAAAAAAAAGCAAGTTGACGGAATCCCCCTCCTAATTTGCTGTAATATTTTTGGTTATGAATGAGTGGAATTTTTTTTTTTTTTTTTTTTTTTTTTTTTTTTTGCCAGTCCTGGGGCTTGGACTCAGGGCCTGAGACTGTCCCTGGCTTCTTTTTGCTCAAGGCTAGCACTCTGCCACTTGAGCCACAGCGCCACTTCTGGCCGTTTTCTATATATGTGGTGCTGGGGAATCGAACCCAGGGCTTCATGTATGTGAGGCAAGCACTCTTGCCACTAGGCCATATTCCCAGCCCAAATGAGTGGAATTTTGTCACGTCCTTTTGGAATCTGTTGATATAATTGTGTGATTTTTCTTTACCCTGCTTATATGATGGGATTTTTAAATTGATTTTCAAATCTTGAACCAGCTTTGCATGCCTGTAATAACTTCTAATTTGTACTTCCTTCTAAGTTGGTCTTGAGGTCTTTCTGAAGAGTGGTTATACGTCCTCTTTTCTGTCAGAATGTGGATGTTTACAGTGTCCTTGGGATACATTTTCATCCTGTGGTAGCCTAGTGGCTGTTTAACTTGTGACCAAGTGTCCCTCTCATAAGAAACTTGTTTATACTGCTACATGCCATTGTGACTCTTGTCTGACCTGTGTCCAGTTGATATTTACCAAGGTACCCACAGTCTAGGAGACCCAAGATTTGGAAAGAAGTTAGTTTTGAGATGTGAGTCATGTCAAACAAAAAGAAAACAATAAAGCCAAACAAAATAACAGAAGCAGTTTTATTACTTACAGATCCCAGAGAAGAGAGTAGCCTACCTCACAGGACTATTGGGAAGTAAGGAGCCATTGGAGACCCACATTCAACCAGCAACTGAAGAAAGCAGGACAAAGAAAATAGAGAATGTGTAACCCCAATTTCCAAGCAATTTCCTAGGTGTGTTTCCTGTGGAAGTTAGAGTTGGTGAGTTTAGAACAAGCAGAGATCACTTCCATCGAGGAATTCTGTGACTGCTCATGGCTCCCATGCATATCTGCATATAAAGCTAAGATGTTCCCAACTGTGCATTCAGAAGTAAGCTCTCTGGAGACAGGTATATAAGGCAGATGTGTGGACTGACCACACTGAAGAACTGAGAGGGATAGGCAACTATCTTGTAATATCTGTGGTTTGGGATTAGGGTGATGATGACTTCATCAAATGATTTAGGAGTCATTCTCTCTGCTCCTGTGTTCTAGAAGAGACTGTAAAAAACATATATTTTCCTTTAGGTGGTGCCATCTGGACTCTGTGTGTATGTGTGTGTGTGGGGTGTCCTGGGGTTTGAACTCAGAGTATGAGTGCTGTCCCTGAGCTTTTTTTTTTTGCTCAAGGGTAGGACTGTACCATTTGAGCCACGGCTACACTTCTTCCTTTTTGGTGGTTAAATGGAGATAAGTCTTGTGGATTTGTCTGCTCAGGATGACATCAAACCTCAATCCTCAACTCTCATCTTGCTAAAACATTTTAATAAAACTATCAAATATACATAAAAAGTAATATTAGAAAGTAATATAGCTACATGCTGGTGGCTTTACCTGTAAATCCTAACTACTCAGAAGGCTGAGATCTGAAGATTGCAACTCAAAGCCAGCTTGGGCAGAAAAGTCCATGAGATTTTAAAAACATTTGTTGTATTGTTATAAAGGTCATGTACAGAGGGTTACAGTTTCATAAGTCAGGTAGTGAGTACATTTCTTCCTTTGTTCTGTCCTCCTTTGTCCTTCCCTTCCTTTGTTCTCTCCCAGTTTTTCCCTCCTGGCCCCACCCACAGTTGTATAGTTAATTTTCAATGTAGTGTCTGGTGAATACCACTGCTGCATTTGTTCCCTTTGACCCTTTGTCCCCTCATTTGTGTACCATGAGACTTACTTACAATTAATTACCTAAAAACTGGGTACGAAGCTATGGCTCAGTGTACAGCACTAGTCTTGAACAAAAAAGCTTAGAGACAGTGCCCAGGCCCTGGGTTCATGAACACCTGAAAGACCTCAATGGTGATCAACATTTTCTAGTCTTATTTCATTTATCCTTTTAGTTGGTTTGGAAAGGGTTGTTTGCTTTGCAGTATGTTAAAGCCATCCTTTTTCACAATTTTTAACAATCTTGATTCTAAACCATCTTTGAGATAGAGTTTCCACTCAGAATAGCCTTCTCTCCCATAGGAGCAAAGTTAATTGAAAACAGAGGAACTGCATTTCTCTCCCCTAGAGAGCAACCAAACTTGACCAACTTTCAAGATGACTTTGTAAGAGCACCTCTTGGCCCCCTGTCTGGGGTATTCATTTATGAGAACACCAGGCATCCCAAATGCCTCATAATGAGGGTGGTCCAGAAGGGACACTAGCTGCTTGTAATAATCACCAGATAAACAGCTTGTTAATAACATGAAACTGCATGATCAACTCTTGCACTTTTAATGAGCCCCAGAGTGACTTATCCATTAAAAGTTCAGTGGCATTAATTAATGGTTTCTTGGAAGGCTAATGCATAAAATAATAATCACCCTCTACCATATAAGGAGTGATTCCCAAGAGTTTATTGTGCCTTCAGAATAATTCCTAATTTACCTACCTGAGTTAGCTTAAACATCTTAAGTAATATGTGCATGAATATTCTAAACATAACATTTTTATTTTGTCCAACAGCATTTCCACTTGATCAGACTTATTAATTAGTATTTATCTGTCACCTTTGAGTAACTTCTAAGAAAAAAATGACCTGGAAATGTAATTTCTATTCTACTTTCTTCCTTTGTGACCATGCTTTGTGTGTGTGTGTGTGTGTGTGTGTGCACGCGCGCGCGCGCATGCACGCATGCAAGTACTAGTATTGAAGATTGAACTCTGGGCCTTCTGTCTTGCTGAGTCTTTACTGCCTAAGGTTGGTGCTCTACTACTTGACCAACAGCTCCACCTCCCAGCTTTTTTCTGGTTAGATGGAGATAGGAGTCCAGATTTTTCTCCCCAGGCTGGCTTAGAACCACAATTCCCAGATCTTAGGTTACTTAGTGGCTAAGACAGCATGAGCCACTAGCACCTGGCCTGCTTCCTCTTAGTAATTTTTCTCTTTTCCTTGGTATTTATCTCTTTTCCATTAATCCTCTCTCTGGAATTAAAATTAGTCACTTGGTACTTTAATACCCAATGCCCTGATAGACAAGAAGTGTTGTGTAAAGGACTGTGAGAAGTCATTTATGAGGACAAGAAAGTTGATGTCTAAGGGGGAGATCTGCAACTTCACAAGAAGTAAAGGCATCAGTCCTTGGTTCCAGAAATCCAAGGGGATTGTGTTTGTCTAATAGTTGATTTATCAGACCACTGCTCATGCTATATTGTGGGTACAACACTTCCTCTCAGCAGATCTGGGTCATAGCACCAAAATATGTCAGGTGGTTGAGGTGTCTCATGTTCCTCAGTTCTAGGGTACAATGCCTAAAATTTGGTTGTAGCCTAGATGTCATAGGAACCCTGAAAAGTTGAAAGATAGTGAAGTGTGAATTATTTAGGACAGCAAAATTACCTCTGGAGGGGATCTCAAAAATTAGCTCCTAGGAAGCTGGGTGCCTGTAGCTTACACCTATAATTCTAGCTGCTCAGCAAGCTAAGATATGAGGACAGTGGTTTAAAGCCAGTTGAGGCAGCAATATCTGTGAGACTCTTATCTCTAGTTAACCACCAAATGAAGTTGGAGTGGTTGTGGCCAGACTTCTAGACATGGTGAAGTGCTAGCCTTGAAGAAAAAAACCAAAAACTCAGGGTCAGCACCCAGTCCCTGAGTTCAAACCCCAGGACCAGCACAAAAATTTTTTCTGTAACAATGATCTTTAACTTAACCAGGCTAATAAGCTAAACCCTAGAGGTGGAAGTGGATTCTGTTTCTTAAAGGATTGCATTAGCATATATTAGTTTTATAAGAGGGGTTCATTTTGGGGCTGGGAATATGGCTTAGTGGTAGAGTACTTGCCTTGCATGCATGAAGCCCTGGGTTCGATTCCTCAGTACCACATAAACAGAAAAAACCAGAAGTGGCTCTGTGGCTCAGGTGGTAGAGCTGTAGCCAGGGACAGTGCTGTGTCTCTGAGACCAAGCACAAGGAATGGCCAAAAAAGAAACAAAAAGCAAAACCAAACAAAAACGAAAAATCCTTTATAAGAGTTCATTTTGACATTCCCATAATAATTCTCATAATATTATTAAATGTATCCTGTCAGTCCCCCTCCTCCTCTCTTCTTTTTTACTTAGCATAGTTGTATACAAATAGTCTCATTTCCACACATGTACACAAATAATCTTGATCAATGTCATGGGAATACATACATAGAAAATATTTTGACCACATTCACCTTTCTTTTTTTTTCTTTTTTCTTTTTTAAGGGCAGGTTCTGGGGCTTGAACTTTGGGCCTGGACACTGTCCCTGAGCTTTTACTCAAGACTAAAACTATCACTTGAGCCACAGTGCTATTTCTGGCTTTACTGGAGTTTATTGGAAATCAGAGTCTTACCTGCTTGTAGCTCACACCTGTAATACAATCTGAAAATCTCATTTGAAGCCAGAAGAGGCAGAAAAGTCTGTGAAATTTGTACCTCCAATGAAGTACTCAGAAAAAGCAAACATAGCCACTGTGGCTCAAGTGGTAGAGCGCTAGCCTTGAGCACAAAAGAGGCTCAAGTGCAGAGCCCATGCCCTCAGTTCAAGCTCCAAAACTAGAAAAAAAAAAGTTTTTTTTTTAATTTGTTTTGTTTTTGTTGCCAGTCCTGGGGCGTGGACTCAGGGCATGAGCACTGTCCCTGGCTTCTTTTTGCTCAAGGCTAGCACTCTACCTCTTGAGCCACAACACCACTTCTGGCTTTTTATTTTCTATATATGTAGTGCTGAGGAATCGAACCCAGGGCTTCAGGTATACGAGGCAAGCACTTTACCACTAGGCCATATTCCCAGCCAAAAAAAAGAAAGTCTTATACACTTTACTGCCTTGGCTGATGTTGAACTGCAATCCTTAGATCAGCCTCCTGAGTAGCTAGGAATACAGGCATGAGCCAGCAGGTCCAGCCTGTTATTTGCCTTCCATTGGCCTTGGCTGCCTTTTTTCCCAGTGGTACCCACCCTTCAACATAACTTGTTTTACTTTTTCTTGTTCCTTTTTTCATGTCCAAGATGGACTTGAACTTGGACCTTTCACTTATTTCACTTGGACCTTTCACTTATTTGCTAGCGCTCTACTACCTGAACCATTCTTCCAACCCATTTTACTTGTGAATTGTTTTTGCTGTATATTACTTGTACAAGAGGAAAGCGCAATAGAAAATGTTAATTTGTCTAAATTATAATATCTATTTGTTAATTACCTAATAACTTTTTTACCACTTATAAAAAAATAAGTACTTGCCTTGTATACATGAAGCTGTGGGTTTGATTCCTCAGCACCACATATATAGAAAAAGGCCAGAAGTGGTGCTGTGGCTCAAGTGGTAGAGTGCTAGCCTTGAGCAAAAAGAAGCTAGGGACTGTGCTCAGGCCCTGAGTTCAAGCCCCAGGACTGGCAAAAAATAAATAAATAAAATAAAATAAAAAATCATTTGTATCCAAGTAAAACTTGCCATAGTTTATCATTTTTCAAAACATGAGTTGGCTGGGAATGTGGCTTAGTGGTAGACTACTTGCCTAGCACACGTGAAGCCCTGGGATCCAGTCGTCAGTACCACATAAACAAACAGCAAATAAATAAGGCCAGAAGTGGTGCTGTGGCTCAATCTCAATTCATACAGTGTAAGTCTTGAGCAAAAAGAAGCTCAGGGACAGTGCCCAGGCCCAGAGTTTAGTCCTCAGGACTGACCAAACAAATATACACTGGGCACCCTTGGCTCATACCTATAATCCTAGCTACTCAGGAGGCGGAGATCTGAGGATCATGTATCAAGCCAGCCAGGGCAGGAAAGTATGTGAGACATTTATCTCCAATAAACTACTCAGAAAAAGCCAGAAGTGGGATTGTGGCTCAAGTGGTAGAGTGCTAGCCTTGAGAACAAAGAGCCTCAGGGACAGTGCCCAGACCCTGAGCTCAAGCCCCAAGAGCAGCCCAAAAGATTAAAGTCTCAAAACGTGCTTAACCCACAAAGAGTTCTTTGCCCCTGGTTTCTTTTGTGTGTGTGTGTGTGTGTGTGTGTGTGTGTGTGTGTGTGTGTGTGTGTGTGTCCTGGGGCTTGAATTCAGGGCCTGGGTACTGTCCTTGAGCTTTTATTTTGCTCAAATCTGGTACTCTACCACTTGAGCCACTGCTCCACTTCCAACATTTTGGTGGTTAATTGTGCAATAAGAGTTTCACAGACTTTCTTGCCCAGGCTGGCTTTGAACCACCAACCTCAGATCTTAGCCTTGTGAGTAGCCAGGATGACAGGCATCAGCACCATCATGGCCAGGCTCCAAAATGACATATTAACCTACTACCCAAAACTTGTTCTGTATTCATGTGCCTGTGCTCTAAGATTTTTTTTTTTTTCCAGTCCTGGGCCTTGGATTCAGGGCCTAAGCACTGTCCCTGGCTTCTTTTTGCTCAAGGCTAGCACTCTGCCACTTGAGCTGCAACACCACTTCTGGCCATTTTCTGTATATGTGGTGCTGGGGAATTGAACCCAGGGCTTCATATATGTGAGGCAAACACTCTTGCCACTAGGCCATATCCTCAGCCCATCTAAGATTTTTTTTTTTAAAGATAAATGTACTTTCTGCATGTTGATTCCCTCATTGAACATAGGGAGTTTATTCTTCAGTTGTTTTGTTGTTGTTTTTGATTGTTTGTTTTTTGTGCTAATCCTAGGGCTTGAATTTATGATCTGGGCAATGTCCCTGATCTTTTGTCCTTGACAATAGTGTTCTTTTACTTGAGCACAGCTCCACCTTGGCTTTTTTTGTGGTTAATTGGTGATAAGACTCCCATCTACATGTTTATGTATATTCAAGAATCCAACCCAGGGCTTCATGCATGCTAGGCAAACACTACCACTAAGCCACATTCCTAGCCCATTAATCAAAATCTCAAATGTTATCAACTAGAAAATGGTGAAATCCTGTTGGGATTGAAAGAGTTATCTGATGGTCTCTTGTTGTCAATTCCAGGTGAATGTGAAATGGTCCTCTGTGGGGAATGGGATAGTGAGGAAAGCTTTGTTAAGATTCATAACAACAGGGTAAGTTCCCACCAAATGTAGAAATGTGAGTGGCTTTCTGCAGGGTCCTATGACTTCTCCAGCCCCAGGTTCTGTTTTGCCTGTGATCGAAACATGGGTCCTCTCCCATGGAGTGGGGCTAATCCAGCTGAATACTAGAGAGTGCCTGCTTTGATCATGTTCATTCCACAGTTAGCTAGGTTATAATCAGAGAAGTTAGGGAATAAAAAGAAGTCAGTAACTCCAAAAGGAAGATGTAATTTTTTTTTTATTAACAGATGATGTATCATATATTGGGAAAATTCCAAAGCATTCATTGAAATTATTAGAGTTAGTAACGGAATCCAGCAAAGGTACAAGATATAAGATCAATATAGAACAACAGGCATGTTTTTATATACTGTCAATGAGAAATCTGTAAAGCAAACTAGGGGAAAAATTCCACTTATCATTAAAAAGAATTTGAAAATCAATTTGACTATGAACTTTCAAAATTTGATAACTATAACTGATAACTATAACACATTGCTGAAGTAAAGAAGTTTAAAATAAATAGACATCCATGTTCATATGATACAAGATTTAGCATTTTTACAATGGCAATACTACCAAAAATGACCTGTACATTCCAGGTAATCCCCATCAAAATTCCAGCAAGGGCAGAGACATGGCCCAAGTAGAACAGCACTTTCCTAGTAAATGCAGGGCCCTGAGTTCAAGCTCCATTATCATCCTCCCTTCCCCAGAAAAATGCCACAAATCCCTTTTGTAAAAATGGAAAAGCTTGCTGGCCTGGTGTATTGACTGTCCCCTGTAATCCTTGCCTCTCAGGAGGCTAAGGTCTGAGGATCACAGTTCAAAGACAGCCTGAATTTTTAAAAATGGAATAAAATAAAAATAAATAAAGCCTGCCTGAGCAGGAAAGTCCATGAGAAACTTACTTCCAATTCAGCATCAAAAGAACCAGAAAGCTGTAGCTCAAGTAGTACAGTGCCAGCCTTGAGTAAAAGAAGCTTAGAGTCAGAGCCCAGGCCTTGAGTTCAAGCCCCAGCATTGGCATCAAAAAGAAAAAAAAAAAAGAAGAAGAAAAAGAAACTGAAAGATGGTCCTAATATTCATAGGAAATTGCAATGGATGCCAAATATGTCATCTGCTGCTTTGCTTTCTTTCCATCAGGCTCCTTGTTGGACACATGTGTATATTTGCACATGTACACATTCCTTCTGAAGTGTCAGCTTAGACAGAAAGGAACTTTGGATATAGACCTATAGTAGTGGATAGTCGAGGTGACAGAGAGAGATGGATGGAATGCAGATAGACAGACTGTAGTGCTAAAAAGAGATAGAGGGGACTGGGAATGTGCCTTTTTTTTTTTTTTTTTTTTTTTTGCCAGTCCTGGGTCCAGGACTCAGTGCCTGAGCACTGTCCCTGGCTTCTTTTTGCTCAAGGCTAGCACTCTGCCACTTGAGCCACAGCACCACTTCTGGCCATTTTCTATACATGTGGTGCTGGGGAATCAAACCCAGGGCTTCATGTATACGAGGCAAGCACTCTTGCCACTAGGCCATATTCCCAGCCCTGAATGTGCCTTTCTGGTAGAGTGCTTGCCTAGCATGTCTGAAGCCCTGGGTTCAATTCCTCATTAGCATATAAACAGAAAAGGCTTGAAGTGGTGCTGTGGCTCAAGTAGTAGAGTACTAGCCTTGAGCAAAAGAAGCTCAAGGACAGTGCCCAAGACCTGAGTTCAGGCCTCAGGCCTGGCAAAAAACAAAAAAGAACAGACAGAGAGGTAGACAATAATGGTAACTGGATAAGATATAAGAGGTAATTGTTAGATAATTGTTAGGAAGCTCATATATGACTTGATTACATGGAATTATAGTAACTGTATAAAAACTGAAAGTTACTTTTATTTTTTAGAAAATTCCAAGATTCTATACAAGTACAAGCTTTAATTAATTACATGTGGACAATAGAGAGAAAGAGGCAGTAAGAGATTTCAATGTTATGCCAATAGCCCTTAATCTTTGTACCACTTGTCTGTCCTCTCTGTTTTCATTTTTACCAGTCATAGTGCTTGAACTCAGGGCCTGAGCACTGTCCTGAGATTCTTTTCCTCAAGGCTAGCATTCTACTACTTGAGCCCTAGTGAATCAAACCCAAGGCTTCATGTATGCTAGGCAAGCACTCTGCCACTAAGCCACCTTCGCAGCCCCTATCGTTCCTCTTCACCTGAAGTCCATAGTAAGATTTCTGTAAATAAATATAGAATCGTTTCAATAACACTAGCTATCTCCCAACAGTTCAGAACTATCATGAACAAGCCTTGCTCTTACCATGGTTGGTACTACACTTGTTCATCTGGCCAGAGAAATTGAGAAAACGAAGGGAGAGATAATGAGGCAAGAAAACAGAAAGGAGTCACTTCTTCTCTCAGCCAGATTCTCTTCCTCTCCCCAGCAGCCTTCTCAGTGCTCCCTTCACCTCCTTGTTTCGTAAGGTGTAGATGAGAGGATTTACCATGGGGGTAATCACAGTGTAGAAGAGGGAAATGAATTTGCCCTGATCCTGGCTGCTGCTCTTAGCTGGAAGCAGATAACCATAGATGGCTGAGCCATAGAAGAGGAACACGACCACCAAATGGGAGAGGCATGTCTTGAAGGCTTTCCCCTGTCCCTCAGCGGAGCCGATCTTCAGCACTGCCTGAGTAATGAAGCAGTAGGAGATGAGGATGATGCTCAGTGGGACGACTGTGAAGAAGGTAGAGACACTATTGAGCACAGCCTCATAGAGACTTGTATCTCCACAGGCCAGTTTCATCATAGCAGGCACCTCACACAGAAAGCCATCCACCCTCCGATGCCCACAAAATGGAAGCTGTAGAGTGAGTGTTGACTGTGTCACAGAGTTGCCCAAGCCTCCCAACCAGCAAAAGGCAGCCAGAAGCCAGCACAGCCAAGGACTCATGATTGTCAGATAGTGCAGAGGCCGACAGATTGCCACATAGCGGTCAAATGACATCACCACGAGCAGGATGCACTCAGTTGTCCCCAACCAAAGGAACACATAGAGTTGTGTCACACAGCCACCATAGGTGATAGTCTTGTCTGGCCCCCATAAATTGATCAGCATTTGGGGGACTGAGCTGGTGGTAAATGCAAGGTCTAGAGAGGAGAGGTTACTGAGGAAGAAGTACATGGGTGTGTGGAGTCGAGCATCAAGGCGGGACAGCAGGATGATGGTTGAGTTCCCCATGAGAGTCAGCAAGTAAGAGGAGAGGATGACTATGAAAAAGATCTTCTCCAGCCGGGGGTGGTCAGATATACCCAGCAGAATGAAGCTCTCTGAGGAGCCATTGCTGCCCCCTTCCATGTCTGGTTGCCTTTTGTCAGTTGAAGCCTCTCTTCAGGGGAAACTTGGGGGGAAGCAAGGGAAGAAGCCCCTTGAGGGGCTGTGTCAGAAAATGGCTAAGGGCTATGTACAAATAACTCCTTTCTTCCTTCTTTCTTTCCTTCCTTCCTTCCTTCCTTCCTTCCTTCCTTCCTTCCTTCCTTTCTCTCCTCTCTCTCTCTCTCTCTCTCTCTCTCTTCCTGTGTGTTAATCTTGGAGCTTGAAGTTTCAATTATAAGGTGGTACCGTAGTCCACTCAGAAATAAAGGGGGGAAATTGTTGTAATTTTGTTTTTGCTTGTCCTGGGTCTTGAAATCAGGGCCTGACGTCTGTCCCTCAGCTTCTCTCTTTTGAAAGCTGGCACTCTAGTACTTGAGCCACAACCCCACTTCCAACTTATTCTTTTTATGTGGCACTGAGGACTCAAACCTTGGGCTTCATACAAGTACTCTACCAGTAAGGCATATTCCCAGTCCAGAAAATTACTTTTGACTTTTTTTTGTTGTTGTTATTTGTTTGTTTTTTGGCCAGTCCTGGGGCTTGGACTCAGGGCCTGAGGACTGTCCCTAGCTTCTTTTTGCTCAAGGCTAGCACTCTGCCACTTGAGCCACAGCGCCCCTTCTGGCCGTTTTCTGTATATGTGGTGCTGGAGAATTGAACCCAGGGCCTGATGTATAGGAGGCAAGCACTCTTGCCACTGGGCCATATCCCCAGCCCCACTTTTGACTTTTTTTTAGGTCAGCAGTGAAATCATTCTATTGAGTCAGAGATGTTGAGGATGTCGGAGGATCCTCCTCTTCTTACCTCTGTTTAATTCCTTAGGAAGAGGTGATTGCTTATTCTTTTCTTGTAAGACACGAGAGCACTGGTGAATTAAGATACCAACCTCATAATCAGTTCATCTTTCTGCTCTAAATCATTCCTAACATCTATTTTACCATCTCCTGCTAATCATGTGTCTAACACTTCAAATCCCTTCCAGGTTAAGAAACAGGCCTTGTTTCCTGTCCCTCCTGAGTTGTTCAGTTCACGGGTGTGGGCTTTGTAGCTGCTCAACAGTGCCAAGGTTCCGTTCAGTACTGCTCTGAGCAGTTTTTTAGCCCAATTTAAAAAATCAGCCAAGGGGCTGGGAATATGGGCTAGTGGCAAGAGTGTTTGCCTCATCTACATGAAGCCCTGAGTTTGATTCCCCAGCACCACATATACCAAAAACAGCCAGAAGTGGCGCTGTGGCTAAAGTGGCAGAGTGCTAGCCCTGAGCAAAACGAAGCCAGGGACAGTGCTCAGGCCTTAAGTCCAAGCCCCAGGACTGGCAAAAACAAACAAACAAAATTAGCCAAAATAGAAAAGCAAGTGCTATTTTATTTTTTTCTTTTTCTTACTCCTGGTGATTGAACTCAGAGCCAAGCCCTGTCCCTGAGCTTTTTTGCTCAATCTAGTATTCTACCACTATGACACACAGTGCCACTTCTGATTTATTGGTGGTTAATTAAAGATAGAAATCTCATGGTTAATTAAAGATAGAAATATCATGGACTTACCTGTCCAGGCTGGCTTTGAATCACAAACCTCAGCTCTCAGCCTTCTGAATAGCTAGGATTACAGGCTTGAGCCACCTGCTCCTGGCTAAAGGGCTATTTTCTAGAGTGGGACATCTATTTAGCAAGTTCAGTTGGAAATAAGTACCGAAACAAAATCTCTAAACTGCAACTTCAACTTAGTATCCAGCAACTGGACTATTTTTCAAGGCCTTTTCTCTCACTAAAGGGTATTCTATAAGACTGTTATTGCCAGTTAAATACAAAAAAAAAAAAGTGTGAAGTGGAGCTAGGGCTCAAGTGGTAGAGAACTAGCCTTGAGCAAAAAAGTTCAGAGACAGTGCCAGTCCTGAGTTCAAGCTCCAGGACTAGCAGTCACAGACTTATGAAGGCACACACAAGCATGCACGTGCACACACAGATACACACACACACACACAGATTAGGAAAAGAAAACAAATTCACACTTTTAACACTTCCCTTTTCCAATCTGCTCTTCTCTTCCCCACCGTCATTCCCCACCTCACCCCCGTACCACTCTGCCCCATATCTTCTACTCTGGATTCTACAGTAATAAAAGCATAGGGGTTGTCTGTGGAATTATACCTTTGACTTCTGGATTCTTCCATCCTGTCTTCAGTGCTGGGTGAATGGAGAGGCCCAATGTGGAACTTCAGAATAAGAAGTCAGGCAGGCCATTGGCTTTTATCCCAGTGCTGGCCTGAGCAACCTTGGTCTACTGCCCAGGGGCCTGGCTCTTAGGGCTGATGCTGTGGGACTTAGAGGAACTTTTACCCACCTTGCTCTCCACCCCAGGCAATTAACACAAAAGGCTGACGTGGCCAGAAAGCAGGAAAGTTGTGTCCCAGAAGAACCAACATGGTCTTTCATTGAACTTTATTAGCATGCATTCATTGATCAGGGATTTTTATGTACAGTGTATCTCTGTAACCTTACCCCTCTATGACTCTCATTTATTCCACTCCTGAAACAGTTTCAACAGGCTTCATTGTTCTGTTCTCACACCTGCAAATCAACTACTTACAGTATAGTCATCCCCATTCACCCCTTCCATGATACCCCTGACCCAGATCCCAACAGAGCCTGCTTTGCTTTCCTGTCTTCCCTCTATGTGGGGGGGGGGGGTTGCTTCTGGGTGTGTATTTATTACAACAGGGATTTTTACTATGGTATTCCAGACATGTGTAAAAGAATCATCTGTATTATTTTGTATTCCTCCTGCCCTGGCTTCTATCTTTCCTTTTACCTCGTCTCTTCTCATTATCCTACATAGTTTCATACTTAGTTAGAATCATGTGCTTTATATGTGCATATACATATCTATGTAGATATGGATAGTATATTTATGTGTGTACATGTTTCCCAAATTGTATGTCTTTTTGGCCTTGTGTTCACATACAAGTGAAAACAGACAACATTTGGTTCTTTGAGCTTTGCACAGTGGAGAACTACTAAGCAGCTGCCCCCAGGTTATAATAGGAAGCTATGTTGCTGCCTGCAGTGGTTCCCAATTCAGTGGGACTGTCAACAACAGCGTTCTGGAAGTCCTATAGCAAATGAGCCTCCAGTGTGGCCATTTTCATAGAGAGTGTCAGCTGTTGATCAAAAGCTCTTTCTTTGGCCAGGTGCCAGTGGCTGATGCCTGAAATCCTAGCTAATCAAGCAGTTGAGATCTGAGGATCATGGTTCAAAGCCAGCCCAGGAGGGAAAGGTTCTGAGACTCTTTTTTTTTTTTTTTTTTTTTGGCCAGTCCTGGGCCTTGGACTCAGGGCCTGAGCACTGTCCCTGGCTTCTTCCCGCTCAAGGCTAGCACTCTGCCACTTGAGCCACAGCGCCGCTTCTGGCCATTTTTCTGTATATGTGGTGCTGGGGAATCGAACCTAGGGCCTCGTGTATCCGAGGCAGGCACTCTTGCCACTAGGCTATATCCCCAGCCCTCTGAGACTCTTTATCTGCAATAAACCACCCAAAAACTAAAGCAGAATTGTGGCTCAAATGGTAGAATGCCAGCCTTGAGCAAGAAAGCTCGGGGACAGAACCCAGGTCCTGAGTTCAAGCCACATGACTATCCAAAAAAAAAAAAAAGTTACTTCAAACTGTTAAGGCTTTGTTGTCTGAAACAGCTCAGCTACTTCAAGAAACTCCAATGCAGACAAGGATGCTCAGAGGAAACTTGAGTGCCCGGTAGTATTAGCTTGACGCCAGCTGAGGAGTTCCAGAGTGTCAATAAAGAGACTAGAAACTATGAAGTGTTGCAGAAGTGGTGAGTAGATGAGGCAAGGTGGGTGGCTGAGACTCCAGAGGTGAGAGGCAGTGAAGGACTGAGATTGCTGGGGAGCTGCCAGCCCTGCAGTTGGGAGGTTCCACCGGCAAGCCACTGAGGCCCTGGAGCCGCTAAGACTGAGTGATCCTGACACTGGACTTTTGGAGCATTAACACTAGCTCCTGACTGCTGGACCACTGGCATGTAAGGCTCAATACAGTAAGTTTTTGGCTTTGACAGTGCAGCTGATATAGAAGGATGAGGGAATATCTCTACCCTGGGTTGTGAGATGTTTGACTATTTGAGCATATTGAGCGATGAAGTTATTGTAAGCTACTTACCAAATGTTTCTTTTTTTATCTTTAGTCGTGAACCTTGAATTCACTTTCTGGACAATGTCTGTGAGCCTTATTTTGCTTAAACATAGCACTCTACCAGTTAAGCCACGGTGCCACTTCTGGCATATTCTGAGGAGTTCATTAGAGATAAGAATCTTAAGGGGCTGGGAATATGGCCTAGTGGCAAGAGCACTTGCCTCCTACATATGAAGCTCTCGGTTCGATTCCCCAGCACCACATATATGGAAAACGGCCAGAAGGGGCGCTGTGGCTCAGGTGGCAGAGTGCTAGCCTTGAGCAGGAAGAAGCCAGGGACAGTGCTCAGGCCCTGATCCAAGGCCCAGGACTGGCCAAAAAAAAAAAAGAATCTTAAGGTGCTGGAGGCTCAGGCCTGTAATCCTAGCTACTCAGGAAACTGCTATCTGAGAACTGTATTTGAAGCCAGCTCAGGCAGAAAAGTCTATGAGACTATCTCCAACAAACTACTCAGGAAAACCTGCAAGTGGCTGGTGGTTCAAGTGGTAGTGCACAAGCCTTGAGTTCAAAAGAAGCTAAAGGACGGCACCTAGGCAGAGTTCAAGCACCAGGATGAGAAAAAACAAAAAAAGTTTTACATACTTTACTGCCTGGGCTGATATTGAACTGCAATCCATAGATCCCAGCCTCCTGAGTAGCTAGGGTTACAGGCATGAGTCAGAAGGGCCCAGCCTGTAATTGCCTTCCATTGGCCTTGTCTGCCTTCTTTCCCACTGGTACCCACCCTTCAACATAACTTATTTTACTCTTTTTTATTTTTTCATGTTCGAGACCAGCACATGAACTTGGTACCTGAAACTGTCCTCCCAACATGTTTTACTTGTGATTTTTTTGTGTATATTAATTTTACAAGGAGAAAGAGAACAATAGAAGAGGTTTATTTGTCTAAATTATAATGTCCATTTGTAAAATACCTAATAACTTTCCTACCACTTTCAACAAATCATTTGTATCCAAGTAATACTTGCCATAGTTAATCATTTATCAAAACATACGTTGGCTGAGAATAGGGCTTAGTGCTTGCCCAGCATGTATGAAGCCCTGGGTTTTATTCCTCAATAGCTCATAAACAAAATAGGCTAGATGTGGCTGTGACTCAAGTGATAAAGTGCTAGCCTTGAGCAAAAAGAAGCTCAGGGACAGTGCTCAGGCCCTAAGTTCAAAGCCCAGGACTGGCAAAAAAAAAAAGAAAAAAAATGCATAACCCATCAAGAGGTCTTTGTCACTGCCTTCTGTTTATGATCTTTTATGAATCCCAAATTGATTTGTGTGTGCGCACGTGTGTGTGAATGTGTGTAGGTGTGATTGCAGGCAAGTTCTAGGGATTGAATTCAAGGCCAGGGTACTATCCTTAATCTACCTTTTTTCTCTCAACTCTGGTACTCTACCACTTGAACCACTGCTCCACTTCCCACTTTTTGTTGGTTAACTGTGCAATAAGAGTTTCACGGACTTTCTTGCCCAGGCTGGCTTTGAACCACCAACCTCAGCTCTTAGCCTTGTGAGTAGCCAGGATGACAGGCATCAGCACCATCATGGCCAGGCTCCCAAAATGACATATTAACCTACTACCCAAAAACTTGTTCTGTACTAGTGTGCCTGTGCTCTAAGATTGTTTTTTAAGATAAATGTACTTTCTGCGTGTTCATTGAACATAGGGAGATTATTCTTCAGTTGTTTTGTTGTTGTTGATTGTTTGTTTTCTGTGCTGGTACTAGGGCTTGAATTTATGAGTGGGCAATGTCCCTGATCTTTTGTGCTTGACAATAGTGCTCTTTTACTTGAGTACAGCTCCACCTTGGCTTTTTGTGGTTAATTGGTGATAAGACTCCCATAAACATTCCCGCCTGGGCTGATTTCAAACCATGATCTTTGGATCTGGGCATCCTGAGTAGCTAGGATTACAGATGTGAACCACTGGTCCCAGGCTGTGATTTAAGAAAAACAACAATCCATCTCCAAGCCATTCTTCTCAGCCATCATGTGTGCCAACTTCTTCCCTAACTCCTATGTTATTCCTCCTCAAATGGTTAGAGCCTTGTAATCTTATTAGGAAGGTTGGCCATAGACCTCTTCAGCAAGTGTTTCGTGAAAACTGGTTGTTTGGCTGTATTTTTGAGGCAACTTTTCTCCTTGCTGCCATTAAGGCCAAGACTAAGGTGTGATAACAGAGCACAGTGACCCACATTAGAGGTCCTGCTTATTGATGATGCCCATCTTCTGGTATTGGCTGAATGCTCTGGCCACATATCACTTGTAGGTTGCCACTGAGGTTACTGCCCATTGGAAGAAGTGGTTCCCCATTGAGTATCTTACAGGGGCATTCATTTTTTTGTCCCCTTTATATTAGTTATATTTATATATTCCCCAGTTGTTTTGTTTTTGTTTTTTAGCCAGTTTTGGGGCTTATACTCAGGGCCTGAGCACTGTCCCTGGCTTCTTTTTGCTCAAGGCTAGCACTCTGCCACTTGAGCCTCAGTGCCACTTCTGGCCTTTTCTATATATGTGGTGCTGAGAAATCGAACCTGGGGCTTCATCCATGCTAGGCAAACACTACCACTAAGCTACATTCCTAGCCCATTGATCAAAATCTTAAACTGTTATCTACTAGAAAAATGATGAAATCCTGTAGGGAGCCTTGAAAGAGTTATCTGATGGTCTGTCTCCTGCTGTCAATTCCAGGTGAATGTGAAATGGTCCTCTGTGGGGAATGGGATAGTGAGGAAAGCTTTGTCAAGATTCATAACAACAGGGTAAGTTCCCACCAAATGTAGAAATGTGAGTGGCTTTCTGCAGGGTCCTATGACTTCCCCAGCATCAAGTTCTGTTCTGTCTGTGATCCAAACATGGGTCCCCTCCCATGGAGTGGGGCTAATCCAGCTGAATACTAGAGAGTGCCTGCTTTGATCATGTTCATTCCACAGTTAGCTAGGTTATAATCAGAGAAGTTAGGGAATAAAAAGAAATTAGTCTTCCCAAAAGGAAGATGTAAAATTTTTATTAACAGGTGACACAGTCTTGTTTCCCCGCCACCCCTCGGTCCTTCAGCTTGAACTCTGGGTCTGGGTACTGTCTCTTAGCTTCTTTTACTAAAGGCTAGCAATGTACCATTTGAGCCACAGCACTATTTCCAGCTTTTTCTGTTTATGTTGTAACAAGGAATTGAATACAACCCTTCATGCATGCTAGCAAGCACTCTCCCAAAGCCACATTCCCAGCCCAGATACATTTATATGCAGAAAATTCCAAAGCATTCATGGACATAATTAGAGTTAGCAACCGAAACCAGCAAATTTGTAGGATATAATATCGATATAGAAAAACGGGCATTTTTTTATATACTGACAATGAGAAATCTGACAAGCAAACTAGGGAAACCATTCCACTAATCATTAATAAGATTTGAAAATCAATTTGACTGTGGAATTTCAATACTTGTACACTGGTAACTATAAAACATTGCTGAAACAAAGTAAAGAATTCCAAAATAAATAGACATCCATGTTCATTTGTTGTAATAGTTAGTATTGTTAAAAAGAAATGTACCGGGCTGGGGATATGGCCTAGTGGCAAGAGTGCCTGCCTCGGATACACGAGGCCCTAGGTTCGATTCCCCAGCACCACATATACAGAAAACCGCCAGAAGCGGTGCTGTGGCTCAAGCGGCAGAGTGCTAGCCTTGAGCGGGAAGAAGCCAGGGACAGTGCTCAGGCCCTGAGTCCAAGGCCCAGGACTGGCAAAAAAAAAAAAAAAGAAATGTATCCACTACCTTTCATATCAAACTGTAACCTCTCTGTACATCACTTTGACAATAAATAAGTAATTACTGAAATAGAATAAAGAAGTTGAAATATAAAAAAAGAGTATTGTTGAAATGATAATAGGACCTAAAATGTCCTATACATTCCAGGTAATCCCCATCAAAATTCCAAGAAGGGCAGAGACATGGTTCAAGTAGGACAGCACTTTGCTAATAAATGCAGGGCCCTGAGTTCACGTTCCATTATCAGCCTCCCTTCCCCAGAAAAATGCCACAAACCTCTTTTGTAGAAATGGAAAAGCTGGCTGGCCTGGTGCCAGTGGCTCTTGCCTATAATCCACATCTCTCAGGAGGCTTAGGTCTGAGGATCACAATTCAAAGCCAGCCTGAAGAGGCAAGTCCATGAGAATCTTACTTCTAATTCAGTACCAAAAGAGCCAAAAGTAAAGCTGTAGCTCAAGTGGTAGAGTGCCACCCTTGATCAAAAAAAACCTAGGGTCAGAGCCCAGGTCTTGAGTTCAAACCCCAGCCCAGTACCAAAAGAAAGAGAAGGAGAAGGAGAAGAAGAAGAAGAAGAAGAAGAAGAAGAAGAAGAAGAAGAAGAAGAAGAAGAAGAAGAAGAAGAAGAAGAAGAAGAAGAAGGAGAAGAAGAAGATCTTAAAATTTCTACGGAATAGCAATAGATGGAAAATATATATCCACTTTTGCTTTGCTTTCTTTTGATCAAGCTCCTCGGGGAACACAAATGTGTAGTTGTGTGAATGTACACATTCCTTCTGTAATGTCAGGTTAGACAGAAGGGAACTTTGGATATAGACCTATAGTAGAGAGTAGTCAAGGTGGCAGAGAGAGATGGATGGAATGCATGGAAGGGCTGTAGTATTAACAACAGACAGAGGTAGGCAATAATAGTGAGTGGATAAGATATAAAGAGGAATTGTTACAGAATTCATAGGAAGCTCATATATGACTTGATTTCATGGAATCATAGTAACTATATAAAAAGGGAAATTTAGGGGCTGGGACTATGGCCTAGTGGCAAGAGTGCTTGCCACTATAAATTAAGCCCTGGGTTCAATTCCTCAGTACCACGTACATAGAAAAGGCCAGAAGAGGTGCTGTGGCTCAAGTGGTAGAGAGCCTTGGGCAAAAAGGAGCCAGGGAAAGTGTTCAGGCCCTGAGTCCAAGCGCCAGGACTGGCAAAAAAAAAAAAAAAAAAAAAGAAAAAAAAGAAAAAAAAGTGAAATTTACATATTTGGAAAATTCCAAAACCCTGTAGAACTACAACCTATAATTAATTCCATGTGGACAATAGAGACAGAATCAGAATGATGATTCTATGTTAACAATACCCTCAGATCATTGGACCACCTATCTGCTGGCTCTCACTCTCTCTCTCCCTTTTAATACTTTTTCCAGTCCTAGGGCTTGAACTCAGGACCTGAACACTGTCCTTAGCTTCTTTTTGCCCAAAGCTACCACTCTACCACTTGAGCCCCAACACTACTTTCAGCTTTTTCCATTTATATGGGACTGAGGAATCAAACCCATGCCTTCACCCATGCTAGGCAAGCACTCTGCCACTAAGCCACCTTCGCAGCCCCTATCGTTCCTCTTAACCTGAAGTCTATAGTAAGATTTCTGTAAATAAATATAGAATGGTTTGAATAACACTAGCTATCTCCCAACAGATCAGAACTATCATGAACAAGCCTTGCTCTTACCATTGTTGGTACTACACTTATCTGGCCACAGAAATTGAGAAAATGGAGGGAGAGATAATGAGGCAAGGAATCAGAAAGGAGTCACTTCTTCTCTCAGCCAGATTCTCTTCCTCTCCCCAGCAGCCTTCTCAGTGCTCCCTTCACCTCCTTGTTTCGTAAGGTGTAGATGAGAGGATTTACCATGGGGGCAAGCACACCGTAGAAGAGGGTAATGAATTTGCCCTGATCCTGGCTGCTGCTCTTAGCTGGAAGCAGATAAACATAGATGGCTGAGCCATAGAAGAGGAACACGACCATCAAATGGGAGAGGCATGTATTGAAGGCTTTCCACTGTCCCTCTGCAGAGCGGATCTTCAGCACTGCCCGGGCAATGAAGCAGTAGGAGATGAGGATGGTGCTCAGTGGGACGACTGTGAAGAAGGTACAGACACCATTGAGCACAGCTTCATTGAGTCTTGTGTCTCCACAGGCCAGTTTCATCATAGCAGGCACCTCACACAGAAAGCCATTCACCCTCCGATGTCCACAAAATGGAAGCTGTAGAGTGAGTGTTGACTGTGTCACAGAGTTGCCCAAGCCTCCCAACCAGCAAAAGGCAGCCAGAAGCCAGCACAGCCAAGGACTCATGATTGTCAGATAGTGCAGAGGCCGACAGATTGCCACATAGCGGTCAAATGACATCACCAAAAGCAGGATGCCCTCAGTAGCCCCCAACCAAAGGAACACATAGAGTTGTGTCACACAGCCACCATAGGTGATGGTCTTGTCTGGCCCCCATAAATTGATCAGCATTTGGGGGACTGAGCTGGTGGTAAAGGCAAGGTCTACGGAGGAGAGGTTACTGAGGAAGAAGTACATGGGTGTGTGGAGTCGAGCATCAAGGCCGGACAGCAGGATGATGGTTGAGTTCCCCATGAGAGTCAGCAAGTAAGAGGAGAGGATGACTATGAAAAAGATCTTCTCCAGCTGGGGGTGGTCAGATATACCCAGCAGAATGAAGCTCTCTGAGGAGCCATTGCTGCCCCCTTCCATGTCTGGTTGCCTTTTGTCAGTTGAAGCCTCTCTTCAGGGGAAACTTTGGGGAAGCAAGGGAAGAAGCTCCTGGAGGCTCTGTGTCAGAAAATGGCTAAGGGCTATGTAAGAATTCTTTCTCTTTCTTTGTTGTGCTAATCCTGGAGATTGAAGTTTTTATTATGAGGTTGGCATCTTAATCCACTCAGGAGTAAAGGAAGAACATTACTTTGACTTTTGTTTTAGGTCAGCAGTGAAATCATTCTGTTTAGTCAGGGATGTTGAGGATGTGGGAGGATCCTCCTCTTCTTACCTCTGTTTAATCCCTTAGGAAGAGGTGATTGCTTATTCGTTTCTTGTAAGACATGAGAACATTGATGAATTAAGACACCAACTTCATAATCAGTTCATCTTTCTGCTCTAAATCATTCCTAACATCTATTTTACCATCTCCTGCTAATCACGTGTCTAACACTTCAAATCCCTTCCAGGTTAAGAAACAGGGCTTGTTCCCTGTCCCTCCTGCGTTGTTCAGCTCACGGGTGTGAGGATTTGTCGCAGCTCAGCAGGGTTAAGATTCCCTTCAGTACTGCTTTTGATCCATTTAGCACTGTTTTAGCTCAAGAAAAAGCAGACAAAATGGAAAAGCAAGGGCTATTTAATTTTTTTTCTTTTTGTTTGTCATAGGACTTGAACTCGTGGCCTGGGCACTGTCCCTAAGCTTTTTAACTCAAGACTAGTCCCCTGCGACTTTGAGCCACAGTGCATCTTCCAATTTTTGGTGATTAATTGGAGATAGAAATCTCATGGACAGGGCTGGGAATGTGCCCTAACAACAAAGTGCTTGCCTCTTATACATGAAGTGCTTGGTTCGATTCCTCAGCACCACATATATAGAAAAAAGTCAGAAGTGGAGCAGTGGCTTAAATGGCAGAGTGCTAACCTTGAGCAAAAAGAAGCCAGGGACAGTGCTCAGCCTCTGAGTTCAAGCCAGAGCCTGGAAAACAAAGCAAAAAGCAACGCTCATGGACAGTGTTGGGAATGTGGTTGTCAGTAGAGTGATTGCTTAGCATGCATGAAGCTGAAACCCTGGATTCAATTCCGCAGTATCAGGTAAGCAGTATAGGACAGAAATCCTGCTGCAGCTCAAGTGGTAGAGTGCTAAACGTGAGCAAATGTAGCTCAGGGACAGTGCCCAGGCCCTGAGTTCAAGCTCCATGACTGACATTAAAAAAGAAAAAAAGAGAGAAGAAAAGAAACAAATGTCTCATGAACTTTCCAGCCTGGGCTAGCTCTGAATCACCATGCTCAGATCTCAGCCTCCTGAGTAGCTAGGATTACAGGATTGAGCCAGCAGGGCTTGGATACAAGGGCTATTTTCTGGAGTGGAATATCTGCTTAGCAAGTACAGGAGGAAATAAATACCAAACCAAAGCTTCTGAATTGCAATTTCATGTTAGTATGCAGCAAGTGGGCTGTTTTTCAAGGCCTTTTCTCTCTCTAATGGGTACTCTATTAGACTATCTCCAATGAACCACCAAAAAAGCCAGAAGTGGAGCCATGGCTCAAGTAGTAGAGTGCTGGCCTTGTGAAACAAAGCTCAGGAACAGTGCCCAGGCCCTGAGTTTAAGCTCCTGGGCTAGCAAGTACAGACGTTGGCAGGCACACACACACACACACACACACACACACACACACACACACACACACACAGAGTTTAGGAAAAGAAAAAAATCATGAATTTAACACTCCCCTTTTGCCATCTGCTCTCCTCTCCCTTGCCCTGATTCCATCCACCCCTTCCCCACCGTCCCCGCACCTCTCTGCCTCCATATCTTCTACTCTGGATTCTACAGTAATAAAAGCATAGGAGTTGTCTGTGGAATTATACCTTTGACTTCTGGATTCCTCCATCCTGTCTTCAGTGCTGGGTGGATGGAGAGGGCCAATGTGGAACTTCAGAATAAGAAGTCAGGCAGGCCATTGGCTTTTATCCTGGTGCTGGCCTGAGCAGCCTTGGTCTACTGCCCAGGGGCCTGGCTCTTGGGGTTGGTGCTGTGGGACTTAGAGGGACTCTTAGCCACCTTCTCTCCACCCCCAGGCAATTAACACAAAAGGCTCATGTGGCCAGAAAGCAGGAAAGTTGTGTCCCAGAAGAACCAACATGGTCTTTCATTGAACTTTGTTTATTAGCATGCATTCGTTGATCAGGGATTTTTATTGTGACATTTCCCATGTACAGTTTATCTCTGTAACCTCACCCCTCTATGACTCTCATTTATTCCACTCCTGAAACAGTTTCAACAGGCTTCATTGTTCTGTTCTCACACCTGCAAATCAACTACTTACAGTATAGTCATCCCCATTCACCCCTTCCATGATACCCCTGACCCAGATCCCAACAGAGCCTGCTTTGCTTTCCTGTCTTCCCTCTATGTAGGGGGGGGGTTGCTTCTGGGTGTGTATTTATTACAACAGGGATTTTTACTATGGTATTCCAGACATGTGTAAAAGAATCATCTGTATTATTTTGTATTCCTCCTGCCCTGGCTTCTATCTTTCCTTTTACCTCGTCTCTTCTCATTATCCTACATAGTTTCATACTTAGTTAGAATCATGTGCTTTATATGTGCATATACATATCTATGTAGATATGGATAGTATATTTATGTGTGGACATGTCTCCCAAATTGTATGTCTTTTTGGCCTTGTGTTCACATACAAGTGAAAACAGACAACATTTGGTTCTTTGAGCTTTGCACAGTGGAGAACTACTAAGCAGCTGCCCCCAGGTTAAAGGAAGCTATGTTGCTGCCTGCAGTGGTTCCCAATTCAGTGAGACTGTCAACAACAGCGTTCTGGAAGTCCTATAGCAAATGAGCCTCCAGTGTGGCCATTTTTGTAGAGAGTGTCAGCTGTTGATCAAAAGCTCTTTCTTTGGCCAGGTGCCAGTGGCTGATGCCTGAAATCCTAGCTACTCAGGCACGTGAGATCTGAGGATCATGGTTCAAAGCCAGCCCAGGAGGGAAAGGCTCTGAGTCTCTTTATCTGCAATAAACCACCCAAAAACTAAAGCAGAGTTGTGGCTCAAATGGTAGAGTAAGTCCCAAATTGATTTGTGTGTGTGCGCACGTGTGTTCATGTGTGTGGTTGTATGTGAAGGCAAGTTCTGGGGATTGAATATAGGGCCTGGGTACTATCCTTAATCTGTGGTTTTTCTTTCAAATCTGGTACTCTGCGTCTCAAGCCACTGCTTCACTTCCAACTTTTTGGTGGTGGTTTTATAAGAGTTTCACGGACTTTCTTGCTCAGGCTGGCTTTGAACCATCAATCTCAGCTCTTAGCCTTGTGAGTAGCCAGGATGACAGGCATCAGCACCATCATGGCCAGGCTCCCAAAATGACATATTAACCTACTACCCAAAAACTTGTTCTGTACTAGTGTGCCTGTGCTCTAAGATTGTTTTTTAAGATAAATGTACTTTCTGCGTGTTGATTCACTCATTGAACATAGGGAGATTATTCTTCAGTTGTTTTGTTGTTGTTGATTGTTTGTTTTCTGTGCTGGTCCTAGGGCTTGAATTTATGAGTGGGCAATGTCCCTGATCTTTTGTGCTTGACAATAGTGCTCTTTTACTTGAGTACAGCTTCACCTTGGCTTTTTGTGGTTAATTGGTGATAAGACTCCCATAAACATTCCCGCCTGGGCTGATTTCAAACCATGATCTTTGGATCTGGGCATCCTGAGTAGCTAGGATTACAGATGTGAGCCACTGGTCCCAGGCTGTGATTTAAGAAAAACAACAATCCTAAATGTATCCAATGCCTAACGTATGAAACTGTAACCTCTCTGTACATCAGTTTGATAATAAAAATTTGAAAAAAAAAGAAAAAGAAAAACAACAATCCATCTCCAAGCCATTCTTCTCAGCCATCATGTGTGCCAACTTCTTCCCTAACTCCTATGTTATTCCTCCTCAAATGGTTAGAGCCTTGTAATCTTATTAGGAAGGTTGGCCATAGACCTCTTCAGCAAGTGTTTCCTGAGAACTAGGTGTTTGGCTGTACTTCTGAGGCAACTTTTCTCCTTGCTGCCATTAAGGCCGAGACTAAGGTGTGAAAACAGAGCACAGTGACCCACATTAGAGGTCCTGCTTATTGATGATGCCCATCTTCTGGTATTGGCTGAATGCTCTGGCACATATCACTTGTAGGTTGCCACTGAGGTTACTGCCCATTGGAAGAAGTGGTTCCCCATTGAGTATCTTACAGGGGCATTCATTTTTTTGTCCCCTTTATATTAGTTATATTTATATATTCCCCAGTTGTTTTGTTTTTGTTTTTTAGCCAGTTTTGGGGCTTATACTCAGGGCCTGAGCACTGTCTCTGGCTTCTTTTTGCTCAAGGCTAGCACTCTGCCACTTGAGCCACAGTGCCACTAATGGTCTTTTCTATATATGTGGTGCTGAGGAATCGAACCTAGAGCTTCATGTATATGAGGCAATCACTCTTTCTACTAGACCATATTCCCAGCCCTCCCCAGATGTTTTTAAGTCAATTTTTTTTGCCAGTTCTGGAGCTTGAGGTCAGGGCCTGGGCATTGTTACTAAGCTTCTTTTTGCTCAATGCTAGTGCTTGATTACTTGAGCCATAGTGTCCCACCTGGCTTTTTCTGTTTATGTATGTTCAAGAATCCAACCCAGGGCTTCATGCATACTAGGCAAACACTACCACTAAGCCACATTCCTAGCCCATTAATCAAAATCTCAAATGTTATCAACTAGAAAATGGTGAAATCCTCTGGGGAGCCTTGAAAGAGTAATCTGATGGTCTCTTGCTGTCAATTCCAGGTGAATGTGAAATGGTCCTCTGTGGGGAATGGGGTAGTGAGGAAAGCTTTGTCAAGATTCATAACAACAGGGTAAGTTCCCACCAAACATAGAAATGTGAGTGGCTTTCTGCAGGGTCCTATGATTTCCCCAGCATCAAGTTCTGTTTTGCCTGTGATCCAAACATAGGTCCCCTCCCATGGAGTGGGCTAATCCAGCTGAATACTAGAGAGTGCCTGCTTTGATCATGTTCATTCTACAGTTAGCTAGGTTATAATCAGAGAAGTTAGGGAATAAAAAGAAATTAGTAATCCCAAAAGGAAGATGTAAAATCTTTATTAACAGGTGACACAGCCTTGTTTTTTTTTTCCTGGTCTTTCAGCTTGTACTCTGGGTCTGGGTACTGTCTCTGAGCTTCTTTTACTAAAGGCTAGCAATGTACCATTTGAGCCACAGCACTACTTCCAGCCTTTTCTGTTTATGTGGTAACAAGGAATTGAATACAACTCTTCATGCATGCTAGGAAGCACTCTCCCAAAACCACATTCCCAGCCCAGACACAATCTTATATGCAGAAAATTCTAATGCATTCATGGACATAATTAGAGTTAGCAACTGAATCCAGCAAAGGTGCAAGATATGTCAACACAGAAAAACGGGCATGTTTTGTTATGCTGTCAATGAGCAATCTGAAAAGCAAACTAGGGAAATGATTCCACTTATCATTGAAAAGAATTTAGGAGTTGAAAATAAATTTGGTTATGGATTTCATTACTTGTACACTGGTAACTATAAAACAGAGCTGAAACAAAGTAAAGAAGTAAAAAATGAATAGACATCCATGTTCATTTGTTGAAAGAGTTAGTATTGTTACGATGACAATAGGACCTAAAATGATTTGTACATTCTAGGTAATCCCCAAGAAAATACCAACAAAGGCCAAGACATGGCTCCAGTAGGACAGCACTTTGCTAGTAAATACTGGGCCCTGAGTTCACGCTCCATTATCAGCCTCCCTTCCCCAGAAAAATGCCACAACCTCTTTTGTAGAAATGGAAAAGCTAGCCGGCCTGGTGCCAGTGGCTCTTGCCTGTAATCCTCATCTTTCAGGAGGCTGAGGTCTGAGGATCTCAATTCAAAGCCAGCCTGAGCAGGCAAGTCCATGAGAATCTTACGTCCAATTCAGCACCAAAAAAGCTAGAAGTAAAGCTGTACCTCAATTGGTAGAGAAAAGAAGCTTAGGGTCAGAGCCCAGGACTTGAGTTCAAACCCAAGCACAATACCAAAAAAGGAATAAAAAAGCAAGCCCTAAAATTCATATGGAATTGCAATAGATGGCAAATATATCCACTTTTACTTTGCTTTCTTTTGATTAAGCTCCTTGGGGAACACAAATGTGCATTTGCATGAATGTACACATTTCTTTTGTAATGTCAGGTTAGACAGAAGGGAACTTTGGCTATAAACCTATAGTAGAAGGTTTTCAAGCAGCAGAGAGAGATGGGTGGAATGCGGTGAACAATAATAGTGAGTGGATAAGATATAAAGAGGAATTGTTAAAGAATTCATAGGATGCTCATATATGACTTGATTTCATGGAATCATACTATTTAAAAAGTGAAACTTACACATTTGGAAAATTCCAAAACCCTGTACAACCGATAATTAATTACATGTGGACAATAAAGACAGAATCAGTATAACAAATCTGTTAACAATACCCTCAGATCACTGGACCACCTATCTGCTGGCTCTCTGTCTCTTCCTTTTAATACTTTTCACAGTCCTAGGGCTTGAACTCAGGACCTGAGTACTGTCCTTAGCTTCTTTTTGCCCAAAGCTACCACTCTACCACTTGAGCCCCAACACTACTTTCAGCTTTTTCCATTTATATGGGACTGAGGAATCAAACCCATGCCTTCACGCATGCTAGGCAAGCACTCTGCCACTAAGCCACCTTTGCAGCCCCTATCGTTCCTCTTAACCTGAAGTCTATAGTAAGATTTCTGTAAATAAATATAGAATGGATTGAATAACACTAGCTATCTCCCAACAGTTCAGAACTGTCCCAACTGTTCATAAGAAGCCTTGGTCTTACCATGGTTGGTATTACACTGTTCATCTGGCCAGAGAAATTGAGAAAATGAAGGGAGAGATAATGAGGCAAGAAAACAGAAAGGAGTCACTTCTTCTCTCAGCCAGATTCTCTTCCTCTCCCCAGCAGCCTTCTCAGTGCTCCCTTCACCTCCTTGTTTCGTAAGGTGTAGATGAGAGGATTTACCATGGGGGTAATCACAGTGTAGAAGAGGGAAATGAATTTGCCCTGATCCTGGCTGCTGCTCTTAGCTGGAAGCAGATAACCATAGATGGCTGAGCCATAGAAAAGGAACACAACCATCAAATGGGAGAGGCATGTATTGAAGGCTTTCCACTGTCCCTCTGCAGAGCGGATCTTCAGCACTGCCCGAGCAATGAAGCAGTAGGAGATGAGGATGATGCTCAGTGGGACGGCTGTGAAGAAGGTACAGACACCATTGAGCACAGCCTCATTGAGTCTTGTGTCTCCACAGGCCAGTTTGATCATGGCAGGCACCTCACACAGAAAGCCATCCACCTTCCGATGCCCACAAAATGGAAGCTGTAGAGTGAGTGTTGACTGTGTCACAGAGTTGCCCAAGCCTCCCAACCAGCAAAAGGCAGCCAGAAGCCAGCACAACCAAGGACTCATGATTGTCAGATAATGCAGAGGCCGACAGATTGCCACATAGCGGTCAAATGACATCACCACGAGCAGGATGCACTCAGTAGCCCCCAACCAAAGGAACACATAGAGTTGTATCACACAGCCACCATAGGTGATGGTCTTGTCTGGCCCCCATAAATTGATCAGCATTTGGGGGACTGAGCTGGTGGTAAAGGCAAGGTCTACGGAGGAGAGGTTACTGAGGAAGAAGTACATGGGTGTGTGGAGTCGAGCATCAAGGCGGGACAGCAGGATGATGGTTGAGTTCCCCATGAGAGTCAGCAAGTAAGAGGAGAGGATGACTATGAAAAAGATCTTCTCCAGCCGGGGGTGGTCAGATATACCCAGCAGAATGAAGCTCTCTGAGGAGCCATTGCTGCCCCCTTCCATGTCTGGTTGCCTTTTGTCAGTTGAAGCCTCTCTTCAGGGGAAACTTTGGGGAAGCAAGGGAAGAAGCTCCTGGAGGCTCTGTGTCAGAAAATGGCTAAGGGCTGTGTGAGAATTCTTTCTCTTTCTTTGTTGTGCTGATCCTGGAGATTGAAGTTTTTATTATGAGGTTGGCATCTTAATCCACTCAGGAGTAAAGGAAGAACATTACTTTGACTTTTGTTTTAGGTCAGCAGTGAAATCATGCTGTTGAGTCAGGGATGTTGAGGATGTGGGAGGATCCTCCTCTTCTTACCTCTGTTTAATCCCTTAGGAAGAGGTGATTGCTTATTCGTTTCTTGTAAGACATGAGAGCATTGATGAATTAAGATACCAACTTCATAATCAGTTCATCTTTCTGCTCTAAATCATTCCTAACATCTGTTTTACCATCTCCTGTTAATCATGAGTTTAGCACCTCAAATCCCTTCCTGGTTAAGAAACAGGCCTTGTTCCCTGTCCTTCCTGCATTGTTCAGTTCAGGGGTGTGTGGATTTGTAGTTGCTCAGCAGGGTTTTAGCTTAAAAAAAAAAAGCAGACAAAATGGAAAAGCAAGGGCTATTTCATTTTTTTCTTTTTGTTTGTCATAGGGCTTGAAGTCAGGGCCTGGGCACTGTCCCTGAACTGTTTTGCTCAAGACTAGCCCTCTACCACTTTGAGCCATGGTGCGTCTTCCAATTTTGTAGTGGTTAATTGGAGACAGAAATCTCATGGAAATGTGGTTGTTGGTAGAGTGCTTGCCCACTGTGCATGAACCTAAAACCGAGGATTGGAATACTTCGTACCAGGTAAGCAGAAAAGGACAGAAGAGATGCTGCAGCTCAAGAGGTAGAGTGCTAAATGTGAACAAAAGTGGCACAGGGACAGTGCCCAGGCCCTGAATTCAAACTCCATGACTGGCATGAAGGAAAAGAGTTTCATGAACTTTCCAGCCTGGGCTAGCTCTGAATCACCATGCTCAGATCTCAGCCTCCTGAGTAGCTAGGATTACAGGATTGAGCCAGCAGGGCTTGGATACAAGGGCTATTTTCTGGAGTGGAATATCTGCTTAGCAAGTGCAGGAGGAAATAAATACCAAACCAAAGCTTCTGAATTGCAATTTCATGTTAGTATGCAGCAAGTGGGCTGTTTTTCAAGGCCTTTTCTCTCTCTAATGGATACTCTATTATACTATCTCCAATGAACCACCAAAAAAGCCAGAAATGGAGCTATGCCTCAAGTAGTAGAGTGCTACTGTGAAACAAAGCTCAGGAACAGTGCCCAGGCCCTGAGTTTAAGCTCCTGGGCTAGCAAGTACAGACGTTGGCAGGCACACACACACACACACACACACACACACAGTTTAGGAAAAGAAAAAAAATCATGAATTTAACACTCCCCTTTTGCCATCTGCTCTCCTCTCCCTTGCCCTGATTCCATCCACCCCTTCCCCACCGTCCCCGCACCTCTCTGCCTCCATATCTTCTACTCTGGATTCTACAGTAATAAAAGCATAGGAGTTGTCTGTGGAATTATACCTTTGACTTCTGGATTCCTCCATCCTGTCTTCAGTGCTGGGTGGATGGAGAGGGCCAATGTGGAACTTCAGAATAAGAAGTCAGGCAGGCCATTGGCTTTTATCCTGGTGCTGGCCTGAGCAGCCTTGGTCTACTGCCCAGGGGCCTGGCTCTTGGGGTTGGTGCTGTGGGACTTAGAGGGACTCTTAGCCACCTTCTCTCCACCCCCAGGCAATTAACACAAAAGGCTCATGTGGCCAGAAAGCAGGAAAGTTGTGTCCCAGAAGAACCAACATGGTCTTTCATTGAACTTTGTTTATTAGCATGCATTCGTTGATCAGGGATTTTTATTGTGACATTTCCCATGTACAGTTTATCTCTGTAACCTCACCCCTCTATGACTCTCATTTATTCCACTCCTGAAACAGTTTCAACAGGCTTCATTGTTCTGTTCTCACACCTGCAAATCAACTACTTACAGTATAGTCATCCTCATTCACCCCTTCCATGATACCCCTGACCCAGATCCCAACAGAGCCTGCTTTGCTTTCTTGTCTTCCCTCTATGGGGGGGGGGGTGTGCTTCTGGGTGTGTATTTTTACAACATGGATTTTCACTATGGTATTCCAGACATGTCTAGAAGAACCATCTGTATTGTTTTGTATTCCTCCTGCCCTGGCTTCTATCTTTCCTTTTACCTCTCTTCTTCTCATTATCCTACATAGTTTCATACTTAGTTAGAATCATGTGCTTGTGCATGCATGTGTGTATATACATCTATGTAGCTATGGATAGTATATTTATGTGTGGACATGTCCCCCAAATGGTATGTTTTTTGGCTTTGTGTTCACATACAAGTGAAAACAGACAACATTTGGTTCTTTGAGCTTTGCACAGTGGAGAACTACTAAGCAGCTGCCCCCAGGTTATAGGAAGCTATGTTGCTGCCTGCAGTGGTTCCCAATTCAGTGGGACTGTCAACAACAGCGTTCTGGAAGTCCTATAGCAAATGAGCCTCCAGTGTGGCCATTTTTGTAGAGAGTGTCAGCTGTTGATCAAAAGCTCTTTCTTTGGCCAGGTGCCAGTGGCTGATGCCTGAAATCCTAGCTAATCAAGCAGTTGAGATCTGAGGATCATGGTTCAAAGCCAGCCCAGGAGGGAAAGGTTCTGAGACTCTTTATCTGCAATAAACCACCCAAAAACTAAAGCAGAATTGTGGCTCAAATGGTAGAATGCCAGCCTTGAGCAAGAAAGCTCGGGGACAGAACCCAGGTCCTGAGTTCAAGCCACATGACTATCCAAAAAAAAAAAATGTTACTTCAAACTGTTAAGGCTTTGTTGTCTGAAACAGCTCAGCTACTTCAAGAAACTCCAATGCAGACAAGGATGCTCAGAGGAAACTTGAGTGCCCGGTAGTATTAGCTTGACGCCAGCTGAGGAGTTCCAGAGTGTCAAGAAAGAGACTAGAAACTATGAAGTGTTGCAGAAGTGGTGAGTAGATGAGGCAAGGTGGGTGGCTGAGACTCTAGAGGTGAGGGGCAGTGAAGGACTGAGATTGCTGGGGAGCTGCCAGCCCTGCAGTTGGGAGGTTCCACCAGCAAGCCACTGAGGCCCTGGAGCCGCTAAGACTGAGTGATCCTGACACTGTACTTTTGGAGCATTAACACTAGCTCCTGACTGCTGGACCACTGGCATGTAAGGCCCAATACAGTAAGTTTTTGCCTTTGACTGTGCAGGGGATACATGACAAAAGAAGCTGGTCAGTGACATGTAAATACTCTACCATTGGGTGTTAGGTATTTGACTATTTGGGAATACTCTGTGACTATGTGTTTTGTTTTTCTTTTTAATTTGTTCTGTTGTGGGGCTGGATCTCTGGTCCTGCGTGTTGTCCCCGAGTTCTTCAGCTCAAGGCTAGGGCTTTACCACTTTAGCCACTATACCACTTTTATTTTTCTATTGGTTAATTGAACATAAGACTCTCTTGGACTTTCCTGCTGAGGCTGGCTTTAACTGTGATTCTTAGATTTCAGCCTCCTGAGTATCTAGGATTTACAGGGGTGAGCCACCAGTGCCTGGTTAAGACTTAGTTATTGTAAGCCACTGATTACAATGGTTCTTTGTTGTTCTTGATGTTGTTTGGGTCCTGAGGCTTGATCTCAGGTCCTGGATACTATCCCTGGCCTCTTTTTCCTCTCTTATTTCTCAGGGCTAGCACAATAGCACTTGAGCCACAGCACCACTTTGTTAAAAGGTTTTTGACAAGCAGTAATAGCTTTCAAATATAAGGATAAAAATCAACAATGAACATTCTTAGGAAACTTCTCGATATTGTAATTAAGGAAAAGGACTTTGCTAAAGGATGTCACTCTTATATTTTACACCCCATCCCTCTCCATTTATAACCTAATTGATTCAAATCCTTTTTTAATCCAAAAATGACTGATGGACAGATAGAGCAGGAGCAAAATGAGATAAGAATTGCATGTGGAAACCTTGGTTTTATGGCCATTTTTGCAGTCCACAACCCAATCCACCAGCATTCATTTCAAAATATGTCCAGAATATCCCAATTAAATGTTTTGTGGCACTTATGTAATGTTTAGAAAAACCGTCTTGGAAAAAATTAGTTAAGGAAGGGCCTCTAATTTTTTTTATTGTTATTAGTCATTTTAACTGAGTCAGCTTCGTAGGGGCAGTTCATAATACAGTGTGGAAGTATGTTCGGTACAGACAGAGCAAGGACGTTCTCGTTTTACCTCATCTGTTAGAGAGGTCTGTGCCCAGCCTAGGTTTGTTAACGCACGTTAGTCGAACTCCAAATAATAAAGTTGTAGGTGGGATTACCTAATGTGTAGATGGGTTCTCAGAGATTTTGATTGTTCCTAAATTATTACGCAAGGAGAATTGCAGGTCCTTCTTGGCAGAAAACGAGGCGGAACTGTGGCGGGAGAGAGCCAATTAAGGCAGCACTGGCCCCACCAGTGGCGGGGGGGGGGAGGGGAGGGTAGAATACTGCCTTTGCGCACGCGCAGGTTCTCTAGTTCCGGCATGCTGTGCGGCAGCTTCGGTGATGGAGCTTCCGGCAAGGCCAGGTGGAGGTGGACGGATGGCGGGGATGTTGCGGCTCACCGGCTCTTCTTTGTAGCTGGGTTCCGGGAAGGTGACTCGGCCCCGTGCCCCACAGCCCTTATCCAGGGCCCCTGGTTGAGACCAGAGGTTTCCGGCTGGGCGGGCCCATCGCCCTGTGGAGCCCGGCCCCTTCGTGCCCCAGACAAAACCTTTGACAAGGTGGATGCCGACTCCTTGGGACATAGGCTGCGAAGACACCGCGGATCAGCTGCTTGCTCCCAGAAAGCCCCAGATTGATGAGTAAACCTGCTGGAAACCTCGTTGTACTAGCGGGACGGGGAGAAAGAGCCCTCTAGGAGGGGTACCGACAAGGCCAGGAGCTCATCTGATTGGAAGGCTTCCAGAAGGTGGAGACAGGCCTCGGGACTTTTCCTTTAGATGCAGAACTAACCCTGGGGACTCTTGGCTTTACAGAGAACCCCAACCACTTGAAAAATGGGGAGAGGGCACCGCAGGCCAGAAATGGGGGAGAAGCAGGAAGAATCCAGGAACGAGACAGATCTTACAGCTCTGTCCGATCAGAAGTGGAAGCAGCAAGCAAGTAAAATCTTACATACCTGTGTGTGCCCGGCCTGGGTGCTCTCCTTTGGCTTTTTCAGCTCAAGGCTAGCACCCTATTCCTTAATCCACAGCTCCATTTCTGCAGGGGGAGGGGGGATGGTAGATAAGAATCTCAAGGGACTTTCTTTCCTGGGCTGGCTTCTAACCACGATCCTCAGCGCTCAGCTAGAATTAAAAGGTATGAGCCACTTATGTTTGGCTAGACCAGAAGTTTTAAATTTGGTTTCTGGCACTATTTATACCCTTCTTTCCTTTCCCCCTCCTTTCACTCTTTCTTCCTTCCTCCTCCTTCTTTTTTTTTTTTGGTACGTCCTAGGGCTTGAACTCAGGGTCATGCTGTCCCTGAGCTTTTTTGCTCAAGGCTAGTACCTCTGGAGCCCACAGCTCTACTTCTAGTGCTTTCAGTGCTTTGGTAGTTAATTGGAGATAAGGGTCTTAAATGTCCAGGCTGGCTATGAACTGCTATCCTTATATCTCAGCTTCCTTAGTAGCTAGGATTACAAGTTTGAGCCACCAGCACCAGGCTCATCTATTTTTTTCTTTTGGTCAGATCTTGGAGCAACTGGTCTTATTCCTTTGACGTTACTTCTCAGTAAAGGCTCAGACTCTTCCCAAAACAGACCTTTTCCTCTCCCCCCACCCCTGTAAGTTACTGTCTGTTTTGACTTCTCTGCCTGTCTTGCCATGAAGCAGATTCTACACTTAGATCCTTTGCAGGACACCACAGAGTCCTGGATGAACAGTAAATTTCTAATCAAGAGAGCTGCAACCAAAGGCTAAGGACATGGAGAAGGAGAAGCACCTTGTTTTCATTAGAAATTATGAAACTTATAAAACTGTCTGTGCTCCTTTATAAACTTATCAAATATTATGCTGCTTTTAAACCACTGAGAACAAGAGGGGGTCAGTTAGAAGGATGGAGTTGATTGTGACATGAGAATGCCTAAAAACATTATCCTAGAGGTTACACTGAGTTACTTGGGAATCAGATTGGGTATTATCCAATAGTGTAACCTTGTTTCTTTCCCTTTACTGCTTTTTTCAGGGTGGTGAGTTACAAAGAGCAGTGGAACTGGATAAAGTGATGGTTGTACAACATTATGAATGTACTAAATGCCACTGAATCTTCTTAATTTACAATGGTTACATTTGTGTCATTGGAATCTTCAAGAAAGTTTCTAGATCTATAATCATAGCTACTTAGGAGCAGGAGATTTGAGGATAGCAGTTTAAAGCCACCCTGGGTGGGAAAGTCCATCAGACTCTTATTTTTAGTTAACCACCAAAAAACTAGAAGTGGGGCTGGGAATGTGGTTTAGTGGTAGAGTGCTTGTCTAGCATGCATGAAGCCCTGGGTTGGATTCCTCAGTCACAGGAAAAAGTCATATACAGAAAAAGCCAGAAGTGGTGCTGTGGCTCAAGTGGTAGAGTGCTAGCCTTGAGCAAAAGGAATCTAGGGACAGTGCTTAGGCCCTGATTTCAAGCCCCAGGAGAGGCTTTTCTCATAACACCTCACTTGTCTATTTCCTTTCTGGCACTTAATCTAAAACTGGTTTTATTCATCTCTATCATATTTGTTTCCCCTTCAGCACACAGGCCTGGTCCCCAGTCCTGTCTTGGGCAGTTGCAGAATCCCAAGTCTCATAGCAGCAGCAGTCATAGCTGTAGATGAGAAATTCTACCTAGACAATAAGGATATAGGACCAACCAAACCTACCAGGACTTTGTGGCTAAGGGATACTATTCATTTCATGCCAAAGCACTTCCAGAAACAGGACTAAAACACCCAATTTCCAACTTGATTTTCTTACCTGTTGTTCACATTGCTCACCATTTTCCAGATACTGCTTCCTCACCCAGGTCTGGATCTCCTCTGGCAAGGTGGTCAGAAACTGTTCCCAAACCATCAGCTCCAGGATCTACTCTTTGGAATGCATCTTAGGCCTCGGCTTCACATCCACATTCCTGGAGTCTGGGGATGGATGGCAATCCCCCGAAGCAGAACTGCCTGAAGCACAGGCTGGAGGCCTCCAAGTCATTGCTGTGTCCCAGAAATGCTGGTTTCTCTCTCTCTGTGCCCTATATGTGCTGATTTCTGTCTCTGTGTGTCGCACAAATAGTCAATAAGGTTTTTGTTTGCTGTATTTTTCAGCTTCCAGCACTCCTCCCCTCTTCCTGGTAGTGCTAACTTCACTTGTGAAAGAGCCCCTCTGCTTCACTGGCTTTGGGGGCATATTAATTGCCCTAGGAGTGGGCACATGACAACAGGGACCATCAGATTCTGAGTTGGTCGTGGGGCTTGAACTCAGAGTCTAAGCACTGTCCCTGAGCAGAGCTAACGCTCTACCACTTTGAACCATAGCTCCACTTCTGGTTTCCTGGTGGTTAATTGGAAATGTATTTCATGGACTTTCCTGCCCTGGGTGGCTTTGTACTGTTATCCTCAAATCTCAGCCTCTCGAATAGCTAAGATTACACGCATGAGCCACCGGTGCCCTGCATAAAGCAGATTTTAAAAATTGGTTTGACTTGGGTTTCAATTACTTGAAATACTTACTAAATCTCATATGATCCTATTGCTCAAGATTTGGATTTTACACAGGAACTGACATACTCCTAAATACAATATTAAAGTGGGTTTAGCTGGGCACAGATGGCTTACACCTGCAATCCTAGCTACTCAGGAGGCTGAGATCTGTGATCACAAAGCCAGTCCAAAGCCAGTTCAAAGCCGGCCCAGGCAGGAAAGTCCATGAGATTTTTATCTCCAATTAACCATCAGAGAGCCGGAAGTGTCCGTGTGGCTCAAAGTGGTAGAGCAATACTAGTCTTGAGTTGAAGAGCTCAGGGACAGTGCCCAGGCCCAGAGTTCAAGCCCTACGACTCATCAAAGAGTACAAAAATAATTTAGCCTTCCCAACAGTGTGAATACAGTCAACATCACTGGAGAGTACAATTAAAAATGACCAAAATGATAAAAAAAAAAAGTTTGCATTTTCGTTGCCCAGAGGAGGTAGAGATAGACAAATCAAGGCTATTGTTTTCAGCATGTCCTTTTAGGAAAACAAAAGCAATTGCCTATTCTTGCTAGCATTACAGAGTGTAGCTACTAAGCAGCAAGGCCAGGACACAAACCTGCAGTCTCGCTTTGCACATGCTCTCCTTACATCCTGTACACTGAGAGTTGCTGCAGAAGCATCATAGATGCTCTTCCGGTTTCTTGCTGAAGGCGGAGCCAGCAACTCACTCGACCCCTCAAATCCCATTCTTTGCCAAAATTCAACATGCAGGTTTCTCAACTTATTCCACTCTGTTGATGGCCCGAGCGCACTTGGGGAAATGTAGAATGAGGATGGGGCGTGGGTTGGTCGGTTTTCCACTCAGTAAGCACCTGTTGAGTCGGTGATGGGGTCGGGTGTCCTGGGAGCCCCACTCGGCGACGTGATTGAGGTGAGTAGGGTCAAGGAAGAGGTCAACCCGCGGCCAGGCGCTCTAGCTCCCCCTGAGTCTCCCCTCAGCAAAGGACTTCCAACTGGAGAGGGACAGGGCCACTAGCAAGTGGAGGACTTGCTTTCAACTCCCCAAATTCCCTTAGCTACAGGGCAGAACGTCAGAGGCGAAGACCGCCCACTGCGCACGCTCCTTGTCTGAGTTACTAGACTACAATTCCCATCGTGGCCCGCGACTTTGACAGCCCGTACAACCAATGAGCAGGGGAGAATAGTGCAGAGAAGCCAATCCCTTGGGGTCTGGGGCGGGCTCTCACACGGGTGGCTCCTCCCCACAGTGGGCGTTTTCGTGGCTAGCGGTCCGGCCCCGCCCCTGGCCACCACTCCTGAGTTCCGGGTCCCGGGCCTCGGAGAGGTGAGTGGGCCGCAGGTGGGCACGGGTCCCTCCACTGCTCGGGACTGTCGTGCTGTGGGCGTCAGCCCTCGGTCGTACCTGGCCTCACTGCCGAGCTGCGCCTCCGTCCCGTCAGGTCTTGTCAGGCCCAGGCCGACTGGGCCTGTGGCGCCTCCAGCACCGCGCACTCACGACCCCCGGTCTGTGCCTTGGCCTGCCGCGGCTCCGAGCTTTCGCTCTGGGCTGGGAGCTCGGGGTCGCTGTCAGCCCGAGGAGTTGGTGCCAGCAACCTGTAAGACAGCTGCAACTTTTCCTGGGTATTCTTCTGCCGTCCCGTTAGATCGTTCTGCTCTTTTCTTATGAGACCCTGGGCGCTTGGTACCGAAATAAAAGAAGTATTTTCCTGGTGACCTGTCTTGACTTTTCTCCTTCGGAAGACAGTTTAAAGGACTGACAGACTCTTTCCAATCCGAGGGTCGGTGCTGTCTTCAGAGTTTGGGTAATGGCTGGCAAATAAGAAGGCCCGTTCTCTGCATCCATCCTCTGAGGAACTTCATTACTGTCGTCTTTTTAGCATTCGGAGATACTTTTACAGGGCCATGATCTCAAAGGCTTGACCAGTCTACAAGGAGAGAGTAGTTTTTCCTGACAACCTTCTCCCCCCGCCCCCCACACACACAGAAAAATGGCAGCTAAAATGGAAATAACTTTGAGCTCCAACACTCAGGCTTCCTCCAAGCAAGAGCGACACATCATAACAAAGCTAGAAGACAAGCCGGTGCCTAGTCAGCAAAAAATCTACCTGGATCCTGAGCTCTCCCGCCAGAGCTTCCGACGGTTCCGTTATCAAGAGGTGTCTGGACCCCAAGAGGCACTTTCCCAGCTGCGACAGCTCTGTCGGCAGTGGCTCCAGCCAGAGCTGAACACCAAGGAACAGATTTTGGAGCTCCTGGTGATGGAGCAGTTCCTAATCATCTTGCCCCCTGAGATCCAGGCTCGGGTCCGGCATCGATGTCCAGAAAGCAGCAAGGAGATCGTGACCCTGGTGGAGGATTTTAACAGAGCATCCAAAAAACCAAAACAGTGGGTAAGAAAGGGCCTGGCTTTTGGCTCCCAGTATTTCTTTCCCATGTGGGTAGTGTTTTGTTTCAGTATCAGTATCCATCCCTATCTACAAGGGCTGGATGGCTTTAGAACTTGTGTCCAGCCTGTATCTGGGACCTCTTCCCCTGAAAATTTTAACAGTTTTCCCAAAAACATCTGGTAAGGACCTCATGTACCCAGAAATAGTTTTACATTCTTTTTTATTTTTTTGCCAGTCCCGAGGCTTGAACTCAGGGCCTGGGCACTGTCCCTGAGCCTCTCAGCTCAAGACTAGTGCTCTACCACTTGAGCCACAGCACCACTTTTGGCTTTTTTTTCTGAGAAGTTTATTGGAGATAAGACTTTCCTGGGCTGGGATTATGGCCTAATGGTAGAGTGCTTGCCCCATATACATGAAGCCCTGGGTTTGATTCCTCAGCATCATGTATATAGATAAGACCAGAAGTGGTGCTGTGGCTCAAGTGGCAGAGTGCTAGCCTTGAGCAGAAAAAAGCCAGGGACAGTGCTCAGGCCCTGAGTTCAAGCACCAGGACTGGCAAAAAAAAAAAAAAAAGATTTCCTGCCTGGGCTGGCTTCAAACCGTGATCCTCAGATCTCAGCCTTCTCAGTAGCTAGGATTACAGGCATGATTCACTGGTGCCAGGCTAATTTTACATTTTTTTTTTTTTTTTGGCCAGTCCTGGGCCTTGGACTCAGGGCCTGAGCACTGTCCCTGGCTTCTTCCCGCTCAAGGCTAGCACTCTGCCACTTGAGCCACAGCGCCGCTTCTGGCCGTTTTCTGTATATGTGGTGCTGGGGAATCGAACCTAGGGCCTCAGGTATCCGAGGCAGGCACTCTTGCCACTAGGGTATATCCCCAGCCCCGGCCAGGGAAATCTTCACAAAAGAGATTCAAGAATGTAAAATTAGGGCTGGGGATATAGCCTAGTGGCAAGAGTGCCTGCCTCGGATACCTGAGGCCCTAGGTTCGATTCTCCAGCACCACATATACAGAAAACGGCCAGAAGCGGCGCTGTGGCTCAAGTGGCAGAGTGCTGGCCTTGAGCGGGAGGAGGCCAGGGACAGTGCTCAGGCCCTGAGTCCAAGGCCCAGGACTGGCCAAAAAAAAAGATTTCCCTGGCCTATCCCTCTGCAAGTTTCTCTATAATGAGAATTCTTAGCAGGCAGTATCTACCTGTTGGATAAGAGTTGATTGGCAGAATTTTACTTTGTTCAATTTGTTGATTGATACTAGGAAGCATAGCAGATACTATGAAGTATCTGCCACATTGCTTTTGAATCTGGAAGTTTCAGTGAAGCTAACCTGGTATTGCTATTCCTTTCTACCCCATTCCAAGGCAGACCCCTGTCAGAGACTTCAGCAGGAAGAAAACAAGGTGTGCTTTGGAAAATGAAGCCTGACAGTGAACAGATAGGGCAGTTCTTAGACACCTAGTGCTATGGGACCTGTCTGCCAGAGGAGCCTTCAGAAGAACAATTGATTAGAGTGATCTTCAGGGTGTCTCACCATGCTGTTCCTTGTTTCTACAGCAAGCAGGGGCTGGTGTAATGACTGACCCTGGTAGTTGTGTTCTTCCCAGATGACTCTGACCTGGGGCCTAAGCTTTAAGGGCAACCTTTGGTGTGAAGCAGCCTTATTCTTGTCATTCTGTGGCCCTTTCCTTTGCTTCCTCTGAGGGAGGGCCTCAGTGGTCTCTAGGCCATCATTAGGAGTTCCCAAATGTAAAGGGATTATACTGCAGTGCGTGGGGAAGCATTAACAGATGGGGCTTGTTTCCTAGGTGGCTGTCTGTGTTCAGGGGCAGAAGATGCTCTTGGAAAGAACTGGAGCTCAGCTTGGTGATCAGGAACTGCCAGAATTTCAACCACAAATTCCTACAAGAGATCTCAAGGAGAGCTTTCCAGAGGATTCTTCCCAGGAAGTATCTCATGACATGCCTAGCCCCCATCATTGGGAGAAATCCTCAGTCCTCCAAGAGCCAGCCCTCAAACCAACTGGGACAGGTAAACACTGTCTTTTCACTCTCTTTCATCAACACTAAGAAGTATATTAAAAATAACTTTCTGGGCTGGGAATATGGCCTAGTAGCAAGAGAGCTTGCCTCATATACATGAAGCCCTGTCTTCAATTCCCCAGCACCATATATATAGAAAATGGCTAGAAGTGGCACTGTGGCTCAAGTGGCAGAGTGCTAGCCTTGAGCAAAAAGAAGCCAGGGATAGTACTCAGGCCCTGAGTCCAAGCCCCAGGACTAGCAAAAAAAACAAAAAGCAAAAAAAAAACAAACAAAGAAACTTTCTGTTAACGAATATTTGATAATGTAGTGCATGACAGAACATGAACAATTGTGCGCAATTGTGTGGATATATGTTCTCATTTCTAGGGTATAGATGTACCCCAGACTAGACTGTCTAGGTCATAGAGCAATCTATGCTCAACCTTTGTGAGGAACCATTTTCCAAAGCAGTGTACTGTTTCACATTCTCACCAATAAAAGGTGAGGATTCTAATTTCCCTATATCTTTTTCTTTTTAGGGCACTAATTCTATTTCAACTGTCTTCTTTCTTTCATTCATTAGTTGACATTCAGATCTTATGGGTTTGCTTTTCCTACTACATCTTTCCCTAAAAATAGGGAAGAGGAAAGGGTCTGGAGAATTTGTTTCCCAGATTAAAAAAAACAAAAACTTTTTTTGGTGGCTCTGGGGTCTGAAATCAGGGCTTTTGAGATAGGGTGTCACTTTATGTCTGGGCTGGCTGGCACTACCATTCTCCCCTTGTACTTACCTTTGCCACTTGGGTAATAGGTGTGTGCTACTTAGCCTCCCCCGTGTGCTTTCCCTGGAGCTGGGGCTAACAGCTGTGTCCCACCACAGATGGAGTCCTATGAAACTATTTCAGCCTGAGCTGGCTTCAATCCACAATCCTCTGCCCTCTGCCTCCCAGGTAGCTAGGATTACGGGTTTTTATGCCCCGCTTGGTTCTTTTTTTTTTTTTTTTTTTGGCCAGTCGTGGGCCTTGGACTCAGGGCCTGAGCACTGTCCCTGGCTTCTTTTTGCTCAAGGCTAGCACTCTGCCACTTGAGCCACAGCGCCCCTTCTGGCCGTTTTCTATATATGTGGTGCTGGGGAATGGAACCCAGGGCTTCATGTATAGGAGGCGAGCACTCTTGCCACTAGGCCATATCCCCAGCTCTGCTTGGTTCTTAACATCAATATAAATCTTTTGATTTATATTAAACCCATTAACTGTGAAAATTTCCTAGCCAAACTGTCAAAAGATTCCGGTTCAGGAGCTTTGAGGGAGGGTCTAGAAGCTTGCCTGCCCCCAGAGGATTCTAATGCAAGCTGCCAATGGAGGGTCTGTGAGAAACATCACAGTGCATGCTATGACTCTGACTCTTACTCTAAGTGCATAAAATGGAGTGTGTTTTTAATTTTTTGTATTATAGAGGACTCTGGGATGAAAAGTGACAACAAGGAGAACCCACAACCAGAGGGGGCTAAAGGAACGAAGCCAGGCGCAGTGTCAGCCAGCAGATCCAAAGGGAATAGTGTGCAGAGCCCGGAACCAAGAGGGGCAAACCTGAGTGAAGCCCACTTGTCTGGGAGGCAGGTCAGTCCCTCGAATGCTCAGAAGCCATTTGCTCCCTACAAGCGACATCGCAGGGAACTGGAATACAGCAACCCCATCAAAAGCCACCCACTGAGGGAGCTGAAGAAAAGCAAAGGAGGCAGAAGAACCCTGAGTAGCCGTTTGCAGCGTCTCACTCACCAGCCAACCTACACGCCGAAAAAACCTTACAAATGTGACGACTGTGGGAAAAGCTTCACGTGGAATTCAGAGCTGAAACGACACAAGAGAGTGCACACAGGAGAGAGGCCCTACACCTGCGGGGAGTGTGGGAACTGCTTCGGGCGGCAGTCAACCCTGAAACTACACCAGAGGATCCACACCGGGGAGAAGCCTTACCAATGTGGCCAGTGTGGGAAAAGCTTTCGCCAAAGCTCAAACCTCCACCAGCACCACAGGCTCCACCACAGGGACTGAAAGGCATTATCGCTTCAGGTCCCAGGGGAGGCCTTGAGCTGAGGTCGCTCCTTCCCCTCGCTTGCATGTAAATCACAGTCAGTCAGTGTGACTTACCAAGAGAGAGCAAGTGGCCCTCAGGGTGTGGTGTGATGTGAAGAATTGAGAAGAGGCTGCGGTGACCTGGCCATGTCTGTGCCTGCGTGGTGACTGGGTGGAGATGCCAGCTCTGGAGTTGGGATAGAGAACTAGTCTCTGCTGAGTGATGAGTGAACTCGGGAGAATTAGGATGACTCTGCAGGTGGCCTCTCCTCCCTCGTGCTTTATTTATCCTCTAAAGTAGGTTAAAGGGTAAATTTCAAGCAATTTTACATTTGCTGTCATTCCAGACAATTATTTTCATTTGTTCACCTGAGCAGCTCACCTATCCCAAAGCAGTGTTCATCAGGAAATAAATCCCCTCTGTTATTCCTCACAGTTCTTATCAAAGAACAAATTAAGTGAGACTATACATGTTTGTGTGAAGAGAGAATTTCCAAGCAGGTAGGTGGTGCCTTTAGAAAATATAAAGCTTGCATTTGAGGATTTTTAGTAGCAAAGCATCTTGAAGTTAGAGAAAGAAAATCCACACAGCAGCTGCAACTGCAGACCCGAGAGTCAAGGAGACCCAAGTAGTGGACAAATACTACTGTGGAGATGTAAGGGGAATTCTGCCTGTTCTTTTTCATGTGAGCCATTTAGAGTTAAGAATAAAATGGCTGGAGTGATAACAGTGTTTAAAATTGGATTGCAGTAGTGGTTGCACAACCCAGTGACTTTATAAAAAGTCATTGAAATGGGTTAATTTTATGATATATAAATCATACCTCAATAGCCATGTTTAAAATGACAAAGTATATTTATATAAAATGTTACTTGTGGAAATAAGCCCGAGAAACCCTCTAATCCCACCCTTTGTTTCCTAAAGTAGAAGGAAGTCTAATCAGTGTGTAATTCCAGCTTCAGGCCAGATACCTCAGGGCTGCGGCCTGTGCTCTTCTGCCCCTTCTGCTGAGGGACAGCTATACACCATTAGTATTTCTGGGGGGTGAGGGAGCTTTATATACTGTTCCCTTTGCCTTTCATTTCTGCCACTCCCACTCTATCCTTCCTGTATGTCAAGAGATGCCTGCAGCCTGGCATGGTGACACACATCTGTAATGCCAACTACTTAGTAGGCAGAGAATCACTGGGTGATGCTGGCCTCAGATCAAAAAGCATGAAATCCAATCTGAAAAATTACTGAAAAGAAGGTTGAGGGCGTAGCTCAAATGAGTGCAGTGCCTGAGCTCAAACCCTAGTACAACCAAAACAAGCACACACACCCATACCCACCCACAGAACCCCAAGGAGACTCAGCAGCAAACTTGGGTGAGACACCCCCACATACACACACTAGATTCCTAGGGGTGCTCAGATTGGCAGCAGTCTTGCCTCCTAAGGGGTATTTGACTATTCCTAGTTACATTTTGTACTTGCTGACTCCAGGAAGAGAGGGTTGTTCCTAGACTCTAGTAGCTGGGGCCCAGGATCCTGCTGAGTGACCTCCAGTGCACAGGATAGCACCACAGTCATCTTCCCAGCAAGTCGGTGGTGCTCTCATTCTCTTTCAAGACCAGTACCTTGTGTACCATTATTTTAGCTTGGGGATTTAGCCCACAGCCAGCCAAGACAAAGTAACTGAATGGCTGAGGCTCTTGCCATCAGAGCCAACCTCTGCCTGACTGCGTAAGACACAGTGATGCGACAGTAGAATGCACGGACCGAATCTCTGCCTTTAGTCAGTGTCAAACTGAAAGGCCAGTGGCCTTCCTCCTAGCTTCTGGCAGCCCTAGAGGCTCCTAGAAAGGCTCCTTCACACCTACTGTGTTAAATCGTGGAGGAATTTAATCTTCTGCCTGCCCCATGTCTTGTCTTACAGCCATCCTGGCCAGGGCCTGCATTGCTCATTCTACCTGCCTTGTCCTATCCACTCCCATACTCCAGGCCTATTTCACTGTTGTCTTTTAATTACTTCCAAGTCTTAATCATGTCTGTGGTTAGTTTCCGTTGTTGCAAAACTTGGTGGCTTAATATATAACACAAACATCCTTTATGGTTCTGGAAGTTAGAAATGTGAATCCCTTTCATTCAGCCCAATCAAGCTATGGGCAAAGCTGGTCCCTCCTAGAGGCTCTGAGAGGTGACCTGCTCCCTTGTTTTTCAGCAGGTGGCCACCTGCATCCTTTGGCTTGAAGCCCCTTTGTCCATCTTCTAAGTTCATCCTTCACCTGCCATCATATCACCTTCTCTGGCCCTTGCTTTCCTCTTAGAGGACTGTTAGGATTAGATTGTGGCCACTGGGATAATGTCCCCACCTCAAGATCCTAAACACAGGCCAAAACCCTTTTGCCATATAAGGTAACATTTGCAGGCTCCAGAGATTAGGATGTAAAGGAATATGGGGGAGAGCATAATTCACCCCCCCCCCCATACCTGTCAACTCTGAGTAACAGAGGATCTGGAGAAAAACAAGGACCACAGAGTCCCACTTTTCTTATAGGGTTGGCCTGGGGATTTGTCCTTAAATGAGAATTTTTGCTGCTAAGTGTGTTTCATAGAACCAATGCGTGTAATTCTTCTTCAGATTACAGATCAGAAGTTGTCTAAGTGTTTTTGTGTACCTGTTCAATTGTGGACCTTGAATAAATGTGGCAAAATCATGTGGACGTGATTCTTTTCCAAGAGATGTGTGGTACTGCCTTGCCTCTGTCTGTCTGCCTGGCTCTCCTTTGGCATAAGGCTCACCTTCAGACAAGGGGTCAGTAACAGTCCAGTGTCCAGAGAAAGGCCTCTGGACCATGTATTCAGATGTAGACACCTGTTGTGCCCCCCACTACCCATGCATGCTTTACCAGGACCTCAGCATCTCCAGACAAGAAGAGGGCCTTTTCCTCTTTGCCTGCAGTCCTCACCCCAGGGGCTATCCTTTCTAGAATGACAGCCATGTCAGTGTGGGGGTGTCTTCTGCTCTGGGTGTCTGGGTGTCCAGGAATGAAGCACTGACACACAACAACAGGAATGAACCTTGAAAAAAATTAGGCTAGGTGGGGGCATGGAGTTAGAATTCCACCCGAGGAATTTGGGGAGACACTAATATTCAAACTATAGTAAAAGGGCTGGGAATATGGCCTAGTGGCAAGAGTGCTTGCCTCACATACATGAAGCCCTGGGTTGGATTCCTCAGCACCACATATATAGAAAAAGCTAGATGTGGCACTGTGGCTCAAGTGGCAGAGTGCTAACCTTGAGCAGAAAGAAGCCAGGGACAGTGCTCAGGCCCAGGACTGGCAAAAAAAACAAAAAAAAAAAAACACAAAAAAACAAACTATAGTAAAAGAGAAGGAAGAAAGAGTGTCTGATGATAGTAGGTGTAATTGGGGCACCATGTAGTGAAGGCAAACAGGTAAGAGGTGAAAACATCTTTTAGGTGTCTCAACTCAGAAACATCAAAAAAAAATCTCCTTAGGCATCTGAAAATAGGAATTTGGAATTCAGGCAAGAGGAGAAATCTGGGATGACATCTACTGAAGTACGTGCAAACACAGAAATGGTTATGACCATATGAGGAAACCATTGCTCATAGCGGGGAGCAGTTTAAACTCTGGCTAACCAGAAGAACATTAGAATCTGGCTAAAAGAAGATGGCTGTTGGTGCCATGGGGCCTGTAATCCCAGCTACTCAGGAGGCTGTTGTGGGAAGATTGAGGTTTAAGTTCATGGCCAGCTAGGCAACATAAGTATGTATATGCACATGTATGTGTGTATACACATCGGTATACGTGTTTATGTGGGTAGTACGCACACATATACATGCGCGCACATATATGCAGGGCACAGTTGTACAGAGAAGATGCTCTACGGCAAAGAGAGCCGTAAAGCAGCCTTCAGCAGGCGCAAGCGTGCACGCATGCGCGGCAGTGCCGCACAGGCGGCTAGAAGACAGGGCTGGGTGGATCCTCCGAGCTCCTCCCCTGGTCCAGGGTCTGGGCAGCGCCCAGAGTTGGGAAGGAGGCGCAGACCCCAGCCGTGGCACCGTGGTGCCCTCCGTGGGGGTCAGTGCCGACAAGAACAAACTCGTCATGGACACGAGTCAGCCCTGCCGAGGCCCTTGGCAAATGCTTCTGCTCCGTGCCTCTCCCGCGCTCGGCTTCTGCGGAGGATGCATTGGTGGTTCGCGGTGGGGGTGGCGCCCAACAACTAGCCGCATCGGCCTGGGGACTGCGCAAGCGCGGCAGAAAGCAGATGTCGGAAATGGCCGCAGCTTCCGGTCCTGCCCACTGCTGCCGTGGCACCGTATCGGCTGGCATCCGCCGCAGCCTGTCGGGCACAGCCCCTGGAGGCCGCGAGAGCAGCTCACGAGGCCTGCCTGGTCTGGCGCTGCCCGGCCTGGTGCTGCCCGGCCCGGCGCTGCCCGGCCCTGCCCGGCCCTGCGACACCACGCTGGACGCCTGCCGCCTGCAAAGCCGGAGCCACCTCGCCCGGTGCGGCCAAGACTCCGAGGTAGGTCAGGCCCGGAACTGGCTCCGGACAAGCCCCAGGAGCAAAGGCTTGATTTCTTTTATTCTATGGCAGAAAATCATTCACGTGCTTGAAACCATAATCTAACAAGTTTTTAATACGTCGCATCTCAAACGATTGAAAGACGTTTTATAAATTCACATCGCCTTCATCACAAAATACCATTTATTACGATGAAAAATTGCACATCACATAGACACCATCAGTTTGCTGAAAGGCTGCAATCTAGCGCTAAGAACAGTGAGAATGCACCAAGAACAGCACAGCTGGATCATTAAATAAACAAAAGTGCACATATTGAAACATTAAATAAACAAAAGTGCATACAGTAAACATACTTCTTAGGTATCCAAACAGCAGAGATTACAGTACATTCTTAAGAGTTATATAAACGTATTTATATTGTCTTCTTTTTCCCCTGAACTGTTCATGCTAGTTGGGATTCCAATTTAAAAAGACAAAATGTCTGTAATCAGATGGTCCTAGGAAAGATGGTAATACCTCTTCTAATCTACAAGACTAAAACAACAGAATTTGATACTCCAGTAATCACATTAAAGAACTGTAACATACAAATTGTCACCACTGCATCAACAAAAGCTACTTTAACACAAAGTTTTCACTTGTTAAAAATGTAGTTAGCCAACCATTCACAGCAGTAAACTCTTGCATTTAGTTTTTCATCCTTGTACTGACTTTATGCAGTATTTAACAAACTCTAATATGACAGGCTAGAAATATCTGAGTTAATAACAATTTTGTGGGGTCTGCCTCTATCATCTGATAAGACAGAAGGATGAGAAGACCATTATCATAAAAATAGCCTGAACACCACTGGGCAGAGTAGCTTGAGTAACATGTAACCAAAGGTTTAGGAACAACTGCACAGTAGGACAACAACTAAAAATATACCTATTTCACAGTAATTAAAAGGCTTTTTTTCCCCCCACATACTAGTCATCAACAGTAGTAGTACTCCCACAGGTATGTTATTTTTCTGTAAAATTGCTATTTTTGTCTAATTTTTTATGAATGGCAAAAGCTGGCAAATACAGATAACTATGAATACTAAAAGGTAAATGCTGAAGGAAATCTCATCTGGAAAGGTGAAGTTCTGTATTAAGGTGCACAACCGGAGTTGGACACATTCTTCTACACTTTCTTAGAAGCAAAGAAAGCATGACCGCTTCTGTCTTTTCTGTCACTCTGATCAAATGCAGCCTAAGATCTTCTTCCTGCAGCCAATCTGCTGGTAGGAAACTTTTCCAGTCACTCCTTGCCTCACAGCTCTTTTAAACTAAAATGTTAGAGCATATGAGGTACCATGCCAGTTTCTCCCATTGGGAACAGAATAAAAAAAGAAAGGCGATGGTGATGTCTTTCTTGAGTAAACATCAGTGTACCCTAGAGTTAGCTGCAGAGAAACTGAAACATATACACAATTCAAAGCATCTCAGACAGAGATGTGAAGGCCTCAGTTTTTAAAATTTAAGCCTCTGAATCCCTGACAGTATATCCCTGTCCGATATCCTAAGAGTGGATACAGAAAGAGCCAAGTGTAACCTTGACATACAGGGCAGGGCACATGGTCTCAACTTTGAATCTACAATTAAAAAAAAACACAAGTGACAGAGTAGAAGAGCTTGGGGTAAGTCTGTTGGTTTTAGCTTTTCTTGCTTCTGCTGCTGGTAAGTGTTAAAGAGATCGCCTGCAGCAGCTAGTATCCTTCTATATGTAAACTTCTCAACCTGCTCTCTTGTAGGACCACCTTCCATCCGACTGATTGGCAAGAATACCATGATACTTTTCAGCAATAAATCTACTTTAGTAAGTACTGTACTTTTTATAAAATAACAGGATGAGGCCATTATTCTAATCAAAAGACCATTTAAATACTGCTTTGCTGTAAGTATATAATCATTTTTTTGCTGTAAAGAGTAATTCCTTATGAACATATATTTGCAATGTCCTCTGGTTCTTGAACATTAATAGCCATACTATTTAGCAATATTTTGTTCCAATATTTTTTCTGTAACAATATCTAAAGGTCTATATCGTCAAAAGAGTTTTGGTAAAATGTCAAAACAATTTTCTGTATTTTTCTTTGGAAATGAAAAAAAAACATGATTAAAAAAAAAAAAAACCTAAAGCCTTCCTGATGGACTATTATATTAGGGAGTTTAAACTGAAGTCCTGAGGAGTCCTTAGTCAGGCCTTGACAAAGTACAGAGGCAGTGAAAGGATCATCCTCCCATCCTATCTCAGCTAACTGTGTTACCAAGGCCAAGAGGTAATGCAGTATCAAAAAGTGCATGGCCTTTGAGGATAGCCTCATCACTATATGAAGCTTTGCTTAGCAAAGTACTGACTTTACCCTCTGATGACTTCCGTTTTCTCATTTGTGAAACAAGAACAATCCCTTCATTGTCACAGATTTACTCTAAAGATTAAATTATAGGGGCTGGGAATGTGGCTTAGTGGTAGGGTGCTTGCCTGGCACGCATGAAGCCTTGGGTTCAATTCCTCAGCACCACATAAACAGAGAAAGCCAGAAGTGGTGCTCTTGGCTCAAGAGGTAGAGTGCTAGCCTTGAGCAAAAAGAAGCCAGGGACAGTGCTCAGGCCCTAAGTCCCAAGCCCCAGGACTGGCAGGGGAAAAAAAAAAGATTAAATTACATAATATACCTAAAGTTTTTGGCATGCTCAAAGAAAATAAAACAGTTATGAGAGTTGCGTGTCCATAGCTTAGGCCTATATTCCTCCTAGTTACTCAGGAGGCTGAGATTCGAGGATCACGGCCAGCTCAGGAGAAAAGTCTGTGAGACTCTCCTCTAGCCACCAAAAGCCAGAAGTAGAGCTGTGTCTCAAGTGGTAAAAAAAAAAGCTAAGGGACAGCACCCAAGACTTGAGTTCAAGCCCCAGTAGCAATGCGTGTGTGTGCGCACACACGCATACACACACATGTACATGCATACACACAAAGTTACGATTACATATAACAAATCAGGTTATATGTTACAGTAGAGATCTGGAGACAGATCCTCCTGGAGAAGAGCAAGTATTTTCCACAAGTCAAGTCCATCCAACCTCCTGAAAAGGGCCATAACTAGATAACTAAAACTCCTGTGAAGCCCTGAAGTCACAGATGGCAGTACCTGCCTCTGCTATCAGATTTGAGAATGGACACTCCATAGACTATTACAAGATATCAAGTAGCCAGCCATGGTGGTATACACCTGTAATTCCAGCTTTCAGGAAGGGAAAGCAAGAGGATCTTGATTGTAAGGCCAGCCTAGGCTACATAACAAGACCCTGTATGGAAAAAAAAAAAATCAACCATTCATCATGTGGGTCCTAATCTCTTATAGAAATTCTCTTGTAAAATGATGATCTCCTACAAATATCACTCTAAAATAGTCATAAGAAAGGTATAAAACAGACAAAAGTTCACTCTCCTAGACGCGTGCAAAACTGGCAAAAAATAAGTTTTCCCTCTAGAACATTCTTTAAACCACATAAAAAACTAAAAGAATGCTAGCAATAATGTTCATTATACTAAAAACTGGATTTGTTTTTAAATTTAAAGTTCTGTTTCTCTGGTCCATATAAATGGAATTTAATTAGTAACTGAGTTCAAATTGTGGCTCCAGTAGCAAGTGTGTGTTAGTGGCATTCCTAAGCTAAACTAGGAATAAGGAGTAATACTGCCTAAGGTGAGATTGTGGTGAGAATATATAGTGGAATGTATGTATTGGGCTTAATTAACACAGTGCCTGGCACATGAACAGTAACTTTCTTACCACTTTCTCAGCCTAGGCATTAACAAAAACTTGTTCTAATTATATGTTGATTTTGTGGATTCTCTTATGAGTAAAGAGATGCATATACACTTTAAAACTTTTGCCACATGTGGTACATTTATAAGGTTTCTCTTCTGTGTGGCTCTTCTGGTGGCATGCAAGTTCTGATTCCAAATCAAAACTTTCTGCACATACTTTACACTTATGGGGCTTTTCCCCAGTATGAATGCTCTGATGAGAAATAAGCTTAGAGAAGCAAGGGAAGGTCTTGTCACACTCAAGACACTGTAATGGTTTGAACTGGGAAAAGATATAATAGTTTTCATCATCAGTGCTGCTCTGGTCAGGTTCCTCCTTGATGCCCTGATCTAGGAGGCGAGGAGGAGAGGACTTCCCAGAGCTCTTCATGCTTGGAGAGTTCTTGTAAGGAAAGGTCTGTGTGCTGAAATCTTCACTGAAAGCGACATTCATTTTCCCAATTGAATATTTATTATCTTGGTCATATGAAGCATTCTGGTAAGGAAAGGTCTGTGTGCTGGAATCTTCATTGAAAGCCACATTCATTTTTCCAATCGAATATTTATCATCTTGGTCATATGAAGCTTTCTGGTAAGGAAAGGTCTGTGTGCTGGAATCTTCATTGAAAGCCACATTTATTTTCCCAATCGAGTATTTATCATCTTGATCATATGGAGCTTTCTGGTAAGGAAAGGTCTGTGTGCTGGAATCTGCATTGAAAGCCATATTCATTTTCCCAATGGAGTATTTATCATCTTGGTCATATGAACCATTCTGGTAAGGAAAGGTCTGTGTGCTGGAATCTGCATTGAAAGCCACATTCATTTTCCCAATGGAATATTTATCATCTTGGTCATATGGAGCTTTCTGGTAAGGAAAGGTCTGTGTGCTGGAATCTTCACTGAAAGTCACTTTCATTTTCCCAAAAGAATATTTATCATCTTGGTCATATGGAGCATATTTGTAAGGAAAGGTCTGTGTGCTGGAATCTTCATTGAAAGCCACGTTTATTTTCCCAACAGAATATTTATCATCTTGATCATATGGAGCATTGTGATAAGAAAAGGTCTGTGTGCTGGAATCTTCATTGAAAGCCACATTTATTTTCCCAACAGAATGTTTATCACGGTTAGCATAGAGAGCATCCTGGTAAGAAGGCAGTGTGCTGTTTTTTTTATGCAAAGCCACATTTGTTTTCCCACCAGGATATTTATCATGGTTCCCACAAGGATCATTCTGGTAAGGCGAGGGCAGTGTGCTGGTTTTTTCATTCAAAGCCATTTTCCCACCAGAATATTTGTCACGTTCAACAAAAAGAGTATTCTGGTAAAGAGAGGTCTGCATACTGGTTTTTTTAAGCAAAGTTGGATTTGTTTTCTTTCCAGTGTATTTATCATGATTAGCACACACAGTGTTTTGGTAAGCTGAAACTGGTGTGCTGGCTTTTTTATGCAAAGCTGGATTTGTTTTCTTAACAGCATTTTTTTTATGGTGAGTACATGCAGTGTTCTGGCAAGCTGAAGTTCTGATTTTTTTATGCAAAGCTGGATTTTTTTTCTTACCAGAGTGTTTGCTATGGTTAGCACACACAATGTTTGGGTAAGTTGAGGTTAATGTGCTGGATTTTTTACGTAAAGCTCGATCTGTTTTCTTACCAGAGCATTTTTTACACTTGGCACATACAGTGGCAATGTTTTTGTGAGTTGAGGTTGATGTTGTTGTGCTGGTTTTTTTATGCAAAGCCCGATCTGTTTTCTTACCAGAGCATTTTTTCTGATGAACATGCTCAGTGTTTTGGTAAGTTGAAGTGGATATGCTGTTTTTTTTACGCAAAGCTGGGTTTGTTTTCTTATCAGAGCGTTTTTTATGGTTAGCATGACCAGTGCTTTGGTGAGTTGAACTTGGTGTGCTGTTTTTTTTACACAAAGCCACCTTTTTTTTTCTACCAGAGTGTTTATTACATTTGGCACATGGAATGTTTTGGTGAGTTGAAGTTAATGTGCTGGGTTTTTTACACAAAGCCAGCTTTGCTTTCTTAGCAGAGTATTTATCCTGGTTAGCACATGCAGTGTTTTGGTAAGTTGAAGTTGGTGTGCTGGTTTTTTTATGCGAAGCTACCTTTTTCTTCACAGATTTTTTCTCACGGTTAGCATGTTTATCTGGTTTTCCAGCCGTGTGTCTTTTCTGATGCTTTGTCAAATCTGGGAGCCACTTAAAACCTTTCCCACATGTGGCACAAATGTAGGGTTTCTCCTTCATGTGGCTCTTCATGTGCCGGGATAGATGGGCATGCTGGCGGAACCTGGCAGCACAGTTGGCACACTTATATGGCTTCTCACCAGTGTGGACTCTCTTGTGTATCCTCAGGTTGGCTCTATGTCGAAAGATCTTCTCACAGTCACCACATTTATACCAGTTCTCTCTTGAATGAACTTTCCGATGTAAACGAATGTATGAATTATCACTGAAGGTTTGGTCACATTCAGAACACTGGTAAACATTTTCAGGGGATTCATCACAGCAGGGATCAGTAATTTCTGAAAGTATTCTGCTTCCTAAATACTGAGAGAGTTCTACTAATGGGGTGTGGTTGTCAATGGTAACTAAAAGGCTTATGAATCTTTTCTTGCAAGTGGAAGTTCCACTTGATATTCTCCATTCAGGATCTGCAACCTCATCCTCAGAAGACTCTGAATAATCAACAAGGGGTGAAGCATTGGAGTGCTCAAATTCCATAGACTCTAGGCTTAACTGCTGATTAATTTCAGTCTTGCCTTCCCCTCCTGTTGATAAAAAAACAAAATAAAGCAAAATATACAATGCTTTGAAGTGATACTAGGGAAGGAAAAGTTCAAGTAGTTACACCAAAGACTAGGAAATTGCAGATGTGTTCTCTCTCTCTCTCTTTTTTTTTTTTGCCAGTCCTGGGCCTTGGACTCTGGGCCTGAGCACTGTCCCTGGCTTCTTTTTGCTCAAGGATAGCTAGCACTCCATCACTTGAGCCACAGTGCCACCTCTGGCCATTTTCTATATATGTGGTGCTGGGAAATTGAACCCAGGGCTTCATGTATATAAGGCAAACACTCTTGCCACTAGGCCACATTCCCAGCCCAGATATGTTCTCTTAAAATGTAAAAACCGATAAATATGCTACAAGGCTCTCTTGACTACCCCTCCCCCCAAAAAAATCCAGTTTTTGAGAGAAATATACTAGAACGAGGGAACAGACAATGGTGACTACTAAGGATCCAGAGGGACAAGTACTAAGGACAATCTTGGTAGATGTTGACTAGAGGAATAGTTTCCCACTTAAGACTGTTTTGATCTCAAGAGCTTTTCATAGCCTGGTGCTGGTGGCTATATCTGAAACCCTAGCTCTAGCTACTCAGGAGGCTTGAGACTTAGAGGGTTACATAGTTCAAAGCCAACCTGGGCAGAAAATGAGATTCCATCTCCAAAGATCTTGCTGGGAGGTGTGGTTCAAGTGGTGGAGCACAGCCCTGAGCAAGAAAGCCACTGAACAAGCAAAAGGCCCTATATTAAAGCCTTAGTACTGGCACATGAATACGCATGTACACACACACACACAGAACTTTTCATTACTTAAGTTATCTCAGGGACAGTGAATGAGGGATGAGATGTGGCTCTAGGAGAGAGAGCACTTGTCTAGCAAATAAAAGGTTTTCAGCTTACACTTGAGTACAAAGGAAAATGAAACACAACAAAAAAGATAATGGAGATTGACATACTTATTTACCAAAAAAGTAGTTTTGGTAATTTTTCTTCTTTAACAAAGAGATACAGGTTAGCAAAAATGGTTCTACCATTGCTAGGTGTGCTCTCGACAGTTTGTTTCTCCTTCAATGAAGGAGGATCAACGTAGAGTGCTGAGTGCTGTATGCTGTGGGCAAGTAATGGTCAGTGTTATCTCAAAAAAGGATGACAAAACTTGGAGCTGGCAAAAAAAATTCCTTTTTAATATTTTCTACACATAACTTATCCTACACATCCACAGGTTCTGAATTATAGATTCAACCCAATCACAGATTGAAAATATTCAAAACAAATTCATATCTGTGATGACATGTATTTTCCTTCTTGTCATTCACCCCTAAACAGTATGGTGTAAGCACTCCTTATGCTATATTTAACCTGTATTAGGCATTACAAAAGTCTATAGGAGGCTGTGAATAGCTCATATACAAATACTACACCACTTTATGTAACAGATGGGCATTTTTAGAGTTTGTCATCCTGGGGTGGTGGTGGGGGGAGTGGCTGTGTCCTAAAACCACTCTCTTATGGATAGGAAGGGCAGCTATATTTTTCTTTTGTAAAGTCAGAACATTATTACAGAAGGGACCTTTCCTTCCAGTGAAACAAAGCCTGATGATTGTCCCAGGTCACTGACTGGAAAGTGTTTCTGGGCTGCAGTACAATGCATGTGAATGTAAATAGTTCCCAGTAGTTTTGCAGATTTGAGAATGAATTTAGAGATAAAGGATATCAACACTGCTAGATTTGAAAGCAAAATAATTGTATGGGTTTTTTTGTTTGTTTGTTTGTTTTTGCCAGTTCTGGGGCTTTGACTCAGGGCCTGAGCACTGTCCCTAGCTTCTTTCTGCTTAAGGCTAGCACTCTACCACTTGAGCCACAGTGCCACTTCCGGCTTTTTCTATATATGTAGTGTTGAGGAATCGAACCCAGGGCTTCATGTATATGAGGCGAGCACTTTTACCACTAGGCCATATTCCCAGGCCCTGAAAGCAAAATAATTGAAAACAAAACAGTTCCTCAGAACAGACTTAGATTATCTGCATGCAATTCCCTAAAACATTTTTGTTTGAGACATTTGCTATTCAGGAAATAAATCTCAGGAGTATCAAGGTTCAAGGTGAACCCAGGCCACCCCCCCCACACACACACACTTAGCAGAACCCCATTTCAATGAATAAGAGAGGTATGAAGGTCTGCTGCTGTAATCCAACCTACATATGAGGCCTTAATAGAATCCTAGCCAAGGCTGACACAAAACGTATTCAAAAAAATAATTAGCTGGGAACTGGTGGCTCATGCCTGTAATCCTAGCTACTCGGGGCTGAGATCTGAGGATCATGGTTTGAAGCCAGCCTGGGCAGGAAAGCCCATGAGACTCTTATCTCCAATTAACCAGAAAACTGCAAGTGGTGCTGTGGCTCAAGTGGTAGAGTATTAGCCTTGAGCACAAAAGAGGCTCACATACAGCTCCCAGGCCTGAGTTCAAGCCCCACAACTGACAAAATAATAGTCATTATTATAGTATAACTTATATAATCAATAATATAGTATATAATAATTATTACATCAATAACATACTATATAATTATTATATCTATATATAGTGTAATAATTATTAGTAGTATAGCCAAAAAAAAAAGATGTGTAGTTCAAGTAGTAGAGTGCTTGCCTAAAAGGCCTGAGGCCCTAATGTCAGACCTCCATACTGCCAATTTTTTATTTTATTTTATTTTTGGCCAGTCTGGGGACTGGACTCAGGGCCTGAGCACTGTCCCTGGCTTCTTTTGTTTCTTTTTGCTCAAGGCTAGCACTCTGCCACTTGAGGCACAGCACCACTTCTGGCCATTTTCTGTATATGTGGTGCTGGGGAATTGAACCTAGGACTTCATGTATACAAGGCAAGCACTCTTGCCACTAGGCCATATCCCCAGCCCACTGCCATTTTTTTTAAAAGAACTCTTGCTGAATATTAATTTGCATCTATGGAAATAGCCACCAAAAATGAATACACAAACAAGATTCGTGACCCAAAGTGGAAAGACCTAAGGCAAAGAACATCAGTCTCCTGGAAAAATACAACCTAAACAATAAGCCAAATAAGACAAATAGGCTGACCTGAATTCACCATGATAAAGCAAAAGGCAAAAACCTTGAAAGGGTCAAACTGTCCTCAAACAACTGCATCCTAAAACAAAGTGTGAAACATTTTCTAAAACAGAACAAACTCCATCAAGAAACATAAAATTCAGTGTCCAAAATCCAATAAATATTTACAAGTCTGCGAGAGAATCGGGAAAATAGGAGGAAAATAAAAGGAGAAAAATCCATCAATGGAAACAGCCAAAAAAGACACATAAAACTAGCAGAAAAAATATTTTAAAAGTTAGTATAAATATACTCCATTTTTTCAAGAAGGTAATAAACATGAACATGATAAAGTAGAAGACGTACGCCACGAATTATGAAATATATATAACCAAACCCAAGATGAAGTCTACTCACATAATATATATCTGAAAAAATATCTCTGACTGAAACTTTTTCTTTCATGTAAGTTCTTGTCACATCGATACAAATCACCCAGAAAAAGGTACCACTCCACAACACCAACATGTGAAGAAAGCATGAAATCCTCATCCTAGAACTACAAAAATTCCAAAGCACTAAAGCAGAGCAAGAAAAACGGCCTTACCAATCAGAGTCCCATCCTTCAAACATCCCCGTGTGGCCTCTCTGCTCCGGAGCCCTGGAGCAGCGTGTGGACTCACACATTCCTCTTGAGAGAAATGCACGGCCAGATCTTCAAATAGCATTGGTCCCTGAAAGAACAGAAGAGCCCATCTCACTACAAGAGGTTAGCTGGACAGCCCCTCTGGTGTGTTGGAAGATAAGAGCTAAAAACATCACAGATTCTGGGCGCTCCCTGGTGGTTAGTTGGTGGTTTATCTCCAACTAACCACCAGAAAGCCGGAAGCACTTCGACTCACAGTGGTAGAGCACTCGTCCTGAGTTCACGCCCTCCCCCCAAAAAACATCACTGACAAGGGAGAATGGGTATAAACACGTTCTAGGGATGCAGTCGGGATTGGAAAGGAGATAGTACACCGATCAAGGCAGTTAGTGTACTGAAAATGCACTAGTTGCCCCTGGAAAAGATGGAGAACCAGTCTAGAGGAGGAAAATCACTGAGGATGCTACAAGAAAACTGGCCAGCTCAGGAAGCAAAAGAGACTTTGCCACTCTCCTTGTGACACCGCCCAGTTCCCGCCAGCACTCCTTCAAGGCCCTTATTTCTTCCTAAGTTTACTTGTCTAATCAGTGGAAGTTTGGTGTGATTAAGAATCACTGTAGCATCATCACTATTCAACGGGTGTGAAGCCTAAAGTGACTTTCCTCTTAACAGTGAGGTGTGGGCTCTCTCTCGCGAGCGCTCTCTCTCTCTCCCCCTCCCTCCCTCCCTCCCTCCCTCTCTCTCCCCCCTCCCCTTTCCTTCCCCCCCCTTCCTTCCCCCCCCTTCCTCCCTCTTTCCTTCCTTTCCTTTTTTTTTCTTGTAATACCAGAGAATTGGGGGGAAAAAACACCACAACGTTATGATAAAGGTGATGTACTGAGGGGTTGCAGTTACATAAGGCAGGCAGAGTACATTTCTTTTTGGACGATGTCACCCCCTTCCTTCCAAGGATGCTTTTTGAGAAAATCAGTTGACCCCCTTCCAGCGCCTACGCCCCCAGCTGCGCAGAGGAACTGAGGCAAACCAAGACCACCGAGTGACACACCCACCAAGGAGATATGCCTCACCCTGCACTGTGAGGAGGTCTGGCTGGGGCCTAACAAGGCCAGATGCCCGTGGCTTGCCCCAGTAATCCAAGCTACTCAGGCTGGGATCTGGGGGTCGTGGTTTGAAGCCAGCCGGGTCTGTGAAATTCCTCGATTAAAAAGCCAGAAATAAAGCTGTGGCCCAAGTGGTAGAGCGCCAGCCAGCCTTGAGAAAATGAAGCTAAGGGACGGCGCCCAGGCCCTGAGTTCAAACCCCAGGGTTTGCGCGCGCGAGCACGCACACACACACACGCATCAGTGGAAAAAAAACAAACCACAAATGCCTCATCTCACCTGGGCTCTGGATCGAGTTGGGAGCTTCGACGCCATTTGGGGTGAGGGCCGCCGTCTCCGAGTCGCCTTGGAACGTCAGGATGAGGCTTCGAGAGTGAGGCCCTCAGAAGGCCCAGCGAGGCCGCTAGCCTCCTCGCGCAGCATCCGCCTCCCGCGGGCCCGGCGGGCACCTGCGCTGCCACGCCTGCTCACGGTCCTCAAGGAGGATCCGCTCACCACCGCGGTAGCGAGAGCCGCGGCCTACCCCACCCCGACCGCGGCACCAGCAAGCAACGCCACAAGACTGACGGAGCAAGGCGGATGGCGGCGGCCTCCCACGCCCGAGTGTGTGTGGGGGGGTGCCTGCGTGGGAGGCCACGTAGCAGCTGCGGGGAATCGCCGGAAGCGATGCGCCCCAGTGGGGGAGCTCCGCCGTCCAGTGCTCTGATTGGCTGGTTTCTCCAGAAGCGGCGGCCCCTTCTCTGGCTGGACCAATTGAGTATCTTACTGGAATCCATCCCCGTTGTGCACCCGGCCTTTGAGAGACACAGCTTTTGCTACGCACCTACAAAGCAGGCATTTCCGCTTCCGCCTGCTGGGTCTCCCCGGTGAGTTCCCGGACGTTGACCCTGCTAAGTAGGGTGACCCGTGAGGCGTGATGGTGTCGGAAAAGGAAGCAAGAAATTGCAGAACTCGCCAGAGAGTTGGTAACGAAATGTGTGACACCCCCCAGGCCTTGTAGGCGTGAAGCTGGGGTCTGGACCGGTGAGGTGAATGAGAGGCCTGGAATCGGGCTGAAGCCTGGAGAGGGGTGTAGTCTGGGATCGCGGGGTCAAGTCGGGGTAGTCCTGACAGCTGACTTCCAACCACGGAGCAAGCCCGAGCCCCACCTGGCCGCAGGATCCTCAGCCACGGCCAAACCTGTGGACGTTGGCTCCCTCCTGACGTCACGCTCCAGCGCAAGCGTGACCCGTGTCAGTGACTGGGTGCCGCGGTGTCGACCGAGTTGGAAACTGACCTTCTTTCTCACACTCTTGTCACTAAGTGACAGTGCGTGTGCGCGCTGTTAACGAGTCTTGAACTCAGGACTTTGAGATCTTGCTCACCTGGCTTGCTCGTGAATGGCTCCTCACCACTTGAGCCATGTCTCCGGTCTGGCTTTCTTTTTTTTCTGCTTAAAGATAGAATCTGTAACCTTTCTTCCCCGTCTGGTTTTGAACCGCAATCCTCAGACCTCAGTCTCCGGAGTAGCTAGGATTACTGGTCAGTCAGGTTTCTAGCCTATTTTTAACTTTTTCTCAGTTGAAAGGAGCCCAAAATACTTATTGCAGGGCCATATGGACATTTCTAACATACTGAGCCATTCAAAATTATCAGTCCAGGGCTAGGAATGTGGCTTAGTGGTAGCTTGCATAAAGCCTTGGACATATAAACAGAAAAGGCTAGAAGTGGCACAGTGGCTCAAGTGGTAGAGTGCCAACCTTGAGCAAAAGTGCCCAGGCCCTGAGTTCAAGCCCCAGGACTGGCCAAAACAAAAAATTATTGGGGATGGGAATATGGCCTAGTGGTAAAATTGCTTGTCTCCTATACATGAAGCCCTGGGTTCGATTCCTCAGCACCACATATATAGAAAAAGCTGGAAGTGGCGCTGTGGCTCAAGTGGCAGAGTGTTAGCCTTGAGCAAAAAGAAGCCAGGTACAGTGCTCAGGCCCTGAGTTCAAGCCCCAGGACTGGCCAAAAACAACCAACCAAATATATATGTATCAGTTCAGGCAGATGGTTGAGGGAAGCATAAAAGAAGTCATGCTTCTGCCCAATCCTGTGCCACATAATTTTGTAGGCTTTATATGGCACAGCCAGATGTTCACCACCCCTGAGAGATTATGTAAGTGAAAGAGCAATTGTTTATGCAGGTGTTTGGGGAAGGAGGGTGAAAGATAAGGATAATACTACCTTGAAACTAAAAATGGGATGTGGATATTCTAGTTACTAATTGGGAGCAAATGAACAAGCATTTGGTCTGGTTGGTAAACCCAGTCTCAGCACATACTATGCTACTGGTGGAGAAACAGACCTTGATTTGCCCTAACCCTTTGAGATGGAGGGCCACAATGTGGTCATCCTCTTCCATCTTTTTTGGTTCTAGATGTAGGAAGTACTGTCATCATTAGTGATTCATCTTCTGTACTTGGATTATTTCACACCAAAGGAAAATTTGTTTGGAAACAAAATATTTGGCTCCTGGTGGTTGTAGTTTTGGTCCATGCAGATATATAACCTTTTAGAACCATGAATCCAGATAATATAGCTCATGCAGGTTTCACTGAGCCTTTCTGCTCTCTTCATTGTGCTCCCAGGGTGGTCCAGAGTCCTCACAGGCAGAGCTAATATTGATCAACAAGTTATTTGGCAGGCTTGACATGAAGTGGTCTCTCTGGGAAAAATGTTTTTGAAACTCATGGCTTTCCTACTCGGGCTTGAACTCAGGGCCTGAAACACTGTCCTTTAGCTTTTTTGTTCAAGGCTGGCACTCTACCATTTGAGCCACACTTCCACTTCTAGCTTTTTGTTGGTTAATTCGAAATGAGTATTTCATGGACTTTCCTGTCCAGGTTGGCTTTGAAACTCAATCTTCAGATCGCAGCCTTCTGATTACAGGTGTGAACCATCAGCACCCAGTAGGACTCATTATGGCATTTAGTAATGAACCAGTTTGTGTTAGTGATGAATTGATTTGTCTTTGTTTCTTGGTGAGTACTAAGGCTGCCATTAAGGTGGGGAGAGGAGTTTCATTATGCATGCAAAAAAGGACATGCACGGATGTCTCGTTGTAAAATAGAGACAATACCTATCATTTTTCAGAGTTGTTAAGGAAGAGTAAGAATGACCGAAATCCCTTATCAAACCATGTAATCACACATCTCTAAAACAGAGAGTGTCCTTACCATTTGTACTCAAAGTGCCTGGTCCTCAGTGAGTGAAGAGGGGAAAAAAAGAATTTCATTTCAAAGCTTGGCTTTCATCTCATACTTGCTTTCTGTTTATGAAAACACAGTGCTTGTTCATGTTAGTTAGATCTGAGGGTTGGGGATTTGGTTTAAGTGGCAGAATGCCTGCCTGGAAGCTTGAGGTCCTGAATTAAACTCCAGCCTCACTATAGTCAATGAACCAGTAAATCACAAATAAATCAAAATATAACTGGGCACTGACAATAAATAAATAATAAACTGAAATCTCTGAAAGGATTTTAGGAAATTGGTATCTATGATTACCTGGGTAACTGCTAATCAAGAGTCCAAGTGGAAACTTCTTTCTTACCATCTTGTCTTTTTTTTTTTTGGCCAGTCCTGGGGTTCAGGGCTAGCGCTCTACCACTTGAGCCACAGCGCCACTTCTGGCCTTTTTGTTGACATTTGTGTGGTACTGAGGAATCCAATCCAGGGCTTCCTGCATGCTAGGCAAGCACTCTACCACTAAGCCACATTCCCAGCCCCATGTATCTTTTTGTTTCTGTTTTTAAATTATCATAGGCATGCAATATTTCTATTAAAAAAAGTTTCAGAAGATCCTCTCAGGTTAAAAAAAAATCCCATAGTACGCATTTGTAAAAAGCCATTATGTAAAGATAACATATAAATGATTCATAAAAACTGGAGGAAGAGGGCTGGGAATATGGCCTAGTGGCAAGAGTGCTTGCTTTGTATACATGAAGCTTCTGGGTTCAATTCCCCAGCTCCACATATGTAGGAAAGGCCAGAAGTGGCGCTGTGGCTCAAGTGCCAGATTGCTAGCCTTGAGCAAAAAGAAGCCGGGGATAGTGCTCAGGCCCTGAGTCCAAGCCCCAGGACTGGTAAAAAAATAAATAAATAAAAATAAAAACTGGAGGAAGAAAAAGATCAAGCATACAGGAAATGCACCTGAATACAATGGGATCTTTTTCACTTTAGTTTCAGAAAAGTAAAGAATACTACCTCATAGTGGTGGGAGGGTGGCCGTTGACCTGCCATATCAAGTACAGAATCTTGTCACTTTTGGTCTGAGATCACATCGATAAAACCTTCCTAGCAGGCAATTTAAACTTTGTTTCCAAAGTTTAAATGTTATTAAAAATTTAACCAACATTATACAAATTTTTTCCTTAGGAAATACAGGTGGTTTCTCCCACTTAACCATTGTCCCAAATTTCCCACTTTACAATGATGCCAAAGCAGTACACATTCTGTGGAAACCATATCTGAAGTTTTGATCTTTGTTCAGGCTAACAATATGTGCTACAATACTTTTTCAAGCTGTTAGGCCGGCTTCAGTAAGTTCTTGGCATATTTAAGCTAAGCTGGCTAAGCTATGATGTTCTATAGGTTAGATATATTAAATGTATCTTCATGGGCTGGGAATATGGCCTAGTGGTAGAGTGCTTGCCTTGCATACATGAAGCCCTGAGTTTGATTCCCCAGCATCACATATATAGAAAAAGCCAGAAGTGGCACTGTGGCTTAAGGGCTACAGTGCTAGCCTTGAGCAGAAATAAGCCAGGGACAGTGCTCAAGCCCTGAGTCCCAAACCCCAGGACTGGCATAAATAAATAAAATAAAATAAGTGTATCTTTCATTTAAAATATTTTTTATTTAAAATAGGTTTGTCAGGATGTAATATCATCATTGAGTCAAACAGGATCAATAATGAAACAGTATGTGGGCCTGTGCAGAATATCGTGATTTTTAGTACTGTTCACGATTTCAAAATCTGGGCATTAGTGGCATAACGTGATCACTAGCCCCTGTTTTCCTACCTGCTTATCCCCAAGTCTTTCTACTGACCACCTTTCTGAATAGTCAAAAGTGAGGCCATAAGTTGGTGCCATTCATAGAGGGAGGCTTTAGGATCAACCTGGTTTGGAGTTAGAGAGCAGCACTAGGTTTTGTTGGGGAAAGGCCTGGGTTAAGCATTTAAAACACCTTAATTTCTGGAAAGATTCTGGCTTTGGAGATTCTTGGGACTTCAGAGGGGAAGGGCAGACCTGTTGTGTAGGTGGCAACTTGATGCTCTCTCTGGGGCAGAGGAGCCTGGGCAGATCCCTGTCTTTAAGAGTATGCAGCCAAACAGACAGGAATTAAGGGGTTCCCTCACTTCCTAGGAACCAGCCTGACACCTTAGTGTGTCCCCAAGTTGCAGACGATTTCTGGCTTTTTACCAAGAGCTAAACAATAGCAAGTCCAGTGATATACTTGGGAGCCAAAGGCAGTAGAAACAGAAGTCTCAAAATAAGGGCTCCTATTGGAACAGGACTTCTGAGAGAGATGGCAGCTATGGCCAAGTCCCACAGCCGGAGTAGTTTGACTAGTAAAACTTTGTGGTGTAGGAGATGAGGTCATTACCAAGCTAGTAGCCTACTGGATCAAGTGGAAGAAATCCCTCCCAACACAGCAGACATAGTGAAACTAGGAAGGCAGAGATTTGGATGACCCATCAGTATTCTCAGTTCTGCTAGCTCATTCCTGAAACAATCCCAGTGATCAGGAGATGCCCCTCCCTTTGTCTTGCTTAAGATAGGGTCATCTGTTGTAATGATTAAAGTAAGGGAGAAAAGAGTGACCTTTATCAAACCAATTAGGGACCCCTGAAGAGTAAGGACTGGGGTCAAGACCACTCACAGTGGGGGAAGGCAAAATTTTAAATGTGATCTTGTATGATATGCTTAACAGTACCTGGGTCATAGGAAGCCCCTTGGAAATAGTGGCTTTTATAATTTGTATTTAACAAGAGCATGTTTAAAGTTTGAATGGAGGCATAGGCAGACATATATGTGTACATAAATACTGTGTAAGGCATATACACACGTGTATATTAGTCACTTTCCTTTGCCAACTTATCTTTTTTTTTTCTTTTTGCCAGTCCTGGGCCTTAGACTTAGGGCCTGAACACTGTTCAGTCCCTGGTTTCTTTTTGCTCAAGGCTAGCACTCTGCCACTTGAGCCGCAGCGCCACTTCTGGCCATTTTCTGTATATGTGGTGCTGGGGAATCGAACCGAGGGCTTCTTGTATACGAGGCAAGCGCTCTTGCCACTAGGCCATATCCCCAGCCCCTTGCCAACTTATCTTACAGTGCTATACAAAGAACCTTGGAAATGTCTTTCTCTGCCATCTGGAGAGTGCTTCTTGCTTTAGTGATCCTGTTTCATGTCTGTTCTTACTTAAATGCAAATTCTGATTGAGTCTGAGGTTTATTATTTGTTTATTATTATTGTTTATTATTTATTATTTGTCACAAGCTCCTAGTGAGGACCCAGGCGGTTTTGCCTGTCCCATATGCTTGAAGGGGTTCCTCATGGTGCTCATGATCTGACAAGGGGAAAGAGGGAAAGCAAGCAATTTCTCTTTCTTTCTTTCTTTCTTCTTCTTCTTTTTTTTTTTTTTTTTGACTGGTCCTGGGGCTTGAACTCTGGGCCTGGGCTCTATATCTGTGCTCAAGGCTAGCACTCTGCCACTCAAGTGCCAGAGCATCACTTCTGGCCTTTTCTGAGTAGTTGGTTGGAGACAAGAGGCTCAAGCTTTCTTAGAACCATGATCATCATATCTCAGCCTCCTGAGTAGCTAAGATTACAGGCGTGAGCCACTGGCACCTGGAGCAATTTATTTTCTTTTCCTTTGTAATACTGAGGTTTTCATTTAAGACTGTGCTCCCTGCCCTCTTTGCTTTAAGTTTCTCAAATAGTCTTGTGCTTTTGCCCAGTCTAACCTCCGACTGCTATTCTCCTATTTCTCCTTACCCCCAATAGCTGGGATTATAGGCTTGTAATACTATGCCTAACCTTCAATTTCCCTTTCTCAAGCCCACCATTTTGCTTTGAAAACCTCAAAATATGAGCATTCAGGATAATAATGCAATAAATACTTCTGTGTTCTCCACTAAACTTCACCAGTTAATATTTTAGCAATGTCTTTTAAGGATGTGTTGGAGAGGTTGCCTATATCACTTTCCTTCTTGTCCACTGGTAAAACCTTGAGCACATTGCCTGTGATGGATGAGAGTCTACGGCTACAAATAGATGTGATAGAGCAGGTTTTCTTGTTTTTTGTTTTTAAAGAAGAGTAAATGTGGAATAGTGGATTCTAGGGGACAATTCCTCCCTGATACTGACTGGTTTAATCTTGTAACTACTTGTTCTCTTCAAAGTGGACTCTGAAAAGCTTGGAGCTAGCTTCCAATGTGGAAAGTATGGGGGACTTAACAGTATACCCATTAGATGTCCATGCTACTAGTGTGTTGCCAGCATTTTCCCTTTATTTTGCCATACTGTGTGAACTTACATTATGTCACAATTTAGCCCAGGCTGGCAATGAACTTGACATCCCACTGCCTCAGCTTCCCAAGTGCTAGGATTACCAGCCTATACCATGATTCACTACTCAGTCATATATACTTTTTTGCAACAAATTTAATTAGAAATCATTTCAGTAGGGGCAAGGAATATGGCCTAGTAGTAGAGTGCTTGCCTCTTGCCTCATATACATGAAGCCCTGGGTTCGATTCCTCAGCACCAAATATATAGAAAAAGCCAGAAGTGGTGCTGTGGCTCAAGTGGTAGAGTGCCAACCTTGAGCAAAAAGAAGCCAGATCTGTAAATACCATATCAATCTTCATTTTGGCCTAGTGATTTTACAGCCTATTTTTAAAGTTAGGAAGTCACAGAAACTGTTACAAAAGAAAACATATAGGTTGCTTTACATTAAGTTCTGCGAGCCACTAGACTGTATTTATTCCTTGTTGATTATATCACCGCATCACATGACACTCTTTGGTCTAATGATATCAATAACATTTAAACTTGTAGTTTGGGGGTTCTCCCTCCCTCCTTGCAGTGCTAGGGGTCGTAAAACCAAAGGCCTTACACATGCCAGGCCCACTGAACTATATCTTCAGCCTAAAACTTAGAAAACCTTCAGTAACTTTTTTGTTAAAATGTTAAAGAAAATTGTATATGCTTTTTTTCTTGATTTCCCCCCTCTCTCCCCCAGCTGGCTGGTTCGGCCTCCGCAATGGCGCCGGCGCGCGCTGGAAGCCAGCGTGGAGGGTGCGTGAGGCCCGGTGCCGGTCAGCGGTCCGCTCCCTCGCCACCCCGTCTCACCCCCGGCCCCGGCCCCTCCGGGTCTGCCCGTTGCTAAGATGGCGGCGTCGGCGTCAGGGGGCGGGGCCTCGCGGGGCCGTGGCCAATGGGCTTCCGGGCTGTGCCGCCGGCCGGGCGCGGGAGGCGGAAGTGCCGCGGGCCGCCGCCTCCGTCCCGGCTGCGGCCCCTGCCGGTTATATAACTCACTGCGAGGCCCAGTGCGGTTCCTCGTCCCGGCTCCCGGCTTCCCGAGGATGCGCTAATCCCCGCAACTCCCTCAGCTGCCGCCGGCTCCCATCCGAGGTGAGCGGCGTGTGGAGCCGGGACGGCGGCGACACCTGGGGACTCCAGCCGGCGCGGCTCCGCTCTGCAGTTCGCGGCCCCCAATCTGGGCGGCCGCGGCGCCAGTTGAGGTCGGCGCTTCTTCGGGAACGGGGTCCGTGGCGGGCGCCCCGCGGCGAGGGTCCGCGGAGGTGAGGGGTTGGGTACTTGTTGCTACCCGGCCCTCCGCATCTCATCCCTCCCTGCATTTGGGGTTGGGACGTAAGCCGGCATTTTACCGACTGGCCGTCGGGCCCTCGACCACCGGCCCCGCCGCACTGCCTGTTCTGAGTCGGACGCAGGCTGTGAGAAGAGGGTTCTATGGCTTGTGTGGATTTTCCCTCTTGGAAAATTAGGGGTTGTGGGCTGTGAGCCTCCTCTGGGCCTCCAGTAAATAACCTGCGTGTCCAGCCGGTGTAGTTGCACAAGAGCTGGTGATGGGCAGGGAGGTCAGGTACTTTGGCCTCTTGGTTGATCGCAGTTCCCTCTGCCAAATCCTTGGGCCAAGCGATTTTGTGTTGTGGGGAGTGTGTGTGAGTGTGAGTGCATGCTCGTGTGCTGGTACAGGGGCTTGAACTCAGAGCCTGAGCACTTTCCCTTAGCTTTTACCACTCAAGGCTGGTGCTCCATCATATGAGCAACAGCTCCACTTATGACTTTTATCAGAGATAAGAATCTGATTTTTCTGCTCTGACTGGCATCAAACTATGATCCTCAGATCTCGGCTTCCTAAGTAGCTAGGATTACAGTCGTGAACCACCAGTACACTGCTTTTTGTGTCATTATTGTCACTCCTTGGTCTTTAGCGAAAAGGACTACAGAGTGGCCCACTGTGGTGTCTGTGATCCTACTTAGCCTCTGGGGAAAAGGTTGAAAGATTGTTGGTTACTTTTTTTAAAATCAAAACTCTGATCACAGGAAAGGCCTTGTTAATGTTTACCTGACCATGCAGGAAGGTACTGGACACATTCTATATGTGGTACACCCCAGTCCATGTAATCATGAGATACTAAAAGTGTTATGGCTGACAAGGAAGGAAAAGGGGATCTTGAATATGGTTGAATTAAAAATGATCTAGAGGGAAAACCAAATACACATGCATCATGTTGCTTTAAGCTCAATTACAGCCTGTAGGATTAAAGACAAGAGGAAACTCAAGGGCCATCTTCTAAACTGACAGACTATGATCATGGCAGTGGACCTAGATCCCCAACCCTTCCCTCTTAGCATTTTGTTCATAGCATAAATAGTATGGAAATGAGCCTTTAAGTGTGGGATGTGCCTGGACTCCTCAGCTAGGTTGAAATTTGCTCTTTCCTCTCCCAGGGCTACAGACATTCTGCATTTATTGAAAATGGGCAAAGCATGTTCCAAAGTCAGGCATGGTGTCAACACGCCAGCATAAAAATATATAATAAGGGCTGGGAGGGGCTGGGAATATGGCCTAGTGGCAAGAGTGCTTGCCTGGTATACATGAAGCCCTGGGTTCATTTCCTCAGTACCATATAAACAGAAAAAGCTGGAAGTAGCAGTGTGGCTCAACTGGTAGAGTGCTAGCCTTGAGCAAAAGAAGTTCAGGGGGCTGGGAGTATGGCCTAGTGGCAAGAGTGCTTGCCTAGTATACATGAAGCCCTGGGTTCGATTCCCCAGCACCACATATAGAGAAAATGGCCAGAAGTGGCACTGTGGCTCAAGTGGCAGAGTGCTAGCCTTGAGCAAAAAGAAGCCAGGGACAGTGCTCAGGCCCTGAGACCAAGGCCCAGGACTGGTAAAAAAAAAAAAAAAAAAAAAAAGAAGAAGTTCAGGGACAGTGCCCAAGCCCTGAGTTCAAGCCCCTGGCCAAAAAACAATGGCTGGGTGCTGGTGGCTCACACCTGTAATCTTACCTACTCAGGAGGCTGAGATCTAAGGATGGTGGTTCCAAGCCAGCCTGGGCAGGAAACCCCATGCAACTGTTTATCTCCAATAAACAACTCAAGAAAGGCAGAAGTAGCGCCTTGGCTCAAATGGTCGAGTGCTTACCTTGAGCAAAAGAAGCTCAGGGACAGAGCCCAGTCCCAGACTTTAAGCCTCAGAACCAGGAAACACACACACGAAATATCTTAAAGTATATGTGTTCTAACTTTAGTCTTTCCCAGTTGTAACTTGAAATAATTTTGTTTAACCACACCTACACCATGTGGAGAGTATCTTTAGATGTGAGTTGTTCAAGTTGCTTAGCAACAGCATACCTCTGGCCAGAATTGAAGAAAATTCCTGAATGTCAGATATGAGGGATAAGAGATAACCCTAAAATGAGACCAGGAAGGGTGATGCTACCATCACTGTCTGGTGCTCAGGACTTGAAAACTGTCCCAGTATGCATGTAGCAAGTAGCCTGGCCTCTGGTGGCTCAGGTGGTAACAGAATCTTTGCATTGAAGGCATAGGAAACCTAAGGAGACAGCAAACTAAACACTGAGTTCAGGGCAGTGCATGTTTTTGCCTGCTGAAGGAGACCAGAACCCCACATGTTTATTGAAAGCAGCTCCACCTGAATAGATTGTGGCTGCCACCTGGGCATGTCTTAAGTGCTGGTTCCTCCACATCCTCCTCTCTCATCTCCTGGAAGGAACCACAAAGCCCTTATGGTTTTGACACCTCAGAAACGTTTTTGCAAGAAGGTAAGCAAGGCTGGTTGTGGGCTCTGCAGTAAAGCTGATCTGCTTACCTTGTAGGGAGTGCTTTCAGGTCAGGTGCTGGGTCTTGTTCAGACTAAGTTCAAATGTTGAATTTGGTTTGGCAGTTGTAAGGGCCTTTGTTGTAAGGGTCTTTGGTAATTAGGGTCAAACTGCCTTCCCCATACATCATTGGTTTTAGCGGCACCTGATAAAGGCAAGCTGGCTGGCAGGACAGCCCAGGGTCTTTCTGAAGGCTGTGTAGAACATTGCTGACCAACAGAGTTTATATTCTTCTATAAATATTACATAGTCTTTTGGAATGAAAGGTGGTCTAAGCAGGGAACCAGAACTTTCTTCCAGAAGTTTGTCTTGGTTCCTGGTCAATAGGGAGCAATGCCGAATGCAGCTAGAATGTCTCAGGGCAGAACTGGCAAAGCTTGATAGCCACTTTAAGATGGCCACAGCTCTGAGCTGATATGGTCAGGTAGTGGAAGAGTGATGACAAATGAGGGTCACCTCCTCATCCTATCCTAGCAGCTCACTCAGACCCCCACCCTTTCTCTTTGGGCAGGGCTCACATGGCCAGGAGGGACCAAACAACCCCCAGATGATAGCTGAGAACCAGCTAGGACTGTGTCAACATATTTTTGAATACCTTTAAATCATAAATGACTACCTACTTTGCCCTAAAATAGACAGCACTGACTTTTAAACCCAGCACCCTAGGAATAGCATGGCATTTGGGGCCCTGGTGCCAGAAATAAATGTGCTAAATACAGATTTAAAGTTCAGGGAAGTAAGAAGAAAGTGGTTGTGGATAGGGACACAGACAGACAGACATACACACACACACACACACACACACACACACACACAGTGGAGAAAGTGTTTGTTGCCTTTAATTTGACCAGAACACAAAAGACTGTACATGTTACATCTGTGTTATGCATAAATATATACGAACCATATATATTTTTTGTGCTACTGATTTTTTGTTTTATCTTGTGTTTTTTTTTGTGGGTGTTTGTATTAGTACTGAGGCTTGAACTTAAGGTCTCCTATTTCTTGCTCACAGCTGATAGTTTACTACTTGAGCACTACCTTCAGTCCAGCATAATTGGAGGGGAATCTTACAGATTTTTCTGCCATGGCTGGCTTCACACCAGGATCTTCCAGGCCTTTGTTCCCTGAGTAGCTAAGAAGTACAGGTATAAGCCCCCAGGTCTTGGCTTGGTACTGGAATTTGAACTCAGCCTCAGCTTGGTAAGTAGGTCTTCTGCCACTTGAGCCATTCCACCAGCTCCAGGAAAAATACAGAGTGTATATTTTTTGCCAGTCTTGGGGGCTTGAACTCAGGGCCTGAGCACTGTCCCTAGCTTCTTTTTTTTTTTTGGCCAGTCCTGGGCCTTGGACTCAGGGCCTGAGCACTGTCCCTGGCTTCTTCCCGCTCAAGGCTAGCACTCTGCCACCTGAGCCACAGCGCCCCTTCTGGCCGTTTTCCATATATATGGTGCTGGGGAATCGAACCGAGAGTGCACTCTTGCCACTAGGCCATATTCCCAGCCCTGTCCCTAGCTTCTTTTTGCTCAAGGCTAGCACTCTTATCACTTGAGCCATAGCACCACTTCTGGCTTTTTCTATATATGTGGTGCTGAGGAATCAAACTCAGGGCTTCATGTACACAAGGCAAGCACTCTACCACTAGGCCATATTCCCAGCCCCTCAGACTATTTTTTAAAAATCATCAGCTTTATTTTTGTGCACTAGTTACTAAAACCCCAATAGGGGTGGGAGACATGGATCAAGTGGTAAAGTGTTTTCTAGTAAGCACAAGGCTCTGAGTTCAAACTCTAATTGTGCCAATAAAAAAGGGGGAACCAACCCAGACAAAAGTTAGTAATACTTCATTTCAATCATAGTATCACATTTGTTATCCAAGCTACAAAGAAGGCCGTAAGTGTATGGTCCAAGGCAAAAAGCACTGGAGGTTTGGCTCAAGTAGTAAAGTATTCGCTAAGCAAGTGCAACCCCCCCCCACCAAGTGCAAACCCCACTGTTGCCAAAGCAAAACATGAACAACAGCAGCAAAGTGTAATATTCCTGTTTCATGTTTTCTCTGTTTCTAAAAAGAATTTCTTTGGGCAGCAAAGTGTTGAAATTTGAGCCCATTTTGAAAATACCTAATAGAAGAAACTGCATTTTATAACATAGCAGATGGAAAGTTTTTCTTCAGATACTGAGAACTCTCGTTCTGTTCTGTGTGTACTACTCTTCCACTGTGATCCTGATGCATAAGGAACTCATCCAGACCCTGTTTTCCATCTGGGAAACAGACTTCTTCAATGCTCCTGGATGTGATATCCATGAGGCCTGGCTCCCAGGTTCATGCTTCCTGTCGCCTGCATCCTGTGGTCTCTGTTCTTCCTCTCTGTCCTTGCTCTCCAGTTCTAACACTGACCTAGGGTGACACAAGGTGAGTGGTCCTACCTGGAGTGTGGCTTTAAACTTCTCTGATGGGGATCCTGAGAGCTTACAGGAGTTCAGCCTGTTGGTGAGCAGGAGCAGTACTACTAACCAGTTGGGTAGATGTTCAACATTCAGTCTTATGCTTCTGGAGCCAATGGGGCCTTAGGTGCAAGGGAATGTATTTTTTTTTTTTTTGTGGTCCCTATATGGCGAGAGAGTATTCCTTGTGCAGACAAGTTGTGTCTGTTAATGTGTTCTTTGCTGTGGAATTCCTCTATCAAGCAGAACTTTCTGTGATTATTAATGATTCAGGATAGCATCTTTGTACCCCAGAGCTGCTTCTCATCTTGCTGTGACTCTAGTGTGTGTGTGTGTGGAGGGATGCTGATAATTAGTTTTGAAAAGCTAATGATGGACTGGATTCCCAAAATAAAATAGAAGGAATTTGTGGCTCAAAGGAAAGGGGCTGAACCTGGAGCCTCAGACCCACCTAGTACTGTTTCTGCCAGAGATAAAAAAACACTCAGCTTGAATGTGCAGTTCATATGACTTTATTTTTAATTTATTTTTTCTAATTTATTGTTTTAGAGGTGACATACAGCGGGGTTGCCTTTACATACGTCAGGTAGTAAATACATTTTCTTTTGGGTAGTATCATCTGTTCCTTCATTCTCTCCCATTCCCTCCCTCCCATCTCCACCCACAAGTTGCATAGCTCACTTTCATCAAAATCCAGTGCAGGGCTGGGGATGTAGCCTAGTGGCAAGAGTGCCTGCCTCGGATACACGAGGCCCTAGGTTCGATTCCCCAGCACCACATATACAGAGAACGGCCAGAGGCGGCGCTGTGGCTCAGGTGGCAGAGTGCTGGCCTTGAGCGGGAAGAAGCCAGGGACAGTGCTCAGGCCCTGAGTCCAAGGCCCAGGACTGGCCAAAAAAAAAAAAAAAAAAGTGTATTCACTGCCTTACGTATGAAACTGTAATCCCTCTGTACATCACTTTGACAATAAATAAATAACTATTAAAAAAAAATTTAAAAAAAAAAATCCAGTGCAGACAGTGCCTTCCACTGCTGCACTTTTTCACCCTTTTCCACCCGATTCTGTTCCCTTCCTATACCCTCCCCCAGACATGCACGTTAATACACTGTGTGTAAAGTAAAAAATACAGATTTATCAGAAAAAGAAAAAACAAATTAAGAAAAAAGTCATTTCCATATCTTTGGAATTCATTTCAGTATGTTTTTTTTATATACATCATATGACTTTTGTTTATTTGTTTTGTTTTTGTTGCCGGTCCTGGGGCGTGGACTCAGGGCCTGAGCACTGTCCCTGGCTTCTTTTTGCACAAGGCTAGCACTCTGCCACTTGAGCGCCACTTCTGGCTTTTTCTGTATATGTGGTACTGAGGAATCAAACCCAGGGCTTCATGTATACGAGGCGAGTACTTTACCACTAGGCCATATTCCCAGCCCACATCATATGACTTTTAACAGCCCTGAAGCACACTCCTTAGTCCCTCCCCACTTAATCACATGCTTTTTTTTTTTTTTTTTTTGTCAGTCATGGCCTTGAACTCTGGGCTGAGGTGCTGTCCCTGAGCTCTTCAGCTCAATGCTAGTGCTCTATCACTTTGAGCAAAAGCACCACTTCCACTTCTGTTTTCTTGTGGTTAATTGGAGATAAGAGTCCCTGGGGCTTTCCTGCCCGGGCTGGCTTTGAACGGCCATCCTCAGATCTCAGCCTCCTGAGTAGCTAGAATTACAGGCCTGAGCTGCAGGCTCCTGACTACTAACCACATTCTGATTGCTAGACCCATCAATTCATTTAGCCAGTTGTAGAGTCTTCTGCAACTAGAATTCTCCAATACCATTAATTTGTGTTTGAAGAGATGTAGCTTAAATTATGTGAGCAATCTGTGGGCTCCCTTCAGAGCGTGAAGACTTGGGTTTTTAAGTATGCTGTTCAGAAATAGGTGGGAGTTTGTTTCTTGTCACTCTACAAATGACTCATTTTCCTACTATACTGAAGTTCTGGAAGAAGTCCAGGCTGCTGTGAAGATGGCTTTCTCACCCACGGGCAGCTGCTCATTTGAACAAATGGGCTGGAAATAGTGTTCCTTGTGTCCTTACTTTTGACTTTCAGCCCTCAGCCCATCTCACCGGCATACAAGACAGTGTCCTGTGTCTTATCATCAGTGTATTTTTCCTCTTCCTCTCTCTCAAAAGCAGGAGGTTGAAATTCACTTTTACTGGATTGTTCAGGCTGGTAAGCCTTGTATCTATAGAACCTCATTCCTGAGGGCCTGTGGTCTTTTCATTCCTTTATGGAAGTTATGCTAATCTTTGTGCCTCCGTTGCGAAGCCAGTTGTATGCAAGGATGGTGTTTTGTCGTAGGATAAAGGAGAAGACAAGCCTCTGAGAAAGGAGCTGCACAATGGAGAGGACATGAGGAGTATTATGTAAGAAAGGAATGTAAGAGGTCAAGCTATTAGGTAGCTCAACTCTGTATTTCTAGCTGCTTAGGAAGCAGATCTGGAAAAGCATGGTTGAGGTCATCTGAGATAAAAATTTGTGAGACTTCATCTCAACCAATATAATTTGGCAAGGTGGTATGTGCCTATCATCCCAGCTACAGTGGAGACACAAATAGGATCATGGTCCAGGCCATTATAGGCATAAAGCAAGACAATCACTAGTGCAGGCTAGGTGCCGGTGGCTCATGCCACCACTCAGGAGGCTGAGCTCTGAGGATGGCAGTTCAGAGCCAGCCCAGGCAGGAAAGTCCATGAGACTCTTATCTCTATAATTAATCACAAAAAATGACCAAAGTGGCTCAAGTGACCAGCTGTAGCTCAAGTGGTAGAGTGCTAGCTTTGAGCAGAAGAATCTCAAGGACAGAGCCCAGGCTTTGAGTCCAAGCTTCAAAACCAAAATCGCCAGTGCAAAATGGGCTAGCTGGGTGGCTTGTGCAGTAGAGACCAACTGCCTAGCAAGAACAAGGTCCTGAATTCAAACCATTACAGTAGAGACAGAGGGAAAATGAGAACACACATAGTGTGTTTACAACCCATTAGAGGGAAGTTTGTACTAAAGAGAAGATTGACATATGTCAGGGAGGAAGAAGATGTGGAGCTGGCCAGGGATTAGACTGGCCTTGTATAAGTGTCTGTCTCCTGTACTCTTCCGCATGACTTGGAGGGAAGTTGTAGAATCTTCTCGAAGCAAGTCACTGTGGAGCTGTCTCAGGGCCCAGGGTACTTGAACACCAGATCCCAGTGCAGCCTGGGCATGTATAGCCCAGTGCAGAGAACACATGGAAAGAGCCAGGTTGGCCTTGGATGAGCTATGTGTTAGGTCCTCTCCCTGAGGGCTTCATGTAGAAGCCCCCACCTCATTAAGTCTCCACCCAGTTACCTGGGTAACCTGCAGACCTGGAGGCAGTTACCTCCTCTTTCCCTGAGGTCACGTCCTAATCCACCTGGCCACACCCCTTGCCCCTGCCCTAGATATAAGGCAGGGCTTGGGGGGGCTCTCTCTCTCTCCCCTCTCTCAGGCCATGGATCATCTTGGCCACAGGCCAGCAGTTCGGTAATAATCTTTTCTCTCCTGCCTGAAGACCGCGTGGCGTTCTCTTTTACCGGCTACCTACTTTAAAAACCTAACACTATGGATGTGAATGGAGAAGGCAGAGCAGGGCAGTGTGGAGTGTGGAAACTGGAGCACCTCTCAAGCCATTAAGAGATCAGGTTGATTTTTCAAAGGCAGCTGGAATGTGGCTTAGTGGTAGAGTGCTTGCCTAGCATGCATGAAGCCCTGGGTTCAATTCCTCAGCACCACATAAATAGAAAAAGCCAGAAGTGGTGCTGTAGATCAAGTGGTAGAAGGCTAGCCTTGAATAAAAGAAGCTGAGGGACAGTGCCCAGGCCCTGAGTTCAAGCCCCAGGACTGGAAAACAAAGGTAAGTGTGGCTTGTTTAGTAACCAAAGAAGCACCTCTGAAGAAAGGGGAAACTCCTTGGGGCCTGTGGCTGCAGGTCAGGTCTGCAGGAGTAGAGGCCTCCAGGAAGTAGGGTTGTTGCTGCCTTTCTTATTTCTGAAGGCAAAGAACTAGTATGCAGACCTAGGACATGCTCAGATCTGATTTCACAATGTAAGTGAACTTTGTGTTCTGTACAGTATATCAGGCTTATAATAGAGAACCTGTCCCACATTAAGGAAAGTGTGTCAAAGGTGGCTTGGCTGTCTGTGACTTAGTTGCTCTTGTCCTCTTAGCATAACCAGACCTGAAAAAGCATCCTCCTGTATCATGAGCCTGTGTCTTCTTCCCACAGCAGGGCTCACAGTGGCCTGTGTTCAGGATTGAGCATGATGGGCCAAAGTGCCAAGAGCTCAGAGCCTGCAGGGCAGAGCTGGGCCAGCAGACAGCACAGGAGCTACAGCTCCCCCACACTCTCACATACCTTGGATCATCCCTGTCTCTACATCAGCACATACCTCCTGCTCTAAAGTGAGGCCATAGGCCAGTTGGACACTCCCAGGGACCCCATTCCTCCATCCATGGCATAGGGGTGGCCAGGGCAGGGATATCTGTATCCTACTTCCTGCCCCTGTGCTGCTGCCTGTCAGGTGGGTTGGATCACATGAGGTACTGTACCACACTGCAGTTCAATGTGATGTTAGTTAATTGTGATGTTTCTCGTTAAGTTAGGGCTCCTAAGAAATAGCCTTTGGAAACATGGAAGTACTTTTAATAGGATTGCAAAAATGCAACTTGTTATATATCTTAGAGCTCAGTGTTTTTCTTGAAAGTGGAACTGGGGCAAGCCTGTCTCAGGGTGCTAGGAGGCTAATGTATAAACCTTGGAACATGTGAGACATTACCTTACTGTGAGCCTCTCCCTTTGCCAAAGCCTTAGTATAGAGTTTGTTGGTTTGTTTGTTTGTGGGTCCTAGTGCTTGAACTCAGGGGCTGGGCACTGTCCCTAGCTTCTTTTTGCTCAAAGCTAGCACTCTACCACTGGAGCCACAGCACCATTTCCGGCTTTTTCTCTTTATGTGGTGCTGAGGAATTGAACCCAGGATTTCATGCATGCTAGGCAAGCACTCTACCACTAAGCCACATTCCCAGCCCCCCTTGAGCCTCTTTGTGCTCAAGACTAGCGCCCTACATATTACTTGAGCCACAGTGCCACCTCCAGCTTTTTCTGAGTAGTTTATTGGAAATAATAGTCTCATGGATATTTCTGCCCATGGGGGAGGGACTTCTTGGTGAAATGTAGTTGTGGTCATGATGTCATTCCCAAATATGCACGAATTTGTCCAAAATCACTGAACCCTACACTTAACTAGATGTGTTACTTTGGTATATGTATATTATGCTTCAATGATAATTAAAAAAAATTTTTTAAATCTAGCCGCGCACCAGTGACTCACACCTATCATCCTAGCTACTCAGGAAGCTGACATCTGAGGATTGCTGTTTAAAGCCAGCCCAGGCAGAAAAAGCTGAAAGTGGTACTGTGGTTCAAGTGGTAGAGCACTAGCCTTGAGCAAAAGGAAGCCAGTGACAGTGCTCAGGCCCTGAGTTCAAGCCCCAGGACTGGCCCCAAGAAAGAAAAACAAGTAAAAAAGTGAATAGCAATTTTATGCTATCTTTTACTATGGCCAGCCTGTGTTTAAGTTGCTCCAAAATTCTGTTTGCATTTTATTTCAGTACAGGTTATGCATTACCTTTGCTTCTTTACCTTACCCTCTTTCCCCTACTTTGGTATCTTTCACCTACTTTTGTATCTAACAGTGGCTTTTTGAAAGGATTAGATGTAAAGTGTCATGTGTCCATGTTTGTGGGATGTCATTTACATTATTGCCATATGCCCAGGATAAGCTGAAACCAGGAACTTAGACCTAAAGGCACCTTGGGTTCAGGCCCAGCATATTGGGCAAGAACCTTAAAGGATTGTGCTATTTCTCACTGGCCAGTATAACAGGTTTCTCCTTGGCCATCACAGAATCCTAGATGACAGAAATGTTTCACCTCTGTACCTTATGCCTGCCCTTCAGTAGCCCTCACCTGTTGACTTCAGCACCTTCCATGACTATTGCTGGACTTAGTCATTTCCTCTGGTGGTTTTCAAAACAGTGACTTCCTGATTCTATCATAATGTCTGTGTTTATTGGTGTTGTTGTTCTATAAAAAAAGATTTTTTTCTTCAACCACATAGTTCCTTCTTTTCCTTTAATTACCTATTCCCAACTTAAAGGTTTCCCCTTTTGTCAGAGCCTACCACTTGGCCTGCCTTCCTGACTTTCCCCATGCTTTACTTCCTCCATCCTCCTTCCTTCCTTTCTTTGAGAAAAACAAGGTCAAAAATCAGTAGCCTGGCCGGAGTACTTTTTTAGAAGACTTGTTGTCACCTGGTTTGAGCCCTTGGTGTCGCTCAGAGTCTCTGTGCTAGATGGGAAGAAGTTGAGTGTGACCCATGCTCTGGCAGTGAAGCCAGTGTTCACCATTTAGCCACTCACCAGCCCCAGTCCACCACCATGCTCTGAGAGAACCAAGGCATGGAGACTGGTGAGCCATACTGTTTGCTTTTGGCAGATACCAGACTGGGAGAGGTCAGGCTGAGGCCATTGTGCCTCCTTCAGCGGAAGAACCACAGTAAAGAGACTAATGCAAGCCAGCAAGAAACTGGGACCATTGGGGAGCTTGAGAGCAGAAAAGAAAGAGACATGAACTGGACAGAGGCAGGCTTGTCCTGGCTAGGCCTCATGCTGCTTCCCTTCTTCACTGCAGAGTTAGATGACTATGCCCCCTGGAGCATCCATTCCCTCACAGGAGGCCCTGGCCACTGGTGGACCTTGTCTACCTCCCAGGTCAGTGTATGGAGGAGGAACTAGCCACCAGATGATACTGTCTCTTCTCCCTGCAGGTGTGAATGACAGAGGTGGTGCCATCCAGTGCCCTCAGCGAGGTCAGCCTGCGCCTCCTCTGCCACGATGACATAGATACTGTGAAGCACCTGTGTGGTGATTGGTTCCCTATTGAGTAAGTGATTACATTGTGGCCTTGGCAGGAGGGAGGGAGGGAGGGTGGGAGGAGATTGCTGAAGCTGGAAGAGGCCATGGTGCCGAGGCGAGGATGGACCCGGAGGGCTGGGCAGTGGACTGTAAGACCTTGTTGCTTGGCATCTTTTATAGCTTACCTCCTTCCTCGCATTACATTCCCTAAAAGGGATCTGCTGAGAAACTTTAGTTTTAAAAATTTCACACAGCACTGCCCTGAGCTTTGTATGTAGTCCAGAAGTTTCAAAGCAACTGCAGTATCTTGTACTTCACTAGGGTGGTATAAACTATTAGCCTTCTTGGAATAAGGACTAGCAGGTGGCTTTATGTAAGTTAAAAAAAAAATAATGTGCCCCGGGTGCCAGTGCTCTAGCTCCTAGAGAGAGTAAGATCTGGAGAATTGTGGTTTGAAGCCAGCCTAGTAGAAAAGTCTATAAGTTTGTATCTCCAATATTAACCAGCAAAAGCCAGGCTGGAAGCATTGCCACAGTGGTAGAGCACCAGGCAAGCAAGCCTGAGGCCCCGAGTTTAAACCCCAGTACCACAAAAAGAACAATTCAGTCTAGCAATTCCACTGGTGGAAAGCAGTTCAAACAAATGAGTGCCAGTGACATGGGGCTGAGAGCTCTGTTGTTTGCCACAGACACTCTTCACTCCTAGTTCTCACACTGGGCCACGAGGTGGCAGCACCACATCCTGAGAAAGCAGGTATTCCTGGGGCCAAGGAAGGATGATGCTCAGGTCCTGCTGCCTTGGGTGGTAATCCAAGGCAGAGTGTCCCTCTGCTGGGTTACCTCCTCCAGCTCTCTGAAGAAAGGCATGCAATCTAACCCGTTAGACCCACTCTCAGGTTACACAAAACCCAAACATCTAAAGCCTCAGTGCCTCTACAGCTGTCTGCATCCAGGCTTTATCTGTATCCTAGGTCTTCACACCTGGTGTTCTTTTTCCTTTTCCCTTCAGTGGTCTCAGCCTTCCTTGTTCTTGGAGAGCAGCTGTAGCAGGCTGTTCTTGAGCACATTGCTCTTGAGATCATCTCCTTATCCCTGTTCACCCCCTAGAGTAAAACGTCTCATAGAATTCTTTTAGGAAGTTACCCAAATGTTGGGAGGTTATCCAGAATCCTAAAGTCTCAGCTCACCCAGCTAAGGAGCAGGCTTTCATGTGCTGCCCCCTGTGAACTGCTGTGGAGACAATTTAGTTGCAGTTTCTTTCATGTCATACCATAGGCCTGATCGAGTCCTTTAAGCATCATAAATTCCCATTCATATCTGGGAAGAAGATTGATTTGAGAAGACCACTGTGCTAGGCAGGTAGAGACTGACTGAGAGATGAGTCAGCAACCTGATCCCTATGACTCACCTGGGTATATTCTCTTCCCCCAGGTACCCAGACTCATGGTATCGTGATATCACATCCAACAAGAAGTTCTTCTCCCTTGCTGCAACCTATAGAGGCGCCATTGTGGGAATGATAGTAGCTGAAATTAAGAGCAGGACCAAAATACATAAAGAGGTATGTCTGTGCTGGGGTGTTATGGACTTCATGGCCACTAGGGGTGAGGGGGTTGCAAAGGAATTGCGCTGCCCATTTTGCTGCCTGGGTTTTAGGAGCCCAGAGGTCCCAAGCATTACCCTCACTTTGTCTCTTTCTCTTTAGGATGGAGATATTCTAGCCTCCAGCTTCTCTGTTGACACACAAGTTGCATATATTCTAAGTCTGGGAGTCGTGAAAGAATTCAGAAAGCATGGCATAGGTAAGGGAGGGTGCAGGGCAAGTTCCTAGTTTGGACATTCTGCAACCCCTCACCTTATTAGTCAGTCCCTTTGTCCTTAGACCTCCACCTCATAAAGGACCCTCTCTTCCTCCTCATGCCTCTTCTCCTAGTGTATTTCCCACCCTGCTGGCCCAGGCCTTTCCATGGTAGCTTCCTTCCCAAATCTGCGACCAACAGAGCAGCAGCAACAGCTCCCAGAACAGTCTCTTGAGGGAGCAGGTCCCTCTTACCCTTCCTCTTACCAGACACTCAGCTATGTGTGTGGGCAAGATGTTCTGGATTCAGAATAGAAAACAAGCATAAATTTAAAAAATAACATTCACTAGTGCTCATCAAACACTCTGCCATCAAATTACCATCCTACTCAGCCATTTAGCAGTGAGTGGCTGTCCTACTTCTGAACCCAGCTCACCAATTCTGTGTCCCTAGGCCGCACTGTTCTTGAAAGATTGATGAGTCTCAACTGTGAGTCCAGCCCACCAGAGGGTACCTCCAGGCCATATCTATGGCCCACAGTGATCTGTACCCTACAAGCTCTATATGGCCTTGATCTTCTAGGGGCTTTAGCAATAGGAAGTGCCCAGAGTGACCCAGACTCCTCCAAAGGTCACAGCCTGGTCTGCATTCTTCTAACTCTGTACAACCTTTATTTCTTCTCCCCAGGGTCCCTTTTACTTGAAAGTTTAAAGGACCATATATCCACCACAGCCCAGGACCACTGCAAAGCCATCTACCTGCATGTCCTCACCACCAACAATACCGCAATTAACTTCTATGAAAACAGAGACTTTAGGCAGCATCACTACTTGCCATATTACTACTCCATCCGAGGGGTTCTCAAAGATGGCTTCACCTACGTCCTCTACATTAATGGTGGCCATCCTCCCTGGACCATCCTATATCCTTTACTTCTGGAAGTGGTGGGGAGGTCTTGGCTTTCTGGCCAGGGGCTGACCAAGCCAGCAAGTGAGCTGAGGCTGAGGCCACATACAGATGATGATCCATGGCCTACCTTACAGAGGTGCTGTTGCTCCCTGACCTGGTCATGTGGACAGGTGTGAGACATGTGATCTGGCTGGTTAGAAAAGCTGGTGTTCTGTGGCACTCAGCATTCTTTATCAGCCCAGCAGGAGGGATGGGTTTTAATCCTCGTGGCCCAATATCCATTCATTCATTCAACAAATAGGATGGAGAGTCTCCTGTTATAGGTGTATTTGAAGTCAGCTGTAAACACAGCAAACTCAAGACCCTGCCAGGGGAGAAATCAAGTCATGGAGGTAGGTGGGACACTAGGCGGCCAATCACAGGGTTATACTCAGATGATATTACACATGCTTGCATGTATGTTTTCAAGTGAATGAGTCTTGGATTAATGAGATGATTAAACAGAGAAGTGTCCCAAAAATCTATGGGCCTCCTAGCTCATATTAACTGTGCCCTCCTATTGAAGGGACAAAAGTCTGTCCTTCCTGTTATGCTGAGGATTAAGAGGCTGAGGGAAAACCAGGAACACTTGTGACTGCATTCCTATTCTCAGGATCCACCATTATTTTCCAAATTGGAGGCACATGTAATGTGGTTTTCTAGTCCACTGTAGAGGTTTGTGAGCGCTTAGACCCTTTAAACATAGTGTGCCATTTGTGTGCAGGGCCGTACCTATGCACAGGCCCAGGGACAAGCACAGGCAAAGATGGGCCAGGCAAGCCCTCTACCACTCAGGCCTCAGCATTTTCCTTGACAGAGCTCACGGATTACATCCATCACCTGGGCTCAGCGCTAGCCAACCTGAGCCCCTGCTCCATCCCACACAGAATCTACCGTCAGGCCCACAGCCTGCTCTGCAGCTTCCTGCCGTGGTCTGGAATCTCTACCAAGGGAGGCATTGAGTATAGCCGCACCATGTGACGCTAGCCTGGCAGCCTCTGCACCCTGTGGAAACCACCCTTCCTGTCTGTCTAACCTCTGCTGTCTTCTGCAAGGAGCTGGCAGTCACCTGCCTGCCTGTTGGCCTGCCACAGCTGCAGGTCGGGTGCTATGCGGGCTCAGGAGCCGAGCGTGACTCTCGTCTCCCCAGGTAGGTACCGACATTAGGGTTCAGTGAGCCTGGCATCTTCAGCATCATAAACAGAAGTCCTCAGACAGTGATCTGCAAGCACTTCCCAACCAGCCTGAGAGCTTTGCAAAGGAGATTGGGGGAGAGATATACTTCAGGCCTTTCACTAGAACTCTGGTCTTCATTTTCCAAATTGTTTTGCTAGATAATGCAAACAAATCTTTAAAAGGCACAAAAAGGATCACATCTTTCCTATCCATGTCCCCTAACTGCATAATTTCCCCAAAAGTGCCTAGTGACCCGAGTCTTGGGTCTGCTCCCAGAATTGCACACACACACCTCAGTTGTAGCACTAACTAGTGTAGCATGCCACCAGTGCTTTTCCACATGGCATTCTCAGAGGGTCGGTGGGTGGCCCAGGTGCCATTGTAGATGAGCTGGCTCTCCCAGATCCATCCATCTTTGCCTTCCGGGAGAGTTGGTGCCATGGGGTGTGCTCACATGGCAGGCCCTGGGACTACCTGGGGTGCTCACCCAAGTGTGTGTGTATTTGTGCCAGGAGTAAGCCTTGTGACCTGGCAGGACTGGCCCCTGGAGAAGGGCTTTGGGATGCCCTGGCCCAGCTGCAGCTCAGAGGCCAGGTATTGGGGTGGTTGAGTAACCATGGTGTCCTCATCCTGCCATGCTGTCTTCCCTACAGGCTCCCCAGCTCCTTCCTGCTTCTGGAAACATCTCTTCCCTGCAGTGTGCTGATCCTGCCTCCACAGACACCATCCCATCACCCAACAGATGTGGCTGGATTCACTAGGGAGGGAGTCCCTTCTCCAGGCCTCTTGCACTCTGCTGCCTACAGCTCCTTCCTATAAAGCCAACTGACCTGTGTTCTGTCTAGGAAAGATAGGTGCTGCAGCCACCTTTAACTTTGAAGATACAGAAGCTGCGGAAATAGTGGGGTACAGTAAAAGGAATGCCAGGCCTTTGTCCAACACCAGCCAAGGAAGCCTGCAGGGTGGATGAGGCCCCTGCCCCTCCACCAGAGGCTGGTGAAGGGTGGGCCAAATGGAACTGGCTCTTCATGAGAGCATGGAGCTCCAGGGCTTGGTGCCCGGCACAGATGGTTAGATACCAAGGCAGCGCTCTGCCTCCCAATGGCCTCCTGCTGCATGCTTCCTATGGTCAGGAGGGGTCAGCTTGCCTGTTGGAGTATGGTGTGCTCTGTGCAGCTGGCCTGTGCTGGGAGCTGGGCTGAGCAATGCCCACAAGGCTACTAGGGTCTTCTGCCTGCCCTTCTATGAGCTAAAGCTCTGAGGCTTAGCAAGGTCAGGTGAGAGGAGGAGGCTGTCCACATCTGGCACCACCACTGCTGAGAGCTATGGGGCCCATTTGCAGGCAGTGGGCCGCTGCCTTGGCATGGTGAGTCATGCTTCCAGCATGCATATGCCACACTTCCAACCCCACCATTCTACACTGAGCTGCTTGCTGCTAGTCCTGCCCAGCACTCCTGCAGTATAACGGGAGCCATCGCAGGGGGTCCTCATGGACCCTTCCTCTACAAGCCTGAGGAGGAAGAGGAAGGAACAGCTGGCCAAATGGGCCATCGACAACTGAATGTTTCCCTCCCAGGCATCTCCTGGCTCATGGCTTCCAGGGAGCTGAAGCCAGCTCAGGCCTCTGGCCTCACAGAGGGTAAGGCTCTTCGCAAGGCAGGCAGGTCTGGCAGGAAAAAAACAAAAAAACCCTCCCTTAACAGTGCTGGCCTGCAGCAGTAGCCATCATGTTGCTTGGTGTTAGCTGTAGGCCCAGATCCCAAGCCCATATCCTCTCTAAATCAACGGTGATTATGTGATTTTCATTTCTACTCTGTTAACAGGGAAGAATCTTCTAGGTTCTTCCTTGGACATTCATAATTTAGTTCAGAGGCCTTGCCCTGCCTTCCTCTTCCTATCCCCTAATCAACTACTGCAGTGTCCAGCCCACTGTTGAACAATTGTAGTGTTTCGTCTCATTACAAATAAACAGACCTTAGCTGGTCACATCCTGCCTCTAGCACCCAGTTGCCACACCATGTGGACCCTGCCTGTGGCCAGGCCTGTGGCTGATGGCTACAAGCTGTTTGGTTGACTGCTTCTTCTGAGGTCAGTCTGGCTAGGTGGGTGACTGTTGTGCAGTTAGTGCTACAGAGGAGTGGTATCCTGGGGAAGACTTCAAGTGCTGAACTAGCCTGTTCCTTAAATCCAAGGGTCCTTCCATGAGCTCCTGACTCCTTGGTTTGTTTTTTGTCTGTCGGTTGTGGGGCTTGAACTCTGGTCCTGGGCATCGTCCCTGAGTGCCTCAGTTCAAGGCTAGCACTTGGCCACTTGAGCCACAGTGCCGTTTGTTTTCTGGTTAATTGGAGCTAAGTATCTCACAGACTTTCCTGCCCAGGCTGGCTTTGAACAATGATCCTCAGATCTCAGCCTCCTGAGTAGCTAGGATGACAGGCATGAGCCACCAGTGTCTAGCCAGCTTTTGACCTTGAGCTAGGGCCTAGTCCATGTGGGCAACTCAATAGCCCCCCCCCCCCCGGCCCCTTAGCTGCTCGTGCCAGCCATCCCTACAGCACCCACTGGGGCTTCTCTCCTAAAGCACTCTAGATCACAGAACAGGACCAGTACTCACTTCTGTCCCCATGTGAAAGGAAGTATGACCTCCAGAGAGGAGCAGGAGAGCCATAGCACCATTCCAGGGCTTCCAACCAACCAGGAAGAACATCTGTGCCCCAGACGGAACTCAGGGAAGGGTACGCATCTCCGTACTGGGAGGCCTGGTTCTCATGGGGCCCTGGATACACCACCCACGGAGGACCTCCCACAGCCCATAAAAAGACCTTCATAATCCAGGTGCCGGTTACTCATGCCTGTAATCCTAGCTACTCAGGATGCTGAGATGTGAGGATCACGGTTCAAAGTCACCCCGGGCAGTGAAACTCTCCAATTAAGCATCAGAAAACCAGAAGTGGCGCTGTGGCTCAAGTGGTAGAGCACTAGCTTTGAGCTAAAGAGCTCAGGAACAGTGTTCAGGCCCAGAATTCAAGCCGCATAACCGACAAAAATAGCCCTCATACTTGTAAGTTGTTACTGTCCCAACCTACCATTTTTAAGGTTACCAACAGCGGTTTCCATTGGTGCTTGTTGGGGGCCCACCAAGGTGTTACCCCTGCACAGAACCCAGCATTCTCTGATAGTGCCTTTTATGCTTCTCAAAGTGTATAGATCTTAGGAACTGTACAAAAGCCAGTTTATAGCCACTTTGCTGCAGCAAATATCATACAGGGGGAAAGAGCTGAGCCAGACTAGAGATGATTCCAGCAGCCTAGGTGACAGCCATGTTTTCACAACTGGGCAGTCAGAACAGGAGTTGGCAGGTAAAGCTGGCCTGTGTTCTGTGGCAGGGCCCTCAGCTAGGGCCAGCTGCTGGGGTGGAATCCCGGGAAGCCAGCAGGGAGTTCAGCCACGGCTATGTCTTACCCTCTGCTGTTTGGCAGTCTCAGGGTAATTGACTTCTAATGTGGGCACCAACTTCTCCCATAGCACATGCTGGAAACCTCCAGATCTCTTTGTCACTTCCACATTCAAAGGGAGAGGACTGCACAAGGGCCATAACATGGCTTATCTGGGGTCACCTGGGAAGCTACTGAATGACCATAGTCTGGGTGTCCCAATGTTTGCATTGTAGATTCTCTGTTCCTGAGCCTGTGCTGTGTTCTATGGCGAGGTCAGCTCACTGTCGATGCCAGGAATCTCATATTGATAGCTTTTGGCGACACTGCACTTCAGCCACTTGGCAGAAGCCCTCCTGCAGGAGTGCCGCTGCCTCAGCAGCCTCCCTGATGTCTGCCTCGGGTCACGGCCCCTCCAGTCCTGGCCTCCAGCTCCCAGAAGCGTGAGTGTGGATGAGGGCAAAGGCAGCTGCCTTGTCACCAGTGGGAACTACTGGGTGGCCACATCCCTGCCTCCCTATTCTAGTCCCAATTGCTCTTGAAATGTCCCCAGCCCGTGTACTCCACCTGGGGGTGTGTGTTATTGCTGTAGACTTAAAATCTCCCCCACCGGCAACCAAACTCACATCCTTAGGAGAATCTAAGCACCCAAGGACTGAACTCTAGCATCTGTTGTCCTAGGGACCTAGGAAATGCTCAGAGGTGGAGGCAGGGTTCAGAAGAAAGGAGGGGCCCTGCCATCCCTCAATACCATGTGTGGCCCAAGGGAACAGCACTCACCTCTAGCCTTACCCTACTACATGTTCAGAACTGGAGTCGTGGCAAGGGGGCATAAGCCCCTCCCACCCACTGGACTGTTGGTGGAAGAGTAGGTAGAGGTTCTGAGCCACAGTGAGTGCTCTGGGGATACCGGGCAGTGTGGAGACACTTTGAGGTGACCGCTGGGATGAGGTTACTACTGGCACCTGGGAGGCTGCTCAGCATCTGGCAATGCACAGGACAGACGGACTCAGAGCAAGATGCCAAAGGTTGAGACACTTGAAGTCCAGCTGAAGCTCATGCCAAGGTTCCTGGAGTATAGTTCAGCCTGTCCAGGTGTCCCACAGGGCAGGATCTCCGTGGGAGCAAATGTGGTGTCCAAGCTAACATGTCTGCCTCATTTGCCTTCCTAAGCTGGGACTGCTTGCCTTCCCCCAGGGTCTGATCCCCCCCCCCCCCCCCGCCCCGAGAGCTTCAGCTCATTCAGGAAGCCCATCTCACCTTTAGACCTGGCTTAGCAGTCTCATACACCTCAACTAAGGGCAAAGGAATACTTTAGAATAGACACAAGGATCTTTTTTTCTTTGCAAGGGTTCTGCCTTGTAGTCCAGACTAGACCCACAGCTTCCTGAGGGCCAGGATTGCCGTGTGTGTGTGTGTGTGTGTGTGTGTACTGTGTCACTCTCAGCTAATAGCTGGGCTATTTTTCCGAATTCACTTGATGACAGATAGATCGATGACAAGAAGGTGCAGGCCTTGGCTTTTACTGAGATTAGACCTGAGGTTTTCCCAGCCTCTCAGGAACCAGATTCTCCTCCTGGCCTCTCAGGTACAAGTGGCTGACTGGAGTTTGGTCTGGCTGTGAGGGCATGGCCATGCTTCCATTTCTTACATTCCTCCCAGGGGACCTCTTCCCTCCCCCCTCACACCTCCCTGAGGCTGGCCCAGATCCAGTGCTGGGCAGCTATGGTTGGTGGGGGCATCTCCCTGGGGAGGGCCACTGCTGGGGCTGAGCCTTTACTCTGGGACCTGCTTCTTCCTGCTCTTCTGCCATACTCTCCCCTCTGTCCTCAGCCCTGGCACTCAGGATCCCTATGGCCTATCATAGGCCCCCAAGCGGGTTCTCTTGCACAAGGGACACATAGACTCCTCCAAGGCCCTCCAGGATCTCTTGGGCCTAAGACCCAAGCCCTCAGGGGGAATGCCGGAACTGGAAGCTGGGAAAAGAGAAATAAGGATAGTAACTCAGAGGTACCCAAAAGGAGATCACATAGGAAGCTGGCAGCCCACCCTGGGGTCCCTATCAAACCTTCAAAACAGAAGGGGACAGTTAACACTTCTTGCTGAGAACTGGCAAAGGGTGGAGAGGAAGGTGAATGTTTCAAGCTTGTAAGGACCCTCATCTAGCCAGAGCACCTCATTTACAAATGGAGAAACAGCCAGCAAGGGAGTTGCCCAGGGTCCTTCATCAAATTCAAAACTAAAACAAGAACCCCAAACTCTGGATCCCAACACTGCATTCTTGCTTTGACCCCAGCCCTGGCCCACCACCACTATCACCCTGTGGGCCTGGGAGTTTTTTGAGAGCTCATCTAACAGTGGCTCAGGGATGGGGACAGATTCATCAAGATCTTGGTTCCTGGAGCATGACTCCCCTTCTTGGAAGTATATAGACATGATGTCCTTTCCTAGGCCCTGACAGTAGTCTGGGAAATGGGGAAAAGGCCCATTTGGAAAAGTGCCTGGGGTCTTACCCTCCTGTCTCCAGCCCTGCCTCAAAGGTGCTCACCTTTATTTCCCAGGTTGTCCCTGGGCTTTCGGGCTTCCAGAAGGGCTGAGTGGTGGCTGTTACCTGGACCTGGAGTTCCCTGGGGCAGGTCCAGCGGCCAGGCTGAGCCTTCAGGCCGTGGCAGGCTGCCCCCAGCCATGAGCCGGCCCAGCCAGTGGCTCTCACACTGGCCGGCTGACTGCCCATGGCCTGGCAGGTAAAAAGCCAGGCTTCGGAGGTGGCGCAGCCGGAAGTTCTTGGGCTTGCTTCCCTGTGTACTGGGGCACTGCTGCTGCTGGGTCCCCAGGCCTCCCTCGTAGATGTTGGATGGTGTGTCTGGGTGGCTGGGGCGTCCTCGGACCCAGCTGACTGCATCTGCAGGGGAGAGGACCAGAAGGGTGATGGCCAGCCAGCCCAGCATTCATGAAGGGAAAATGCCACTACCTGCCTTGAAGACCAGCTCATATGATGGGCTCTATCCCTAGCCTTCCCAGCCTTGACTTGTCTACCAAATGAGCTGTTTCCTACCTTTACCCCATTCCTTCCTAACATCTCTTCACTTCTTCAGCCAACAAGCAGGCATTAAAAAGCCTAGGGCCTTGGCACTGAGATCCTTGTCAGGACTTTGTTCCCTTTGTGCCACCCTTTAAAGCCCTCTACCCTAGGAAAGGAATTCTGGTCCAGGAATCAAAACTTTGCAGTGGACACAAAAGACAGTGGCCAGCTCGAGGTCCACAGCAGCCTGAATCAGATCATTCCTTTCTCTCATTTATGCATGCTCCTGAAGCCACCAGTGGCTTTGGGCCCAAGTCAAGACAAGAAGGCATCTCTCTTGCCATTCCACCCCACATCCCGGCACCTTCTCTTATGCGCAGCTCAGAGAACGCACAGACCAAGGCATCCATGGAGGGCCAGTATGGTTGGGCAGGAATGGCCAGGCCTTGTGTGCAGCAGGGCCCTGCTCTCCCCTGCCTAGGGGATGGGTCTGCAAGTCTCCCATGGCAATGGACTCTTATGACATCATAGTGAATATCCTACCCTTCTAGTTTGGGAGAGGTTACCCAGGGCAGGGTGAGGTGGAGACAAAGGAAGTCCCTGGTCATGTGTATGACTCAGGATCAGCACATAAAATAGATTGAGCTCTGGCAGGCTGGACAGGCATTCCCCCGGATGACCCCTTGGGATATCAGCTTCCTCGTCTGTAGGTGGGATTGAAGATCTCAGGTACAAAGCTAATGAGACCTGCTGATCAAAGCTTTGAGCATGCTGAAAAGGCTCCTGTGACTAGACCTGACAGTTCATTTCCCCACAGATTCTTGGGTAGTAACTAAGGATGTGGAAGAACTGAATTCATATATTACTGGTGAAAATGTAAAATGTCACACTTTGGGAACTATTTAGTAGTTAATTATCCAGGTTGGAGATGTGATTCAGTAAGGCATGGGCTTTACATGTACAAGGCCCTAGTTTCAGTCCCCAGCATACACGCACACACACACACCTCTCTAATTTTTTCTTCTCACAGATGCCATGATCTGTACATAGGGGAAAATACTGACAAATCCACATTGAACAAAATTAATGTGGCACCAGTTGTAGGTTTTTAAATTTTTATTTTCAAGTGATACACCGGTGTTACAGTTACATAAGGTAGTGAATACATTTCTTGTCAAACTTGTTACCTCCTCATTTTCCTCCCACCTTCCCTCCTCCCCAGGTCCCCCCCTCAGTTTTAGGTTTTGCATTGTTTTATAAGATTTTTTTTTTAATTGAACTCCAGGCCTAATCTGTGTTCCTTAACTTTTTGCTCAAAGTTAGTGCTCTACCACCTGACCATCAGCTCTACCTCCAGCTTTTTGGTGGTTAATTAGAGATGAGATAACCTCATGGAGGGCTGGGAATATGGCCTAGTGGCAAGAGTGCTTGCCTCATATACTTGAAGTCCTGGGTTCAATTCCTCAGCACCACATATATACAAAAAGGCCAAAAGTGGCACTGTGGCTCAAGAGGTAGAGTGCTAGCCTTGAGCAAAAAGAAGCCGGGAACAGTGCTCAGGGCCTGAGTCCAAGCCCTAGGACTGGCAAAAAACAAAACAAAACAACCTCATGGAGGGCTGGGAATATGGCCTAGTGGTAGAGTGCTTGCCTCATAAACATGAAGCCCTGAGTTCAATTCGTCAGCACCATATATATAGAAAAGGCCAGAAGTGGCGCTGTGGCTCAAGAGGTAGAGTGCTAGCCTTGAGCAAAAAGAAGCCAGGGACAGTGCCCAGGCCCTGAGTCCAAGCCCCAGGACTGGCAAAAATAAAACCTCATGGACTGTTTTACCTGGGCTGGTTTGGAACACCATCTTCAGATCTCAGCCTACTAAGTAACTAGGATTACAGATGTAAGTTCCCAGCCTCTGACAGTGAGCCATTTAAAATTAGCTTTTAACATAACAGTGGATGTTTCCAGTTATGCCATTACTTGTTGCAGATGAGCTATTTTTTTAATTTCAAGTGCATTGTCACTTATTGGACTGGCTGTAATATGTAACTCTTATTTCTTTGAGTTCCACACACTGAGTTCCTTTTTCTTTTATACACTGTTGAATTCAATGCCCCATAATGTTACCAATCCAATATGGTACCCATATTTCCAGAACAAATAATTTTGCATTATTGTTATACTGTAAGATATACTGTAAGCTTGCCTTATATGTGAATTGTGCTCCATTTTAACCAGCCAGCCATTATTCATTAACACATGAATAAACAGAAATGTCAAAGCATCCGGAACTCCTGTGTATGCATTTATTTTACACAACTCAGGTTATGGGAGAAGTCTCAAGTCCCGCGTGGTCGCTTGCACACAAATTCTTAAAATCTTTCACTTGGCTAATACCACAGTGTCTCGGCAGAGGGCGGCCTTCACCGCAGCTGCCTCCCCATCTGGGAGGGGTCGGGAGAGGTCTGCCTTCCTCGTCGCCCACTTTTCTGGGCTCAGATCATTTCCTTTCCCGAGCCGGTCTTTGTCTCCTGCTTCCTGACCCTGCGGTGGTCAACGGGGAGTGTTCCTGGCGGGGATGCTGTTTGAAGGGACCAAGGTTGCCATGGCAACGCAGGCACGCTAGGCACACGGATACCTCTCAGCACCACCCCCGCCCGCAGTGAGGACCTAGCGAGTGCGCGTGCGCTGAATCCCACTGCGCGCTCCTCTCCGGGTAGTGAACCCCCGCCGCTGTGTATCCCGGTCCCCTACTCATCTGCGGCTTCTTTTCTTGACATTGATCTGGGGACCGGCCCTTTTACACACTTGGCGGAATGAGACAGTGCTGTGTACGGGTTCGGGGCGGGGGTGGGGGGTGGAGAGAGAAGACCGGGCTTCCAGAGATTGTAGAGTTCAAGAGAGTATAGAGAAGTTACAGAAGCGAGATAATGAGGAGCGAAAGAGTGTCCAGCAAGCTATAGGCACTCAGCACACGTCAACTGGTGCGAAATGTGAGCCAAAGGGGTTGAAAGAACGAAGGAAGAATGAAGTGCGGCACGGAGCCCCAGTAAAGTTCGGGGCGTCCCTGAGCGGCCTCCGTCCCTGTGCGCACGCGCGCGTGCGGAGGCGGCCTCGCGGTCCACCAGGTTTGGCCCTCGCCGCTCGCCGTCACCGGACGGCGCTGCCATAGAAACCCGCGAGCGCTGGGCCCGCGGAAGCGGGGAGCGTCGGCGAGAGCTGGGAGGTGTCTGCGGCGGTGACCTCGGCTCCTGAGCACCCGAGCGCCATGTCTTTCCGCGACCTGCGCAGTAAGGCAGCTCGCCCTTTGTACCCTCGGGTCCTGCGGAGACTCAGGACTTCGTCAGGCCTGGCTGAGCGCCCGGCCTGGCCGGGACCACAGGGCCAGGCCCTGTCCGTGGCTGACAGAACTTTCCAGAGCCTTGTGTTGATGGGCAGTTCTGTCAGATACTGGCCACGTGTGGCCTGTGCATCTGAAATGCGACTAAAGAACCGAATATTAAATGTCATCTGTCACATTTGTTCAGCCACACGGCCTGTGTTAGAATTGCGGATCATGCGAAACGCGGACTCAGTCTCTGCGTTGGGTTAGCGTGAAATTTGCAGGAAAACAAAAACAGCAAAACCAAACAGAAGCGTGAGCTGCATGATGGTGACAGTTTCAGCTACCTTTTTATTTTCCTTTGGTGTGCCAGTCGTGGGGCTTGAACTCGGGGCCTGGGCGCTGTTCCTGGGTTTCTCCTGAAGGCTAGCACTCTAACCACTAGATACTTGGAGGCTGAAATCTGAGGATAGTCATTCAAAGCCAAGCCAGGCAGGAAAGTCCATGAGTCTCTGAAAAACTACACAGAAAAAGCCAGAAGTGGCGCTGTGGCCCAAGTGGTAGAGCACTACTAGCCTTGAGCACAAAGAAACTCAGGAACAGTACCCAGGCCCTGAGCTCATGGCCCCAGGACCAGCAAAAAAAAAAAAAAAAGAGAAAAAAAAAAAGTAGTTGTCCTTTCCATCACAAAAGCAAATAATATATTTACATATATTTATATTTAAGTCGTTGCCCTTTGATGAGGAACTAACAATTGTATTTTACCTTTGGCAGATTTCACAGAGATGATGAGAGCCCTAGGATATCCACGACATATTTCTATGGAGAATTTCCGCACACCCAATTTCGGACTTGTGTCTGAAGTGCTTCTCTGGCTTGTGAAAAGGTTAGCATGGCATTAGATGCTTCTGGAAGTGACATTGCATTCAAGAGCCATCAGCCAGTCACAACTCTGATTACTTGGAGGTCTTAAATAGATGTATTTTTTTTTTTTTTTTTTTTTTTTTTGGCCAGTCCTGGGCCTGGGACTCAGGGCCTGAGCACTGTCCCTGGCTTCCTTTTGCTCAAGGCTAGTACTCTGCCACTTGAGCCACAGCGCCTCTTCTGGCCGTTTTCTGTATATGTGGTGCTGGGGAATTGAACCCAGGGCCTCATGTATACGAGGCAAGCTCTCTTGCCACTAGGCCATATCCCCGGCCCCAAATAGATGTATTTTTGTAAGCTGACTCCTGAATTTGGTTTTTAAGTCACTATATCAGTTCTTTTTTTTTTTTTTTTTTTGGCCAGTCCTGGGCCTTGGACTCAGGGCCTGAGCACCATCCCTGGCTTCTTCCCGCTCAAGGCCAGCACTCTGCCATTTGAGCCACAGCGCCCCTTCTGGCCGTTTTCCATATATGTGGTGCTGGGAAATCGAACCCAGAGCTTCATGTGTAGGAGGCAAGCACTCTTGCCACTAGGCCATATTCTCAGCCCTTTACTATATTGGTTCTTAGGTAGGGTTGTGCTCCCTTGGTATTTTGTGTTGTTTTGAAGGATTTTTTTGTTTTAAATCTTAGTATCATGGCCAAGTCCTTAGATCCTTATGCTAGCAACTCACTATCCTCTCATTTCTGCTAGATTGACTCATGTTTGTTCTCTTTCTGATAGGTATGAGCCTCAGACTGACATCCCTTCAGACACTGATACTGAACAAGACCGAGTTTTCTTCATTAAGGCAATTGCCCAGTTCATGGTTAGTTCACAATTATTTTGTGGCATTGTGAAATTAAATAAGGAAGGGATGTGTCCTAGGTAGGGCTACTTTGAAATTGAATAATAGAATTTAATTTCTACAACATTACATTGCCAGTTTTCTGCGGCATCATAACCAAAAGTTATTTTATTGAGGAAAGCCAACTTCATTTCTTGTTTATTTTTTAATAAGTAATATATTTTCTGGTTCAAATCTTTTAAAAATGGTATAGAGTAAAATAACTTTCTACCTGTCTACTCTGGGCTCAGTTCTACTTTTTTTGTCAGTTTGTCAGTCATGGGGCTTGAATTCAGGGCATGGGCACTGTCCCTGAGCTCTTTTGCTCAAGGTGCCACAGCTCCACTTCCAGTTTTTGAGTGGTAAATTGGAGATAAGAATCTCATGGGGACTTTTTTCCCCAGGCTGGCTTTGAACCAACATCCTCAGATCTCAGCCTCCTGAGTAGCTAGAATTACAGGCATAAGTACCAGTACCTGGCTCAGTTCTACTCACAATTGCTATTTTAAGTTTCTTTCAGAGCTTCTTTATGCATACCCACACAAACAATATATACTCTTTTTCCATAAAATTTCTTTTACATAACTGCTATAAACCACTGTGTAACATCTTTCTTTTTTTTTCTTTTCCTTTTTTTTTGCCAGTCCTGAGTTTGGACTCAGGGCCCTTTCTGGCCGTTTTCCATATATGTGGTGCTGGGGAATTGAACCCAGGGCCTCATGTATACGAGGCAAGCACTCTTTCCACTAGGCCATATCCCCAGCCCTATTTTGGTGTCTTTTACCAAATTGCTCTCCATCATGGTAAGAGTCATTTGGATGTTTTAACCTTAATTATTGGCAGAAGCTTTTTGGAATTACCTACGTGAGATTTGATTCAGACATTTCATGGAAAGGGCCTTAAACTTTGTGTGTATATATGTCTAAAAACAGGCCACAAAGGCGCATATAAAACTCAACACCAAGAAGCTTTACCAGGCAGATGGGTATGCAGTGAAAGAACTACTGAAGATCACATCTGTGCTTTATAACGCTATGAAGACCAAAGGGATGGAGGGATCTAAAATAGGGGAGGAAGATATTAGCAAGTTCAAGTTTGATCTTGGCTCCAAGGTAAGGATGGTAGAAAGTTTGTGGCTCAGAGATGGTAGTTTACTTCTCAGACTTGGGGATGGGATGTGGCTGACACTTGCAGTTCTTTCTTGCTGCTGAGGACAGGTGGTCAGTTTGTTGCAGTAAATTCATTCAACTATTTGAATAAAGCCTGTTATTTGCCATGTAGTGGTCAAACACTGAGGATGCAGGTGTGAACAAAGAAGACAGAAATAAGGTTTCCATTGCTTAGTTGAGGGAGTCAGACTGAACAGCAGGGGTAAAAGACAGTCCAGTACAGTTATCTTGCTCTGAAAAATAATGAAAAAGGGGCCTAGGACTTGAGGGCCAGGATCTTAATTAGGGTGATTGGAAGGAAGGCTGTCTGGGTTGGATAGCTTCTCAGCAGAGATCTGAGAAAAGAAAGGCCATAGTGGCGAGGGTGGAAAAAATTGTTCCAGGATAAGAATATGCAGTGTGTCTGAGGAACAGCAGCGAGGCCCTGGGAGAGAGGCACAGCAGAGACAGTGACTGACCCTCCAGCCCCTGAAATGCCTTCGGCTTGATTCTCAGGTGAAAAATGGAATTTTGAACAGACAGAGATGGACCTATTAAAAGGGCTCATTCTAGTCAGGCATGGTGGCATGCATGCTACTAGGGAGGCTGAGGCTAGGTGAGTGCTTGAACCTGGAAGTTCAACTGTTGGAGGATATTGGTCAAGTCATCTTCTCTCGCCTGTACCTCCTGTTGCAGATTCAGATTAACCCTGGCTTGACATTTGGTTTCAGAGAGACCAGATGTCCTGAAGTCTGTTCCCAAAGAGTTCCTTGGAGCTCATGGGGGTGGGCTTGGGCCTAAAGGTAATAACTCATCTTAATAGACTGCCTGCTGAGTGTCTATCAAAACCTGTGGTTCCTTTTCTGTTTGCCCTCAAGATCTCAGATTTGAAAGCAGCCAGGCAGCTGGCTTCTGAAATCACCGCCAAAGGAGCATCTCTGTATGACTTGTTGGGAAAGGAGGTCGAGTTGAGGGTAAGCAATGTGCAGATAAAACATGCAGATTGGCTTCCTTACAGAGCTCACCAGATGAGGAAGTATAGATGGATTTTTGTTTCCCTTTCTCCATCTGTGTCCATTTCTATCTGTGTTCTAACATCCCCAATCATCTTTGAAAAGCACAGACTATTACATCAGACTCACTACTCTCAATTTTTAAGTAGTTAGTCCTATTAATAGATTTGATTTTTTCCTTTGTTTCTTGTAAATAGGGTGGGTCCATCCCTAAGGTTCTTAGTTCTTCGAAAACTTGCCATTTCAGCTGAAAATTTAGCAAACTATTAAAAAAGAAAAACTAGGATTGCTGTTTAAGAAATTGAGAAGCCATGGGCTCACACCTGTAATCCTAGCTATGTGGAGGCTGAGATTAGGAGACTACAGTTTCAGGCCAGTTTGAGTATACATGTAAGACTCCCTTCTCAATCACCTACTGAGTGCAGGAGCAGACATGTCATCCTTGCTATGTAGGAGACCCCAAAGGACTGGGGTTTCGGGGCCCATCTAGGCAGAAAAGTACATGAGATTCTATCTCAGTGGAAGAAGATGAATGTAGCAGTATACACCTATCATAGGTATGATGAGAAGTGAAAAATGGATTACAGTTCAGGCACATGCCTAATCAGGAAGCAAGACTTTATGTGGAAAATAACTGAATTCAAGCTGAGAATGTGGCTCAGCAGTAGAGTGCTTGCCTAGCATTCATGAAGCCCTGGGTTTGCTTCCTCAGTACCACATAAACAGAAAAGGCAGGAAGTAGAGCTGTAGCTCAAGTGGTAGAGTGCTAGCCTTGAGCAAAAGTAGCTCTGGGACAGCACCCAGGCCTTGAGTTCAAACCCCAGGACTGGGAAAAAATAAAATAGCCAATCAGGTGCCAGTGACTCACACCTGTAATCCTAGTTACTCAGGAGGCTGAGATCTGAGGATCAAGCTTCAAAGCCAGCTGGGCAGAAAAGTCCCTGTGGAGATTCTTATCCCCAATTCACCACTTAAAAATTGAAAGTGGAGAGAGATGTGGCTCAAAGTGGTAGAGCACAAACCTTGAGCAAAAAAGCTCAGGGACAGCTCCCAGGCCCTGAGTACAAGCCTCATGACCACCAACAACAAAAAATAACCAATTAGGGCTGGGAATGTGGCTTAGTGGTAGAGTGCTTGCCTAGCATACATGAAGTCCTGGGTTTAATTCCTCAGTACCACAGAAACAGAGGAAGCTAGAAGTGGTGCTGTGGCTCAAGTGGTAGAGTGCTAGCCTGGAGCAAAAGAATCTCAAGGACAGTGCCCAGGTCTTGAGTTCAAGCCCAAGAACTGGCAAAAAAAAAAAAAAAAAGAAAAGAGATAGACATGGTTCAGTGGTAGAACACGTGCCTAGCAAGTATGAGGCTCTGAGTTCAAAAATAAAGGAAAAAGAAATAAAACTAATTGCAAATCACCTTGGGGGCTGGGAATATGGCCTAGTGGCAAGAGTGCTTTCCTTGTATACATGAAGACCCGGGTTCGATTCCCCAGTACCACATATATAGAAAACGGCCAGAAGTGGCACTGTGGCTCAAGTGGCAGAGTGCTAGCCTTGAGTAAAACGAAGCCAGGGACAGTGCTCAGGCCCTGAGGCAAGCTCCAGGGATGGCAAAAAAAAAAAAAATCACCTTGGATATTTTTTTCTTTTGGTGTCAGAGATTGAACCCGGGACCTTGAGCGTGCTAAGTATGTATTCTATACTGACTAAACTCCCAGCCTCTGTAATGAAATGGAGAGTTAGTCCATCAGCTGCATAGAGATCTAGCAACATTGTTTTTGAAAACTACTAATGGTGGTGTAGACCTATATTCCTACCAACTGGAGAGGTAGAAGGAGGAGTTGAAGGCTAGCCCAGGCAAAGTTCACAAGACTCTTACTTCAAAAACAAAATTAAAAGGATAGGGGGCATAGCTTTTACATAGCTTTTCTAAATGCAATATCCTGGGTTCAGGCCCCAATACAGGGAGGGACAGGGGTGGGAAAAACTTTTTTGAGTAGGCAAAGATGGTACACACCTGTAATTCCAGTTACTTGGGAGGCTGGGCATGCAAGATTTTGAGTTCAGAACCAGTCTGAGCAACATGGCAGGGCTCCATCTTAAAAAAAAAAAAAAAAAGTTGGCAATCAATGGTGGTGGCAGGGGGTGGGGGGCCAGATTCTTGCTGAAAGAATGTGTAAATTGTTTGTTTCCCCTAGGAACTGAGAACAGAAGCCATTGCCAGGCCACTGGAAATCAATGAGACTGAGAAAGTGATGAGAGTTGCAATAAAAGAGATTTTGGTAAGATTTCATTTCTTTTTACTCAGACACAGTCAGTCATAAGCCATCAGTACCCAGCTGTGCCAGGAATTCAAAACAATTTCCTGCCTGCACAGGACAGAACCAGGTATGTCTAGTAACGAACAGTATTTCAAGGAGAATTTAGAGGATTGGTAGGACACGTATTGTTTCCCCCTCAGAAATAAATGAGAGCAGTTTATCATTGTATTAAATATTGAGTAGTTTTAATAATTGCATAATTTTCAATTCTTCAATAATTTTAGTGGTTACTGCTCTATTTAGCCAACTTTTTTCTTTGGTTAGTTGTAAGGCTTGAACTCTGGGCCTGGGCACTGTCCCTGAGCTCTTCAGGTCAAGAGTAGCACTCTACCACTTGAGCCACAGCACCACTTTTGGTTTTCTGGTAGTTAATTGGAGATGAGAGTCTCACAGACTTTCCTGCCTCGGCTGGCTTTGAACCACGATCCTCAGATCTCAGCCTCTGAGTAGCTCGGATTACAGGTGTGAGCCACCAGTGCCTAGCTTATTTAACCAATTTCTTCTGTGAATTTAAATTATTTCCAGGTTTTCTCTATGTGTATATGCATGTGGGGGGGGTGCACACACTCTTCTTGCCATATTTCTTTGTTTTCCTGGGCAGAAACACCCACTTTTCATGAAAATATTTTTTCTGGATCTATATGGCATTCTCCCCTGGAACTAGTTGGTTAAAAGAGTCATTGCTGGTGACCATGTGTATGTTGTTTGCTTTTGTGTTTATTCAATATGACATTACTATCTTCATACTCAGGATGTGGTCCTCACAGACCCTTTGTCTCAATTAATTCCTGTTAAATGTAGGCACAGGTTCAGAAGACTAAAGACCTGCTCAATAATGTGGCATCTGATGAAGCTAATTTAGAAGCCAAAATTGAAAAGAGAAAGCTAGAACTGGAAAGAAATCGGAAGCGACTACAGACTCTACAGAGCGTCAGGTATATGTGAACACCTGAGTGGGTAGTGAGTGTGAATAGAAAGGTGTTTTTGAAAATTGAACAGAGACTGAGAGAATGTTGATGGCATTACTTCTTAAAGCAGCCATCCAGCCTGGTGTAAGGGGATTGCATCACACAATGCACACGCATGCACAGGTGCTGCTGTCTCAAGGCTGCTACATTCCTTCTTTTAGTATGCTTTCAGTGTGCCTGGAAAATGGCTTAATTCTCGAGCTACCTTTAAGATTTCATGGTTTCTTGAATGTAGGTGAAGTAAGTAAATCCAGATGGCATAAGCTATACAAAGCTTAGTCTTCTGAGATCATGACATAAAATCAGGTAAAGACAACATATTCCCTTATCTTGACTTTATAGATCTATCTTTCTTCCTTCCTTCCTTCCTTCCTTCCTTCCTTTTCTTTCTTTCTTTCTTTCTTTCTTTCTTTCTTTCTTTCTTTCTTTCTTTCTTCCTTCCTTCCTTCCTTCCTTCCTTCCTTTTTTTTATGCCAGTCCTGGGGCTTGAACTCAGAACCTGAGTACAGTCCCTGGTTTCTTTTTGTTCAAGGCCAGCACTCTACCACTTAAGCCACAGCACTACTTCTGGCCTTGTCTGTTTATGTGGTGCTGAGGAATTGAACCCAGGGCTTCATACATGGTAGGCAAGCACTCTACCACTAAGCCACATTCCCAGCCCCCTTTCTTTCTTTCTTTTTGCCAGTCCTGGGGTTTGAACTCAGGGCCTGAGCACTGTCCCTGACTTCTTTTTGCTCAAGGCTAGCACTCTATCTCTTGAGCCACAGTGCCACTTCCAGCTTTTTCTGTTTATGTGGTGCTGAGGAATCAAACCCAGGGCTTCATGTATGCTAGGCAAGTACTCTGCCACTAAGCCACATTCCCAGCCCCTCTTTCCTTCTTTCTTTTTTTTTTTTTTTTTCTGTCATGGGGTTGAATTCAGGGCCTGGGTGCTGTCCTGTCCCTGAGCTCTTTTGGTCAAGGCTAATGCTCTACCACTTTGAGCCACAGCTCCACTTTCAGTTTTCTGGTGGTTAATTGGTGATAAAGAGTCGTAGGGGCTGGGGATATGGCCTAGTGGCAAGAGTGCTTGCCTCGTATACATGAGGCCCTGGGTTCGATTCCCCAGCACCACATATACAGAAAACGACCAGAAGCGGCGCTGTGGCTCAAGTGGTAGAGTGCTAGCCTTGAGCGGGAAGAAGCCAGGGACAGTGCTCAGGCCCTGAGTCCAAGGCCCAGGACTGGCAAAAAAAAAAAAAAAAGAGAAAAGAAAAGAAATCATCAGGTGGGTGCAGCGCCGCTTCTGGCCGTTTTCTGTATATGTGGTGCTGGGGAATCGAACCTAGGGCCTCGTGTATCCGAGGCAGGCACTCTTGCCACTAGGCCATATCCCCAGCCCTCTCTTCTTCTTCTTTTTTTTGGTCAGTCATGGGGCTTTAGCGCTGGGTCTGGGCCCTGTCCCTGAGCTCTTCAGCTAAGTCTGGCACTCTACTACTTGAACCACAGCACCACTTCCGGTTTTCTGGTGGCTAATGAGTCTCATGGACTTTCCTGCCCACTCTGGCTTTGAACCGTGATCCTCAGATCACAACCTCCTGAGTAGCTACGATTACAGGCATGAGCCATTGGTGCCAGGCTGATGATTTCTTATCTGTCAGCAATTTATTTATTTTTCTTTCATTTTTTCAGTACTGGTGTTTGAACTCAGGGCCTTACACTTGCTTAGCTTCCTTGGTAGGCAGTTGCTTTACCACTCGAGCTGTGCCTCCAGCCTGTCTTTTTGCAGATTTTCTTTTTAGATAAGAGTCTTGTTTTTTTGTCTGCCTGGGCTGCCTTTGAACCTTGATGTCTGGAGCTCAAATTCCTCAGTAGCTAGGATTAAGATGTGAGCCACCAGCATCCAGATTTATCTTTCTTCTGACTATATCTCACTGGACACTAGACACTAGAGAAGGCTAATAGAACACTTTCTAGGATAAGCCTTAGAAGTGTAATTTAAAAGATTATGAATTATTTTTAGCATATATATACCCACATGTATACATACATATGCTCATAATCATACTATATGTATACAATATATATCACATATATACATGTCTATATAGACATATCACACATACATATGCATATGTGTATGTGGGGGGGGGTGTTTGCTTTTTTTGCCAGTCCTGGCATTTAGGGCCTGGGTATTGTCCCTGAGCTTCTTTTGCTCAAGGCTATCACTTGAGCCACAACACCACTTCCAGCTTTTTCTGTATATGTGGTACTGAGGAATCAAACCTAGGGCTTCATGCATTCTAGGCAAACACAATACCACATTCCCAGCCTATGTGTATGTTTTATTTTTTTTTATTTATTATTATTTTTTTTTGGCCAGTCCTGGGCCTTGGACTCAGGGCCTGAGCACTGTCCCTGGCTTCCTTTTGCTCAAGGCTAGCACTCTGCCACTTGAGCCACAGCGCCCCTTCTGGCCGTTTTTCTGTATATGTGGTGCTGGGGAATCGAACCCAGGGCCTCATGTATACAAGGCAAGCTCTCTTGCCACTAGGCCATATCCCCAGCCCCCTATGTGTATGTTTTGTAAGAGATAATGTCTCACTGTATTGACCAAGCTAATCTCCAAACACCTGAGCTCAAGTGCTCCTCTTCTTTCTACTTCCAGAAGACCTAGATAAGGGCTTCCTAAAATAAACTGAGAAAGTGGAACTGTACTAAGGGAACAGTTGTCTGGTTTGATTTCAGAGAAGAAAAGTTGAAGAGAATAAAATTATAGTCCCAAGGGAGGGAGCACTATTTAAAATCACTTGCCTATAATCATAGCACTGGAGAAACTAAGGCAGGAGAGTGAGCCTGAGGCTAGTGTGGGCTACATCAGCCAGGCTCAAACAAACCCACTGACTATAGAATCTGGCATTTTAGCCAGAAGAAAGGATTACTGAGCTGTCAGGTATGATGGAAGGACTGACCTCAGATTTATATTAGAGGAGGAAAATGGAGAAGTGCTAGGTAATCACACACCTTCGCACTTTTGATAGATCTAGTGGCCATCTGAGCTCCGAAATTTTATTGTTCCTACACCCAGATGTGATGGGGTTCTAGGTTATTGCCTCACATTAGCCACTTTCATAAGAAAGCCAAGCCACATGCTAATAGTTCACAACTGTAATCCTAGCTACTCAGGGGCTAAGATTAGGAGGATTGCAATTCAAAGGCATTCTAGGCAGAAAGGTCTGTGAGACTATGCAGGTATGGTTGAGGTACAACACCAGCCTATTGAACAAGTAGAGCAAGTTCAAGGCTCTGAGTTCAAGTCCCAGTACTGAAGGTTCAGTGAAATGAAGAGGCAAAACTCTCTTTATAAATCAGGTACACAGCCAAAGCTCATTGCCTGTGAGATGGCCTTCTAAGTGTGAGAACGAGATGGCCTTCTAAGTGTAAGAACGCAGTTCTGTGCTTTGCAGTTCTTCTCTTCAGTTCTGTTTTCTGAAGTTCTGTGGTTCTGTACTCCATAAAGCAGTTATCTGAATTATAGAAGATCTTCTGTAATTAAAGATTTCCAAAGGGCTGGGGATATAGCCTAGTGGCAAGAGTGCCTGCCTCGGATACACGAGGCCCTAGATTCGATTCCCCAGCAACATATATACAGAAAATGGCCAGAAACGGCGCTGTGGCTCAAGTGGCAGAGTGCTAGCCTTGAGCGGGAAGAAGCCAGGGACAGTGCTCAGGCCCTGAGTCCAAGGCCCAGGACTGGCCAAAAAAAAAAAAAAAAGGTTTCCAAAGAAAGCCGTAGTAGCCTTTGAAATTTTAAGTACCAATTTCAAGCTGTTGCATACTTATTAGCATTTCTCATTTTATTTCTTTTCCTCATTGTAGGCCAGCCTTTATGGATGAGTATGAGAAGATTGAGGAAGAATTACAAAAGCAGTATGACATTTATCTGGAGAAATTTCGGAATTTGGCTTACCTGGAACAGCAACTCGAGGACCATCATAGGATGGAGCAAGAGAGGTTTGAAGTGAGTCCTGTACAGATCACTCCGTGGGTGCATTATCTGCACTTGGTGACATGTCAGTCTATAAATATGTGGAAGCAGTACTACTCTCTGAGGATTGCTTACATAATTCTTATTTTGCTGGAAGTCAGATTTTAATATGTTATCATCAGGGCCTGGTCAGTAACTGCAGAGTCACATGGTGCTCTGTCTGAGAGGGCCTGTGCTTGCTCTGCTGTTGCCATATAAAATTCATAACAAGGGGCTGGAGATATGGCCTAGTGGCAGGAGTGCTTGCCCCGTATACATGAAGCCCTGGTTCAATTCCCCAGCACCAGAGATACAGAAAAACGGCCAAAAGTGGCGCTGTGGATCAAGTGGCAGAGTACTAGCCTTGAGCAAAAAAAAAAAAGAAGCCAGGGACAGTGCTCAGGCCCTGAATCCAAGCCCCAGGACTGGCAACAAACAAACAAAACAAAACAGAAATAACGATTTGCAAGTGCATTTTATTCTGCGCTAGTCCCCTGAAGTTATGTAGCTGGTCTTGAGTACAGATCTAAAAACTTGCTTGGTCAGTTTACTTAAAGCAAAGTCCTGCTTAACAAATCACCCAGTTCATTGGGAACTGCTTTATTAAGAGAAATGGCAGCCCGGCACCGGTGGCTCATGCCTATAATCCTAGCTACTCAGGAGGCTGAGATCTGAGGATCGCAGTTCAAAACCAAGCTGCACAGGAAAGTCCGTGAGACTCCTTATTTCCAATTAACCACCAGAAAACCAGAAGTGGTGCTGTGGCTCAAGTGGTAGAGTGCTAGCCTTGAGCTGAAGAACTCAGGGACAGTGTCCAGGCCCAGAGTTCAAGCACCACGATGGGCAAAAAGTAAAAAGAGGAATGGTAGTTCGTCAATTGATTGTAAGATGCATGGTCTAGAACCAGCCATTTAGTATGTCAGATCTCAAGTTAATAAATGTGGAATTCAGGGCTGGGGATATGGCCTAGTGGCAAGAGTGCTTGCCTCGTATACATGAGGCCCTGGGTTCAATTCCCCAGCATCACATATACAGAAAATGGCCAGAAGGGGCACTGTGGCTCAAGTGGCAGAGTGCTAGCCTTGAGCAAAAAGAAGCCAGGGACAGTGCTCAGGCCCTGAGTACAAGCCCCAGGACTGGCCAAAAAAAAAATGTGGAATTCAGAGAAAAGGAATTGGATCAAGGGGGGGGTGTGTGTGTGTGTGTGTGTGTGTGTGTGTGTGTGTGTGTGTGTGTGTGTGTGTGTGTGTGTGTGTGTATGTGTGTGTGTGTGACCAGAGCTTGACCTCAGGACCTTTTAGTTGGCTTTTTTCTTCATAGCCAATGTGTGTGTGTGTGTGTGTGTGTTACCAGAGCTTGACCTCAGGACCTTTTAGTTGGCTTTTTTCTTCATAGCCAATGTGTGTGTGTGTGTGGGTGTGTGTGTGTGTTACCAGAGCTTGACCTCAGGACCTTTTTTCTTCATAGCCAATGCCCTTCCATTTGAGCAAAGCCTCCAGTCCAGCTTTTTTGTTGATTAATTAGAGATTAGTCAGTATTTCAGACTTTTCTGATTTTTGCTTTGAACCATGATTCTCAGATCTCAGCTTCCTGAGTAGCTTGATTATAGGTACAAGACACCTGCACCCAGTTCCAATTACTTGTTTCTGGGTTTTTTTGTTGGGTTTTTTTTTTTTTTTTTGGCCAGTCCTGAGGTTGAACTGAGGGTCTGGACACTGTCCTGCGCTTCTTTTGCTCAAGGCTAGCACTCTATCACTTGAGCCACAGTGCTACTTCCTGTTTTTTTTCTGTTTAACTGGTACTGAGGAGTCAAGCCCAGGACTTTATGCATGCTAGGCAAGCACTCTACCACTGAGCCACATTCCCAGCCCACTTTTTAATTTTTTGTCCTTTAGAAATCTTTCTGCTTACCCTGAGAACAGTTATTCAAAATTCACATTTATGGTGAACTTGGTTTTTAGCTTTCCTTTCTCATGCTGTCCTTGATCCTTGGTCAAGGATCAGCTAGCTTACAAACTGGGCAAGTGACTTAGGAAAAGTTATTTGGTTGTTGTGCAGGGCTAACTGGGAGTAACTGACAAATCCATATGGACTCAAGTTGTATCTTGAGTTTTTTACCACAGCTGTGTGACGGAGTCACACAGAAAAATAGGTCAGACACATCCTGAGAGCATTGGAAAGAACCTAGCATTTAGGATGTTTTAAATACTGTGAAGCTGGGAAAGAACCATACAGAAGCAGTGAACAGACCAGCCCTGGGTTCAGAGAGTGCAGAGAGACCTGCCTCAGAATTGTGAGTCAGGGTAAGAGACCCAGGACACTTCTGAGAGGCCTCTAATCCCAGCTCCTGTCACAAATATTCTTCTCTTGTTCTATACACACCTGTTCTCTCAAAATAGCAGCACTTTCTTTTCAGTATTTAGAGCATCACCCAAAGTTTAAGAACCAGTTTTCCCACCTATTTTTTCTCTTGATAATCAGGAGTGTGAGTGTGTGTGTGTGTGTGTGTGTGTGTGTGTGTGTGTGTTGCTTGGCCTGTATGTGTACATCAGTGTTCCCTGCTTAATCAGAGCCACATTGGGGGAACAGAGGACCTGAAGTAGTCTCACCTCCTAGCCCCGCCCCAGGAGCTAAGGAGTTCCTTTTTTCTCTTCCCTTGCTGACCTGACCATTAGTGTCTTTCAGTTTGGAGAGGGGTGTAGGCAAAACCTTGAATAACATTCATGCATTCTTTTGGAGCTTGCTGCTGACTGCCCATGAGGAAATGGAGACAGGGTCAGCTGTGTTGCTCAGTTCTTTTGGCAGTGACAGGGTGTGGTAGAAAGAGCAAGGGTGAGGCCAGTACAGCGCTTCTGAGCCACCTCCACTTCCACAGGCCTGCCAGGTGACTGCAGACAAGGGTACAGGTTTGGGGATGGTAAGAGTTGCTCAGGCAAACTTAAGATCTTTTCTTGTTCTGTGTCACAAATATTCCAGGACTTACACTGATAAGGAATAAAACCATCTGCCAAAGATCATCACTTCTGAATCTTTATTTCCTCTTCTCAGGAAGCTGAAAATACTCTCCGTCTGATGCAGAACAAGCTAAAGGAAGAGGAAAAGCGGCTGCTCAAGAGTGGAAGTAAGGCTGTTTCCAACCTTGGCAAGTTACATATTTTAAAGTATTTACCTACATATTATGTATTCCTGAGCACTGTCCTTGAGCTTTTGTGATAAAGGCTAGCACTCTACCACTTAATCCACAGCTTCATTATGGCTTTTTTTTTTTTTTTGCCAGTCCTGGGCCATGAACTTGGGGCCTGAGCACTGTCCCTGGCTTCTTTTTGCTCAAGGCTAGCACTCTGCACTTGAGCCACAGCACTATATAGAAAATGACCATTTTCTATATATGTGGTGCTGGGGAATCAAACCCAGGGCTTCATGTATTAGAGGCAAGCACTCTTGCCACTAGGCCATATTCCCAGTGCCTCATTCTGGCTTTTTGATAGTTGGAGATAAGAGTCTCACAGACTTTACTGCCTGGACTGTCTTTGAACCACGATCTTCAGATCTCAGCCTTCTGAGTAGTGGGGATTATAGACATTAGCCACTGGCATCCAGCCACTTTCATCTTTCTTTCTTTTTCTTTTTCTTTTTTATTGCCAGTTCTGGGCCTTGGACTCAGGGCCTGAGCACTGTCCCTGCCTTCTTTTTGCTCAAGGCTAGCACTCTGCCACTTGAGCCACAGCGCCACTTCTGGCTTTTTCTTTATATATGTGGTGCTGAGGAATCAAACCCAGGGCTTCATGTATATGAGGCAAGCACTCTTGCCACTTGGCCATATTCCCAGCCCTGCTCTTTTCTTTGTCTCCTTGTGTTCCTGCCAGGTAATGATGACTCAGACATAGACATCCAGGATGATGATGAATCTGACAGTGAGCTGGAGGAAAGACGGCTGTCCAAGCCTAGGACGGCCATGGAGGTGCTCATGCAAGGTAGTATGGCTTCTTTGTTTGGCCTTGTTCCCTATGCCCTGAGCAAGGCTAGGGCAGGCTCCTCAGTCCTGAGCTCATAGCACCCTAACTCTGGAAGCTGTCTCTGCTCCAGTTTGTCCCTCCCTGAGTAAGAACCTGGTTCTTTTTTTTTTTTTTAATATCATTGAAAGATTTTATTGAGTGATACTCTTAGGTATAGTTATGGGAATGATTCATTGTGTCAAAGGTGCAAAGTGGCTAAACAATGTTATGACTGGTTTTCTGAAGTTTTCATCTTTACTTTTTGACAGTGCTGGGGCTTGAACTTTGGGCCAAGGCACTGTCGCTGAGGTTATGTGGCTCAAGGCTAAGGCTCTACTGTTTGAGCCACAGTGCCACTCTGGCATCTTCTGTGCAGCTTACAGGAGATGTGAGTCTCTGAGACTCCTTCCCTGGCCTGGTTTGGAACAACGATCCTCAGATCTCTGTCTCCTTGCACCAGGTGCAGGTGAGGGTTTGTGACATTTTCCTTTTAACATAGGGACTCCTCTCTTAGGATCCTTAACTGCAATCCCAGAAAAAGAATTTCTGGACAATTCACAGTGATAAGGAAACTTGGCTGAATTCTACTGAGGAAGTAAACAAGGCAGTAGACAAAAAGCAGACAGAAATGCAGAAAGCGAGGGCACACTCTTAGCAGAGTGGGGGTTCTGCTTTGGAGAGACAGAAACAGGCAGTTCCTTGGTTCTTGAGACTATTAGTAGGGTAAAGGCAGGGGGTGTGACTTTAACTTTGTGCCAAGATGGGTGTTTTCTCTTTGCCCTAATCACTCCTGGTGTTAGGTCCTGAGTTTCTGGGTGTTTGAGGCTCTCTTGGCAGATGGAACCCATCCTGTCATGGAGCAGAAGAACCTGGTTCTTAATGGCTCCGTGGCATCATCACCTCTAATACCTGTTGTCTGGAGAATTTCCTGTTCATACCTGTGGGCTGGAATGTTTCATGGAGACCACAAAAACACACCACCTCTGCCACTGTACTCTATCCTGCCTTGTGTCTTCAATTGTTCTTAGTGTGATTACATCTAAGACCTAGAAATTAGTTAGTGCACAGAGAAGGGATCATATGAGCATCTCTCCCTTAGAAAACAATTTTTCTAATTTCTATTGTCTCACACTTGAAACTTTCCTGGAGTCTTTATCATGGCCTATTCCCACCCTTGGGAGCCCCAGGTACAACCACACATAGACACATGCAATCAAACATAGTGCAAAGATCACCTGAAGTCCTTTAAACCTTTAGGACCAGAAAATCTATGTGATTCTTTAACTGCTGTTTCTAAAAGTATATTGTAACTCCCAATGTCAGTAAATATAGATCTGTTTCATTCTTTTCAGTGGCTGTGTCATATTGCAGGCTGACCTCAAACTCAGCCTGCCACATGCTTGAATTACAGACAGATTTATTTATTTATTTATTTATTTTGGGCCAGTCCTGGGCCTTGGACTCAGGGCCTGAGCACTGTCCCTGGCTTCCTTTTGCTCAAGGCTAGTACTCTGCCACTTGAGCCACAGCGCTACTTCTGGCCGTTTTCTGTATATGTGGTGCTGGGGAATCGAACCCAGGGCCTCATGTATACGAGGCAAGCTCTCTTGCCACTAGGCCATATCCCCAGCACCCAGACAGATTTATTTATTTAATATTTTGCCAGTCTTGGGGATTAAACTGAGGGCCTGGGCACTGTCCTTGAACTTCTTTTGCTCAAGGCTACCACTTGAGCCACAGTGCCACTTCCTGCTTTTTCTGTTTATGTGATACTGCGGAATTGAACCCAGGGTTTCATGCATGTTGGCCACGCACTCTACCACTAAGCCACATTCCCAGTGTTTGTTTTTTTAATACTTAATAACTTTAAGGAATAAAATTATGATCCTTTAATCATTTTATATTATCTTTTTGTTTCTTATGAGCTACAATAAATTTATTAGTTTGTTCATAGTTCTGATTAGTTGGACACTACTTAAGTAAGCTTTTTACTGTGGTTTTTTCCTTTTCCCAATTTTATAAGTTCAAAGTCCATTTTCTAAATTGTTTTTCAAGGTTTTCATGGTTTTCTAATGCTTTGGCTTTTTTGTTTTTGGTTTTTTATTTCAGGAAGACCCAGCAAGTGCATCGTGGGCACAATGCAAGGTGGAGACTCCGATGATGACGTGAGTCCCAACCATTCCCCTCTGTGCTTCTGTGCCTTCTACTCTTGGGCTGTGCACGTAGACTAGATTAGCTCAGGAGCTGCTGGCAACCCAAATCCATCTGTTCTTAACCTAAGTGCTTGGCTTAGTTTGTGCCAGAGTTTATCCTCTGAAAGGGTCGGACTCTTCTTGGCTTGTCAGTGGTTGATTTCTCATTTCATACCAATATGCTTGCCCTACTTTTTTTGCCTTCTCACTGTTCTTTCCATTCTTGCTTTCCAAAGATGGAAGCAGCACCAGCTCTTTTAGGTAAATGCAAGACTCCCAGCTCCAGGAAGCAGGTTGGTCTTCTGTTTTGCCTCGTCTGTTTATGGTGTGTGTCCGCCTGCTTAGGGCCAGCAGAACTAGTGTCCAGGGTGGTGTGTCCTGTCTGTTGGGTGAGAAGACATTGAGACTAGATCCCACAGTGAGAGGCAGAATGGCCTCAAGGCCCCTGTGCTAAGGACGAGGGTAAACACCAAGGCCAGTGACAAGAAATGTGGTGAAGAGTCAACAGACCCTTGACCTGTAACTGAGAAATGAAGGGACAGTGCTGACCAGCTCTCTCAGCTCCATCCTGGGGGAAGAATATGGATAAGGTCCTCTGCCCAGACTAAAGTTCAGAATGGTGATGCCTTGAGCTTTGATGGGTGGATAGCTGACTGGAGAGCTTTAGGAAGAGAAAGTAGCAGAGGACAGAATTGTTCCTGACAGGGCAATTGGGATATACCTTCTGTTGCTATGGGCCTTTGTCCTACTCAGTTCCCTGTACTGGAAGTGGCTGGACAGGTGCTGTCCCAAAACCAGCTGTTGGGGATTAGCCTGTGCTCAGGGCATAATGCTGGTGGCTGCACAGGGCCTTTTCTTTAACTCTTATCAAGGATTTATATTACTCAGTATAACCGGGTAAAAGTAGAGGGAAATAAAAAAATAAGAGAGAAAAAAATTTCCTGCTCCCTGTTCAGGAAATGGAAATTGAAGCCGGCCTCTGCTATCTAAGTACCACAGAGCAGAGCATTACCAGCATCTACAGGAACAAGCTGTCAGCCAGGATGGCAGGCTGCAGGAAGGACTGGGCCTTAAATTCCTAGGCTATGATCTGTAGCGAGGCAGGGAGATCTCTGTAACAATAACCCTTGTCAACAGGGAGGACGTGGATGTTGCCCTCTGTGCATGCATGCTGCCCACCTGCGTGTGAAGCAGAGGGGGTCTGGCCTGGAGCTCGTGGTGCCTGGAAAGCGGAGCCTGGCCTCTGTTGCATTTGCTTATGTGCATCAGCAGTGTTGCATTGCTTATTTCCTTCAAGGAAGCAGCCCCCTGAGCATAAGCAGCCCTTCACATTGGCATAGCTACCCCACATTCATCTGTTGAGTCCTGTCATGTGCCAGGCACTGTTACAGATGATGGAGAACACAGCAGGAAACAGAAACACAGCCTCTGCCTTTAGGACACAGTCCAGTGATGACAGGCAGACATACCTCAGTCATAGGTGTTAGGAAGAAAAGCAAAGCAGGATGGGAATGTCTAATACAGTGCCATTGGAGCAGGGGCTCCGATGAAGGGAGGTGGCTGCATGGGCGAGGAGGCTCTTGTTGTGAGGAGCAGTGATAGGGATAGAAGGAACTGGCTAGAGCTCTAAGAGGTGGAGCGGCATTGCCACATCTTCCTGCTCAACTCTCCTGTTAATTTCAGAGCTCTGTAGGATGCGGTAAGGAACCAGCATTTTTTTCAGAGTGGGGCCAGCCTGTGCCAAAGAATTGTAAGATGGCAACAACAGCAGCCATGTAGGTCACAGGTGACAGTGGATCAACCTCAGGCAACGACAGTAGATTCTGGATATGGTTCTGGAGTTGGACCCATCATGTTTTATAAATTGATTGTACAGGGGCTGGGAATATGGCCTAGTGGTAGAGTGTGTGCCTCATGTAAATTGATTGTACACAGGGTGTTGAAGGAGAAGAGAGAAAGAGAGCTCAGTTGTGGCTCAGCTGAAGGCATAGGATTTTCATTTCCTTAGGCAACAAATTGAGGAGGGGATGGGAGAGGCCAGATCAAGAGTTGGATTTTGGGGGCTGGGAATATAGCATAGTGGCAAGAGTGCCTGCCTTGTATAGATGAAGCCCTGGATTTGATTCCTCAGCAACACATATATAGAAAAGGCTAGAAGTGGCGCTGTGGCTCAAGTTGGCAGAGTGCTAGCCTTGAGCAAAAAAAGAAACCAGGGACAGTGCTCAGGCCCTGAGTTCAAGCCCTAGGACTGCCCCCCCCAAAAAAAAGAGTTGGATTTTTAACATTCTGTGGTAAGCTGCCTGTTACACAGCCACATGCCAGCATGGAGTGGCCAGTTAAAATTCAAACATGGAATCTGTGTGGTAGATAGGAGTGCATTGCTTAGGACCACAGGAAGAGAAAAGGCCCTAGCCTCCAGCTGCCTCTGTACTACAGAAGTCAGGGAGAGAAAGAGGGTCAGACGGGGGCTGAGCAGACAATGGCAGGGAGCTAGGATGAGAGGTGGGACCAGCACGGGTGCCCTAGAGAACCAGGATTCAGAGAAAAAGGGGTGACAAAGTGAAGATTGTGGAGCTCACTGAAGTGGAATCCTCAGAATGTTTTGGTTTTAATAGAATGGTTTTTGGAATAGGGGTGAAAGCCTGGTTCACATATACCTAAGAGGGGCACAAGCAGAATAGATAGGAGGGTGGCTTCATGGAGGAACTCTGTGATGGGGCAGACAGCTGGAGAGAATGGCTGGGTGAGATTCCTGGTTTTCTGAAGAAGGAAATGACAACACGAGTATATGCTAGCATATGTGGGCACAGGATTTGCCAATGTAAAGCCGGCCCTTCATTGGTCTCTCTGGATCTGGATGTTGAAGACTCCTTCACTTTGCTCTCAAACTCACTGCCAGTGCTGCTTTCCATCTCTCCCGGGAAGGAGCTCCCCACCAGGCTGTCTGTGGTGTCCCTGGGCTCCCCTAAGCCAAGCAGTACCAAGGACCCTCAGTGCTTGTCCAAGGTGTACTTGAGACACACCTAGAAAGCCAACCATGAGCCATTGCACATTGGAACTTGAGTTACTACTGGTTAGCCAGTCATTCTTGTGGATATATTCTAGCTGGCAGAGCCCACTGTGCCACCATAGCTTGATTGCCACTCTGCCCAGCTCTTCTCCAGTATGGATGGCACTGGTTACCTAGACACAGTAAAGAATGAGGCAGGCTCTCTCAAGATATTATAACACAACAGGACCCCCATACCATGGTTTCTCTATAGGAAGACTCGGAGGACAGTGAAATAGATATGGACGATGACGAAGATGATGATGATGACTTGGAAGATGAGAGCATTGCTCTCTCACCAACTAAGCCTAATCGAAGAGTCCGGAAACCTGAGCCTCTAGATGAAAGTGACAATGACTTCTGATTCTTGCCAAGGGACCTAGGCAGATTGAGAGCCTCAGACTTGTATGTAAATGGTAAGCCAGAAGGCTGGGAAGATAACATGTATTGTGTTCACTATGACATTGATTTGAAAACAGATTTCTTTCTGCTTTACCTTCCTATTTATACTCTATGAAGCATAAATAAGAACTGAAGCAAACCTCAGAGATGATTTCCTTTTGCCTTCTTTCTCTCTTAATACTTGGGATGTGCATATGTGTTAAGTAATTTAAATCCATGGGACAAAAGCTTGACGAGAAATACAGGGTAGATAACATAAGTTTGGTAACATTTCCTCTAAGAGTCTGGCAGACCTGGGGCCGGGATTTAGCACAGGATTCATATTAGGAATTGTTGGGTAACATATATCTGTTAATCACTTGCACAGTTTGGAACATGGATTGTACATGGGCTTTTGACTGTGCTTTTGTTCCATTTTATAATCTTTTTATTCTTATTTTTATTTTATTTATTTATTTTGCCAGTCCTGGGCCTTGGACTCAGGGCCTGAGCACTGTCCCTGCTGCCACTTGAGCCACAGCGCCACTTCTGGCCATTTTCTATATATGTGGTGCTGGGGAATCAAACCCTGGGCTTCATGTATATGAGGCAAGCACTCTTGCCACTAGGCCATATTCCCAGCCCCCATTTTATAATCTTTTCTGCATGCTCACAATACCAAGAATTAGATGAACCTTAACTAAAATTTTCTGAGACATTCATTAAGTTTAATTTCCTTAAATATTAAGCAATACAGACACTCCAGATTCCAGTAAGCCAGGAAGACAGAATATGTCAGTTTATCTTTCCTCTCCTGAAATTCCTCTAAAATGGAAGGTAGGGAAAAAATTAAGAAATTCTGAGGAGGCAAAATCACAAAGTTAACAAGGACTAGAACAGAAACCAGAGTGAAGGAGACAGCATCAATATTTTTGGGCCTGAAAAACAGATGCTGACTTTAGAGCTGGGGAAGTTGAGACCTTAGGCTCATCTCAAATAGAACTGAGTCTGAAATGAAAAATGTGAAAGATGAAGTTGACACCAGTGATGTGCTCCTGGGTAAATATTACGCTTAAGACTCAGTGATTTGAAACTGACCAAAATTGAAAGTAACAGACTGATTTATTGGTGTGTGTGTGTGTGTGTGTGTGTGTGTGTGTGTGTGTGTGTGTCTTGGGTGTTTTGTTGTTGTTTTTTTGCCAGTCCTGGGCCTTCAACTCAGGGCCTGAGCACTATCCCTGGCTTCCTTTTGCTCAAAGCTAGCACTCTGCCACTTGAGCCACAGTGCCACTTCTGGCCTTTTCTATATATGTGGTGCTGAGGAATCGAACCTAGGGCTTCATGTATACAAGACAAGCACTCCTGCCACTAGGCCACATTCCCAGCCCCAGACTGATTTATTGTCTCAATTCCACATTCACCTTTCAGCCTGCTTGGTGCTAAGGCACCTAGACCTTGTAAATATTTCTTCTTTGCCAGTAAGCAAGCTGTGAAGCCTCATCAGTGGGGTGCTAGAGACATTTAACCAGTGAAGCACCCCCTTTTAGTTCTAAATAGGCTTGCTTTCCAGTCTCAGCAGAGTATTTTCTCCATGCCTTCTCCTTTGGGCTCCTGGCTACTGCAGCTTTCTGTTCTGCATAGCTGTCTCAGAGATAGTGCAGAGCAACAACTTAAAAAGTATTGAAAGGAAGAAAAAATACAGTCAGCCCAGAATTTTGTACCCAGCACAATGTTCCTTAAAAACAATCATGATACTGTGAGACCTGTGTAAACATATCTGCAATTTCCAAGTAATGTTCTTCATAGATGAGTTTTGCTTGTGGGTTGTTTTTTTTTCTTTTCCTCCAGTCTAGATTGCATTAGGTATTAGGCCTTTTTCACCTCTTTCATTTGAGACATCATGTATATACTGGAACATGGACAGGAGAGTTTTCAGTCTATGCCTCATAAGTATTGTATCATTGGGCCAGTACATCATGAACAGGTGGTGTTCGTTTGTCCAGTGATTTGTGAGGAGATAAGAACCTCATGAACTTTCCTGCCTGGACTGGCTTTGAACAACGATCCTCAGATCTCAGCTTCCTGTGGCTAGGATTACAAGTGTGGACCACCAGCACCCAGCTAAAGATATATTTTGAAGAACACTGATATCTCCCCAAATTTCTAAGTAGTCTTTATAAGCTTGTAATTGATGAATGTTGTGATGTTGCTTGGATTTCTCCTTTTTAACTCAGCAAAGAAAATTTACCACAGAAAAACTCAGCTTGCTTCTCTCACTATAGGGAAGCTATAGATTTGGGAAGCCTAATACAGGATAACATTATTAGAACAACAGCATTTATTCTATGATAACAAGCATGCCAGTATACAAATAACATTGTGGCAGACATTGTATCTGAGATATCTACAATGGATAAGGAGAGGCAAGCCCTTGGAAATCTTGTTCCTCTCCAGAATCTTAGAATTAACCCTACATTAATCTTCACAAATGTCCTGGAATTTCATGTGTCTATAGACACTAGGCCCTAAAGATAGCAACTCATTTCAGAACTTTTTTTGCATGAATAAAAAAGGGAAGAAATAGTAATTGTTTTTAAGTCAGGACACATGAAGCCCTCAGATATAAATAAGCTGGAACATCTTCTGGTATTACTGAGCTTTTAAGCTTAGTCTGAGTCTCGTGGTAGCAGCCTCTTTACTTCTCTGTGCCATAGCAGTGTCTGTCCATCTACCCTGTCTGGACTGGCCCTGGGCAGGAGAGGTGCCTGTGACCTCCTTTGGTAGTGCCTTGCCTTTCTCTGGGCAGAACTGCTCTTGTGCTGGGGCAGCGGCATCCTTAAAGCATGAGGTGGTGCCTAGTGATTGGAGATTCCCCTTTCTGCTTGGTCCACAAAGGAGCTAACTTTCCTCACATTTCCACAATGCATGTGGGTGTGTTTGTCTTGATAGCATCTGAGATCATCCTGGCACCAGATTCTGCAATGAGATTTTCCTGCAGACTAGAACAGAAGAATTAGAGCAGGGCTCGACACCAACAGGTTCTCTTTAGTAGAACAATCATCACTATAGCAGTGCAGGACTTTGTGGAGCCTTTGTGCTTCCACAATTGCACCCATGGTTAAGGCTCTCACACACAGGACCCTCCTGAGACTAAGTTCCCCTGGAGAGCTACTGGGGAGCCTGCATGGCAGCCCATGCCCAGAACTGGGCTAGGGGCTAACTTGGGAGCAGTCTGAAAGGTGAGTAAAAGTGGCCCAGAAGGGCAGATGCCTCCAAGTCTACTCACTTGATTTGCTGCAGCCCATGGTTCTCAGCCAGCGCAGTGGCCACACATAGCACTCCATCCATCCCTAAGTAGTTCTCCTGGAGACTAGGCAGAGAGGAGATGGAGATGCTGTGGGGAGCTCTCAGGACAGAAGAAATGTCCGAAGAGCCAACACTGCCTTGGCTTTGTGGGGGACATGGAGCGGTGAGTAGTTCTGGGGTTGGTTTCCCATAGGCACCATGGCAACTACTAGGTGGCATTTGACCCCGGAGGTGGGTATTTCTAACTAGCCGTAAATGCAAAGTTTAAGGGTCTTGTATGTGACCTAGAATGAACAACTAACTACAGTGAACATGAACTGTCAGAAAAGCTCTGATACATTTACATCCAGAGGAAGCTATGTGAGGTAATCAAGAATATTTTAGACCAAGAGACGATCCAGCACAAAAATTGGCTGCTCTGAGACCCGTGTGGGTCTCCACGGCCACTTACTTGAGTCTTTGGAGACTGGAGTTCATCTTCAGAGCATTTGCCAGAGCCTTGGCTCCTGCTGCCTCGATGGCATTTCCTCGTAAGCTGTCAGGGAAGCACGGGGATGGGCTAAGTGGTGGTGAGTGCCCCTCCATGTAGATGTGGTATTCTTGGACTTCCTCAGCTTTAGGAAATGAGGGTGATTCTCTCCCTACATCTGCAGTAGAACAGAACTAGGCTCTAAGGAGAGGGGACACAAAAGGAAGGGGTGCCTCAATGGAGCCCTTGTCCCCCTTTTCAATCCCAAAGATGGAAAAAATGGGCTGAGATAGGAGAGAGAACTCTCCTGCCAGCACCTGCCCAGTGTGCTAGCATTGTGGGAGTCCCTGAGCCTGAGAGCCTCGTAGGGCTTGAGCCTTCTCACAAACCCAGGTCCACAGCTGCTGGCTACCCCAGTACCTAAGGGACCTAAAGGGGTCCTGGAGACAAGTGCACCCAAGGCCAGGACAACTCAAGACAAACCATACAGGAAAAGGCACTAATGTGAACATTAACTGGGGCATGCTTGACCAGAAATGACGATCATGAAAATGACCTGTGAATTTATATGTAAACAGACATGTCTAGTCCATATGTATTCCTCTTGAATCTGTAGCTCTATTTCTATGGACAAAAGCTTGTGAGTGGAGACAGGAATACTCACTCAAGTATCTCCAACGTCCTGTTCACAGCCAGGGCCTCCGCCAGGGCCTGGGCCCCTGGGGTGCCAATGGAGGCCACCTGGAGGCTGTAAAAGGAGGCTCAGTCACTGCATGTGGGAGAGGTCCCTTCCCCTCATGCCTCTACTCGGGGCCCAGACTCCCTCCATACTCTCCACCTCTGGCCAGGGCTGAAGACACAGAAACTTTTGGAAAGTTGAGTCTCCTGTACTCATGACAAATGTGTAGATGTTAGCAGACAGGAAGTAGAGTCTCCTAGGAGGGCAGGGATGAACACTCACTGAACCCCCTAATTTTTACATCCTAGAAGTTTGGTTTACTAATTGCTGATACTGGGAAAGTGAAGCACACCTTCCTTGACTGGTAAACAAAGATGGTGTATGGCATCAGAATGGTGGGGGTTGGGCTCCCCAGCACATTGCAGACTTACTAGAGAGCAGTGAGGGCTGTGTTCACCTTGAGTGCGCTGGCCACTGCAGATGCGCCTTCATCCCCAATGTCATTCTCCTGTAAGCTGAATGCAGAGTCACCCCTGAGTGCACAGGGGACACAGGCCAGCACTCTGGGAGGACCTGCTGGGCTTGGGCCTTCCAGGCTTAATTTAGACTACACACCAGATATATCCCTAGTATCCTTGGGGTGACTGCCCTACTATGCAGCCATTGTGGCCAGTGTCCTCATAATTAACATGCACAAGAGGCTGGGGTCTTCATGATTCTGAATGAACTATCAGGTAAGCAGGAAAAGGAATATGTGGAAATTACTGTCAACTAAGATTTGGAACCATGTGGACCAAGACATAGAACGGCAGCGACGAGAAGTTCGGGTCCACACCGCGTTCGGATAGACGGCGGCTGGGGAACCCAGCACGGCAGAAGGAGGGAACCGGGGAAGCCACCACGACACTTCGCCACCCCCTGAAGGACCAACGACTGCGCAGGACACACACACAATCCAGGATCAGTGAGTCCCCCATTACCCCCTCACTCAACAGGAGACCAGCTATCAGAGACCCAAGCCCTACAAAGAAGCTAGATCTCCCTCCCCCTCCCCACCTCGAGGGAACAAAGAACCCCTAAATCAGGCGGGAAGCTCCCATCAGGCGCTGGGAAGTCAGTTTAGCAGGGGAAGGGCGGAGCAGCCCCAAGGCCACACAGGATCCAGATCTGGCCGAATTGGCCCTGCCCCCTTCCCAACAGGGGCTGGGGGACGGCCGGCAGTGCAAGCCCCACCTGAGGCGCCTGGACCTTGTGGACTCTTACAACTAAAATCACAGGCGCTGGTGGGCAATACCAGCACAGCAGGGACACCTGGGCCTGATCACGTCCCCCCCTTGCAGCGGAGGCAAGGTCTGAGAGTGCTAACCCACTCCCGGACAGTCGATCCCACTGAGCCTCACACATACCACCCCCGCCCAACGGACTCGCGGGAGGGCGCAAACACAACCCAACAACCCGGGGCTCGCTCTGGGAGGGGTACTCTGCTAAAGTGGACGGGGCCACAGCGCCAGCGCCTGTTGTAGCAGGCGCACAGCGCACAGGTGGGCGGGGCCCCCAGCGACAGCACCCGCTCTGGTAGGTGTACCCCGCACTGGTGGGCGGGGCCACAGCGGCAGCACCTGCTCCGGTAGATGCGCCTACACAGGAGGGAGGGCAGAGCTACAAACCAAACCTGAGAAGCTATCCACAGATCTCCAGATGCGCAAATCACAAAGAAACATGACACAGTTCATCAAAGAGCAAGCCAACTCACCAGCTCCAAAAAGCAGCACAACTGAAGAGGAGATGGAGATTAAAAAAGCAAATGAGGCCATGTTAACAGGAATGATGGAAAGCGTCAGAAATGAAATCAGAAAACAATTCCAGGAGTTTAGAGCGGAAATCTTGGAGGATACCCAGGAAGCCAAGAAAGAAATGGAAGCAAAGATGGATACAATGCAAGCCTTCTTTAAAGAAATGGAAGCAAAAATGGATACAATGCAAGCCTCCTTTAAAGAAAACCTTAACATCCTGAGAATTGAAATGCATGAAAAAATAGATTTAAAATACAACTCTTTAAAGGAAGAAATTTCCACGATCAGAGCTGATCTGACAACCATAAATAGCTTTCTGACATCCATAAACTCCGCAATTGAAACCATAACACAAAGAGTGGACCATATGGAATCCAGAATCTCTCGCCTGGACGATGAAGCAGCCGACAACAACCAGAAAATGACCACACTCCAAGAAATGGTGAAGCTTCAGGGCAGACTAATCCAGGAACTAATGGACAAAGACAAGAGATATAATCTGCGCATAATTGGAATAGAAGAAGGAGCCGAATACCAGAGCAGAGGGCTTAAACATGTTCTCAATAAAGTTATTGCAGAAAACTTCCCCAATCTCCCATCCAGGTAACCGAAGCCTATAGGATACCTGGCAGGCCAGACCCCAGAAAAGCCACCCCAAGGCACATAATATTCAAGACTTCAGACCTCAAGATTAAAGAGCAAATTCTGAATTCAGCCAAAGCGAAGAAAGAAGTTTTCTACAATGGGAAGAGGATTCGAATAACAGCTGACTTATCCACACAAACTTACCAAGCACAAAGTGAGTGGAAGAACACCATCCAAGTACTTCAGGCTAACAATATGCAACCTTGGATCAAATATCCAGCGAAATTGGAGTTCACATTCGAAGGGAAAACCAGATCTTTCCACACCAAAGAGGAGCTAAAGGAGTATGTGAATAAAAAACCAGCCCTACAGCGAATTCTAAGAGGGGAGCCCCACCCAACAGATATCGTACAAGACACACAGACAGAATCAGAAAGAAACTACAATAGCCAAAGTCCAACAGAAAGAACAGCTCACTAAAGACAAGAGAAAAAAACAAAAGAGGAAAAAAACAGCCCAACAAGAAAATGGAAGGAGAAAAAACACCCTTATCCTTGATCTCTTTAAATATAAATGGTTTAAACTCTCCGATAAAGAGGAGCAGACTGGCAGAATGGATTCGCAAACAAAAAGTTGACATCTGCTGTCTACAAGAGACCCACCTTACAGCAAGGGACAAAAACAGGCTCCGAATGAAAGGATGGAGCAAGATCTACCAAGCAAATGCACCTACCAAAATGGCAGGTATAGCCATCCTGATCTCAGACAAGCTGGACTTTTCATTAAAATCAACTCAAAAAGACAAAGAAGGACACTACATATTAATACAAGGAAAAATCCAGAATCAAGACATCACGGTGATAAATGTATACTCACCGAACAAAAGAGGCCCTACATATGTCAAGCAAATTCTCACAGAATTACAGAACAAGATAAACACAAACACAATCATAGTGGGTGACCTTAATACCCCACTCTCTCCAAGAAACAGATCCAACACCCAAAGGATTAGCAAGGGAGCTGAGGACCTAAGTAACACCATTACCCAAATGGATCTGACAGACCTATACAGAATCTTTCACCCTACAGAGACCCAATACACCTTCTTTTCAGCAGCCCATGGACCATATTCCAAAATAGACCATGTCATAGCCCACACAAAGAACCTCAGCAAATACAAAAGTATTGATGTCATCCCATGTATTATATCTGATCACAGTGGATGAAAGGTAACCCTCAACAATTTGATACCACAGAGGCTATACACACTCTTGGAGGCTAAACCCCACACTGCTATCCAACACTTGGGCCACAGACCAAATTAAAGATGAAATCAACGAATTCATAAGCCACAATGACAATGAAAACACATCACAAAGAAACCTATGGGACACAGCTAAGGCAGTACTGAGGGGCAAGATCATTGCCCTCAGCACTTACATTAAAAGAATGGAAGCAGAGCAGGTAAATAACTTCACAATGAAACTAAAACAACTGGAGAAACAAGAAATGACAGAATCTAAAACGACTAGGAGGGGAGAGATCACAAAGATTAAAGAAGAGATAAATCTGATTGAAAATAGAAAGACCATTCAACAAATAAATAAGACTAAAAGCTGGTTCTTTGAGAAAATAAACAAAATTGACAGACCCCTTGCAAGACTTACAAAAAAAAAGAAGAGAAGAGACTCATATACGTAAAATCAAGGACTCCACCGGAAAAATTACAACAAGTACACACGATATTCAAACAATCATAAGGAGCTATTTCCAAAACCTCTACTCAGCAAAAAACAATAATTTTACAGAAATGGATCAATTCTTAGAGAAGTGCAAACTGCCCAAACTGAACCAAGAAGAAATAAATCAACTAAATAAACCAATAACTTACAGCGAGATACAGGAGGTAATCAAGAAACTCCCAACAAAGAAAAGCCCAAGCCCAGATGGATTCACCAACGAACTCTACAAAACCTTTAGTGATGAGCTACCAATACTCCTCAAACTCTTCCGCGAAATAGAAACAGAGGGAGAAATTCCAAACTCATTCTACGAAGCTAATATCATACTCATTCTCAAACCAGGCAAAGACCCAACAAAAAAAGAGAACTACAGACCAATATCACTAATGAACACAGATGCAAAGCTCCTCAATAAAATATTAGCTAACAGGATCCAGAAACTGATCAAGAAAGTCATACATCATGACCAAGTAGGCTTCATCCCACAGTCACAAGGATGGTTCAACATCTGTAAATCAATCAACATAATTCACCACATAAACAGATCTAAAATTAAGAATTACATTGTTATCTCAGTCGATGCCCAAAAAGCCTTTGACAAAATACAACATCCATACCTATTAAAAGCTTTGGAGAGAACAGGAATAGATGGAACATTCCTCAAAACAATAAAAGCCATATACAACAGACCAACTGCTAATATCATATTAAATGGAGAGAAACTTAAATCATTGCCCCTAAACTCAGGAACAAGACAAGGATGCCCACTCTCCCCACTTCTTTTCAACATAGTGCTGGAATCCCTAGCCATAGCAATAAGGCAAGAGGAGGACATCAAAGGGATCCACATCGGCAAGGAAGAAATCAAGTTATCCCTATTCGCAGATGACATGATCTTATATCTGAAGGACCCAAAAAACTCAGTACCCAAACTCCTACACCTAATAAACCAATTTGGCAAAGTAGCAGGATACAAAATCAATCCACAAAAGTCAGCAGCTTTTCTGTACACCAGCAATATACAAACAGAAAAGGAAATTATGGAAACAATTCCATTTACAATAGCCAAAAAAAGAATAAAGTACCTAGGGATCAACTTAACCAAGGACGTGATGGACCTATTTAATGAAAACTATAAAAATCTAATAAGGGAAATCAAAGAAGACACAAGGAGATGGAAAGACCTCCCATGCTCATGGGTAGGCAGATGCAATACCTATCAAAATCCCAGCCACATTCTTCACTGAAATAGAGAAACCAATCCATAAATTCATATGGAACAGCAAAAAACCTAGAATAGCCAAAGCAAATCTAGGCAAAAAAAGCAGTGCAGGAGGTATCACAATACCAGACTTCAAGCTCTACTACAAGGCCATCATAACAAAAACAGCATGGTATTGGTATAAAAACAGATCGGAAGACCAGTGGATTAGAATTGAAGACCCAGAAATAAAACCGCACTCTTACAGCCAACTGATATTCGACAAAGGAGCTAAAGACATACAATGGAATAAACATAGCCTCTTCAACTACTGGTGCTGGGAGAACTGGGCAGCCATATGCAGAAAACTCAAAGTAGACCCAAGCCTATCACCATGCACCAAGATCAATTCAAAATGGATCAAGGACCTCAATATCAGACCTGAATCCTTGAAACTACTGAAGGACAGAGTAGGAAAGACGCTAGAACTTATAGGCACAGGAAGGAACTTCCTGAATATAGTCCCAGGGGCACAACAAATAGGGGAAACAAATGGGACTACTACAAATTAAAAAGTTTCTGCACAGCTAAGAACATCCCACCAAAATAGAAAGACAGCCAACGATATGGGAAAGGATATTTAACAGCACAGCAACAGACAAAGGCCTGATATCTGTCATCTACAGAGAACTCAAAAAACTAAGCCCCTCCAAGCCCAATAAACCTATTAGGAAATGAGCAAAGGAGCTAAAGAGAGACTTCACAAGAGAAGATATAAAAATGGCAAAGAAACACATGAGGAAATGCTCAACATCCCTGGTAGTAAAGGAAATGCAAATAAAAACAACCCTGAGATACCACCTCACCCCAGTTAGAATGGCCTATACTCTGAACTCAGGCAACAACAAATGCTGGAGGGGGTGTGAGGAAAGAGGAACCCTTCTCCATTGTTGGTGGGAGTGCAAATTAGTACAACCACTCTGGAGAACAGTATGGAGGTTTCTCAAAAAGCTCAATATAGACCTACCCTATGCCCCAGCCATACCACTCCTAGACATTTATCCTAAACAGCAAACCCCAAGATATCAAAAAGACATTTGTACTTCCATGTTTATTGTGGCACAATTCACAATAGCCAAAATATGGAAACAACCCAGATGCCCCTCCACAGACGAATGGATCAAAAAAATATGGTACTTATACACAATGGAATACTACATAGCGATTAGGAATGGTGAAATATTGTTATTCACAGGAAAATGGTCAGAACTCGAACAAATAATGTTGAGAGAGACAAGCCTAGAACACAGAAAACAAAGGGGCATGATCTCCCTAATATATGACTGTTAACAAAGGGAGATGGAGAGACAGTAGAGACCAAGTCTGTGAAATCAAAAACTGCTTGTCAAATAGTATTCCCCACAGGATTGGGGCAGCGACCCAACAGTATGTAACTAAAACCAAACAATTACTCAACATATAAAGGTCAAAAATTGACCTCTCAGGGGAATACAATAGCTCAAAAGCTAGGTATGTACGTTCATATAAGACTACTGTCGACATGTGGTCTAATATCGACATTACATTTAAAGCCCTAGGCGAACTTTCTTGGGCGTGGCCACGTGGCTACTGTATATGTTCTTGATACATTGTATATTGTATATCTGTCTACCTGACCTAGAGAAGAGATAGAAAAACAGGACGTAAGATATCACAAGAAATGTACACACTGCCCTACTATAACTGTACCCTTTTTGCACAACACCTTGTCAAAAATTTGTGTTCAACTAATAAACAAATAAATTAAAAAAAAAGATTTGGAACCAAAAAGTATAACTTGAAGTTCTCAAGTCATGGCATATTCTTGCTTGTCAGCATCCTATATCATCCCCCCACTTTATATTTTTTAATTAAATTTTATTGACAAGGTGTTGTGCGAAGGGGGTATAGTTACATAATAAGGCAGGGAATACATTTCTTGTGGTATCTTACACCCTCATTTTTCTTTCCCTTCCCTAGATCAGGTAGGCATATATACAATATACAATGTACCAAAATCATATACAGTAACCATGTAGCCCCCCACTTTCTAGTTGGAGGAAAATACAGACTCTGGAGCAGTAAATGACCAGGTTTAGGTCAAATAGACCTGATGTGTTTGGAGAGCAGTTCACAATCATTAGCAAACACACGTGTGGCCAGTGTGCTAGGTGTACAGGCATGGGCCCAGCCCACCCTCCTGGAACTCAGGTGTGAAGACACAGTTAAATGAGCAGTTATGAATGCCAGGGGCAAGGCTGCAAAGAAAACCACCAGGGTCTCTACCCCAGTGTGGTGTCCATAAGAAACAGGTCTAAGCTAATGTCCAAAGAAGACAGGAACAGCTGGCATGTCAGAGGAGCTCAGGGAAACTGAGCTGAACTCCCAGGGTGGTGAGAAGTGAGGTTTGGGAGTGGAAGCAGACTTTCAGGGGCCTGGAAGCCATGCTTGGAGTCTTATACTTTGCTTCACAGGTGCAGGTGGCCATTTAAGGATCTTGCCCAGGAAGGGGCCAGGTGGACATTTTGAAAAGAGCTTTGGCCAGCAGTGTTCAGGAATGGCCTGGATGTGGAGGCTTCCCAGTGATTCAGGTGAGTGGTGTCCATCAAGACAGACAAGTGGGAGGGAGAACTGAGCTTGAAGTGAAGGTGGGTGCAAAGGTGGGCTTCTAGCTGGTGTGATTGTTGAGTTCTGGGAGCCATACAGGGAACCAAGCAGCAGGCTTTCTGGAGAGAAGGTGGTCACCCAAAATGTCTGTGGGACTCTAGGGAGTATGCAGAGTGGGGGTGGCTTCATGCTCTGTAGCTCAGAAGAGAGCTGAGATATCAATTGGAGCACTAGGACAGGCAAGCTCCAAGAAAAGGATGACTGTGCAAAGAAAGAGGGCCTGGACCAGAACACATCACATCTAAGAGTGGAACAGGAGGAATAAATAAGGAGAAGCAGCCAGAGAGGAAGTAGGCAGACAAAGGTCCTGGGAGCTGCCAGAAGAAATGGTTAAAAAGAAGCAGATGAATCTCAAGAAGTTAGGTATCAGGTTACAGGGGGAGGTGGGGGAGGGCAGCAATTCCACTTCCTGCCCTGTATCCACAGAGACCCAGAGACATGAAGTCTGCATCCTCCCAGAAAGCATCCTTGCAGCATTATTCATAATGGCCACAACGTGGAAGCAACGAACTGGAAAAGATACATAAAATGTGTATCCATACAATGGTATAGGATTCAGACATAAAAAGGAATGCACTGTTGACACATGCTACAACATAGATGAACCAAGTGCAAGAGGTGCAGTTCAGTCATATAATGTGTTGCTTGGCTGCTCAAGGTCCTGGGTTCAGTGCTTAGCTCACACATTTGTGAGATGAGATTTATTACACCTAATTGTGAGGTGAGATTTATGTGATACTGTGGAAAAGAAAATTGTTTAGGGATGAAGTGTTTTAAAATTGTGCCAATGACTACATGACTCCTGATGTGAAATAAGTAGATTTTTGTGGTATCTGGGCTGTGTCTCAGTAAAGCTGTCTAAAGAGCAGATGAGACTGGGGGCATGGCTCAAGTGGCAGAGCTTCTGCCTGGTTAAAAAAAAAAAAGCAGATGAGGACTGATAGAAGCTTGCTTATAGCAGAGGCTGTGTACGGAGGACTTTCAGCCAGGCCTTATACCCGGGGAGCTGTGAGTGTTTCCCCCTCCCACCCCTTTCAGCCCCCGCAGAACACACTTACTCTAAGCTTCTCAGGCTTCTGTTGAGCTGGAGTGCTTGTCCCAGTGCCCTGGCTGCACCGGCCTGGATGAAGTTCCACTGCAGACTGTGCACACACACATGTTACACACAGCCCAAGGGAGAGCCACACACAGCGGCTAGTGTGGCAGGGTGAGGCCTGTCAGGACTCCTTCACTTCCCCTGGGTCCCCTGAAGATTCAGTGTGTACTCTCTGTCACAGGGACGAGCTCATATGCTCTTCCAATAGCCCCTGCATGAAGCCTGGGTCACCTGGGGACACAGCTGTGGCACTGAGCCTCCTCACATGGGTCTGCCTGAGGATCAGCGTCAGGCACTGGAGCCTTCTGGAGTTGAGGAACCTGAGCTAGGCCCCTGGGACCTTGGAGGGGGTTGTCCCAGAGTCAGGTTTTGAAGGCCCATGGTTTGGAGGTGGGCCTGCAGCTCTGCGGGAGAGAGTGGAGTGGGGCAGAGGCAGTGAACTTACTGGAGGGATGTGAGGGCATGGTTTTCTCCCACTGCCACTGCAATGGCCTGGGCGCCTTCATCATGGAGGAGATTGGCTGTCAGGCTGAGAGGTAGAGAGGAGGAGCAAGTGAGTGGGAACTACCATGAAGCCCCTCTCCTTGGTCACTGAGGAATCCCAGCTGCTCCCCATCCTGTGCCGAGGTTAGCATCTGGCTCACGTCTGTGGAGAGGTCTTGTGTGCCAGGCACATGCTCTGGAGTGTTAGACCAGATCCTGACAACCACCCCAGGTTGTCCAGGCTCAGCTCAGTGGGTATGGTAATGGGTCACACAGCCAGGGCTCAGTGGAGCTGTCAAGGAGACTCACGGATGGCCTGGCCCCAGCCTATCAAGGTCCTCACCTACGTACTTTATACTACATGGGGGGAGGCTTGTGTCAGAGCTGCCACCAGCCACCGGGACTCAGACAACCCTTCTCCCACCTGGCCCCTCTCCAGTCTTGTGAAATGTGAGTGTCTGGCCTTCATCAGCCCAGAGCCCCACTAGTGAGATGGCCATGGGCATAAGTGACCCTGAGAAGCCCAGTTTCTCACCCGGCACCCCCCCCAACCTCCTGCCCTGCATACTCTAGGTGCTGCAGGGTGCTGTTCACACAGAGTGCACGAGCCAGGGTCTGGGCTCCCTCCGAGCTGATGGAGTTTTCTCGCAAGCTGAGGAAAGAGAAAAAACCTGAGCTGCCGATTGGGCAGATACCTGGTTGGAAATAACACATGGTACCAAGGCCTTTTCTTTTATTTGGGGGAGAGGGGTCAGTGGTGGGGCTTGAACTCAGGGTAGGCACTGTCTCTGAGCTTTTTCACTCAAGGCTAGTGCTCTACCACTTTGAGCCATATTACCACTAACCAGTTTTCTGATGGTTCATTAGAGATAAGAGTCTCATAGGGACTTTTCTGCCTGGGCTGGCTTCAAACTGCAATCTTCAGATCTCAGCCTCCTGAGTAGATAGGATTTCAGACACAAGCTACCAGTGCCCAGCTAGTCTTTTTTTTTTTTTTTTTTTTGTCAGTTATGTAGCTTGAACTTGGGGCCTGGGAAATGTCCCTGAGCAATTTTTACTCAAGGCTCTACCACTTTGAACCACAGAACCACTTCCTAGGTTTTTTCTAAAGCCCCAAAATCTTCAGATGAAGGGAAGAATACTGTCCTCTCCAAGAGAGCAGGGAGGAGACAGAGTTTCCAGCTCCGGAACTAATCTTTCTCTGATTACAAATTTTCCCCATCACAGGCTTTCTGGCTTTAGACTTTCCTTCCAAGTCCCAAAGTCATAGTGTCTGGCCAAAGGGATGGCCTAGTGGGGAGGAAAGCCAGGACTTACTTGAGGCTGAGTAGAGTCCAGTTGGTGCAGAGGGCCCCCATCAGTGCTGCCACTCCAGTGTCACTGATGGAATTACTCTGCAGGCTGCAGACAGAAGACAGGGCACCCTTGGTGTGGCTGGCCCAGGGCCCGGAGGGAGCCACCTGGCACAGCCTGGGATCATAGGCACTGGGTTCAACAGGGGACTAAGACTGTTCTCATCCTCCTTTCTTCTTCCATTGCCTCGCCTTCTATCTCTGGCCAGGTTGAGGCAGGAAGGCATAGCAGAAGCTCCAGGTCTACACCCTTGCTACCTGGATGGCTCCAAACATCCTCAGAGGCAAGCATTTTGGCTCTCCAATCCAGAGAGAATAGTGTCCCCATCCCCACCACGGCTTCTCTTCAGCTACCTGTGCTCAAGATGACTCAGGACCTGTCATCCAGAAAATTCTAGACACAACTACAAGAGAAATGGAGCTGGTGGGTATGGTGGGACATGAAGCAGATGGTGAGGCAGAGACGGGCTTGTGTTGACTCAGTTTTGGTAGGGAAATGGTGCTGAATGACAGCCCTCCTCAGGGCTCCCAGCCACATGGAGAGCCCGGGAGTAATGGTCACCCCTGAAGGGTGGACAGCAGACTCACTCCAAGCTCTGCAGGACCTGGTTCATCTTTAGAGCCTCAGCCAGGGCTTTTCCACCTTCATCACCAATGCTGTTACTGGAGAGCCTGTAAGAGACATGCTGGTGAGCCATCTTCTAGAGTCTCCAGGCAGAGCCTGGGGATCAGAGCTCACGGGAGGCTATTTCTGTTCCAAGGGTTCTCAGTGCAGTTTGTTCTGCCTGATTCTTGTTGATCTGTAATCTCTACAAATGACTTCCTGCTACCTGAAAGAGAGTAGGGTTTCAAGATCTGCTGGGCTCAGGTCGCCTCCCCTGGCGTGGGGATTCAGGCTTTGCTATCCTCTAACAGCTCCCTTTCTCACCCTCTCCCCTGGTCACCCGACCCGCAGGTAAGGCCAGAGTGGAGTGGGGGGCTCAGGAAAGACCTCAGGTGCACACGGCCGTCCGAGATCACTTTACCTCCCTCCTTACCCATGAAGAAAGCCAGGCGTACGTGGATCTCGGAGACGCTTCAAGAGCAAATCTAATTTAATAAGGGAGGGGCTAGTAGCTGATATAGTAGAAGGTGACGAGAGAAGGGGTCATCGACCAGAGAGCTAGCGATAGGCTGGGAGCTTGTCATAGGACCCCCTCATGAGCTAATGTCACCTGGATAGCACCACCCCGGGGGCAAAAGCCCACAAGACTGGGGGGCATATGGGCTGGCGAGAAAGTTTGGGGGCTGGTTGCAAAGCCAGTTCTTCTGGTTCCGGACCCAGAGAATTGTGGCCTGCTTCCGCATTCCCCCAAGGCTGGAGGAAGGGCGGCATCTCGGGCTCGCTCTCCATTGACCTTCCCCCTCAAGGCCAAGGCTGAACCCCAACAAAGATCCTTCTTGCCTCTCAGGCAGGGACAGGGTCAGGGTTAAACCAAAGTTGGGTGAACATAAGGAGGTCAGGGCTTATCTGGTCCTGAGAGTCTGGGTTTCCATTTTCCTTGTCTAGGAAGATTCCTGTCCATTCATAACCCACCTGCCCATCCAGCTATCTACTCATCATCCCTCCCTCCCTCCCTCCCTCCCTCCCTCCCTTCCTTCCTTTGTCTCTCCCTCCATCTATCTATTCAGTTACGGATATTTAAGATGAGTGGTGCTGAAAAAGCCAATTTGACCCTTCAACATGTCTTACATGAGCTCCTTTAGACTCTTGTTCTGCTTCAAGGCATCTGCCATCCGCTGAGCTCCCATGAGCCCAATGGTGTTGTTCTGTAGACTGTGACAGATGAGAGGGGCCCATCAGCAAAGCTGGCCACAGCCATTCCCAGGCAAAGGACTGCCTGGGCTTAGGGTAGGAGATGGGGTAGGGTGTCCTCCATTTATTACTATAGTAGGGAGGTGTCCCACAAAGAGTTGAGCATAAGGATCAAGGGCAGCTGGGGCTGATAGAAGGGGCTGGTAGTACCCAGGAACCTAATGGGTTGGGGCTTTCATGCACAAGTCTGCTGGTAGCTCTCCCAACAGTCTACCTTCCATCCCAACCAGCCAGCAGTCTGCCTCCCACCTTGAGAACCTCTCTGGAAAGAGGGATAGGACTGACAGGGAGAAATCTCTCCTATATGATGTTAAATAACAACCTTTAAAAAGTATAATCTTGGACTAGGAATGTGGCTTAGTGGTAGAGTGCTTGCCTAGCGTGCATGAATCCCTGGGTTCTGTGCCTCAATACTGCCGGAAGTAGTGTTGTAGCTCAAGTGGTAGAGTTTCTTGAGCAAAAAGAGCTCAGGGCCAGTGTTCATGCCCTGAGTTCAAGCCCCAGGACTGGCAAAAAAGTATACTCTTCCTAGAAGAAAACAGATATCTCCTTTTTCTTAGACTATTTCCTTGAGGAAAGTTGAGTTGCAAATCCTTTTCCATTCCCTTTGAGATATATTGAGTCTCTTCAAAAGTGCCATTGGCCTCCTGCTCCTTTCCAAGCCTGACATCTTTCTAAGGGTCTTGGGGTCTTCCTGTCTCCCTGCCAGTACAGGAATTAGCCTGGGGATCTGGCTCTTAAGTTGTGAAGTACCTTCTTGTCACAAAAGAACCTTCTTGTCACAAAAGAGAAGTTTTATTAAAGTTTTTCTTTGGAAGAAGAAAGCAGTTAGGGCACACAGGTGGCCACCCAGTTATTTGGTGCATTGAAGATAAGCAATTGTTCTGTCAGGTCCTTTCACTTCAGGAAAGGATGAGAGTTCTTTCTGTCCTTGCAACCTCATTGGTGAGTTGTCTATGATGCTCACTGAAAGCTGGCTCAGGCTTATTCAGTAATAAAATTACTATGTTTATTCCTAGCCACTGGATTGCAGGCGGTTTTATTTTCAATAAATTCCTCTCACCTATTTTCAGTTAAAAAAGTGGGTGCGTCTTTTTCAGAAGCCATCCAGGTGGGTCCAAAAGATTCAGGATCAAGCACTCCCATTCTTTCTTTTAGGAAACCGGCAGAGGCCAAACACAAGGGAGGGCAGAAAAGAGAAGCAAAAGGAAGCAAGTTCACTCACTGTAGCACAGAGAGGGTCTGGTTGGAGGCCAGGGCCTCAGCCATGCACTTGGCACCATCATCCCTGATCCTGTTGCCCTGGAGGCTGTGGATGCAAGAGGGGATGTGTCAGTCATGGTGCAGAAGAGAATTCCCAACGATGGCATGAATGCCACCACAATGGGACACCTCCATGGTGCAAGGTGCTGCAGGGGCCTGTGGGGAGAACCATTTGACCTGCTGAGAAGAGACTGTGCCAGTAGTGTGCCCTTCTTACTGCCAACCACATGGGGAGAACAGTCGGCCCTTCACACACTGAGCCTCTATGCGCTTGCCTGTTAGCTGGGAACAAGGTATCATGCTGTATGGGTCCAACAATAATGAGGTCATCAGTAGACCTCTCTTCAGCTAAGAGCCACAGCACCCAAGTACTGGTGAAGATGTAGAGATATTGGAACCCTCACCCTGCTAGTGGGAATGGAAATAGCCCAACATCTTTTTTTTTTTTTTTTTGGCCAGTCCTGGGCCTTGGACTCAGGGCCTGAGCACTGTCCCTGGCTTCTTCCCGCTCAAGGCTAGCACTCTGCCACTTGAGCCACAGCGCCGCTTCTGGCCGTTTTCTGTATATGTGGTGCTGGGGAACCGAACCTAGGGCCTCGTGTATCCGAGGCAGGCACTCTTGCCACTAGGCTATATCCCGAGCCCCCCAACATCTTTGGAAGATAGTTTGTCAGTTCCTCAGCAGGTCAAAGTTGTGACCCAGTAATTCCATTCCTTGGTCTATACCCAAAAGAATCGAAAACAAGCACTTGAATACTCATACACAAATAAAGCAGCATTATTCATAATAGAAAGTGAAGAGAGACCAAATGTCCACCAATGGATGGACAGATAAGCAAGCTGTACTCCATCTATACAAGAAATGCCATCCAGTCATTGAATGGAATGAGACACGGATAAGGTGCTACAACATGGACAGACCTTGGGAACATGGCGAGAAGTAAGGAAGAGTGACACAAAGGGTTTTCCTTGGAAAATTCCCTTTGTATGAAATGTCTACAAATTGATCAGGAAGCAGACGGGTAGTCGGGGCTGGGGAGGACAATGGAAAGTGACTGCTGGTGGGTACAAGGTCTCAGGGTGTGAAGATGGAGCTGGAGATGATGGTTGCACAACATTGTGAATGGACTCAATGCCAGTTTACTTCAAAAGGTAAAAGTTTATATTGCATGAATTTTACCTCAAGAACAAATAAATAGAAGCAAAGCAAGAACACAGAAGCAGTACCTGCTCAACTAAGGATTGGATGCAGCCCCAGGCTCCACAAAGATGGCAAACCATACCAGACATTGACATGGAGGTGGGCTTCTCAGTGTCTTGGAAAACACCATGACTTTGGGGATTCATATAGGAACAAAGAGGAAGGGCTGGAACTTGAAACTTGCATAGTATATGACCTCCTGGGTCCCCAGTGAGGTGGGGTATCTGGTATCCCAGGCCCCACATTTTGAATCACCTCCCATTCCACAGGTGGCTCTAGAGGCAACAGTTTTCTGGGCCCTTTTCTGGAGCAGGGAGCAGGGAACACTACCTCAGAGAGGCTAGGGTGCGGTTAATCCTCAGAGCGTCCGCCAGGGCCTTGGCCCCCTGGGGTCCGATGGTGTTGCTGCGTAGGCTGGTAGAAACAAGTAAGAAAAATGACCTTCATGTAGGACAGGAGGGAAGAGACTGAAAGCACCTGAAATCACTATGACCCTTGAAGAGATACATCAGAGCTTAAGAATTTATGTTTAGATTCTTACGTAGGTAAGCAAGGAAGGAGTGTCCACGCCACCCCATGTAATGGGGAATAGAGAACAGACCCTGATAGTCCATTGGGCTTGAAGAGCAGGGAGACGAGAATGGTGATTGTAGGTTGAAGGTTGAGAGTTGTATATTTCATCCTGCCAGTCACCGAGAAAGTCAGGTAGTATGCAGAAGCTAGGAACTTGGAACTACTTTTACACAGAAGAGGGTAGCATGCCCAGAGCCTACCATGGACTGACTGTGGGGAGCCAGGGAACAATGGTAAAGCCACAGGTCATTTCTACGGGAGAGAAGATGGCTCAGAATTCCTCATTCCTATGAATTCTGGTGTCTACTTACTCTAGAGCAATCAGGCTTCTGTTGACCAGCAGAGATTTGGCCAGAGCTTTGGCTCCTTTGTTACTGATCTGGTTCTCAGCCAGGCTGCTCAACAAAAAAGAGAGGAGTTGTCATTTGGGTGTCTAAGGAAGCCCATGGTCTCCCAGCATTGTTGGGGCCTAGACACGGGGAGACAAAACGACCCCTAGAGCAGAAAGCTATGTACAGAGAAGCCCCTGAGGCTGAGCAGGCCAACAGAACCTCACCCTGGGAAAGGGCCAGGGGGAGAAGTTTGTCAGAATAGCTTATAACAGCTTCATAAATGCTCAGCAAAGAGTTTGAGCGATCGAGTCTACCATATAGGCAATCATATAGTCTGTCATAGGGACGCCAGCCAGTGGAGTGGTGACAAAGTGGCTCTCAAGATAAAAAGAAACTGAGGAAAAAAGAAATAGATATGTGGCATTTTGCCAATTTCCAACGAATACCTTGCATTTGCAGAATTCCTGAAAATCCAGCAGTCAGTTCTCATGAGCTGAGATAAGCGAGTCCCAAGTACACATTTGATCCTGGCCTTTCTTTTTTGTTTATTTGTTTTGTTTTTGTTGCCAGTCCTTGTGCATGGACTCAGGACCTGAGCACTGTCCCTGGCTTCTTTTTGCTCAAGGCTAGCATTCTACCTCTTGAGCCACAGTGCCACTTCTGGCCTTTTCTATATATGTGGTGCTGAGCAGTTGAACCCAGGGCTTCATATATACGAGGCGAGCACTTTACCACTAGGCCATATTCCCAGCCCTGATCCTGGTCTTTCTCTAGTGCAAACCTAGAAATGGTGGAATTAATGCCAAGCTAACTAAATTTTGAAATATGCACATCTATAGGTGCCTTGTTCAAGAAGTGACTCTAGCAACATGCTGGTGGATCCATTTGTTGTTGCTTTCTTTATCATTCATCTTGAGGAGAGGAGGAATAATGGTAGAGGGGTAATTTTGATAAAATGTATTTTATACATAAATGGATTTGTTAACACACCCCCTTGCACAACTAATTGCTATCAATCTTTTTTAAAAAAGACCATTCATCCTGGCTACCTGCTAAGTATTCTCATGTTTCAGACAAACTTTGTTGCCCAGGGACTTATATAATTTTTTTGTTTTGTTTTGTTTTGCCAGTCCTGGGGCTTGAACTCAGGGCCTGAGCACTGTCCCTGGCTTCTTTTTGTTCAAGGCTAGCACTCTGCCACTTGAGCCACAGCGCCACTTCTGGCCTTTTCTATGCATGTGGTGCTGAGGAATCAAACCTAGGGCTTCGTGTATACAAGGCAAGCACTCTTGCCACTAGGCCATATTCCCAGCCCCCTTATATAATGTTTTACAAGTACTGTTATGTCAGCAGCTATGGTATGTGTTCTGAAGAATGATTTGGACATTGCATAGGAAGATGGCATCGAGGGTCAACCTTAAGGGGTGGGGAGAACATGTGGCCATAGAAGAAATGTTTTCTTTGTTCAAAATAATTTCTGAACACTATCATGACTGTTTTTCATGAGCTAAAAATCACCAAAAATCTCCATGTGCCTTGGCAGCATGTACAGTGCTTATAGATACCCTCCTGTGCGTGCCACAGTGTCTGAGCCTCACCAAGCTGTTTCTCTGCTCTTACAGGTGACATACCTAAGCCCTTGGCACATTTTCAGAGTGCAGAAATTAGCAAACTGTCTCCCGAGCTACAGACTATAGAGATACCTCTCCCCCAGAATACCACTGGCTGATGAGCAGAGAGGATGATGGGAAAGGAAGTCTGGACCCCGTGACACAGGTGGGTCTCCTGGGTTAGCATTACCTGATCTTCTGAATGTGACAGTCCTTCCCACTGAGCACGCTGCTCAGCAACTCCATCGTGGGGTCCTGGAACTGGTTATTGTCCAGCCTGGCCAGGAAAAGCAATGATGGTGAAAGCTCCTACCAGCCAAAGCCAGGGTGGGGACCCTTCTTCTCCTCTGATCTATGCCTAGCACCCCTACAGGGTACATGTGAGCAGTGGGCTTCCTCCTGGGGGGGGGTGTCTTCTAATGGCCACTGTAGCAACCCTGAACACTGCTCACCTCTATGGGTCCCCATTTGCTAGCTCTGCTTGTAAAGTACTGAATGACCCTCATTCCTACATATTTCCTCCCTACTTTCTAAGGTCTGGAGCACTAGACAGAGGGTGGGCTGACAGTCTAGTGTGTAGGTGATGCTTCTGTCAGCAATTGCATGGCTCCCAGGGCCTCATGGGGTTGGATTGTGCCTTCAAAAAGGGTAGATTGAAATGCTAACCCCTAGTTCCTCAGGGATGTGGCATTATCCAGAGACAACCAGCAGCACCATATTCATGGTTCAGCGAACATCACAGTGAAGTACAGAAGGCCTCTAACCCAGTATGGTGGTGTCCTGGGGAAGCCAGGCCACAAGAGGCTGGAGATACACTGCCATGTGACAGTGGAGGCCAGTGCTGGTGGGAGATGGTTACGAACCAAAGGCACCAGATCGCCAGGATTGCCTGGTGCAGCTCTAGAGAGGCAGGAAGTGTCCTCCTCCAAGGCCCTTCAGATGACAGTGTAGCTCTGTAATGTCTTCACTTCTGCTTTGTGGCCCTCAGAACTCTGAGAAAATGAAGTGCTGTGGTGTCAGCAGACAGCTGTGAGAACTCTGTGAGAACTAGGCAGCAGTGCAGTAGGTGGGGCAAGGAACAGTTCTAGGTCCTTCTGTGCTCTTCCCCCATCCCTGCACCCTGTGTCCTCACCTGAGGGCCTGGCAGTAGAGAAGCTGGGGCAGGAGACTCTGCAAAACTCCCTGACCGAGGTACAGGTTCATCTCTCGGGAACAGGTGTCTGACACTTGCAAGAGGTAGGCCAAGGCAGCCTGGTGCGAGGGTCCTGTCAGCTTGGCCAGCGCCCCGCTCTGCATGGCCTCCTCCACAGTGCGAGCCAGCTCTGTGTGCCGTAGCTCATGCAGGCAGTGCAGGATATTGACTGAACGAGCACAGACTGCAGTGTTGGGGCGCAGGCACCCCTTTAGGAGCTCAGCCACTTGGATTTGGTAGGCCTGGTGCTCGCCTTGGACCAGCAGGGAGCTAGCCAGCAGGGCATTGACCCGTGGAGACAAGAGGCCTGCGAGGAAGCGCAGGAAAACGTCTAGCCTTCCATCCTCAGCCTGCATAGCCCGCTGGGCTGCACTCCTGAAATGTGCCAGGAAACCCAGCCTGGGCCAGGACATGCCACTCTCGGTGAAGAGATCAAAGATGGCTCTCCTGGACGCACTGTAGTAATATATAGCTGCCACAAACTCCTGTAGGGACAGGTGGCTGAAGCAGTAGGCCACCGAGGAGGCTAGCGTCTCTTCCCGCTGCAGGAAGCAGCTGCACAGGCTGCCCTGCAGCAGGGCGAGGTCCACACCAAATGCCTTCATGTCTTGCTCATAAAACACGTATTTCTTCTTGAGCAGCCCATGGAAGGCCAGCCGACCCAATGTCCCTACCACCTTGCGAGTGCTGGGGGCTACCTGCTCAATCCGTGGGCTCACCATGCCCTTTTCCTGGCCCTCCCTGCTGAGAGCCATTCTGAAGTACCAAGAGTAGAGTTCACATAGGGTCTGTGGGGGCCCCAGCTCTGTGTCATGGAGTGCCAGTCTACTGCTGTACAGGTGACCCAGTGCCACCCCAGTGAGCTTGCAAAATGCTGGGATGGTACACATCACGTACAAGGCCTTGTCCATCTGCACCTGGCTCAGGACCTGGCCGAGGAGGGCCTGGTCCTCGGGGAAGGCCTGTTCCAGACACGCCTGGATTTCTTCCCCAGTGAAGCCCCGGATCTCTGTCATTCTGTCTACAAGGCCTCCTGGGATCTGGCCTGCCGCACTGGGGCGGGAGGTGATCCACACGGAAACATCTGGAAAAAGGTTGCCTCGGATGATGTTGGTAATCAGGTGGTCCACCTGGACATCTTTTTTTGGGTCTGTGCAGGCCACGGTGTTGGAGAAGTCCAGTGGCGTCTTACACTCATCTAAGCCATCCAGGACCAAGAGGACCCTGGCGGTGGCCGTCACTGCCAAGCCAGCATTTGGGAAGATGGAGCAGAGGAGTCTGTCTGCAGACAGCTTCTCGTGGATGTTGAGGTCCCGGAAGGTCAGGGGCAACACCAGCGAGAAGTCCTTGCCCACCTGTCCTCGTGCCCAGAGATGGACAAAATGCCTTACCAGGGTGGTCTTGCCCATGCCAGCCACCCCGACCGTGATGGAGATACGGGGTGGGATAGACACTTGGGACAGAGGCAGGAACAGCCTGTCGAGGGTGATGGTCCTGGCTGGGCGCCAGCCCCCACGCATGGCTTCCACCTGGGTGAAGTCGTGCTCCTGTAGCTGTAGGTCTGTCAGGCCGTCCACCAGCAGGAGGCTAGTCAGCCGCTCTGCAGAGCCTCCCAGCTCCAGACTGCTTCCTGCCCTGCTCAGCAGAGCCTCCCGGTGCCTCTGTATTCCAGAGTCTACAAGCCAACAGGCCAGAGAGCAGGGCCGGTAAGGGCCGAGAGCAAGGGGAGGTGGCCCTTGTGAGCCCCTCCCCTGGCCTCCGAGGTGGGTCTTACCTTTGTTGTGGGATGCTTGTGGTGAGTCTCGTGTCCTGTCAGGGGCTGATAGATTCTGACCAAGCTGACTCCCTTTCCCAGCCAGCAGGTCTACAAGGGCCTTGACCTGCTCAGCCGGGGAGCTGGCATCGTGGATCTGGTTGGCCTCCCCACCCGGCCGCATCTCCTGCTTCCTCATGGAGTCTTGGATTATGAGCAGGAACTGCGAAGACAGGCCCCAAACCTGCTGTGCCTCTGTGCAGCAGCCTGACAGGTGGGTGAGCCCCAGGAGCAGGCCAGGAACCACCTTCTCTCCCAAGCCATGAACCACCAGCTTTCCTCTTAGATGGTGCTCAAAGAGCTTTTTAGTCCTAGACAGAGAATTATCACATGGATGCAGGGACCAAGACCCTGGGGTTCCCTGCCACTTACCAGCTGGGTGGCCCTGGGTGGGGTGTGTCACCACTCTGCACCTTGGTGTCCTCATTTGTGATGTGGAAATGGTGGTAAGGGTGTGGGTAGTTTTTCTCAAAAGGAGGGAGGAATGAAATTGCCAGTCTGGAAGGAAATATAATGCATGATTCTCCAGGTGAAGTTGGCGATAAGGAGATCACGCACGGCACTGTGATGGAGCAGATGTGCTGTGTGGGAGTCCAGCACACAGAACGTCAGTGGCAAGCGGGAGCCCTGGCGTAGCCCGGGTTTGGGGTGGTGGCGTGGCGTCTGTGGAGGGGGCACAGGTGTACGGGAACTGTACTTCATTGTCGATTTTGTTGTTGTTGTTTTTCTGTAAAGCTAAATCTCTAGAATGTGAAGAATTTAGTTAGGAAAGGTGAGGAGGGAGCAGGCAGGGAGGGAGGGAGCCACTGCCCTCAGTTTCCCCAGGCTCTACTGGAAGCCAACAGCAAATGGCCTGCAGGGAGCCCTGCATGCTATATGCTGATGCGGAGACATGGAGAGGCAAAGCTGTGCCCCCCCACCCCAGTCCTGGTGCCTCCTCAATAAGGGAAGCCACCCTGTCTCCAGCTCCCGGTAGCCCAGGCAGAGTGTGCAGACACTGAGCCTCTGCACCTTCTATCCCTCCTCACCGGGCACGGGGGTCACAACAGTTCCTCCAGCAAGCCCCAGAGACTCAGGGGTTGGTCAGCCACCTGTCCATGGTTCTAGGAAAGAGAACACAAGGTCGTGTGGCCCACTGCACTGGTGGCTACCCTGTGTTTAAAAATGACTCAGATGGGGCTGGGGATATAGCCTAGTGGCAAGAGTGCCTGCCTTGGATACACGAGGCCCTAGGTTCGATTCCCCATCACCACATATACAGAAAACGGCCAGAAGCGGCGCTGTGGCTCAAGTGGCAGAGTGCTAGCCTTGAGCGGGAAGAAGCCAGGGACAGTGCTTAGGCCCTGAGTCCAAGGCCCAGGACTGGCCAAAAAAAAAAAAAAAAGACTCAGATGAGCCAGCCACCATTGGCTCACACTGGGCCAGGGATTGAACCCAAGGCCTCGCACTTGCTTGGCAGACACAACTTAATGTCACCACACTCCCTGGCTTTGGGTTGTATTAGGGATCCCTGTCATTTTAAAATGGTGTGAAAATGTCAGAAGAACATCTAGTTAGAAGTAACTAGCACTCCCCAGCCATAGTGCTCATTAGCCAGTGCTGGTGTCAGAGGTGGCCTGTGGCCACGCAAGCTGGGATAGCCTGGGATCACTAGAAACGGGCCCCAACAATGCTGTTCTCACTATATTTCTGCAAAATCCTCCTGGCTGTTCTTACTCTTTTATTCTTCTAAGCACCAACTCTGCCTTTCCCTGGCCGGCAAGTCCACAAGCAATATGCATGCATACATAGTCTCTGGGATGGGACCCAGCGCCCTTGCTCCTGAATCCCACCAGAAATGAGCACATATTCCTGCCGAGGCACTCATACCAGAACACTCTGTCTGTATGAGTTGGACTATTTTAGGGACTTCCCAGGCTGAATGTTAGGGTTTTTATGTTTTGGTGTCTGCTTTCACTCAGTGTAATGTCTTCGGGGCCATCCATGTCAGCACTTCATTCTTCTTTTACAACTGAACAGTATTCCGTTGTGCATATAGACACATTCACTTACATGCAGTGAGTGAGGGATACTTGAGTGGTTTCTACCTTTTGCCTCTGGTGAACGGTGCTGCTGAGAACGTGGTTATATAGTTAACTATCTCTTAGAAACCCTGTTCTTCATTTTCTCATAGTGGGATTGTTGCATCCTATGATCATTTTATGTTGCCCGGCTTTTTGTTGTCTTTGTTGTTTTTTTTTCCCTTCCGGAAACAGGGTTCTGCTATACAGCCTAAGCTAGCATTGAACTCATATCTTGCTGCCTCAGAACACTCTCAAGTGCTAGGATTACAGGCAGATGACACCATACTTTTAAAAAAATCCATGGTTAGGGGCTGGGATAACAGGAGGATGGACAGGTGGACATGGTCATGGGTTGGGGCAGGATCTGCCTTGTGCCTGGTAACAGGGCACTTAGCCCCACTAGACCCCCATGGAGGAGGTCAGTACTCCCTCCTAACCAATCATACATCTTTCTTCCCTACCCTTCTTAGACTGAGGCTTTCCAAATTTAGCAACTTAAAATACAAGGACACAGGGGCTGGGGATATGGCCTAGTGGCAAGAGAGCTTGCCTCGTATACATGAGGCCCTGGGTTCAATTCCCCAGCACCACATATACAGAAAACGGCCAGAAGTGGCGCTGTGGCTCAAGTGGCAGAGTGCTAGCCTTGAGCAAAAGGAAGCCAGGGACAGTGCTCAGGCCCTGAGTCCAAGGCCCAGGACTGGCCAAAAAAAAAAAAAACAAACAAAATACAAGGACACAAACCAGGCACCAGTGGCTCACACCTGTAATCCTAGCTTCTCAGGAGACTGAGATCTGAGGATCATGGTTCAAAGCCATCCCTGGCAGAAAAGTCTCTGTAAGACTCTTTATCTCCAGTTAACCACTCAAAAATCAGAAGTGGTACTGAGGCTCAAGTGGTAGAACGCTGGCCTTGAACACAAAGAGCCTCAGGGACAGCACCTAGGCCCTGAGTTCAAGCCCCACAACTGACAAAAATAAGTTAATAAAAAATACAAGTATCCTTGTGAAATTTTACTTTCAGACAATTTTTTTTTTGCCAGTCCTGGGCTTGGACTCAGGGCCTGAGCACTGTCCCTGGCTTCTTTTGCTCAAGGCTACATTCTGCCACTTGGGCCACAGTGCCATTTCTAGCCGTTTTCTATATATGTGGTGCTGAGGAATCAAACCCAGGGCTTCATGTATACGAGGCAAGCATTCTTGCTACTAGGCCATATTCCCAGCCCAAACAACAATTTTTTTTTTTAGTATAAATAGATCCCTTGAATATTTGATATATACACAGCTCCACTTCTGCCTTTTTGTTGATTTTTCAAGATACGAGTCTCATAGGTTTTTCTGCCTAGGCTGACTGACCCACAATCCCAGGTCTCAGCCTCCTGAGTAGCTAGGATTACTGTGTAGGTCACTAGCAGCCAGCTTTGGCCACAGCTCCTTAGGTTCTCCTCTCTTCTGATTCCTTGCCTTTGCTGCCTCCCTGGGTCTGGGAATTCAGTATGCAGCCATCTTGAAGCGGTCCCTATGCTGTGGCCACTGAGCCCACTAAGGAAGTAACACTTGTCCTTGAGGCATATCTGACCACACTGACCTGAATGCTGGTGAGAACCAGGCCCAACCCGGGGGGCCCAGCCTGCATCCCAGGCTCAGAGAAGATTGTACCTCCAAGAACAGAACCTGGAGGAGCTCTGAGGCCCAGAAGCCTAGCCCCCCAGCATGGCACTATAGACAATAACCTTATGGCCACCACACACGGGCCCTGGTGGCACTTGTTCCCACAAGGCCTCTTGTGGTCTCAGGATGAGGAGCCTTATTCCCCTCAAGGGTGTAGCAGGGAGCCCTCAGGGGCCATCCAGTAATACCAGGTAACCTAGGACGGAGCTGTAAGCTGGACCTTGACACATACACCCTTTACCTTTGAGGCAGGGGCTGTTACCTCCACTTACAGGTGGGGAGCCATGCAAAACAGTAGCTTAACTGCTTGGGGTCCCACAGCCAGGTGTGGGGACAGAGATGGTGCCTGGTCTGCCTGGTTCTGCCTTTCCCACCATGTCACTGGTACCTGGGAGCTGGGCTTTCTCCCCTGGGGTCTGTCCTGGGACACATGTTAGTCCATTCTGTGAGCCCTGATAGCTCCAGCTGCTCTCAGCACCCAAAGGAAAGCTTCCTCTAGTTTCCCTCCCTGCCCAGAGTAGCTCAGGTCATAAAATTCAGCATCCTTCAAGCCAGCTGTCCCTTCTCCCTTCCCTGTTCCCACTAAGGTGGCTTGGGCTCTGCTTACCTCTGTGGCCTTGTTGCTGTTGCAAGGACGCCAAGACTGGGGGGCCAGGGGACTCATGTGCTCGTTCCTGGGCCTGGCCCTGCTCCAGCACACGGGGACCCTGAGGCTCTGGGATCTTCCCAGGGCTGAGAAGCCTGGTCTGAAGGGATCAAGGTGACTTACCACACTGACCACTCTTGGGCCAGGGGGTGACAGACTGACCACCTCCTACCATCCTCATTGCGCCCTGGCTGTCACTGCAGCTCTGGCTCCTCACCTCTTCCTGTGCAGGGCTCCACCTCAACCTTCCTTCCTGCCTGATTTCAAAAGCCAACAACCTCCCAGACAGATCAGTGAGTTGAGTTTCCCTGCACTTATCTCTGGCTTTGTCACTACCCCAAGTGTAAGGTGGGAGGTCTTGAGGTCTTGATTCTGGGACTGAGTGTCCCTTCAGACCTGATGCTCAGGAGAAAGTGGTACAGTGCCAAAGCTGCAGACATGTCACCTTCCACCTGTCACAAAAGAAGACAGGTACCATCTGTAGAGGGTCATTTTTAGGTGGGCAAGCAGGAAAGTGAGATTCAATTCAGCGCCTGGCCTGAATTAACGATACCTTCTAACCCACCTGTCCCCCGCAGTGTCTTCCTGTGAGTCCACATCACCTGAAGACAGATCCCCTGAGTCCTGAAATGGCAGAATGTGGCTATTTACAGCAATCAGGAAGTCACTCTGTCTGGTGGAGGGGGCTGGGGGGCCCAGCAGGTGGTGCACTGACAGGAAAGGGGGGTGTGATGCGGGGGTGAGCACATGGTCCAGACAGAGCAACACAGAACAGTTACAACAAAGGCAATGTGCAGAACACCCTTCAGTGATGGGTAGCAACTCACTCACCGTGTGGTCGCTAAGGGGCTAGGAGCCAAGGGACAAGGAGCACCTCGGGTGTGAATTTTCCCCAGCAAGTGAAGTACAGTTGTAGAGCAAGAGACTAGGGAGTTCAAAGGGCAGTGGGACTCCATGTGGGATTGCTGTCAATGGTCCTCCCGCATGATGGATGTGGGGGAACCTAAGGGAACACATTGGAAATGCTGTTTGGGGCTGGGCATGGGGCAGGGGAGGGTGTGCTTGCCTATAATCTCAGCACTTGGGAGACTCAGCCAGGAGGATTTTCAGTTTGAGGCTAGTCTGTGCAATATAGTGGGTTCTAGGCCAGCCTGGGCTACACTATGAAATCCTGTCTTAAAAAGGGAATGGGGAGGGGAGAAACCTGTGGGCTTAAATAGTCCAGAAATGCTATTTCAAGACACTTTTGTTGCCCTCTCTTCTGGCTGTGTTTTCAGAGCACCCCAAAACATGTTGGGTGCTGGGAGGACGTATGGTGGCCCCTCAAGAAGCCTGGTGAGACTCTAGGCAGGCAGAGCCCAGAACGGCAGCTGCAGCCTCAGCTGTGGGGTGCAACGGTGTCTGAAACCAGGCGCCCACAGGATGTTGCAAACCACAGGGGGCTAATGAGTCTGTCATATGAAACAGGCCAAAGAGGCTCACTCTGGTTCCCATGGACAGATATCAAGTGTGAGAGGAAACAGCCTCTTCCATGGAACATTCCAGACCCAACCTCCTCCCATCCCTACATGACAAGAATGTCCATCAGCCCTCAGGACTGATCTGTGTCCTCACTGTGTAGCTTAAACTAGGTGGGCCATTCTCCTGAGTAGCTCTCACTCTATGGCTTTCTGTCCACCAGAGCTGCAGTCACTGTGGTGTGCCAGGTATAGGCCAGCAGAGTCGGGAGCCCTTGCTCCCTTGGCGGGGCCAGTGGCTCCTTGCCCTGGTGCTTCTCTTAACTGTTTTGAAGGGACAAGCCCAGGCCATGGCCAGGGCTGGGCCACAGGAAGCAGACAGAGGTCTGGTCCCATCACAGTGAGGGATAGATGATCAAGTTGTGCACACCCATTCTGCTGCAGGGTGCCATTTTCCTTCTTATGTGAATTCCTCAGCTTCTAGAAGAGATCTCCTCCGCGGAGCAGCCCTGTGCCCGCCTAGCTTCTCCAGCTGGCTACAGGTGCCCAGAGGCTGTTGCGCATACTGCTCTTGGCCTGAGCAGCTCTGTGGAAGGGGCTGGCTCCTCTAGATGTGTTGCATGCCGCGGGTGATAGCTGTGCCTTTGCTGCAGTGGCCACTGTGGTAGCAGTAGCTGCTTCACCAGTCATTGTAGAACAAGGAAACACAGTTTCACACACCTTGGCTGGCCATTACACCGGTGCCCAGCCTCAGCCCTGCGGGTCCTCAAGAGCTCGCAAGAGGAGGGTGAGGTTCAGATTTAGTCACCAGGCTCGCTCTCTCAACTATTCTCACCTCCACATGGTAACATGGGGGTTCTTCACCTCACTTTGGTCACTGTAGCCCTTCTGAAGACAGGGGGTTCCCAACCCCTCTCCAAGAAGGGCTACAAAACATCTAAACCACGAGCTCTGCAGTTGGTCATTCAAGGACCCCAGCCCTCTTTCCATCTTGCTAACTCCTCCTATGTCCCCAAGACAGCCTTCCTACAAAAGCCCTCAGGGCAATCTTTGGCTTGATTCAGACTATCTCACCCATAAGTGTCTGCCATGGACGTGGTCAGCTGGAACTGTCTAGTCATGGCCAGGACAGTTTTCCCTCCCTAAGGAGGGACTGCTTTCCCCGCTCACTAGCCCTCTTCCACCAAGCTGGCCCTGATCTCTCACCAAGCCCTGATCCCTGTTGCCCTGCCCTCATTCACCTGCTAACACGGCAGGGTCTAGAGCAGGGGATGAGGACACCCTCGAGATGTATGTTCCTCCCACAGGCCGCCTAGAGCTATCTGCCTGTACCTATATAACTTTGTATGGCTGGAGGATAAATATCCAAATGGCCCTTGTCAGAAAAAAGGAGCCCCACTAGATCTAGAGGGATCCACTATGCCGATGACACCCTTGGGTCTTGAGCAGTGGGAGCTGGGGCTCAGTGCCTCCCACAGTGCCATTTGGTGTGGGGACGGACAGGGAGTGCACATGAGAAATGAACCTATGTATCTATTATCTAGGAACCAAAGAGAAATGGGAGAATCAGCAGCCACTGAACTTGTGGCCTGCATCACTACAATTTTACTGGAACATTTCTATGAAGCCTTCATTTTATTGCACATCATAAAAAAAACCAACTGCACTGTGTTTACGATGACGAGGTCATTTGCAGGCTGTGGAGGCCCAACGTTCCCTGTGTGTTCCACACTGCTGCTGGTTGAGGCAGCTTTGACACATGTGAATGGAACCCGCTACCACACACCATGTCTGTTTTAGGGGCTTCAGACTTGAGCCCTTGTCCCCTGGCTCATCTGGAGACTGCTGGTGATGACAGGTGTCTGGGAGTAACACCTGGGTGTGGGGTGGGACGCGTGCATGCCTGGTCTGCTGGTGGCGGCTGGGATTAGCCTGAGCACTGGGGAGGCAGGCAGATAGCAGATCTGATGCCTACCTCAGTGTACTCTGGGGCAGTTGTGCTTGGGGCCTAGCACCCCACTGACAGATGGGGAACAGCCAAGGCCTCATGAACACATGGCGGGGGTTGAGGGGGCTCTACTGTGCTAGAGGGAGACAAACTGTGTTGACCGAGGAAGGGTCAGATCCTAAAAGCAGTGGGCAACATGGCCCAGCTGGTGGAGAGCAGAGGCAGGGGTGCAGGCATGTCCATTGTTCAGGCACAGGCTGATGTTCCAGCGTGACATGCCTGTGGATCCTGCCCCCCATGGGCTCCAAGGCTCTCACACAGACGTCCTGTGGAGTGGAGCAGAGCAGAGTGGGGAGGGTGGGGGCTGGTTAATTCCGCTCCTTTCTCTTCCTGCCCAGGCGCTGCTGCCCCCTCCTCTTGAGCTTCTCCTTCCGTGATGCAGCAGTGGTGAAGGTGATGCACTGGGTGTCCAGGATGTCCAGCAGCTTTGCTGTGGCCACATGGATGCCATCCCGCTTCAACTCAGCCTGTAGCTCCGACAGCTCGAGGGGCTGGTACATCAGCACCTTCTGGTACAGTGCCGGCTTAGAGCGGACATAGCATCTCAGTGTCTCCTCCATGTCTGCTGTCTGGATGGCTGCCTGCGAAGCGCTCACCTCCTCCCCTTCCCCTGCAGACTCCAGGGGAGCTCCAAACTCGCAGGAAGAACTGGAAAGAACAGATGACATGTTGTGATACCCCTTGGATAAAGGTAGGTTTGACAGGGGGAGGTTCTGTGGCTCAGTGGAACCTGCCACATAACAGGGACAACCCCCCAGGGGAGCAAGGTGTTCCTCAGAGTGCCCTGCGGGCAGCTGTGTTCCCAGGCTCTGCAGCTGGGCTGGCTGGAGATCCCTACTCAGCTGGAGAGCCAGGGTGAGACAGGGCCTGCTGGGGGGAGGGAAATGGCTTTCTACATCACCGGCGTTTTTAACGGCTCATGCCCGAAGTCACTGGGCTCTGGACACTGGCCATCAAGTCTCGCTGACACCCTCTCAGCCCTGCTGCTCAGAGGACATCGAGTGGTGCTGACCCTGTGGCCTCCATCTGGTTACCTTTGTGAGCTAAAGGAGCTGTCGCTGCTGTCCACAGAGGTGGCCACTGACTCCTGGGAGCCTAGGAACTGGGTGTCACCATCAGGACCTGGAGAGCCTAGGGGTGGCCGGCCAGCTGGTGACCTGCTCGGAAGTGTGATGCTTTCGCTGGGCGGCAGCACACAATGCCGGGGGCTCTTGGTCTTCATAGGCCCCTTGGACCTTTGGGTCCCAGGACTCAGAGATGCTTTGAGCTGGGTATGGCCTCTGGTGCTCAAAGGCTTGTCAGTCTCAGTCGTGAGGGTCTGGCTGGAAGGCACCTCGGGGGGCACCTGTGAGGGTGGGATTTCATCCTCAGATTCTGACTCCAGGGTCTGGTGTGTATACTGAAAAATCTCTTTTAGTTTTAGAACCATCTGGCGTTTGGGCAATGGGCGGACTCCAAACCTGCACAGAGGAACAGAGAGCAGCATTCACTTAGACACTGTGCCTGCCTACAGTCTCATTTCCACCAGGGTGGAATGTTGAGACCTGTTTCCCAGAGACCTAAGTCTCATTTGTTGGTTTCTTGGGGTCAAATAACCTGGAAACATAATGCAGAAAGCCAGACAGGTCCCTGCCACAGCCATGTGCTTCCTGAAGACAGCTGGCAGGACTTCCCTCCCACTCACAGCCAGCCGCAGGGCCACGGGCAGGACCTTGGCTTCCCAGGCCCAATCAAGCACAGGATGGAAAAGACCAGGTATAAGAAAGCACTGAAGAACACCCACCTGTCCAATTCTTTCTTCAGCACTGGGGTCTCCATGATGGAGTATCTTGGCATTGGAGTTATAGGCACTTTGGGGGGCAGATTCTTCTGATTAGCACCTCCTGGGCAAACAAGAAACATAGGTCTCAGTGTGAGGGAGATGGGTTTGTTATCACTCCCAGTCCTGGAAGTGTCACGAGGAGAAATACAGCACTGAAAGACTCCATCTAGCACAGGGCAGATCAGGGCAGGCACTTCTCCAAGGAAGATGGAGAATGACCAGTGAGCACACAAAGATGTGCCATCATGGGCGTGTTAGTCAAAACCACACACTAGTGTGGCTGGGACAAAAAGCACAGGAACAAGTGTGCAGGTGGGGATAGGAGGCACTGGAGCCTCACACACTTGCCTAATCCTAAGGGCCCAGATCAGGTGCTTGATCTCAAGGCTGCTGCTTCAGGGATTTTTTTTTTTGTCAATCCTGGGGCTTGAACTCTGGGTCTTGGCACTGTCCGGAAGCATTTTTGCTCAAGGCTAGCACTCTACCACTTTGAGCCATACCACTTCTGGTTTTTCAGTGGTTAATTGGAAATCAGACTCTCACAGGGACTTTTCTGCCTGAGTTGGCTTTGAACAGAGATTCTCAGATCTCAGTCTCCTGAGTAGCTTGGATTACAGGTATGAGCCACTGGTGCCTGGCTCAGAGATGTTTTTTAAATAAGTGTCCAGGTGAACATTTAAGTGGAGACCAGGAAGGTTGAGGAAAAGCTGAGTAGCCATGAAGTAGATACCTGGTAGCTCTCTGAGTCTTCCTTGCTGTGGAGAAGAGTCTGGTAGGCAATGGGAGAATCCAGGTGAGCAAGGCCTTTAGCATTGCAAGCCAAGATCATTTTTACCATTCACCAGACCCATTAGTGTAAAGCAGTGTAAAACATAAGACCTAGCCCGGCCCTGGTGGCTTACTAGCTACTCAGAAGGCTGAGATCTGAGGATCACGGTTCAAAGCTAGCCTGGAATACTACATAGCAATTAGGAATGGTGAAATATTGTTATTCGCAGGGAAATGGTCAGAACTCAAACAAATAATGTTGAGCGAGACAAGCCTAGAACACAGAAAACAAAGGGGCATGATCTCCCTGATATATGACTGTTAACAAAGGGAGACAGAGAGACAGTAGAGACCAAGTCTGTGAAACCAAAAATTGCTTGTCAAATAGTATTCCCCACAGGATTGGGGCAGCGACCCAACAGTATGTAACTAAAACCAAACAATTACTCAACATATAAAGGTCAAAAATTGACCTCTCAGGGGAATACAATAGCTCAAAAGCTAGGTATGTACGTTCATATAAGACTACTGTCGACATATGGTCTAATATCGACATTACATTTAAAGCCCTAGGCGAACTTTCTTGGGCGTGGCCACGTGGCTACTGTATATGTTCTTGATACATTGTATATTGTATATGTCTACCTGACCTAGAGAAGGGATAGAAAAACAGGGCGTAAGATATCACAAGAAATGTACACACTGCCCTACTATGTAACTGTACCCTTTTTGTACAACACCTTGTCAAAAAATTTGTGTTCAATTAATAAATTAAATTAAAAAAAAAAGCTAGCCTGGACAGAAAAGCCTGTGAGACTCTTATCTCCAATTAACCACTAGGAAACCGGAAGTAGCGCTGTGGCTTAAGTGGCAGAGCACTAGCCTTGAGCTGAATTGAATTGCTCAGGGACAGGGCCCAGGCCAAGTTTAAGCCCCATAACCAATTAAAAAAAAACACCAAAATCCAGACAAAACAAAATAAAACATAAGGCCCCTCCCTGGCCTCCAGGCCACTTACTTGGTGTCTCTGGCCTTGCTCGTTTCTGAGTTTGGGCATGTGGTGTCTGGGCTCCAAAAGGAGCCTCTGGAGAGATCTCCTCTTCCTCATCCCAGTCTTCCCACAAAGCTGGGTTCAGAAAGCTCAGACGGTTGCTTCCTCCTGGGGTGCTGGCCCGTGGGGACCGCTCTGGAAGCTCTCCCTGGGCAGTGAAGCTTCCCTGGTTTAGGGTGGTATCTGGCAGTCCTGGGGAGTAGCAGCCACCATTGTCCAGGGCCTCCTGGGTCCTACTTCTGGGACTGCTGGTGCTCAGAGGGCCGGTTCGCTCCAGGTTCAAGTGGTCAATTGGAATTGGTGAAAGAGGCTCAGCATGCCAAGAGCAGTTATCCACTGGAATTGGGGGGTCACTGTCTAGCAGGGGGCTGCTGTTTGCCCGATGGGAGGTGGCCTCCTCCTCCTCATCTTCGCTGTCTCCAACTTCCACCACTTCGCTCACAGCAATCTCATTTGGCAGACCCAGCCGCTGTGGAGAGCATTTCTGGTATTGCCTAGTGAAATCAGGGCAGCCTCTTGAGACAGGACTTGGTGCCAGCAAAGAGAGCCTGTGGCGCCTGGGGTATGGGCAGGTGACAGGTGACATATGTGGCATGATTACCGAGAACTTCTGTGTTGTTTCCATCTCAGCCCTACATTCTGTGGAGGCCTCGGGCAGGTGCTGAGCCTTCTTGTCCACTGGGGTCCTCATCCTGAGGCTTGTGATTCGGGTCTGTGATGAGCAGTCACGGCTCCTGTTGGCCAAGGGGGTGGCAGGTACCATCCATGAGTTATCTGTGGTGTTATCCTCCTCAGGGCTACTCTCCTGGTCACAGAACAGCTCAGGTGTCCCTCTGCTGCCCACCGGGACCTGACTCTCCAGTTGCCTCTCCCCTTCCTCTGGCTGCAGCCTAACTTCTCTTCTCCGTGGGCTTGGAGAGTTTTCCTGATCTGCGTCCACATCTATGACTGAAAATAACTCAGAGGACTTGAGGCTGGTGTCTAGGACATTTCTTCCAGGGGGATCATTAGAAACTGACTTCGCTTTAGTGTGTTCTAGCTCTAGCTCTTCATCTGAATCCAGTAAAAGGATGACTTCATCCTCTTTGTTCACGTGGGATGAAGGATTCTGGGACCTGGAACTCAAGCGGTCAGATTTTGACTGGGTCAGATCAATGGGTTGAGAATTTTTGGGGGAAATCTGAATGCTCTTATTTTTGCCTTTCAATGTGGAACTCCGTCTTTTGCTTCTCTGCTGGCCTGGCTCCTTCAGTAATGTGAGATAGCTACTGTCCCTCTTGCGCTTTGCCAGTTTCCCTGGACATGGTGACCTTGGGGAAGCCATCTTGGAAACACCACTGCATGAGTGGGGCGTTGACAGGGACAGGGACGAGTTGCTTGTGTGGCGAAGGTGAGGCTGTGACTGGCTAGGACGTCTACTTCCAGGGGACTGTTGCTGAGGGGTTGGGGGACAGACTGTCTCTGTCTCTGACTCCCCAACAGTGTCATTGTGCTCATTGTGACTGCTTGTTGTTTGGAACAGTTCAAAGAATTCATCGTGAGTTGATGCAGGGAGCTGCTCATAATCATGGACTGTGATTGGGAGCGAGAGCGAGCCATCTTTACTCCCTTCCTGGCAGCCTGCTGAAGGGCTGCAGGAGCTGCGGTGCCCAGGCGTCTCCTGTGGGGCCTCTTGCTCATGAGTCTCTGCTTTCTCTGTCCTGTCTGAGCACTGGTCCTGGAGCTGAAGGGAATGTTGTGAATTTTCCAAGCTGGCTGGAGTCTCATCTTTTTCTGGCCAAGCTGACTCCATTTGTTCTGCCTTCTCCAACTTTTCGTTCCCCTCGACTCCTGGCTGGGAAGGCTCAGCACCTGGACTGTCCTCCCTGAGCAGGTCAATGTCCTTGTCTTGGTCTGTTGCTTTTTCCTCTTGAAGCAACTTCCTTTGAGTCGCTGCAAATTCATAAATTTCTTCCATTTCTGCTTCATTTACTTTTTCTCTGTCTTCTTCATGGCCCTCAAATTTCACCAAAGTCTCTGCTTCCTCTTCTTCATCTCCCCATACTGACCTCAAGAGTTCTTGGAAAGTCTCTGCTCTGCTTTCACAATTCTCATATTCCTTTTCCTGTTGTTCATGCTCCAAGTCTGTCACAGCTGGCAGTTGTTCACACAGATAAGCAAGGTCACTCACACCAAACCTGCAATAGGAAAACTGGGTCACCAGTGCTCTGCACAGAGGCTTCTCTGGGCACAGCGGCCAGTGGCCAGAGCAGTCTTCCAAAGGAAGAACAGGTGCCTTGGTGTGGCCTTCCTCTGCTCTCCTACACCCAGTCTTTTAGACAGCAGGGACTCCACTGCTGCAAACATGAATGTATGGGACCTCACTGTGCATCACAGGAGTGGGTAGAGCTGCAATCACAGGTGCAGGTACTGCCTTCCTCTGGCAGGCCCTCAAGACACCAGGGGACCAACTGCAGGCTGCCCTGCTAGAAGGCTCTGCGAGCTAATCAGTGCATCTCGGATCCCCAGAAAAGCACCTGAGAGGCATGAAGGAGGACATGCGCTAGAGTCGTAACATGCCAGGAGAAGCCTCCCTGCCAGTGTTTGGCAACCCTGCAAGTGTCCATTCTGGCTGACTTCAGCTACTATGCCCTGTACAGGGCTGCTGCTGGCCATAAACATGGGATTAAAAGTTATAAACAAGACTGGAGGTCTATTTAAAAATAAATATTGTGCTTGTATTAGGGCTTGCCAAACTGGGAACTGTCCTTTAGCTTTTTTGTTCAAGGTTAGCACTCTACCCACTTGAACTATACTTCCATGTCCAGCTTCTTGCTGGTTCACTGGAGATAAAAGTCTCATGGATTTGTCTGCCCAGGCTGGCTTTAAACTGTGATCCTCACACCTCAGCCTCTTGAGTAGCTAGGCTGTTAGGTGTGAGCTGTCAGTGCCCAGCTTGGAAGTCTTTTTGAGGGGCCTTGGCTGTCTCTTTTCCCTGAGCTGTCAGCCCTGACAGCCCTGTCACTGACACTCAAAGGCTATGGAGTGCACAGAATTAACAATCTCAACCTGATGGCCAGAGAGTGCAGGTCAGGAGCCAGGTGGGAGGGCAGGTCGAGGTCTGCGGCATAGAGGTACTGCAGGAATGCGTAGACTGCTTCGGCCCTCACATCGCTCAGCAGGACACGCTGAGTGGGATCCCCATCCTCCACAGCTGAGAAGCCTTCTCTGTTTACCTGAAGACAAAACAAAGTGCAGAGGTATACTGACAGCTGTCGCTGGTGTCAACAGTGGCTGAGGGGTATCTGTGAAGTTCCTGGCCTCATAGCACCAGGCCCTAGGAAAAGAGTGGGCTGCACTTGTGACTTTTCTTACTTCCCAACCCTGAAGCCAGAAAAAGCTCTGGGGAGGTGAGATGGAGGGAGGGAAGGTCAGGCAGGTGTGAGACAATGGGGAGGGGCTGGGCTGAGACAGGTGGGAGGGCAGGAGGGAGGCACTAGGTTGCTGCTAACCTGCATACTTACATACTGAATGAGCAGTGGACATCGGGCATACAGAACAAACTTGTGGGCATAAAGCAGGTCCCCACTGTCTGTCTGGAACTGGACATCACTCAGGTGTGGGTTGTTGACCATGGTGCCAAAGTCAGAGACCAGCAAGCTGAGGGAGTGCTGCAATGGGGCAGAGGAAAGCACAGTCAACTTCCGCCATTGCTGCCTCTAACTGACTGTGAGGTCCCCAACTGAGAGATGCTGGATGCGCTTTCTCTGTTCCAGAAAGTGTCCACATGGTGGTGGGGGGCGGGGTCCCCACCTCTGGGTTATGTTAAGGCCCTTGGTGATGCAGAACAAACCAGGACCCTGAGCTGGTGCTGCTCAGGGACCTGCCACTCCAAGGCCACGTGAGTGACATCACCAGGTCAGCCTTTGGTATGAGATGCTGGGCTGACACTGGTCCTCATGGATGATGCCCAGACCATTAATGTTTCCATCTCCAACACAGGGTACTGAACTGCTGGTTGAGGCAGTCCAAGACACATGCACAGAAGGGCCCAGGAAGTCCCTAGCCAGTGCGGGAAATGATGCAGATGCCTCAGTGAAGCAGCCACATGGGCAATCAGATCCCTCTGGACTCCCAGGACAAAGCTGGCGGTGGGGCTCAGCTGTTGAGGTAACCACTGTGTCCAAAGGTAGAAGGAAGGCGGTCTTTTCTACACTGACAAGGAGATAGGGGTAAGGGGAGTGGGCTCCCTATTTCTGGGCTATCAGGATATATCAGCCCTGTGGAAAGCAGAGATTAGGGGACTTGAGTAACAGCGACCAGGACCACAAGGCCAGGGTGGATCTGACAGGCTGGGCTATGGCACTGTCCTTACCGAAGCGAGGCTGCTCCTCTCGGGGTGCTTCTCCTTGGGAGACAGGACAAACCCAGTCAGTGGAAGTTGGCTGGGTAGCAAATCCAACCCTGGGAGAAGGATTTGTACATTAAAACAATGTCCTGCCTGGCAGCTATCATTTGCCAACCAGACAACATGGAAGGCTTTTCTGGACCCGGATGCCTGGGGACACCTTGTGATCCAAGGGCATCTTCATTTCATGCAGTTCCTCCAACCTCCTACCCACCCCAACAGGAAGGCAGACAAAAGGAGGCTGTCTCTGGTTGAAGTTGAAGGAAATTGTGTCAGACCCAAGTGTCCACATCACATTCACTTCGAGGAAACGGAAGCTCCTGAATATGCGTTCTCCACATGCTGCCTTCACTGTGGCACACCAAATCCAGCCTGCCTGGGACTGGGGGGGTAGGACTGGACATCCCACCCAGAGTCTTACCTGAGAGCTCTTCTGAGCTGTTGGGTAAGGGGCTGGCGCTTAGCCCCTCCTTTGCCAAGTCCATGAGGTCCTGGAGAGCCTGCTGCTCCCTCTGGCTGGCCGACAGTGGTCGGTGCCAGCCAGGACCAACAGTGGGACTGCTTCGGAAGGTGGGTGGCCTTTGAACACTTGGCTGTGATTTCTCAGATAGCACCAGTGGTAGTACAGGCTCCTGGAAAACCAAAATGATTGAGCAGTAATTATGGTGAACAAACAGGTAGCAGCAGCTACTCACACGTGCATGGCTGGACTGGAAGTGCTAGGCAGGACAAGGGCTGTGCTGAGATGGCCAGTCACAGCCAGAGGTAGCACCGAGAAGCTTCCCCCTCCACTGTGTCAGCAGGCTTCCATCATAGCCTAGGCCTGTCTGTGGCCTATAGGTCTGTACACATTTACCAGGAAGTTAGAAGAGCCCCTGAGAGCCCACTGCCCACCTGGTATTATCTGAACAGCTGCAGGAAGGCAGTGAGCACCAACTCGGTCAGGCTAGAGCAGGGATATGTGGTACATGTATTTACAATGCAGGCTCTGGGCCCTATCTCAGATTCTATTACATCCAGGGGTTAGGGTCTGGATTCTGTATTTAACAAACTCTCCAGACACAAAATTTCAGGAGCCCAAATCATTCTTTTTTGTAACCAGGAGAGCCATTTGGTTGCTCCAGAAAAGAAATGCTCTACAGTCAGGGTCAAACTTCCTCCTCTACTTCTTGGACCTTCTGCCACCCAGCTGTAGTATCTGGCTTTCCACACGCATGCTAACTCTTGCATGTGTGTTAGTGAGGAGGGCAGGACTCACCTCAGTGGGCTTCTGAGGCACAATGAGAGGGATCAGGTCAGCTGTGTAGAAGGACTCTGCAGCCAAGGCTCCGGTCAGGGCGCTGCCCTCCCACAGAAAGTTCTGCTTCCCTTCAGGGAGCTGCAGGTACCAGCCTGCCTTTTCCAACTCTTCTTTCTTGAGAATCCTGCTGGCAGGAAGTGGTGGTGTGGTGGACAGTTCCATCTCTTCTGCCAGGAGCTGGGCCACGCGATCCTCGATCTGTCTACCTGTGGTCTCGGGGTCCTGGACTAACAGCTGTGGTGGGGACAGCAGGACTCTCTTCTTGCGACTCTTCTTCTCTAAAGATAAACAGAAGTGGCATAGTCAGTAGTGGATCTGTCTACACATCCTGGAATGGCCAGTGTTAACTCAGCCAAGTGTCACACATACCCGCGCCTAGCCTTATCTGTTCTGAAAAAGCACTTTCCAGTCTGAGTGCAGGCACAGCAGGACTCTGCTCCATCTCAGACCGGGACAGAGCCATGGCCATCATCAAGTCTTCAGATAAAGGCTCTGGCTTCACCTTCTGCCTCTTCTGTGGCTCCTTGTTTGTGGCTCTTTTCCGTTTCAGACCTCCAGTGTAGTTGAAGCTAAAAGGCAGCCACAGAGGAAATCAGTGAGGACTTGTGCTGAGTCCCCAGCCTGTTTTCCTTGGAGCAGAGAGAGGGAAAGGATCAAGGGGCCCTATCACACACACCCATCAACTTTCTAGTATTGGTACCAGAGTTTGAACTTAGGGCTTTGAACTTGCGACTATTTGAGCCACATCTCTGGCTCAGAAGCCATCAACAACTTGGACTTTCACTGTGCTGATTCTGTTCCACATGAGCCCATTCAATCTTGGGCCAAAGGTTTTCAGCACAGTCCTGACACAGGAGGGTCTGGGCTGTTTCTCCATAGATGGACAAAGCTGTCATTGGTATCTACACAGCCAAAGATTCTGGGGAAGCCATCAATCTGTAACTGTAAGTTGGCTCCTGGATATCCAGAAGATTCTCCTCACTGAGATCAGATGCCCTCAGAGGCTGTCCTGGCCACACTGGCCACAAAGGATCCTTCCCCTGGGGACCTTTCCCCTCCAGCAGGCCCATGGAAGCACCTCTGTCCAAGGTCTCATCACCAGTGACCAGCTGCTCTGGGAGCTGATGTGCAGCACCCCTGACTCAAGAGGGTTTGGCATAAAGGAGTCTCTCTCTCTCTCTCTCTCTGGCTGGAGAGGACCTCCTACTACCTGCGTGAGCCCCCGTGAAGATGCAGGGCACAGTGGGAAGTAACTGAGAGCACACACTCAGATTTCCTGCACTGCAGGTGTTTCCACACCTCTGGTTTTGCAAAATCTCATGCTCTTCCCTGGACTGGGAAGGTCAGACATTCTCAGGTGAGGCTTCAGATCTAAGCGAGCCCTAACTCAAACCCAGCTTTCTGAGAACCTGCATACTAACCACAGCCACCAAGAGGGAAAGAAGCTGCTCAGGGGCCAGCACCCTGTCTTAGTGAGGGACAGTGCAGAGCCTGGGCTCAGGGAAGTATGTGCGGGACTCCAGTGGAGCAGGTGTTTAGACCCACACATGTATGCTTTTGCCAGGGAATTCTGGCCATCTGGAGTTGAAATGCCTCGGCGTGGCTTAGCAGAGGAAGGTACAAGGTCCCCTTGAGGGTGTTCAGTTTCTGTAGCTTTCTACTAACCAGCCTTAGCAGGACCCACGTACATCTAGTTTCACCACTTAGAGGCATTTAAAAAAAACAGACGCATTTAATCTGAGAGGTAAGCAACTGGCTTAGATAAATTCTGTAGCCGGGCTTCAAGGCTTCCAGTCCCAGGACACTCATGTGGATATGCTAAATATAGAAGGCTCCAGGGCTGGGAGAAGCCCTGTGTCCTCTGTGATCTCAGCTGTGGCCCAGCCACATGCAAGGCAGTTGCCAAGAAAAGCAGCCACTACTCTTCACTTTTTCCTTTACTCTTGCTAGCTGTGGAAAGAGTTCCCAAACATAGAAAGGCCTGGGGCCTGCACTGCCTTTGCTCACTGTGAAGTTGTGTTAACTCACTGTCCTCAGCACCCTCTCCCACCAGGTACCTCAGGTTTGCGTGTAAAGGACTGTTTCCCTGCTATTGGAGAAGACTCTGACTTTAACATGTATGCATAAATTCATGTAAATTAAAACAGCTCAGTTCTGGTTCTGTTTAGCCAACTCTTTGAACTCTGCTGAATAATTTGAAATTAACAATGCAAAAATCAAACAATACTGAGTTGGAAATGGAGATTAAAGCAAATGCCACATCTGGTTAGGAAAGCTGTCAGATTGTGGGACTGGCCACATCTCAGGAAGGAACTTGAGGAAAACACCCAAGGGGCCTTTCACAACTACCCGCAGGCACACTCAGACTCCATTCCTCCTCAATCCCTTCAAGAATGGACCTGGGGGCTGGGAATATGGCCTGGTGGTAAAGTGCTCACCTTGTATACATGAAGCCCTGGGTTCGATTCCTCCGCACCACATATATAGAAAAAAGCCAGAAGTGGCGCTGTGGCTCAAGTGGCAGAGTGCTAGCCTTGAGCAAAAAGAAGCCAGGGACAGTGCTCAGGCCCTGAGTCCACACGCCCCAGGACTGGCAACAAAAACAAAACAAACAAACAAAAAGAATGGACCTAATTTTCTCCTCAAATGTGTAATTTCCAGAACCCACTAGGACTCTCCAACACTAAAGAAAGCTTTCCAAAAGGTATAACTTGAGCACAAATGCTATATTTGCCTTGTCTCACCTGGGGAAAGGTGGGCTGCTGCCCTCCCTGGGCTGAGCTGCCTGCAGCCGCACAGCCTGCAGCAGGAGCTGGGGCCCCACCTCCATCCTCACTGCACACTGCTTCAGGTGACTGGCTCGGCTCTTGGAGGTGAGGAATGGTTTGCCGCAAATTGGGCATTCCGGGATCTGGGGTACAGAAGACTTCCGTATCCTTTCAGCCTCATCCAAGCACCTGGAGGAAGTGAGCACATGCAGGTGCTGCGCCCGGGCAGTATGGATTGCAGCGCACACGGGGCCCACACCAACAAGGACTTAGCATGGCCCAAAGCCAATCCCCTCACAGTCTGCATGTCTCCTGCAGGTGGCTCTGGACACTAAACTAGGTATGTGTTAGCAGTGGTGGCCAGAAAGAGCAAGGACAGATGCTCCTAAGTATGGAGCCAAAGAAGGGAAAACAGTTGCTCAAGCACACAAAACTTATATTCACAGCAGCTCCAATCACAAAACATGGAAGATAGAACTCAATGTCCACCAATGGACAAAGAGGATATGCTATCCATATGATGGGAATGACACCCACATATGCCACATGGATGAACTGTGAAAACAGTGTAAGTGGAAGACAAACTACTATGATTCTACCAAAATGAAGCGTCCAGAATTGGCCATTCCAGAGCAGCAGAGGTTGATTCATGGCTTCAGGAGCAAGGGAGGGACAGGAGGAGAGATTGCCAAGAGTGGTGAGGTTTCTTTTCAGGGAGATGACAAAAAATCTGGAACTGGGCTGGGGATACAGCCTAGTGGCAAGAGTGCCTGCCTCGGATACACGAGGCCCTAGGTTCGATTCCCCAGCACCACATATACAGAAAACGGCCAGAAGCGGCGCTGTGGCTCAAGTGGCAGAGTGCTAGCCTTGAGCGGGAAGAAGCCAGGGACAGTGCTCAGGCCCTGAGTCCAAGGCCCAGGACTGGCCAAAAAAAAAAAAAAAAAATCTGGAACTGGTAGTGGTGATGGTTGTGAATATTATTAAGAGCCACCAGTGAATTCATTGTGCACTTGAAACAGGTGACATATGTGCATTATGCCTCAGTAAAGCTGTGTGTAATGATAGCCAGGGCATCTTCACCTGTGTGGTATCATCCAGTGGGGGGAGGAGGGTACCCCTACCTGTTCACGTGCTGCCCCCTGCGGGTCACGGTCATCGTCGAGAGGTCCTTGTGGCACATCTGGCAGAAGAACAAGCCCTTCTCCTCCAGGCCATCATCACATGTGGAGGCACCTTCCCTTCCAATCTCCTGCTGCAGGGCAAAGGCCACCGCAGTGTCGCTGTCTGTGGCAGGGAGGCCAAGCTCGAACCCTGCAGGAAAGCATCCAAGATCCATGAAGACAGTGCCTGGGGAGCCCCACCGCTCCCAAACCTCTGCAGTGTGGATGGCTCTGCGGCACTGGTGAAGGAGTGTTGCTGAGTGAAAGCTCTGAGAATTCCTCTTCCCAAATTTCAGTATACACTAAGAAGCTTGTTGAAATGTAGTTCAGAACTGGGTACAGTGGCTCAAGCCTGGAATCCCAACTTGGGAGGCAGAGATGGAGGATTGCAGTTCAAGGCTGGCCCAGGGAAAAAGTCCATGAGACTCCATGTCAGCCCATGTCTAGGTACAGTGCTGTGTTTGTTATTCCCATTATGGGGGAAAGCACAATGGCTAGGTACAGTGGCCAGCCTAGGCATAAAGGAAAAAGGAAAGAAGATCAGGGGACTGTTCTACAAGTCTAACCTTAAGAGGCTACCTGAAGCTGTGGGCATGGCTAAAAAATAAATTAGAAAACAAAAAAGGAGACTATATACAGCAATGTGCAGCATGTGAGCTTACACTGAAGGCTTGTTCAGATAAAGCCCACAAAAGATACCCTTAAATTCCTGGACAACTGAGGAAGTAGGAATATAAACTAGACACCAGGCAATATTATGAATTAGGTATAATGATAGAATTGTGGCAAGGCAGGAGCATCTAAAGGCAAATTGTCAGGATGTCTAGCTCTTTCAATTGATTAGAAAAAAAAAACACACAGGCATGTTTGTAGAAACACACACACAAAAATACATGGAGCATTCTGAGCCATTTTGGCTCAGATTTCCACCCAATTCAGAATCACAAGATCTGAGAAAGTAAAAGAAAACCAAGATTTGCATGTGTGTGTGGTATCTGTTAAATCTAAAAAGGAAGCTACAAGTAATTCATTATAGTTTTCAAAAACCTTTCCTGTAAGAGAAAAATTTTTTTCAGTCCTGGGGCTTGAGGGGACTCAGGTCCTGAGCACTGTCCCTGGCTTCTTTTTGCTCAAGGCTAGCACTCTACCTCTTGAGCCGTAGCACCACTTCTGGCTTTTTTACGGTTATGTGGTGCTGAGGAATCAAACCCAGGCTTCATACATATGAGGCAAGCATTCTACCACTAGGCCACATTCCCAGGCCCTAAGGGAAAATTTTTTTTAACAAAAAAGAAACCAAGAGGGGCTGGGAATATGGCCTAATGGCAAGGGTGCTTGCCTCTTATACATGAAGTCCTGGGTTCCATTCCTCAGCACCACATAAATACAAAAAGCCAGAAGTGGAACTGTGGCTCAAGTGGCAGAGTGCTAGCTTTGAGCAAAAAGAAGCCAGGGACAGTGCTCAGACCCTGAGTCCAAGGCCCAGGACTGGCAAAAAAAAAAAAAAAAAAAAAAGAAAGGATATCTTATCAAGAAAACTAAGTGAGCAACCAACATGGCACCTTTATTGTCTGGCCACATCTGGTGCCACACAGTAAGCCTGTCTCAGCAGGAATGAACTCTGGCTCCTTTTGCCTCTATACTATATCCTCTCTGTGTGGAAGACAGAACATGCTCGCCATACCGTTTCCTGCCGCCATCTCCTCGGAAGGATTCTCTGGGCCTTGTTCTTCCAGGGCACCCTTAAGGGTGCACTCTTCGGAAGCATGACTCAAACGCTCAGGGTCTACTCTCTTGAACTGCTGCATCCGCTGGACGACCAGCTCCGCAGCATGGCATCTGGATGGACTTGGCCTGGCTGGTGTTAAACGGGATGCGGCAGCCTTGGAGTCACTATCAGGAGCACTCTCTGGCAAGGAGGAAAGTATTTACAGCAGCTGTTCTCTCTGGAGAAAGGAAAGACTTTCCCTCTAGACCTAAGTGAGACTCAGGTTCCCACAGGGTTCTTTGCCAATGCGTTTAGGCTTGACTTGACTTGCGAGTGGTTGCAGGATGGATAGCTTGTTAGAAAGAAAGGACTGGGGACTGGGGAGCCACTGCTGAGAAGCTGGGGGTTCTTTTGGCGGTGATGATGTTCTGAAGTGAGATTGTGGTTGCATAACTCTGAATGTACTAGAAACAATGGACCTGTATACTTTCAGAGTTCATTTTTGGAATGTGAAAATCATCTCAATGAAGGAAGTATTGCAGAAACCTTCATGACAAATGTTTCTTTCTAGATCAGCTCTATGACCCGGCAGGCACAGAGAGCCTTCAGTGGAGGTAGTGAATTCTCTGAAGCTGGGTGTCTACTTCACGGGCGAACCAAGGGCAGCACAGGGCAAGGCAATGGCTCAGCAATATTATTCCCCTCACAACCGCTCCCAAGGAGCTGCAGCCAGGAGCAGAAAGTGTTCCTTCAGGAAGTGAAGGGGAGGAAGATTTAAACAGAACCCAGGAGCCCAAACATTTGTGGCATGTTTGACATGCAGGATGGTTCTCAGTTCTGCGTGACAAATGCATCATGGCATGGTGTGCTAAGAGTGGCTGGGCAGGAAAGCTGTGTCAAAGACATGCGCGCGCATGCGCGCGCGCACACACACACAGAGAGGAGTAAAAGGGGGCTGGGAATGTGGCTTAGAATATATATATATATTTTTTTTGTTTGTTTGTTTTTGTGCCAGTCTGGGGTTTGGACTCAGAGCCTGAGCACTGTCCCTGGCTTCCTTTTTGCTCAAGGCTAGCACTCTACCACTTGAACCACAGCTCCAAAATGGTAGAGTGCTTGCCTAGCATGCATGAAGCCCTGGGTTCAATTCCTCAGTACCACATAAACAGAAAAAGCCAGAAGTGGCATTGAGTCAAGTTGGCTAGAGCACTAGCCTTGAGAAAAAGAAGCTTAGGAACAGTGCCTAGGCCCTGAGTTCAAGCCCCATGACTGGCAAAAAAAAAAAAAAAAAAAGAATAAAAGGTCTCTGTATACCCTCCAGCAGCCTTCTCAGCAGCCTAACCAAATTGGTTGGCCCCTCCCAATGTAGCCACTTTGGAATGATTTTAAGAAAATGAAAAGTGGCATTATTTCATATTCATGTAATCCTGTCAAGTACATATTCTTACGAAATTCCCAAATAACAGAGGGCTCTAAACATAATCATAAGGAAAATTCACAAAGGGATTATGTTTTCTGAGACTCATGTTTGAAACAGGAGTGGACAAGCTATGTTTCAGGGCCAGCTGCTGGTCTGTGTCAACAGTTTTCTTGGCACAAGGCCTCATTGGCTCCCATCTGTAGGGTCTATGGCTGCAGCCAGGAACACTGCCCCCTCTGCATCCATGAGAAACTGGTACTTGCAGAAGCCCTTGCAGGGTCAAAAGTCTGCACAAGCCTCTCTGACAATATAGTGTACTACATGCCTATAACCTATGCACAGCCTTCCATGTTAAGTCACCTCCCCTCTCACAGAAGACCAACTACAATATGAATACTATGGAAATAGCGGTTATACTGTATTGCTTAGGGAATAAAGACAGCACATGTTAAGTACACAGGTAAGTTTTTCTCAAGTATTTTCCACCAAGGTTGGTTGAATCCTCAGATCTAGAACTCACAAATAAGAGCTGCAACAGACTGTTTTTTTGTGCTGGTCCTGGGGCTTGAACTCAAGGCCTGGGCGCTGTCCCTGAGCAGCTTTTGCTCAAGGCTAATGTTCTACCACTTGAACCACAGCACCACTTCTGGCATTTTTTCTGAGTATTTTGTTGGAGACAAGCATCTCACAGACTTTCCTGCCTGGGGTTGGCTTCAAATTGTGATCCTCAGATCTCAGCCTCCTGAGTAGCTAGGATCACAGGCCTGAGCTACTAGTGCCTGGCTTTTCAGAGTTTTCTGACCCCTGTTTTAAAACATTAGAAATCACTTCTGATGTCCTCTCTGGAAAGGTCTGGCAATAGTTCTTGTCTGGTTACCTGTTTGGATGCTCTGTGCTTTTTCCCAGAGCACAGGAAACTCTGGAGCAGGAGTAAGCATACCTTCTTCTCCATTCACGGGGAGAGCAGCTTCACTTCCTTGTGATTTGATTGCTCCTTCCTGCTCAGTCCTAGCAGCCTGGCTGTGCGAAGGAGGTTTCTTCTTCACAGTGTCTTGAAAGGTCTTCTTGGTAGCAGGTTGTTTGGCCTTTTTCAATTTGTTTCTTATCTGAGTATTGCTTGAGATCTTTCGTGTTTTCTTTTCTCCAAATACTTCTTCAGTTCCATTTTTTTTTACCCTTCGGAAAAAGCTGGCACAGAGTTCTTTAAAATCATCATCAGACTCATCCATCATCTGACCAGTGTGAAGGCTCTCAGACTGGTCTTTAGGGCAGCGAGGGCCAGTCTTAGGGCATATCCACAGCTGAAAAACCAAACCTGTGTATAACCTCGCTGGGCCTCACCCTCCTGGCTTCCCCTCTGCTTCTCACCCAGCCACTTAAGTTTCCACAGCTGAGCAAAAATATTTTGTTCCTCTCTATAATTATTTAATTATCTTTCTGCAAATTGGACCCACAGTTAAATAATAGGTTTGAAGCTTTCCTCTGTTACAAGTTCATAGCTGAAGAGTATCTTGTTGCCCAGCAGCTGCCTCTGAACTAGAATATGTGTGAATGAGGCACTCAGATGATTCTCCCAAATCTCCATTTCTCGTGAAGGTCGTGGGCTCATTCAGTTTTACATCTGTAGAAAATCAAAAGCATCAAAGTGTGACTGGACAATTGCCAATTTATGCCATCTTTTTCCAGGAAGGAACAATAGCACGTGAGATAGGGCAGGTCTCTAGAGTGACAATACTGTCAGGTGCTTAGCATGGCTTGGTTAGCATCAGAGATATGCCAACGCACACATATTGTTGGCATACATATCCACAGGCAGAAAAATAGTGTGCATCATGGGAGAGTGGTTTTTACCAAAATCTGGAGAACAAACCCCATGAAGGCAAGCTGTCGCAGAAACAGGAAGATTCCCAAGTCTAGGGACCCTACCTCCTTACTCTGGCATAACACCCCCAGCTAGAAGATTTATCAGCAGCAAAGAGCTGCAATGACTGATATGCCCTGAACATAACAGGGGAGAGGAAAGGCCACTTTTCCCCATCTCTTCAACAGATGACTATAGTGAAGCCTGTATGCAATGTTTGGGTCTTATTTACAGCTTAGTGAGGTTTGGGGAAAAAAAGTAATGATCCAATGGCAAAAAGTTTCCCATATCAAATATAGTTAATGCAATCCCCACTGCTCAAGATATTTGCTTACTCATTTGGTTTTCCTCAACTGGACAGATACACCAACCTAGAATCTGCTTTGTGTAGTTGGCTGTCTTTTCTTCCAGAAGCTTCCTCTAATCTTGTATGTGTGCGTGCGTGCACTGATCATGAATGATGATTGCAGGGCTTGGGTGCTATCCCTGAGCTTTTGCTCAAGACTAGCATTCTACTGCTTGAGCTGCAGCTCCACTTCTGGCCTTTTCTAAGTAGTTTACTGGTAATAAAGAGTCTCATGGACTTTCTTGTCCAAGCTGGCTTTGAACTACAATCCTCACATTTCAGCCTCCCGAGTATAGTTTTACAGGTGTGGTGGCTTGGTTAATTTTCCCTAGTCTTTTTTTTTTTTTTTTTGGCCAGTCCTGGGGCTTGGACTCAGGGCCTGAGCACTGTCCCTGGCTTCTTTTTGCTCAAAGCTAGCACTCTGCCACTTGAGCCACAGCGCCACTTCTGGCCATTTTCCGTATATGTGGTGCTGGGGAATAGAACCCAGGGCCTCATGTATAACGAGGCAAGCACTCTTGCCACTAGGCCATATCCCCAGCCCCTCCCTAGTCTTTTAAGTGGGTCCTCTCCACTCCCCTTTAGTCTTTCTCATCACACATGGTTTTCACAATGGTATTTACGGTGTGTTATAATCACATAACATGCAACATTTACTATATATGTTTACTGTGTGCCAGACATGATCCCAATTACTGTTAACTCATTTCATCCTTACAACAATCCTATACAATACAATTATTGTCATTCTTCCTTTACAGGAACCAGAAACAAACAGGATGAAGAACTGGCCCAAGTCACACAGTTTTTGAAGTGAAAGGGCAGAGAAAAAAACCCAGAAAACCCAGGCAATGTGGTTCTAGCCTACCAGCATAGACATATATCTAGATATAGATATATACCTATATCTAGATATAGATACCAGCAGAGATATACATCTATATCTATCTATCTATCTATCTATCTATCTATCTATCTATCTATCTATCTATCTATATATATATAGAGAGAGAGAGTCACAGAGCCACTTCCAGCTGTTTTTATGTGGTGCTGAGGAACCCAGGGCATCATGCATGCTAGGCAAGCCCTCTATCACTAAGCCACATTCCCAGCCCCAGCGCTTGTATTTTTGTTCATTAATTTATCTCTCTCTAGCTAAGTTCAACACTTCAGGAGATCACAACGTCCTTATCTACTACGTTTTACTTTGTATTCTCTTTGGCTGACGGGTACCAGAACTTGTAATAAGTGCTCAACAACTATTTTTTTGAATTCATGAACTTCAGAGAGCTTGACCTAATCGGGGGGGGGGGGCGGGGCGGGAGAGGGAGAAGCACAGAGAGAGTAGCTGGGGAAGGGGCAGTGAGGTCAGTTCACTAGGGCCTGGCGCGCCGGGCTACAGCAAACTAATTTTAGCCCGTTTGATATGCAGATTCCACACGCCACTGGAGTCCCCAGGCCTCTACGACAGCCTTCCACTTGCCCAAGCTCTGTGAAGATCTGCGGCTGATGACAGTAACGGATGCTTCCGGGCGGTAAGCTACGGGAAGGGCGCGGGGGACCGGGACTCCGGCCGCCGTCAGCCTCGAACCGCTGGCGCCCAGAGAATGAATGGATAGTTGGGGCGGGGCAGACCCTCCCGCTTCCCCAACCCCACCACCTACGGAAGGGAGCGGGGAAGAGCTGTCAAGGAGCCCGACGGCCCTAAAGCCAGCCCGAAGATCCCGATCTCGGGACTGGCACCGGGCCGTGACCCAGGTCCCCACCGCTCTCCAACGGGCCCGGGCCCCTCTCCACCCGGCGCGGCTCCGCCGGACTGCGGGCTGGCCGAGGCCGGGGGGTCGAGAGGGGAGGCGGGAGACAAAGGCTCTGCCGCTCGGGGAGAACGAGAAAGACCCGGGATGACAGCCCTCCGCCTCCTGGGCGCGGATCACAGCCCGAAGTCCGACTCCTCCTACCTCCGGCGCCGCGGTTTCGTCTCAACGGAGAGCCTCGCGCCTGCGCCTGCGCCTGCGTCGTCCGCTCGGCGTCTGAGCAGGGGATGGCACGTGCGCAGGCGCAGAGCGGTCGCGCGCGCGGCTGTGAGGGACCATGGGTGTGGGGTGGGGGAGCAGAGGCTTAACTGCTTTCCCATCATGCTCTTCGGGCTCGCTGCGGCGAGCGTTTCCGGATGGCGCGGGGCGGGACTCGACGGAAGCGGCGCCTGGCTGGCTGGGTGTTCGGACGCGCGGGGTTCGAAGCACGGTGAGTGTTGCCGGAGTGGGCTCGAGGGTGCGGGAGGGGAGCCGGCCTGGCCTGGCCCGCCCGAGCCTCCAGGGAGCGAACGGCCTGACGGGACGAGGCTGCGTGTGCGGCATTCGCCGGGTGTGAGGGAACGGTGAGGGTGGGGGGCCCTGGGGTCGCGACCCGGGGTCCGCAGTAACCGAGAAGACGTCTGCGGCGCGGGCGTGCGCGCCCAGCGGGCCCGGAGGCCCTGCGTCTGCCCGGCCCGAGCGCCTCGCCCCCAGCCCTTGGTCGGGTCTCGGGAACTGCCCCCGCCGGCTTCGAACTCGAGGTCATCCGGTCTTTGCTTTCCGAGGAACTGGGTTCTAGGCGTGTCACCGCGACCAGCGGGGGTTTTGTGCTTAAAGGCTGTTCTAATTGCAGTATTGTGTTCAAACTGGTGGGCGAGGCGAAGCTGGACCCCTGGCGACCCTTTGGGAAGCTGTGGTAGTCCAGACGCGGAGTGGGGCGTCCAATTAGGAGGCAGAGCACGGAGGTGTCAGAATTGTGACCGGCGAGCATCTGAGTAGAATGTGATTTCAGTCACTGCATTCACAAACACTGGAGAAGTGTAAAGGAGTAGGTGTGGGGAAGGAAAAGAATACATTTTGAGGTTTTTTTTAAGTAGTAAATACACACACACACACACACACACACACACACACACACACACACACACACACACACACACACACACACACACACACACACACACACACACACACACAGACCCCCCCCCCCCCCCCCCCCCATATTACACTAGCCTTTGGGAGAGCCGAGGGAGATGATGGACTAGAAAATACAACAGTGACACCTGTTGGCAGTTATATGAAACGGGAGCGGGTGGTTCAGTGTATGCTTGTGTGGAAATGCCGTAATAAAGCCCTCCTACTTATGTATGCTAACAAAAAGAGAAAAATGTAAACTTACATATTGTAAAATTCACCCTTTTAAAGTGTGCTGATGTTTAATAGTTTTGTTTATTCATAAGATTGTGGGCCTGTTATCACCGATTCTCAACTGGGAACAGCTGTTAGCGTTAGTAATCACTAATCTGCTTGATGGTTTTGGGGCTTGAATTTAGAGTCCCTTGCTTTCATGTGGCTTATTGCGCACAGCCTGAGCTCTACTTGAGCCACGCCTTTAATCTGGCATTTTTCTGGTTAGTTGGAGATGGTGTTAATTGAAGATAGGACTTTTCTGCCCACGTTAGCTTCAAACCTTCGTCTTTTCAGATCTCAGCTTTCTGAGAGGTTTCCAGGATTATAGCATGTGTCAACCAGTGGGAATGGTTTTGTTTCTATAGGCTTGTGTATGCTGAACATTCTATAAAAGGGATAATAAAATTATGTGGCCTTTTCTGTTTGGCATATCCACATTGAGTGTGAAGCCTCCATTCCTTTTTGTGGTAGAGTAATATTCTCTTTATGTATGTACTACATTTTGTCAGTTGATGGACGTTTGGATATTTCTGCTCTGGCTGTTATAAATAAAGCTGCTATGAACTCATTACTCTTAGACCCAGAAGAGGCTGTGCAACATTACTAATTCACAGGGACTTGGCTGGAATGATGTGAAGGGTGATTGTGAAGGTGGAGACGGAGACCAATTCTCTCTAATCAGATTAGTCTTTGAATCCTGTCTAGAAAGTTTCCTAGTGGCCCAGGGAAGAAAGTCTTTTCTGTGTCCCTTTTTTTTTTAAATTTAATTTTATTTTTTGCCAGTCCTGGGGCTTAGACTCAAGGCCTGAGCACTGTCTCTGGCTTCCTTTTTGCACTAGCACTCTACCCTTGAGCCACAGTGCCACTTCCGGCTTTTTCTGTTTATGTGGTGCTGAGAAATCAAACCCAGGGCTTCATGCATGCAAGGCAAGCACTCTACCACTCAGTCATATTCCCAGCTCTCTCTGTCCCTTATTGGACCCCAAATCTAGCTATATTTAAGTAAATTGAGTTAAATTGGGAGTTTCCTTAAACCTGAGATTCTCATCTGAATCACCTGTGTAATTTTTTTCTTTTAATTGTTATTATAAAGGTGATGCACAGAACAGTTGCAGTTACATAAGTCAGGCAATGAATACGCTTGTGTGATTTTCTTTTCTTTTTTGCCAGTCCTGGGGCTTGAACTCAAGACCTGGGCACTGTTTTTTTTTTTTTGTTTTTTTTTTTTTTTTTTTTTTGCACAAGGCTAGCACTCTACCACTTGAGCAACAGCATCACTTCCGGCTTTTTCTCTGTGTGTATGTGTGTGTGCGTGTGCGTGCACTACTGAGAAATCAAACTCAGGGCTTCATGCATGCTAGGCAAGCACTCTACTACTGAGCCACATTCCTAGCCCTGTGTAATTATCTTAAACTGGAAATTCATGGGTACTATTTTGACACTTACTGAATATATATTTTTAAATCTGAGACCAGCATTCAAACTCTTGATGCTTTCACTCATTGTCTGATACTCTGCCACCTGAGAGGCCTCCAGCCCCTTAAGGGTTGGTTCTTTCTGTTGTTGTTACTGAGTAAATCTTTGGGAGCTCCTAACCTTTGCCTTTTGATAGTTTCAGAGATGATTCTGATGCCCTTTAGATTAGAGTGCATATAACCTGTACCTACTGAGCAAATTCTGCAAGCCAAGTATAACAGCAGTGTTACTCCTTCCTGGGGGAAGGAGGAGCGTGGTTTAGTGTTAGAACTCCTCTCTTTGAGGAGCAAAATTACCTGTAACAAGAGGGTTGTCAGCTGAGCAGAGGGAGTTGGCTTTACTTGGTTCACATGATTTTGTTGGTGGTGGTGGTGGTTGGGGGGCTTAAATTCAGGGTCTGGGTGCTGTCCCTGAGCTCTTTGCTCAAGGCTAGTGCTCTACCATTTAGAGCCACAGCTCCACTTCTTCCAGTTTGTGAGTGGTTAATTGGAGATAAGGGTTTCATGGGGACTTGTCTCTCTGGGCTGGCTTCAAACCCCAATCCTCAGATCTCAGCCTTCTGAGTAGCTAGGGTTACAGACATGAGCCACCAGGGCCCAGCAAGCTCACATTATTTAATGAGAATACTACTGCTGTTGTTGGTCTGCCAGACACTTAAACCAGGGAGACCAGGGAGATAAAGGAACATTTCAAATATTAATAGCTGAGGGTTGGTATAGATCATTTCTGGGTCCAAGGAAAAAGGCAAAAGCTGGATATACTATGAGTATCACAACCCTAATCTCTTAAGTAATTACTTTCTGAAGACTTGATATCTCTTACTGAGTTAATGGTTTTGATTTTGATTTTGCTAGCCCTGGGCACTGTCCCTGAGCTTCTAAAGCTCAAGGTGAGTTAATGTTTTAAAGAATTCTAAGAAAGAAATGTGTCAGGCTCTTGCCCAGGCTCTGTGGTTCCGCTGTCAATTACAAAGCCAAAACCTGTCCAGTTCCTCCTCCTCTGTCCTGTAGGGGTTGAGGAGAACAAAGAACTAATTGTCATTTGTGTTTTGATCATATTAACTTTTATTTTTGTATGAGCTCATGTCCTTTCTCGCCATAGTTGTTGGAAGGCAGTGGCAAGTAACTGGCAGCTGCATGAATGTCTCTGGGTTCTGCTGGGCTGGTGCCTTGCCACTGCCCTTCTGTTGTCCCTATGCCTACGTTACGCATGCATTATGGGAGATCTACATGGACACCAGGGCCTCCCATGCAAAGACTGAAAGTGCCGTTCATCATTTTGATGTTAAAATTGAGGTGCCCTCACCTAGTATGTCTGAAATTCCAATACTCCCCCAGACCTACAAGTTCAGTGTAATCCCTATTATAATCCAAGTACCCCATTGCTGTAAAAATGAAAGCTGATCTTAAATTGTGTACAGTTACAAGAGATGCTACATAGGAGCTGGACGCTGTATCACTTGTAATCCTAGCTATTTAGGACACCAGACCTAAAGGGTTGAGGATCGAAGCCAGCCTAGGCAGAACAGTCTTCTAGACTCTATCTCTAACCATCAAAATATTGGGCTGGAAGCATGGTTCAACTGATAGAGCCACAGGGAGCCAAGATCTTTCAACAGAAAATGCATAGTCCCTCCAGTGCTTGGTGCTCAAATGACAGAATATTTAAAAGTACAAGACTTGTCCCCTTATACCTTACACCTCAGCATAAGAACTAAAGCTATATTAAAGTTATTAGGAAGCAGAAAAAAACCCATTTGCTTTTTATTTATAGCAAGACTTCTTGAGGAGTTACTTCCTTGCCTCTATTTGACTTAATACTATTTTTTTTTTTAATTGGTGTGAGGCTTGAACTCAAGGCATGGGTGCTGTCCCTGAGCTTTTTCTGTCAAGGCTAGCATTCTGCCACTTTGAGCCACAGGGCCTCTCCCAGTTTTCTGGTGGTTAATTGGAGTAAGAGTCTCATAGACTTTCCTGCCTGGGCCGGCCTTGAACAATGAACCTCAGATCTCTGCCTGCAGAGTAGCTAGGATTACTGGTATGAGCCACCAGCACCCAGCTTTGTGTTACTTTTTTTTTCTTTTTTTTTTTTTTTGGTCAGTCCTGGGGCTTGAACTTGGCCTGAGCTTTGTTCCTGGCTTCTTTTTTTGCTCAAGGCTAGCACTCTACCACTTGAGCCACAGCGCCACTTCGTGCTTTTTCTGTTTATGTGGTGCTAAGGAATCGAACCCAGGGCTTCATGCATGCTAGGCAAGCACTCTACCACTAAGCCACATTCCCAGCCCCTTCTGTTACATTTTTAACTACAAAAGTTTTAGATACACAGTTCTCACTGTCTGTCCTCCCTGAAGTACCTAGTGTTTGTTTGTTTTTTGCAACTCCTGGGGCTTGAACTCAGGGCCTGAGCTCTGTCCCTGGCTTCTTTTGCTCAAGGCTAGCACTCTACCTCTTGAGCCACAGCACCACTTCTAAGTACCCAGTGTTAAAGTCAGATACCCCTTTACAGAAAGAGTTCTCATATACTTGATATTTCCTGTGACTTTGTGAGCATTTCTGCCAATAACTAGAAAGCTGCATTCCATATGTAATCAAGTAGTGCTCTATTTTGAAAATGTATTGTTGGGCTGGGAAGGTGGCTCAGTGGTCGAGTGCTTGACTAGCATGCAAGAAGCCCTGGGTTCCATTCCTCAGTACCACATACACAGAAAAGGCTGTAAGTGGTGCTGTAGCTCAAGTAGTATAGCCTTGAGCAAAAGAAACTTAGGAACAGTGCCTGGGCCCTGAGTTCAAGTCCCAGGACTGGCAAGAAGAAAAAAGAATGTTTTGTTTATAGCTCTGAATTCAGGGCCTCACGTTTTCTAGGCAAGAACTTTACCACTTGAATCAAAGCCCCTGGCTTTTGTGCTTTATTTTTTCAGATAAGAGGTAGGCACGCACACTCGCTCTCTCCTCTCTCTCTCTCTCTCTCTCTCTCTCTCTCTCTCTCTCTCTCTCTCTCTCTCCCTCCCTCTCTCTCTCCCCCCCTCTCCCTCTCCCCCTCTCTCTCCCCCCCTCTCCCCCTCTCTCCCTCTCTCCCTCTCTCCCTCTCTCTCCCCCCTCTCTACCCTCTTTCCTCTCTCTCCCCTCCCTCCCTCTCCTTCTCTCCTTCTCTCCCTCTCTTCCTCTTCTTTTTAGGCCTGAACCACAGTCATCCTACTTATACCTTATGTAGCTGGGATTATAGACAAGCACCACCATTTTTATTGAAATGGGTTCTTGTTAACGCTTTGCTTGGGCTGATCTTGAACCATAGTCCTTTAATGTCTACCCTCTGAGTAGGTAGGAGTACAACCATAAAATCATACTAGACTTTGGTACAAATGCTTTTATTTCTGTTGAAAAGGGCTTTTATTGCTAGGTTAAAGGAGTGTGTGTGTGCGTGTGCAGTTTACCTATTTCAGGGAAAAGTAGCACTATGATAAAGATTCCTTTTAAGAGTTCTGGGCATGGTGGTGCATATCTACAATCCCAACACTAAAGTGGCTAAGATAGTTTGAGGCCAGCCTGGAGTGCACAGCAAGTCACTACTATCTCAAAAAAATATATGTGTGTGTGTGCAGATCTTCAGAAGGGTATAAAAATTCCCTCTCTTCTATGATACCCAGGTTCCCAGACTCTCTTCAGAACTTACTATTTCACATATATTCACTGCATGTGCAAGTATACATAAACAAAAATCCTGTTTTTGTCTTGGTGTAAATAGATGGCACATTGGTCTTTATTTTTGCCATTTAACGAAATACCTTGGAGATTATTCCTCATTATATATAAATCATATTCTTTTTAGCAGTTGCATAGTATTGCATTAGCTACATTATCATTTTATTGGCAGTACTGGGTGTTTGAACTAGGGGCCATGTGCTTGCTGGGCAGGCACTGTACACTTGAGCCACACCCAACCCTTTTTTGGTGTTTTCAGGTAGGGTCTTGTGTTTTGCCTAGGGCTGGTTTCAGACTGTTTCTCCTACCTATGGCGTCCCAAGTAAGTGGGATCACAGGTACAAACCACCACACCTGGCTTATTGGTTAAGATGGAATCTGGTTAAGTTTTTGTCCTGTCTAACCTTGAACTTAAATCCTCTGGATCTCTCCTCCTGAGTAGCTGGGATGATAGGTATGGGCCACCGTGCCTGGCCTCTAGTTGTATTATTACTTTATCATATCAGTTCCCATTGATAAGAGGCATTAAGATGGTTTTACAATGAATAATACTGCTACACGGAAAATTCTTAATATACTTTAATCCACAACTTAGCATATTTATTTGTCTTTAATTATTTGAGTAGAAATTGGTCTTATAGCTTTGATTTGCTTTTTTTGTTGTTGTTGGATGTGGGGCTTGAACTCTGGGCCTAGGCACTGTCCCTGAGCTCTTCAGCTCAAGGCTAGTGCTCTACCACTTGAGCCACAGCACCACTTGCATTGAGGAAATGATCCTCTTTGTAACAGGCAATTCTTGCTGTGAAGTCTGCTTTATTTGACATTAATATAGCCACTCCTGCTTGGTTGCTTTTCTTTTTTTTTGGTAGTCAGTGCTGGGATTTGACCTTGGCCTTGTGCTTGTTAGCTGGGTACTCTACCACTGAGCCAGCCCCATTTTTCACAGGCTGTTTTTGAGATAGGTCCTCATTTCCTGCTTGGCACCCATGTGGACTATATACCTATTTTAGGATTCTCGTTGTTGGTTGACAGGTATGACAGCTGACAGTATCCAGCTTCCCTCTGTTGAAATGGAGTTGCTCAGACTTCACTGCCAGGCTAGCTGAACTTGTTCCTCCTGCACAGTTTAGGATGAACGGCGTACACCACCATGCCTGGCTACAGGTTGAGAAAGGGGTCTTGTGAACTCCTGTGCTGGCCTGGACACGTGATCCTGTTCTCTTCCAAGTAGCTAGGATTATAGGTATATCTTTTTGGTGCCAGACTTGGGGCTTGAACTCAGGGCCTGGGTACTGTCCCTGAGCTTGCATGCTACTGACCTTATGGATGAATATTAGCACATTATGCTAAGTGAAATGAGCCTGTCAGAAAAGGAAATACTTGTTGGACACCAGTGGCAATCCTAGCTACTCAAGGAGGCATAGATCTGAGGATTGCAGTTCAAAGCCAGCCCAAGCAGGAAAGCCTGTGAGACTCTTATCTCCAGTAAACTACTCAGAAAAAGCCAGAAATGGTGCTGTAGCTCAAGTGGTAGAGTGCTAGCTTTGAGTGCAAAGAGACTCAGGGACAGTGCCCAGGCCCTGAGTTCAAGCCCCAGGACTGGTCAAAAAAAAGGAAATACTGAATGATTGCACTTATATGAACTGAAGCAGTTCAAAGTCATAGAAAGCCCAATGGAGGTTGCCAGGGCAGGGGCGTGGGGTGGGGGACTATTACATTTTGGTTTCTATTCATATGTTGATATAAACTAAACCTTATATTTTAGCTATTGTGAGTAGCATTGCTATACATAGATGTATACCTGTGTTCTTTGGGGGTATATGTCTTGAAGTGGGATTGCTGTGATCACATGTGATCCTAGCTTCTCAGGAGATCAGAGATCTGAGGGTTGAGGTTCACAGCCAGCTCCAGGACAGTGCCCAGGTCCTGAATTCAAGCAGCAGGACTGGCACAGAAAAGCAACTGCGCTTCCACGCCATGTCTGGAAAGATGGTGCAAAGGCCAAAAGCAGTGCTCATTCTGCTTAATCTTGTTGACCTTGGATTGGTTTGCTTATATTTTTTTTATCACATTTGGTCAATTTTTATATTTCAGATAGATTTTTTTGTTTCCTTTTCCTGGGACTGCCAATTAGGCACAGCTGACTGCTTGCAAGTGTGTGATATTTTCTCTTAAGTAGGTCGATTGCTATGGCTTCGAATTTCCTGGGCTCTTCCTCAGTGTTTATCTGATATTAATGCCATTGATGTATTTTTCTTTTCACTTCAGATAAGTTTACTGTCTTTGGAAACTGTATTTGATTTTTTGCCTTGCATGACCTCATGAATGTACAATAGCGGGTTATGTTGTTGTCTGCTAGTTGTTTTGTCTCCAGGTCAGATTATTTGAGTGCTTATGGTGTGTGGTTCTCAACCCTGGCCCCTCTGCATGTCTGTAGAGTGTACTGCCTCTGTACCCTGATGCCCTTGCTTGTGGAGCCCAAGGCTCTGGAAGGTGCAGGAGGAGAAAGCCCTTGGTTCTGTGTGCTTTGCTTAGGACATTGTTTGACTCAGACCGGCATGGGGGACACAGGGCAACTGTGGGATGGCTGGCAATGTTCTGGCGAGATCAACAGTATTTCAGAGGAATGCGGTTCCTCTGTGCGCACTGACTGAAGGTGGAAGGGGCTGTGGGGCAGAGAAGGAGGTGGACAGATGCTAGGGTGCACCAGACAAACCGTGCTGGGGACATACAGAGCACAGGAGGAAGGGGCTTACCTGCTAAGCTAGGCACAGGTGGGTTTCAGCTAACCGGAAGGTACTTGTCCTTTCTCAAAAACAGCTGACATGTTTGAACTTGAGTTTAGAAACAGTCTGTGCATCGGAGGCCAGAACAACATACTTGGTCATCTGTTAATGACCTTGCTTATCGTGTAGGGTATAGGGTGTGTGCCAGGTCACCTGGTGGGCACAATGGAGGGTATTATCAAGATGGCTGTAGTCACATAAAATAATTTACAGACTAAAAAGAACCCCAAAGATGAAGAAACTCAGGACCTCTTCTGAAATTGTCTTATTATTTTTAGATGACTCTATTCTTTTTTTTTTTCTTTCTTTTTAATTGCCAGTCCTGGGGCTTTGGACTAGGGCCTGAGCACTGTCCCTGGCTTCTTTTTGCTCAAGGCCAGCACTCTGCCACTTGAGCCACAGCGCCACTTCTGGCCATTTTCTATATATGTGGTGCTGGGGAATTGAACCCAGGGCTTCATGTATACTAGGCAAGCACTCTTTGCCACTAGGCCATATCCCCAGCCCCATCTTTACCTCATATATGGAGGTATGCACGTGCACATCTGAGGGAAGCTGAGAGGAGAGCACAGAATGAGTGGAAAGTGAGTGAAAAATACAGCAGAGGAGCCCATCAGCTACACTGGACATTGATGAAAGTGAACTAAGCAACATGAGTGGTGATAGGAGGGAAGGAATGGGAGAAAGAGGGATCAGCTGATACTAAACAAAAGGAAAGAAATGTACATCTCACCCAATCTGGAAGAAATGATCTTATTGTTAAAGTTCAGAGGATTCATAAGCTTTGCAAATTAGAACATTGATTTTCATCTTTGTGAAGGTTAAAATGTGTACTGTGAAATGTATATAGTTACTGTAACTTAAAAAAGGGGGGGGCTGGGAATATGGACTAGTGGTACAGTGCTTGCCATGTATACATGAAGCCCTGGTTCGATTCCCCAGCACCACATATATAGAAAATGGCCAGAAGTGGCGAGGCGGCTCAAGTGGCAGAGTGCTAGCCTTGAGTTAAAAAAAAAAAAAAATGCCAGGGACAGTGCTTGTCCTGAGTCCATGGCCCAGCACTGGCAAAAATAAAAAAGAAAACTGTGGTCAGCTGGTTCTCTAAAGTCAATGAAAAACCTCTACCTGCACTGTAGTATCTTCTCTGCCTTGTTACCAATAGCCTTGGAGATCATTGTGAGCATCTTCCCAGGTAACTCTGGACCCTAGCCTTGGCCTGGGGCAGCCATGAACTTCAACCTCCAGTGTTATTTTTTTTTTTTTGGCCAGTCCTGGGGCTTGGACTCAGGGCCTGAGCACTGTCCCTGGCTTCCTTTTGCTCAAGGCTAGCACTCTGCCACTTGAGCCACAGCGCCACTTCTGGCCATTTTCTGTATATGTGGTGCTGGGGAATCGAACCCAGGGCCTCATGTATACAAGGCAAGCACTCTTGCCACTAGGCCATATCCCCAGCTCCCTTCAACCTCCAGTGTGACCACAGCTGTAAGGTCTGAATTACTCCACTGATACTTGTCTTCATCCCGAGACATTCTATGGCATTCTCATTTCCCCTCTTAGTAAACTGCCTGCATGTAGTTAATAGTGCTCCCGATTTCTTTTGTTTAAAACATTGTATGAGCCAGGAATTGGTAGCTCATACCTGTAATCCTAGCTACTTAGGAGGCTGATATCAGAGGGTCATGTTTTGAAGCCAACCTGGACAGGAAAGTCCATGGGACTCTTATCTCTAGTTAACCACTAAAAAGCTAAGGGAGTTCAAGCTACAATACTAGTGCGTGTGTGTATGTGTGCACACATACGCATGTTCACAGACACAGCATGGCTCATGTGACCCAGAGGGCAAAATCCCCAGAGAGGGAACCTCCTGAGCTGGTCATGGAGATGCCTCATGGCCCCTCCAGGAGGAAGGCCAGCAGTTGAGCTAGGAGAGGTTGAAGTGGAGTGCTGGGGAAAGGAGTTCCATGCTGGTGTATGCTTTTCACCATTAAGATCTGGCTGATAAGGACACACTGGCTGTGATCTGAAGTCCATGCAAGGTAGTCGAAGTACCTAACACTGTCCAGGCTGGCACTCCTGTGTTGTCTGTTTAGCAGTGGCTGAATGTCCATGTGGCTGTGTCAGCTGGACCAGCCTGGCCCGGCATTAACTCATGTCCCCCACCTTCCCATTCCAGTGATGTTGGTGACCAGGAGACACTGTGTGCAGATTGAGGAGGAGCAGGTCACAGCAGGAGCTCAGAAGCTCCCTGGCCAAAGGCCTGGAGCATGGAGCTGGCGGAGGTGAGCCCCTCTGCTCTGTGCAGGGCTGTCCCAGAGTACCCTGGCAGCCAGATAAGCAAATCTAGAAGGCTGCAGCAGTGTGCCAGGGCAAAGTCCCTGAGAGGAAGGAGGCCAGAAAATGCTGGAGACCTGGACAGTTCTCTAAGCATTGCTGCTGGAACAGAGAAGGGAAGGGAAGCAGGACATGGCAGATCCCTGAAGAGGTCAGAGGAAGGGCACTAAGAAGTAACCCAGGCTGTCAGTTCAGGACACTGGAACAGAGGCAGGGCAGGCTGCAGGTGGATTGAGCTTGACAAGGACCACAGGGTCAGCAGAGTCCCTGAGTGCTGGCCAAGGAGAGGAGTGCTTTACCTGGAGATGTGTCCAGCCCCACCATGTTTCACACAGTGTTTGAGGCAGTCAGGCTCACTGAGAAATGGAAGCAGTAGAGAAAAGATGCCCAGTTGATTGACTGTTGTTCAGACATGGGCCTTGAATTAGCTAGGCTAACACAGCCAACAAAATCAGCATGATGGAGAGTTCTACAGAGAATTGGAATTCATGAAAAATGAAATGAACTAGTCAGTCATTGGTTCATACCTATAATCCCAGTCATGTGGGAGGCAGTAATTGGGACAATCATGATTCTAAGCCAGTCTCGGCAAAATGTAATGAGACCCCATCCCCACCTCATTTAACAAGCTGGTAGGCACCCGGTGGTTCACATCTGTGATTAGCAATGCAGGCAGCACACGTGTGAAGACTGAGGTCTGGGCCTGATGGGCATGTAGCTAGAAAAGTGAGCAAAAAGGGCTAGAGGTATGGCTTAAATCATAGAGTACTCTAGTATGTGGAATGCCCTGGGTTTGAGCTAGCCTTGAGCACAAAGAGGCTCAGGGACAGTGCCTAGGCCCTGAGTTCAAGCCCCAGGACTGGCAAAAAGAAAGAGAAATGCAAGTAAAAAAGAAAAATGAAGGCAGAAGTGTTGTAACTGAAATTCAGTAAGTGGATGTACCAGCTGAGCAGTTTGAGCCCAAGAGCCCCAGTGAACCAGAAGAAAGGCGTGGAAAATCCCCACAGCCCCACCTCAGCCCGCCTGCCCTGTGCCTGCTGGTGCCCTGCTCACCCCTCTGTGGACCTTCACCCCTGAGACATGTTAGGGGTACTACCAGAGGTTGTTCTTAGGGGGGTTGGAGATGGCTTTGGAACTGGGGCTCCAGGGAACACTTCATGGTGACCCCGGCTGGGACTGTGGCCACCCCTGGAGCCTGTGGCATGCCCAGAAAGTGACACTGCCACTGGGTGCTGACCTCCTCCCATGCATTGCATTCTAATTGCATCTCCCCTAAAAGCAGAGTGCAGAAAAGTCGGAGGTCGTTGGGTTGGGGGGTGGGGCAGCAGGGCCCAGCACAACCTGCTGAGAGCTGCTTTTCTGGCCACATATTTCATACCATTGAATGCCCAGCAATCCTCTGGCATGCCGGGCTTGGCATGACTGGTCAAGCACAGCGGCACAGCTACCTAAGCCTGGGCAATAGGATGCATGATGTTCTAAGGAATTTTCCATGTCCCTGAGAGCCTGGGAGCCAGGCAGGGTCGAGGGCCAAGGGCGACAGCTGAGCTCGGGGATGCCCATCACCTGCTGTGGATGAAAGCAATGTCGTGGCAAGGACGTGGCTCTTTCATTTCCTAAGCAGCCATGCCATGGGGCAGCGCACCCACATCCCAGGGTCACAGCCGCCACCAGTGTGGCTACAGCGGAGTGCTGGTGTCCCAGGGCCACTTGAGTGCCCTCAGAGTCAACTGTTCAGTTGTGAGATGGTTTTCAGTGAGGGGCGGGGAGACAGCTCTGGAGGAGCCTGGGTGCACCTGCGGCCTCGGAGCTCCCCGCGTTCCAGGCTGTGGGCATTAGGGCCTTTGACAGACCGGTGACATGGCCTTTGCTTCAGCGAGCTGGTGTTCCGGTGAGAAGCTGGCGAGAGTGAGTGTAAACAAGGAAGCCACTGAGCATTAGAACAGATAAACAGCCAGGGCCCCACGCTGAGGTGGGTCAGGACTATGTGTGAAGACGGCTTGTTAGGGAGTGACAGTTGAGTTGACATTGGAAGAGGTGCTGCTCTCCAGGTTGAACAGAAGGCAATCAGCTGGCATTGAGAGAGGGGTCACTGGGTTTCATCTTAAGGGCAATGAGAAACTGGTGACAGGTCTTAAGCAGCGGAGGTAGGTGATCTTATCACACAGGTGTGAGCTGTTCTAGGCACGCAGTGCCTGTGGGATGGGCTCAGGACCCCACAGTGAAGCAGTAGTGATTGGGCCAGTTTAGATTGTGCCAGCTGCAGTCAAGGCAGAGTGGAGACTGGCTGAGGGCCAGCAGGGACCCTAGGCTAGGGTCTCAGGAGTCTGACCATCTGGATGGTAGGGCCACCACAGTGGACAGAAGACAGGGTTGCAGCCCCAGTCCATAATGACTGTTGGATGTTGGAGTGGAGGCATCCCCACAGCAGCTCAAGTCTGGACAGAGCCCCTGCCTCAGAGCTCTGGGGAGAGCCAGGAGAGCCACAAAAGGATCCCTGGAAGCTGGCACCCATGGCTCATGTCTATAATGCTAGCTACTCAGGAAGCCGAGACCTGAGGATTGAGGTTCAAAGCCAGCCCAGCAGGAAAGTCCATCAGTCTTACCTCCAAAAGCCAGAAGTAGAGGTGTAGCTCATATGGTAGGGCACTGGCCTGGGGGAATAGGGGGGCTCAGGGACAGTACCCAAGTTCAAGCCCTAGGCCTAGGACCAGTTCACACATTAAAAAATGGTGCCCTGACCTTGCAAGTTGATCACTGCTGTGACACTGACCCCCCAGAAACCTCTTCCTCTTGCCCTAGGAACTCACATGCTCCTCAACTGTTCCCTCCACCTGGGACCAGCCTGTTTCTCTGCCTCTTAAGCCATGTTCCACCTCACCAGACTCCAGGAACTTCCCAAATCTTCATGTTAAAAAATTTTGGGTAGCTGGGGATATGGCCTAGTGGCAAGAGTGCTTGCCTCGGATACATGAGGCCCTGGGTTCGATTCCCCAGCACCACATATACAGAAAATGGCCAGAAGTAGCGCTGTGGCTCAAGTGGCAGAGTGCTAGCCTTGAGCAAGAAGAAGCCAGGGACAGTGCTCAGGCCCTGAGTCAAAGCCCCAGGACTGGCCAAAAAAAAAAAAAAAAAAAAATTTTGGGTAGTATTTATGTGTGCACGCACCTGCCAATCCTGGGGCTTGAACTTTGGCCTCAGTGCTGTCCCTGAGCTTTTTAGCTCAAGGCTAGCACTCTACTTGAGCCACATCTACTCTGGTTTTTTGGTGTTTAGTTGGAGATAAGCATCTCATAAACTTTCCTACCTGTGCTGGCTTCCATCTGTGATCTTGAGATCTCAGCCTCCTGAGTAGCTAGGATTACAGGAGTGAGGCCACTGGCGCCTTGCCTAAGTTCATTTAAGCCAGCCCTGGCACAAAAGTCCCTGTGACCCTTATTTTCAATTAACCACTCAAAAACTAGAGATGGCGCTGTGGCTAAAAGTGGTAGAGTGCTAGCCTTGAGCAAAGAGTTCAGGGACAGTGCTCAGGCCCTGAGTTCAAGCCCCATGACTGACAAAACCCCTTTCATTTTTAATATTGTTACTTTTTCTTTGGATGCCTCATCATTTCTGACTGTATAGCTTAGTTTTTGATTTAAAACATTAATTCTGGGGACATTCCTATGTAAGTAACTAGTAAGGGGATCATTCCTATGCCCCTTGCCTGGCAGCACTTTGGAAATCCCAGGCACTGTCCATAGCTGTTCTACAAGCCATACCAGTGCCATTACCGACCTGACAGCCTTGTTCATCATTGACTGGGTCTGTGTTCTGATTTTCCCCATTGCCTCTTAAATGGCTGGTTTGTTGAATCATGTCTGTTTACACGATTGTCCCAGAAAGCCCAATCAGTAGCCAGGTTTTTTCACTCAAGTTCTTCCTATCTCCTTCAGTTGTCTTCCCTGAAATTTATTGGTGAGAATGTCTTTAGTTATATATCTGCTTGCTGTAGTATGGATTGTGCCTTGTCCCCACAGTGCTGCCACTGGGACTCTGTCCCTTTTGTCTGCTGTGGGGTTGGTATTTAGATCTGAGGTGCTCAGCTTCTGTGTTGCTTGCACAAGGACCCTTGATGAGCAGATGCAGCGAGCTGGCTGCTCTTCAGCACCTCCACCAAGGACCAAAGGACGTGGGTTTGGTGTCCCTCCACGTGCAGTGTCCCTCTCCTCCCATCTGTGTGAACGTCTCAGCATTTCCACACCGCTGGATGGGGAAGGCAAGGTGAGTTGCTCACTCTTGAAGTTGATTTCCGGCTTGCAGTGAGGGCTCCAACCTCCACAGCCATTTTCAGGAGCAGAATTTAAGATGTTAGAGTCTTAAGTGATGGAATCCAGAAAAGGAGAAAAATAGGATGGAAGCTCCATAACTGAGTGTGCCCAGGCTTCCTCAGCACACTGGGTGCTTCAAGTTCAACTTGTCTTTAAGAGGCCCCTTGGCCAGAAGTCCTTCACAGGTTCATTGATAGGCAGACTATACAAGTATTTGTGTCCTGTTTCTTTTTTCTTTTCCAGTCCTGGGGCTTGAACTCAGGGCCTGAGCACTGTCCCTGGCTTCTTTTTGCTCAAGGCTAGCACTCTGCCACTTGAGCCACAGTGTCACTTCTGGCTATTTTCTATGTGTGGTGCTGAGGAATCGAACCCAGGGCTTCATGTATATACAAGGCAAGCACTCTTGCCACTAGGCTATATTCCCAGCCTGACAGTTTATATATGTGGAAAAGTAGTACATGTAGAACGTAGAAAGAAAAATGTGGAAAAAAAAATTTTTTTGTCAGTCCTGGGACTTGAACTTAGGGTCTGGGCATGGTCCTTTACCTTTTTTTTTTTTTTTTGCTCAAGGCTACTGCTCTACCACTTGAGCCACAGTGTCACTTCTGGCTTTTCTGTTTATATGGTGCTGAGGAATCGAATCCAGGGCTTCATGCATGATAGGCAAGCACTAGGCCATATTCCCAGCCCTCATGCTGCATTTTGAGGCAGCGCTCTTGCTATGTGTAGCCAAGAGCTGCCTGGCATTGAAGAATTGAAGGTTAGAGTGATGGCAGCAAGCACATTTTTTTTTTTTTTGCCAGTCCTGGGGCTTGGACTCAGGGTCTGAGCACTGTCCCTGGCTTCTTTTTGCTCAAGGCTAGCACTCTGCCACTTGAGCCACAGCGCCACTTCTGGCCATTTTCTATATGTGTGATGCTGAGGAATTGAACCCAGGGCTTCATGTATATGAGGCAAGCACTCTTGTCACTAGGCCATATTCCCAGCCCAAGCACCACATTTAAGAAGCTTAGATCCTCAGGGATGGAGGTCTGAGTTGAATAGTGTTCTGTTTGTTGACCCCTAACCCTTAGGTGGCAGCAGCCACCTAAGGCGAAGGCCTTACCCACTGTCAGCTGATGGTTCAGTGGCAAGTCCTGACTCACATAGTCCTGCTCTGGGGGCTGCCGTGTGTCCAAGGTCGTCAGCGCTTAGCCATTTGCTCCAGGTCTGAGTCCTGATCTTGCCCTGCCACTCCCAGAAGCCCAGAGGGGTTAACAGTGCCTTTGAGAACTGGACAGACTAGACCCCACCATGAGCCACAGAGTGCCAACTGTAGTTGGGAGTTCTTGTGTCTGGCGAGCAGTTGAACCAGGCCACCTCTCTGGAGGTTGCTGCCCATCGAGCACTTGTCACAGGACTGACAACTTGGGCCAAGCCACCTGCAGTCTTGGTGTTTGGAGACACGTGCTTGTTCTGGCCTTAGATTATGGAAAAGTTAAGACACCACACTTTTGAGGCGGCTTGTGATGGGCTTCTGTCCGACGGCCACCAACCCCATCCCCAGATGCTGCCATGTGGACATGGGCAAGTGTGCTTCAGTGCTGACAGCCGTGTGTGCGGTTCTTTGCTGGTTAATCCCCACCAACCTGCCCTGTCCCCCTGTCCTGCAGTCTTCAGCCCGCTCTAAGGTTCCTGAGCCTCAGTCCCTTCCTTCCCACATGGCATGCTGTCCTTGTAGAGCCAACATGGCCACATGAAGTGGTGAGGTCTAATGACACCCCAAAAGTAGTCCCAGTTTATGATAGTGAGGACTTTGCAGTTGTGATTCAGGATGTAAATGTTATCCTGGCTTATCTAGAGGACCCTATGTGCAGTCACATTGATTTTGTAGAGAAATACATCAAAGAGGCCACATGACCATGGGGACAGAGACTGGACTGGATGCAGTGACCACTGAGTGTCGGAGGGGCCACGAGGAGCTGGAAGGGACAAGGATCCATCCAGAGCTCAGCGAACACAGTCCTGTTAGCATTTGGGTTTCCGGCCTCTGCTCTCCAGAATGGTAAGAGGATCTTAAGCTGCTGAATTAGTGGTAACATGTAGTGGCCCAGGAAATGAACATGAGTGGGAAGGTCAGAATTCTGCAAGAAGGAGTCTGACTGGGCCAAAGCTTGGCCCTGGGTGCTGCAGTCCCCCAGGGCTAGCATCACAGCCTTTCATTGGCCACAGGGGTGCCAGTAGCCTCAGTGCTTATATCCTGTAGTCCTTGTCCAGAGACCCTAAATTCTTGCCCAGTTGCACACCTCACAGTTGATAAAGGAGGAAGGCAGGAAGGAGTTGGGGTGGCCAGACAATCTTGGGCCCCATTTGCAACACCCACCTAGGATATGGCTTTGCCTTAGCATCAAGGTGACCTCAAGGTTAGAACAGAGACATGAGCAAGCCCAGCTCTACCACACACCTGCCCCTCCCCAGTGAGCTTACAGGCTGGGCAAAGGACACTTTAGGCAAAGGACACTTTAGGCATTTTACAACCATGTGCAAACATGATTATCAAGTGTTTTTATAATAGCAAGGATCTGTGTCTGTTGAAGTCAGCACATGCCAGCAGCCCGCCCACTACCTCAGGGGAAGTACACAGGCACTGCCTTTGTTCTGTATTCTCAGGTGGAGGGTGCACGCGAGCCAGGCCTGGGAGGTCACGGATGCCTGAGCCTTTAAAACCTGGGCTGTGCCTGGCATTGCCTTTGCAGACACGGAGTCCAGCAGCTCTGCAGACTCTGCTTTGTAAAGGGCATCAGAGAGTATTCCAGACTCCTGGCACGAAACCCATCGTCTCTGTAGACATTACTTCAGGTGAGTGCCAGGTTTGTTCCTCCGGGCTACCCACCAGTCCTGTATGTCAGGCAGGTGGGCTTAAAGCTGTGTCATGCCCACAGAGCAAGCTAAGTGTGGGCTCTTGTGGCTAGTCTCCTCCAGCCAGCACTGCTCCCAGTGCTGGATTAGCTCGGGTATGTATTTGCCCTTTTGTATCGCCCAGAGGAAGGACTGAGATCCCAGGCCTGAGTCCTGGGTCTCACTGCTTCCATCTCCCCATGACTCAACTGTCCAGGATGAGGGGCATCATGCTGATGGGGACACTAGTTGCCCTGGCCTGTCTACAGCAGGCGGCTGTGTCTTTGAGGATCGCAGCCTTCAACATCCAGACTTTTGGGGAGACCAAGATGTCCAATGACACCCTCTCCAGATACATTGTGAAGGTAAGCCCAGGATGGCCGACTGCACGTGAGGGGAGAGGGGGATAGCAGGTGGGGTGTATGTTGTACCTCGGTCACTTGCCGTGCTGTCTGTGGCAGGCACATAAGGATGTAGCTGTCCTATGCCATAAAAATGCCCCAAGGAACAGAAGCTGTAACACTAGTGTGCTCACAGGCATGACCTGGCCAGTGGCTGGCTGGAGTATAACAGTCCCACCAACCCTTGCCCCATAGATCCTGAGTCGCTATGACATCGCCCTTGTCCAGGAGGTCAGAGACACCTACCTGGCAGCTGTGGGGAAGCTGCTGGACGAACTCAACCAGTAGGTGACCACCACTTCTGGGCACCGTCTCACGTTTCATCTGGGTGGCAGTGAGCAGGGCCCTGTCGGTAGCCAGAAGGTTCCCTCTGTTGCCCCAGCCATACCTTTGTTCCTTCCCTGCAGGGACGTACCAGACACCTATCGCTATGTGGTCAGTGAGCCGCTGGGACGCAGCAGCTACAAGGAGCAGTACCTTTTTGTGTACAGGTGAAGCCCCAGTTGTTGGCGAGCAGGTTTGCAGGTGTGGGGAGGACTGCTCCAAGCTCATCTTCTTCCACAGGCCTGACCAGGTCACGGTGCTGGACAGCTACTACTACGACGATGGCTGTGAGCCCTGTGGGAACGACACCTTCAGCAGAGAGCCAGCCATTGTCAGGTTCTCCTCCCCGTTCACCAGTGAGTGCTTCAGTGCGGCTGTCATGCTCCTCCACTCTGCATGCTGGGCAGTTCTTAGCTTGTCTCTCTCCTGTTTCCTCAGGTGTCAGCGAGTTCGCCATCGTGCCCTTGCACGCAGCCCCCACTGAGGCTGTCACTGAGATTGATGCTCTCTATGATGTCTACCTGGATGTCCAGCAGAAGTGGGGCCTGAAGGTGAGGCTGAGGCCCTGGGGTCCTGGCCTCTGGTGGGCCTTTGTCCCTGGGCCAACAGGTAGCTATCTTTCAGGACGTCATGTTGATGGGTGATTTCAACGCAGGCTGCAGCTATGTGACCCCCTCTCAGTGGTCCTCCATCCGCCTGCGCACAAGCCCTGCCTTCAAGTGGCTGATTCCTGACTCCGCTGATACCACGGTCTCTTCTACGCACTGTGCCTACGATAGGTGGGTGCGGCTGGCAGGCCTGGATGTCTAGTGTTCGGCTCTCAGTATTCACTAGGCCCCCAGTCCTCAGAGCCAAGTGGCATAAGCCTGGGCCCACTGACCTGAGGAAACCTTGTCTCCTGGGCCTGCTTGTAGGATCGTGGTGGCTGGAGAGCTGCTCCAGGATGCTGTCGTTCCTGACTCAGCTGCTCCCTTTGACTTCCAGGCAGCATACAAACTGAGCGTCCCTCTCGTGAGTGCCCTTTATACGGTGGGGGCCAGGAGCCCGGGAGAGCCAACAGTGCTTTCAGGGGAGGAGGGATAGTTTGGCCTATGGCTTCCTCTACCAGCTCATCCTCCAGAACCCGTGCCCTCCCCCTACAGGCCAAAGCCATCAGTGATCACTACCCTGTGGAGGTAACACTCCAGTGAGAGCACTGCCTGCTTCAGCACATCTGGATAGACAAAATGTTGGTAACGCTGAATTAAGAAATACCTTTTAATGGAGGTAAATAAAGCTAAACGTGGTGGTCTACTTGGGGTGTCCAAGCCTCTCACTCGTGCCTCCAAGATAGACATGGCTCTAGCTTAAGTTTAGCCATCAGTGTTTTTCTAGGGCCTTAACGAGCAGGTCATTCAGACGGCTAACCATGGGCCTAGGGTCATCCACAAGTCCTGCTGCTATCATGGCGTTCTCATAGATCTGTAAGGCAGGGAGGAAACTGCGTTAGGGAGGGTGCAAACCCAAAATGTGGAAAAGGAAAAGTAGCTTCCCACTTCTAAGCCAGACCCAGCCAGTTCCACTCACCTGATCCACAAGCAGCTGGGCCAGCTCTGGCTCACATTCTCTCAGCTGGCTGAGCTTCCTGATCAGCGCGTGCCTGCCATGATGGAAAACACCAGGAAAGTCAATTCTGAGTACCACTCACCTTTGAGCAGTCAGGGATACCAGGGAACTTGGTAAAAAGTGTACACAAATGAGTTGTATCTGGTTAGCCACAATTCTATACCCATAAGTCCAAGAGAGCAGAATCAGTTAAGAATAGAAATGCAGCCATTCTAAACTAATGCACACACCTTTAAATAAAAGGGATAGTAAATCTTAACCACTATGAAGCAAGCTCTGGGAACAAACAGCTCAGTGCTGTAGGCGAAAATAGTATACACAGACCCAATAAAGTCAGCATTTCACTGAGTGAAAAACAGATCATTTATAGTTTTATGGAGCTAAGGGATCAAATTTGTAAAAACTAAGAATAGGTAAGAACAGATAAATGCTTTATAAAGTCCAAAAACCTAAAACAAATTTAATTGTGTAACACTTTTTGCCTGTATGAGAAAGTAAACTTATTGCACTGGTAGCTCATGCCTATAATCCTAGCTCAAGGTTCAAAGCTACACAGTTTCCACCTAAAAAAATACAACTGTCACACATACAACTTTAAAATACTCAACAAGACATAAAACTACACAAGGCCAGGCAGATTGTGATTGAGTCAGCCTGGGTTACAAATACTGATGACCTTGTCTCCAAAGGAAAAAAAAGATGTGGAAATTACCAGACTAATTTAAGACTTCACTGTGAAGTTGTGAGAGAAAAATGCACACGTGCTTTCATGGCAGTGGGCTGAGAAACGATGAAACTGGACCTCCCCTTTCACCAGATGAACTTGATACTAATGGATTACAGAACTCAGATGGTCAAAAACAAGAGACCTCACACATTTCTAGTCTGCACAGAGCATCTAATGAGTTTAAGAGCTTCTACTCACTAAAATAGGGGAAAGGCAGATCTGAGGATCATGGTTCAAAGCTAACCTACGCAGGAAAATCTGTTATTTCCAAAGTGGTAGAAAAAAGCTCAGGGACAGTGCCCAGGCCTTAGGATTGGTGAAAAGAAAAAAGGGATAGGAGCAAATAGGTAACAGTTGCAGGGGCTAAAGTGATATACAAATGAGTAAGGAAGAGAGCCCAGTAGGAAAGGGAGCTTTAAAAGATTGGGGGTGTGGCTTAGTAGTAGAGCACTTGCCTAGCATGCATGAAGCCCTGGGTTCAATTCCTCAGTACCACATACACAGAAAAGCCAGAAGTGGCCCTGTGGCTCAAGTGGTAGAGTGCTAGCCTCGAGCAAAAGGAGCTCAGGGACAGACAGTGCCCAGGGCCAGTAGTCTTGAAGGAAGGTACTCAGTGGCACACTCAGGGACCTGGGGGCTCTTTGAGGAAACAGCTTGGCAATGCCTGGCCAGCTGGTGTCTATGTACATCTTAGAGAAACCCGCATGTGTAGTAGACCCTATACTAAGAGCCAAATTGCAAATTACCTAGATGCCCATGAGAAAATGGATGAGCATGCTGCACAGTGGGATTTGTACATCACCATCCAGCTGTGGAAACCACTCAGCAAAACCCAAGATCAAAATAGGCAAACCAAGCAAGTGAGGCACTGGGGGCACTGCTGGGGAGGTGGAATTGTAGATCTGATGACTTGGCAAGCAGGGGTTGGCAACAAAGTTCATTTTAAACTTCACATGGGTACAATTTAAACTAAATAGCTGAACTCGCTTTGTCCTCCAATTGCACACAAGGTCTGTGCCTTTCCCTGGAACCCCCATATATGCAATCTATAGGATCCCCTGGTGGTCACAAAATCAGATCCTGGCCTGGGCGAACCTGGGGTTGATCTCCAGCGTGGGCTGCAGCAGTTGAGCGCGCTCCTCCTGAGTCTTGGCCAGCTGCTGCATGCGCAGGAAGTGCCGGGCTGCTCCCATCTCCAGCACAGTCACCATGGCAGGGTGGGTGTCCAGGCGGAAAGTGACCTGCAAATAAGGCCAGGATGGAGCTGAGGGGGACTCTGGTGGCAAGCCCAGGTCTGGCTGTCTTAGGCAGAGGTAACATTTCCCAGAACCATGGGTCCCAGAGATGTCTGCTCACAGCCAGCAAGCAGCCTCCCGGCTCCCCATTGCCTCTGAAGGCATGGAAGCTTATGTAGGGAGTCCCGCCGCCTCCCCAAGACCAGGCAATTCCAGGCAGCGCCACAGATGTCTCTATGGGAGGACTAAGCCAGCTTACACTCTTGGGTACCCACAAGTAGTGCCCTGAACCAGGGTCAGTACGGAGGGCCTTAAGAGTCCCAATGCAGGCCAGAGACTTCCTGCACGTCAGCCTCGCCACGGGGATGTGTGTGGATTTGGGGTGATTTGAGGCCCCACTCCCTGACAAGTGCTGTGATCTTGACTGCTAATCAGCCTGGGGACTGGGTAGGGTATTGGGGCTTGAACATAGGCTCTACCCTTAGCTTTTTCTCTCAAGGCTGAACACTCAACTACTTGAGCCACAGCTCCCTTTCCAGCTTTTAGTCTCAAGACTTTCCTGCCCAGGTTGGCTTCCAACCATGAGCCTCAAAACTTGGCCTCCAGAGTAGCTGGCATTTGTAAGGCAGGGGTGTCATGTGATTCAATCTGTGCATTGTGGCTCTGGTGTGCTGTCTGTAGTTCCTTCTCACTGACCCTCATCTTGGTGCCTCCTGGGCCTGAGACCACCTGCTTCCTGTGGAGCCCCTCCTAAATGTGGCCATGAGCCACTGGCCATGCGTAGACTGTCCCTTCTCTGCAGGCGTATCTCTGGCTCTGAGTGCTCTGAAGCCCACCTACAGCCCACACTAGGGAGAAGGTGGCTCCTGGGGCCGTGATGGCTTACCACTTGTTTGAATTTCCACTGCAGCCATTGCAGCTGCACAGGGTCTACATCAGGCTGGCCCCAGGTGGCCCTGGGGTCGTTCTCAGTGACTGGCACCCTAGGCCTCCGCTGCTCCTTCCAGTTACCAAGTTCTCTACTGCATGGAGAGGGTAGGCCAGGTCTTACCTGCTGCAGCAGGCCCCCCATGGCTGCACATGTGTGAGCAGCGGCCTGTGGTGGGTCCTGTGGGCCACCGTGTGGCCTTGGGTTCCGGGAAGCCTCACCTTCACATTGGCCACTCGAGGCCCCAGAGCGTTCCTCATCCAGGCCATCAGCTCCTCTGTCTCCTTCTCGGTCAGGCGCTCAGTGGCTGCAAAGAGTTGGAGTGAGCAGGTGGGCGGCCACTGTGGGGCCGTCTAGGATGCCACCCGCCTCCCCTGCTCCACAGAGCTCCTGGAAACACCCCACCTACAGTGGCGCTTTGCACCTGTGCCCACTTAGTTCTGTTAAGGATGAAGGAGTTGGAGACACCAGACCTCATGTTTCTAGGAACTGCTAGGATGCTCCAAACACCAGACCCCAGCCCTCCTGCTCTGCCCCTGGTGCACAGCCTGGCCCTGGAGAGGGGGAGAGCCAACCTGGGGACGTGTCCTCAAACTTCTCCTCCTTATAGTGATCCACAACAATGTCTGTCTCCACTGAGATCAGCTTCTTCTTGTCAAACTCGCGCAGGTGCAGCAGGGTGAGCTCGTCAAACTGCTCATAGCAGAAGAGCACCTAGAGAAGCCCCAAGCCCTCCATCAGCAAGGCAGCAAAGGGGAGTCTGCTTGGGACTCTGGGCCTCCGAGGCCTGACTGCCTATTTACCAGAAGGTTCTGAGAGGGCCTCACCTACTGGCAGACACGGCCTCCTGGCTTGGGTGCATTTGGCCACTCCTCCCAAGGTCAGAGTGTGGGTTCTAGACCCTCCCTTAGAGCAGAAGGAAGAGGCTTGCTCACCTCGGTGTTCTTCTGCTTCATGGCCTCATAGTAGGGGGAGGTCTCGGCCAGGTGGCGGCTGGGTGCGCACAGGTAGTAGATGTTGCGGGTGCCGGGCTGCATGCGGCTGGCATAGTCAGAGAGGCTGGTGAGGCGGCCGGCTGGCAGTGCTGAGGACTCATAGCGCAGCAGCTTCGCAATGTCCTCCTGCACATGCACAAGGTGGTCACCGCTGGGCTGGCTCACAGACACTCTGGCACCCTCTCCTGGGAGGCCCAGAGCCTGTCCATGGCAAACACCGCTCCCCAGGGTCTTTCCTGTCTTCAGTGACACCGGTCATGTGTGTGAAGCCCACATGACCCAGCTTCCCTGGGTGCAAGTGGGCCTGGAGCGAGCCCTAGGTGCTCATGCAGCCAGCCGGTCCCTGCAGCCAGCGGCCTGGAGGCCACCTGGTCGACGCCACCGTCCCATGTTGCACAGAGGGTGGGAGGTGGCACCAGACCCCGAGAAAGGTGCAGGTGACTGTGCTGTGCTGGACTCAGTGGACGAGGGGCAGTGTCTGTGCTCAGACCTGGGTCCTGGCTGGCACAAGTGTACAGAACGGGGGCATGCTTGTGATACACTTGAGAAAGCTCAGCACATGTGAACACTGCAGGGTGCTAGTGACCACGAGTAAGAAAACAAGGGGATAGCACTGCCTGGCAGATCTTGGTCCCCAAAGGCCCGCCTTGCAGACCCGAGCCAGTGCAACAGCAGTGAGCGCCCTCGGTAAGCCAGAAGCCACTTGTGGCGGGGTACAGGGAAAAGGTGGAGACCGGGCCCGACTGGGGGAAGCAGTGACAAAGTTCATTGTTTCCTGGCTGACATGACATAGAATGTGACAAGCCACAGGAACTTGCTGGGCATCAGGAGATGGGAGGACCCAGAGAAGCCAATGAGCCTTCTTTGTACATCTGCACCCCATCATCCCACAGCCCGGGGGGTAAGATGCAGGCCAGTGCTGCCAGGGCACCTGTGGGAGGGCTGGAATACTTCAGAGGCAGAGGTGGCCATGCTGTGCCTACCACAGCCACGCCACACGGCAGGTGACACAGACATCATGGTATCAAAAGGATATTTCAGCCAGGTGCCAGAGGTCCAGGCCTGTGATCCCAGCTACTCAGGAAGCTGAGATCTAAGGATTGTGGTTCCAAGTTAGTCTGGGCAAGAAATCCTGAGATTCTCATCTCCAATTAATCACAGAAAAAGCTAGAGGTGACACTGGCTCAAATGGTAGAGTGCTAGCTTTGAGCAAAAGAAGCTCAGGGACAGATAGTGCCCAGGCGCTGAGTTCAAACCCCAGGACTGGCAAAAAAAAAAAAAAAACACCGATATTTCCATTTAAAATAGCCAAAAACATTTAGGAAACAAGTTCTTGTTTCTCAATAAAGGGCTCAGCCCCAATGGCCCATACAACTGCTCCTTCCCTCCATGGGGTACCTACAATTCCTTTCTTTGGGCCCCTGGTTCCCCACATCCACTGAGGAAGACCATGTGCGCCCACTTCCTGCTAGCTTCAAGGCCAGCAGCCAGCAGGCCTGGCCCTTTGGCCTATGGGGGCGGGGGAGGGGGGGAGAACCCAGCCAGCCAGAGTGGCCCTAGGAGGTGGCTAAGGCTCCCCTCTGCATGTCTATGAGTGTGTTTCAATGAGATTAGCTAAGGGGGCCCATGGAGGCACTGTTCTATAGGGTGGGGTTCCAGGTGGGATAAAAAGCCTGCTTCCTAGCTGTGATGTGACTGTGGGCCACAATAAGCATTTGAAGTTGGGAGCTGAGTGAGTGGTCCCTACGCCGCCAGGCCGGGGACTCGGGCTGTGGACCACACAGCAGGCCCTTGCTGATCCTGGCAGCAGGGATGGATCACGGAAGGCCAGCTTACCTTGACCTCCTGCTCCGCAGAGGTCACGATGCCTTCCCTCATGAACAGGCCATAGTCTTCAAAAAACTTGGCATATTTCTCAGCATCTTTTTTGCTCTGGTCAACGAAAAACTTTATCACCCTCTGCTGTAGAACATCTCGAAGTTTCCTTCAAAACAGAATTCGATGCAGGTTAACAGGAGCTCTGAGCACCAGGGCAGAGGAGCCACTGGGGAAGCATGGGAGGTGACTGGGGCCTGGTGAAAAGGACGGTGCTGCCCTCTGCAGGCGGCGACGCGCACAGCCGTCCTCTGGGGAAGAGGATCTGCACAGCTCAATGCCTATGGTTCCAGCAAACAGTCAAGAGTGCCAAACATACAGACCAGGGCGCCCACTGGGTGCGTGCTATGCACAGACTTTGCATGCAGTGCAAGAGCACAATGCTCAGTGGCAACCCACACCATAGAAGATCACATCTGACAGTCCCGGAGGAACACGGAAGCAAGCGCCTGTGTTGAGACCTGGACTCAGCAGGGACGTGCAAGTCTGCACTGCAGCTCTCCAAAACTGCAATTCTGCGGGTCAGGTCCACACAAGCGTGCACCACCATGCAAGGCAGGAAACTAGGAGCCACTGTATCAGTGGATCAGGTCACATTCCCTGTTAGTCTTGACTTTCCTTTGCAAACGTAAAGCTACAACCTATCCCCACCAAGGTCCAGGCCAGTGACAGCAACTCTAAAACCCACTTAAGCTTTTCCCACTCCTCCTCGTGCCCTCAGCCTCAGCTGAGAACAGGACCAGGCCTGCGCAGGTTGGAGCCGGCAGAGGGGAGGGCACGTGTGAGGACTATGGGGACAGCAAGCCTGCATGTCTGAGCCACACAGGATGCCAAGGCACCAAAGAGAGCAATGAGGCCAAGGCAGACGAGCAACCTGGATTTGGTTTCGCTGAATGGGTGAATGATCACATAAAGGCTAACAAAGGGAGACTCCTCAATGCAAAAAGGGCCTTCCAAACACCGAAGGGGAGAAACTAGGATGCCCCAGAGTAAGGTACTAGCATGAGCAGGACAGATTTTTAATAGCCAAGCACAGTAGCTCAACTTGTGATCCCACCCAATCAGGAGGCAGAGAAAATGAAGTTTAATTAAGATTTGAGGCTGGTTCCCTGGCAAACATTTGAGACTGACCAGACACTGCTGGCTCATGTTTGTGAGGCTGAGATCTGAGGACTGTGCTCAGGCAAACAAATCTAAGACACTCTTACCTCCAATTAACTAGCAAGAAGCTAGAACTGGTGGTATAGTTCAAGTGGTAGATTGCCACGGGTGAGCAAAACGTCCAAATGAGCACATGAGGCACTGAATAACTCCAGTATCAGCATCAAAAAATAAAAAACTAGGGGCTGGGAATGTGGCTTAGCGTTAGAGTATTTGCCTAGCAAGCATGAAGCTCTGGGTTCGATTCCTCAGTCCCACATAAACAGAGCCAGAAGTGCTGCTGTGGCTCACATGATAGAGCACTAGCCTTGAGCACAAAGAGGCTAGGGACAGCGTCCAAGCCCTGAGTTCAAGGCCGGGAGCGACAAAAAACAAACAACAAAACCAAATCCTTGAGACGCTCCCTGAAAATGGAAAAAGCTGTAGCATAAGACACAGAATTTTTAATCAGATTTTATTAAAAAAAAAACAAGACTAAATAAGACTAGCCAGTGCTGGTAGCTCATGCCTATAACCTGAGTGAGCTACTGAGAGGGCTGTGATCTGAGGTTTGCGGTTTGAAGCAAGCACAGTAGGAAAGTCTGAGACTCTTTGTCTCCAATGAACCACCAAAAAGCCAAAAGCAGAGCTGTGGCTCAAAATTGACAGTGCCCAAGCCCCCGGTTCTAGCCTCAGGACAACACAACTAGAGCAGGGAGTGGCTGCTTTCATCTTGAGCCCCGCAGCAACGTACCGGATGAGTGCGCTCTCCTGCAGGAGCTCCCGGCTGAGGTTCAGGGGGATGTCCTCACTGTCCACCACACCTGAGGGGACGGCACGGTCACACTCACATTCCAGCCTCTTACTCCTCCTCTCACAGCTTGGCCTTGCATGGGCCACTGTGGCAAGAAGCAGCAGGGAGAACTGGGCTGCTCCTCTATACCCTGCTCACCCACCCAGGTGGCCTGGGTCAAGACCCAGCCTGAGCGTCAGGCCTACATGTACTTGGGGGGACGGGGGGGCTTAGAAGACTTAGGATACTTGGCAAACATGTTCTGGATTTTACCTTAATAGTCCTAAGCCAAGGCTGGGGGCTCACATAATGCTAGCTACTCTGAAGACTGAGATCTGAGGATCATGGTTCAAAGCCAGCAAAAGCAAGAAAGTCTGAGATGCTTATCTCCAATTAACCATCAAAAAAGCTGGAAGTGGAGCTGTGGCTCAAGTGGTAGAGCACTAGCCTTGAGCACAAAAGTTCAGAGACAGTGCAGAGGCCCTGGCTCTGAGTTCAAGCCCCAGGACTGGCATGCACACACATGTACACACGAAATCCTAACTAAACAGGAGGAAGCAGGGCACCTAACTAATCCCAGCACTTGGGGTGCTTAAGATAAGGAGGACTGTGACTTTGAGGCTAAACCTGACCTACATGGCAAGATACTGTCTCACATTCACATTCACACTCACATATACACACATACTCCTAACACTGTGAATAGTATGTGCCTTTGTGCTATCATAAAAAGGTCTAAATGTGAATCCTTTACTAAACTATTATCTCAAGGTTCAATGCAATTCATATAGAAATCTGAAAGTCATGTAAATTTTCTACACATTGCAAGAATGCAGTATGCACTCCCTAAATCAAGGCTGACGAGCGAGCCGCACCACGGGAGGGCCGGGCCACACTCAGCGGGGAGACCTGAGGCGGCACTGGCAGCACACTGGCCATCACACACTCAAGCACACCATCCACAGGTTGCTCTGGAGCACACGCCTGGCCCTGTACCTCGAATGAAGCGCAGCCACTTGGGCAGGATATCCGCGGCTTTGGTCTGGATGAGGACCTTGCGGCTGTATAGCGAGACACTGGAGCCCAGCTCCCGGCTCACATCAAACATGGATGGTTTCTGGGGACAAGGAAAGAGTTAGGCTCACCAGCATGGGTAGAAGCCCTACCCCAACCATGGGGAGGCAGCGCCAATGGTGGCATGCCACAGCTGGCTTTCCCTAGCGCTGCTCAAGGTGATGATCCCAGAGGACAATCTTTATTGCTCAGGATCTCTCACGAAACCCACTCCTGAGCTCTGCAGGGAAGGGTGGGCGCTGGCCTGGCACTGCTGCCCTCCCCAGCCCACACTCTATAGACGACATAAAGGTCTTGAATGTCCCCAAGAACCAAGCCAAGCCACAGGCTAGGGACCAGTCAGCAAATCCACAGCCAAATCCATCCTCAGCGGCTAAGGATGAGTATTACATTTTTAAATGGTTGGAGATAAAACTCAAAATAAGTTATTTCATGAAATGCAAAAAGGCAAAAAAATTCGAGGCCAGGTACAGTAATTCAAGTCTGTTAACCTTGCTATCGGGGAGGTAAAGATCAGAAAGATTCCAGCTCAAGACCAGCCTGTGCAAAAAAGTGAGACCCTACCAACCAACAAGCCAGACATAGATTGTGATCTAGCTACATGGGAAGCATGAATAGGCAAATTATGGTCCAAGATGACCTAAGTATAAACTCGAGATCCTATTCAAAAGTTAACAGTAGCTGGGCATTGGTGGCTCAGGTCTGTAATCTTAGCTAGTCAGGAGGCTGAGATCTGAGAGTCGTAGTTCCAAGCTAGCCCAGGCAGGAAAGTCCAGAGACTCTTACCTCCAATTAACCACTTAAAAACTGGACGCGGCACTTGTGGCTCAGAGTGGTAGAATGCTAGCCTTGAGCAGAAGGGCTCAGTGATATCACCAAGGCTCTATGAGGCAAGCACTTTTGCCACTCGGCCATATTCCCAGCCCCTAGCACCCAGCCAGGCTCTAAATTCAAGACCCACAACTGCCCACCCCCCAAAAAAAATCAGCAAAAAAACGAGAGCTTGACTGGCAATCATAGCAATCACACACACCCAAGTTCAAAATAAAACAAAAGATAGGCTGTGAATATGGCCTAATGGCAAGAGTGCTTGCCTCATATACATGAAGTGCTAGGCTCGATTCCTCAGCACCACATACATAGAAAAGGCCAGAAGTGGCGCTGTGGCTCAAGTGGCAGAGTGCTAGCTTTGAGCAAAAAGAAGCCAGGGACAGTGCTCAGGCCCTGAGTTCAAGGCCCAGGACTGGCAAAAAGAAATAATAGAATAAAATAAATTCTTTAAAAAAAAGATAGGAAATGTGGATACCAGAGTCCACAGCTCACTGTACCGCCTTGTGTGCAGAGGTGGTAAAGCAGCCTTTAGTCACAGCGCCAGTGTCAGCACTTACCACAGGGACTGTGACCACAAAGCCAGTTAGTGCTTTGTCCCCAGCACAGGCCCACTGGAGCCTACACTGCCTCAGTGCTGGGCTTGGTAATGGTGTAGGCTGAAGGGGGAGATTGCCAGCTGGCAGAAATTTGGCATTTTGAACAAGTCCTCAGGACACCAAGGCTCTGGCCCAGCTGCCACTTGAAACCAGTGAAGATCTTGATTGGTTCTTTCCCAGATGGTTCACGCAATGGGCTAGTGAGGCCAGAGGTTCTAAGCCACAGGCATGGTGTGGCAGAGGAAGGGGGCATGAGGAGGGGGAGGTAGGGACCCTAAGTGATGGGTGTGGGTGTTGAGGTGCAGGTGGGAGGGGCTGAGGCTGCCAAGGATTCTCCACTTCTCGTGGGCGCTTCCTGTGCACTGAGCCAGGGAGCAAAGGTGCGTGGAAGCACAGAGCCTGGTCCACAGGGTGTTGGGAAAACCTCCCACGGCCTCACCAGCCTGCCCCTGCCCCCAAGCACCAGCAGCCAGGCTTGCAGGGAAAGATGTCAGGGAAAGGGTGTCCCAAGTGTGACCCTGCTCCTCTGCTCCAGTCCTGGCGGTGGGCATTGAGCTGTTACCACTGTGGCCTCGGGCCCTGGTGCCCAGCACTCAAGCGCTGTGCCAGGGAGCTCACCATCTCCGGCACGTAGAAGATGCTCCGGATGTTGAGAGGCGCATCTGTCTTGTAGTGCAGGGTGTAGCGGGGCTTGTCATGTGCCTGAGCGATGTAGCGGTAGAACTCCTCATGCTCTGAGTCACTGATGTCCTTGGGGTCCATCATCCACACAGCCTAGACACGGGAACCAGTGGGGAACATCACATTCACAACACGACTTCCCAACAGCTGTGTGGAGCGGACTAGAAGAGCATGTGCCCTCACTAATCCCCTGGCAGAGCCAGGGCTTCCCAGGCACAGATCCCCCCACCTCTGCATCTCCACCCTCCAATGCTAGGGAAAGGACAATGAGGACACAACAAAGAATCTACAACTGTACATTCCCCCGCAGCCCCCACCCCAGTACAGGGACAGGAAAGGTCCTCCAGGAGGCCACAGTTGAGTGTGTCCACTGTCCCCGCACAGGCAAGCTGATGAACAAGGTCCCTTCCATGTAAGAGGTACCGATGTCACCCACCATGTGGCAGAACCGTGAAAACATGAAGCTCAGTGGAAGGAGCCAGAAACAACAGGACACGTCCACGAGCCTCCGCCACGTACAGTCCTAACACAGGCACATCCATAGCCAATCGTGGCTGCCAGTTTGGGAGAGGGTGGCTCACACAAACTCAAGGAACCCTGAGCCAGGTGGGCTGGACTGGGGACCTTGCTTTGCCTCTCCATCCTGAAATGTGTTTGTTCCAAGCTGCCCAAGCCCTGCAGGCAGCCCCGCACCGCACCTGCAGGGTGTTGATTCTCCGTCCATTGAGGTAGAGGGGGAAGCTGACAAAATTGCTGTACTTTGTTACCACATCTGCAGGAGACAGAGACACACGTGACACATACAGCCCCAGACAGGAGCAGGAGGTGTGCAGGTGCACGGAGGCTGCCAGGCAGTGCCTGTCCATGCTGCAACCACTTCATGGTGTGGGACTAGGGCGCAGTAAGGACAGGTCCTCCTTAGCCTGCACAGGGGAGCAGATCCAGAGGAAAGCAGACTGATAGGGGTCTAATGCCCCGAGACAACACAGTGCTCAGTCTGGCCTATGTGCAAACCAGGAGCCAAGTGGCAAGCCCCAGAAGGGGCTCAGTGCTCCCCATCAGCCTTCAGTGATAGCCAGAGAAGTATACTGCTTTTAAGGTCCTATTTTTTGTTGTTGTTGGTTGTGGGGCTTGAACTCTGGGCCTGAGCACTGTCCCTGAGCGCTTCAGTTAAAGGCTAGCACTCTATCACTTGAGCCACAGCGCCACTTCCAGTGTTCTGGTCACTAACTGGATAAGAGTCTCATGGCCTTTCCTGTCCCGGCTGGCTTTGAACCTCAATCCTCAGATCTCAGCCTCCTGAACAGTTAGGATTGCAGGCGTGAGCCACTAGCATCTGGCCCTTTTTGATTTTTTTTGGCCAGTCCTGGGGCTTGGACTCAGGGTCTGAGCACTGTCCCTGGCTTCTTTTTGCTCAAGGCTAGCATTCTGCCACTTGAGCCACAGCGCCACTTCTGGCCACTTTCTGTATATGTGGTGCTGGGGAATTGAACCCAGGGCTTCATGTATACAAGGCAAGCACTCTTGCCACTAGGCCATATCCCCAGCCCAAGTGGCCCTTTTTTATTTTAAGCATTGTAAATGCTAATAAATTCTGCTCATTTTTTTCAACCACATGTTGCGTTGAAATAAAAACAAAAATGAGAAGTACAAGAATGAAGGCTGCATACCCCGTGTGTCAGCTGGCCCTGTCTCCAGGAGGCCTCCATCAGCCAGGCCATGGACTCAGGCCTCCTCAGCTGCCCCCAGCCCTCACCCAGGCAGGTCTAGTGAAACCCGTGATGCCCTGCAGGTACCTGGGCCCCTCACCTCGCACGCGGGCCTCATTGGAGAACTCTTTGCAGTCTGATTTGAGGTGGATGATTATTTTGGTCCCAGTTCGAACTCCTGAAGCTTCAGCAATTTTAAACACCCCAGAGCTGAGACACAGGGAAAGGAAAGACACATTCACATTCACTATCTACACAGCTAAGTGCAGAAAATCCAGCCACTCCTGGGGTTTTTACAAGCAGACTCCAAGCCAGCATGCAAAAAGGGAGACCAAAAATATCCTCTCCTTTTCTGCTTTATTGAGATGGGAGAGGGAGGGGTCTTGCTGTGCATTCTAGACTAGCCTAGAACTTGATCCTCTTGCCTCCAGCCTCCCAAGTGCTGGGCTTTAAGCATGTGTTACCACATCTGACTACCCTGTTCCAGGCCCTGCAGAGCTCTCTTCATGCCACCAGAGGGACAAAGGGACAAAGACAGCCGCAGTGTGGCACAGCGCTCTGCGTGCTGTGGTGCAGAGCCCCTGGTTCCTACAGGAGTCCTGCCCACCTCAGAACCTCCTGCGCCTGTGTGACTCAGAGCACCAGTGGGCCTAGCTCAGCTCACAACTCACAGTAGGGCAGCGGGTAGAGGGAAACAAGGCTAACCAGCGTGGCTCTGGACTGTCAGGGGCTGTGCTCTGAGGAGAGCAGAAACTGCTTCATAAGCGTAGCACTGGGGAGGCCCAGAGGGGCCTTCTGGTGCTGGGCCACATCCAGCCACAGGAAGCACTGCTTTCACTGCACTTACAGAAATCTGGCTGGGGGCTGGGGATATGGCCTAGTGGCAAGAGTGCTTGCCTCGTATACATGAAGCCCTGGGTTCAATTCCCCAGCACCACATATACAGAAAATGGCCAGAAGTGGCGCTGTGGTTCAAGTGGCAGAGTGCTAGCCTTGAGCAAAAAGAAGCCAGGGACAGTGCTCAGCCCTGAGTCCAAGCCTCAGGACTGGCCAAGAAATCTGTCTGGACTGAGGGAAGAGGCAGCTGTGCTCTGGCCAGGCCTCCTGCCCGAGACATGCCGTAATGGCATGTGGAAATGCACAACCAAGAATCAAGGTTTTTAAAATAGGCTCAAATTTAGCTAAAGAATAATTCTCAAATTGACTAGACAGGGCACATGGGAGCCTGGCAGGGGGATGAGGCTGCTCCCGCCTGATGAAGGCCCCACAGCACCTGCAGTGCAGGGCGCCAGAGAAAGGCGGGCCTCACACAATGGTACGGAAGAGCTCAGCCTCGAGTGGCCAGCACTGCACAACAGTGACCAGCCCTACGGGCCAGCTGAGCCACAAAACAGCACTCACACATCAGGTCAACAACCCAGAAAATGCTGGAAAATGCAGAAAGTGTCACACTTGCCAAACTCAGTGGTAACTGTCAATGTGCATGTCAGGTGACGGGTGACTCGAATGTCCTCAGGGAGAAGTACGCTCCCTAACAGACCCAGGTCAGGTCCTCACTCACCCATCTGAAAGCCACTGGTAACCTGGGCTCCCCAGTGCTGCAGAGCGGGAATAGACCTCCACTCTGTCGGCCACCATGAAGGCTGAGTAGAAACCCACGCCAAACTGCCCGATGATCTTGCTGCTGGCCTCAGCCTGGTTCTGCAGTGCTTCCAGAAAAGCCTGCGGCGACAAAGGCAGATCAGAGGAAGGCTGGGAGCCAACATCTGTGATTAACATATACTTCCTCTCCACACGCCATGAGCCCCGCTGATCCCCGACAGCCCCACACATCCACCACCTGCCCATGCTATGCATTAGGAACCAACGAAGAATGGGGCTATACCCCATTCACAAAGCCACACCACCTGTTGCCAACATGTGCAGGCCTGGGGTCTCACTGTGAGGGGAGGTGGCTAGACAAAGCACATGCAGCCTGCAGGTCAGCAGGCCAGGGTCTCCTGCATCGTCTCGAGGCTCCACGCAGGGGGAACTGTGCAGACCTCGACATCAGCCCACAGCGTCCTGGGGGCAGAGGGCCCTGGCTGCTAAAGACCTTCTATAAAATGGTGCAATGCTCATCCCACATACACTCTTCCCTAGGCCTGGAATGATATGGTGAAATAAGTACTTAGACAGCTACTTACACTACCACACAGCATAACACTGGGCTACACTACCGTGTTCTCAGGAGTCAGGGATAATCCAGAAACACTCAGGTGGGGCGCCTTACACAGAAGGCACCCACTCAGCTCAAGTGTCTCCCAGAGCTGTCTCTGTTCCAGGCAGCACGGCAGCTGTGGCACATCTAGCTGCTGAGTGCTTCAGATATGGCTAGTGGGAGTGAGGAGTCCACCTCTATATTTGATTTCGTCTTGCACGTGGCCAGCTGCAGCGAGCAGCTACTACACAGGGAAGGGCAGACAATCCTTAAGAGAAAACCATCCAAGAGCTTCCTGGGCAGGAGCCACACAGATTCTTCAAAGTAAGAATTTATGAGTTACTTTGGATTAACTATGGCACCACGTAAATTGACAGACAAGCGTTCAGGCTCCAGGAGAGGCAGTCGGGGCCTTCAGCATCAGCCTTAGGTTGGAATAGCGGTCTGGGTTGACAGTTCACTTTCTCTGCAGGCTTCTGTCACAACTGTGGCTCAATGGCCCACATAAACCAGTGCAGTACAGAAATCAGGGCCTAAGCTCATCCTTGTGAACAGCTCTGCCTGGGAGCTAAGGCCACCTCACTCTGCAGGCTGTCTGGGTCAGGCCTATGCAGCTCAGATAATGCTGAGTGCTGACTTCATAGAAAAGTATCAGAAGGGACTGAGATGTGGCTCAAGTGGTAGAGCTCCAGCTGTTATCAGAAAGTGTCAGGAGAGGGACCAGCACATTCTGGACTCAGGATATGAACCTGCCACATGCCAGTTTGCAGCTCTATGCAAAGCACTCATTTCAACCTCTTCATCGACGAAACAAGAACATGAACCAGCTACTCCAAGGTCCAAAACGCTAAGGTGACACAATGGCATTGGAGGAGAAAGGCAACGCTCTAGGCATGCTTACCTTTGACCCCGACCTGGCGATGGTGCCCAGGTTGGACACCAGCTCCTCCTGTGTCATCCCAATGCCAGTGTCCTGAGGAGAGAGGCACAGTGGCAAGCACAGTCCTTGGGGAGCTGAGGCAGGTGTGTGGACGGAACAGGGGCACAGGCAGCCTCAGTGGCCCTGGCCATACACCCATCACCTCAGCCCCAACCTCAGAAGTGGAAGCCATGACCGTTCATTAAAACAGCCCGAGGCAACACACAGGATTGATGTGTGCCCCCCACACCCTTCCCTGTGCTTGGGCACTGCACAATGTGGGAAGCCTGGGCTCCAACTCTAGCACAAAACCCCATGAATGAACAAAGACCAACCCTGAGAGGCAGCGCTGGCTGCACCCCTGCCTGGCCCTCCATTGCAGGTTCTCCTGAGCCAGGCAAACAAGTGACATGGGACCACGACCTAACTCCTCCACCCAGCCTGGGAGGCGCAGGGGGAAGAGGCATTCTGTAGCCTCCCATTCCTGGAGCTGCTGCAGCTCCACCTGGGGCCCTCCCCATCTACAGCAGGAGGCTGTGCTCTGAATGGTGGTGACCTCCGTTCTGTGCTGACTTCTAGTCTCCAGATTTGGTGTTAGGAGCCCCACCCCACTCCCCGGCCCCGGGATGAAATCCAAGAATTTTCAGAAGAGGCCCAAGGGAGGTTATCCCTCATCCCACTGCCACCCAGGCCACGCCTGCTGGCACCTTGGTCACGGACTTTCTGCCTCAGAACTGTGACAATCACTTCTGCTGTTTCTTAATTACCCAGCCTAGAGTATGCTGTAAAGGCAAATCGGCTAAGGTACAGCCACTTTACCTGTGAAAATGGAAGGGGCTGCAGGCCAGAGCCCATGTGAACCCTCCCTGCCTCTCATGGTAACAGAAGCTGCAGACTAGCACACTGCCGAAACAAGGCAGCCTGCCACCAAGCCTCCATCAACTTAGGAAGTGGAAAAGCTCCCCAATGTGGTTTCTGCTTCCTTCTAGAAAATCACTGTAAATGTTTTACCCCAAGGACAGCCTGCAGATGGTCCTGCTAGGCCCTGGCAGTAGAACAAAGCCCATGAGTGCCATGGATGAAGAAGCACAGGTATGGGATGAGGATCTCACAACACTTAATCCAGCAGAGAAGTCACGCCAGCAGCGTGCAGGCAGCAGCAGACACCTGGGCCAAAGGCCTATTACTGCTGCCCCTGCACAGGGCCTGTGTTCCACTGCCCAAGACGAACAACCAATGAAACACCTAAAGGAGTCTCATGAATTCTCTTTGAGGTACTGATACAAGAGTCCAAAATCTGGCCTGGTACATATATTGTGGAACATGTAACAATTATAATTAGGAAGTTTTTTAAATTAACTATTAGTTGGGCTGGGAATGTGGCTTAGCGGTTGAATGCTTGCCTAACAAGCATGAAGCCCTGGGTTTGAATCATCGGTACCACATAAACAGAAAAAGCCAGAAGTGGTGCTGTGGCTCAAGTGGTACAAGTGGTACAAGTGGCTCAAGTCTTGAGCAAAAAGAAGCCAAGGGCAGTGCTGGGGCCCCGAGTTCAGGTCCCAGGACTGGCAAATGAAAAGAAAAGAAAATTAACTATTAGTTACAAGTGTAATTTACACTGACATGTTTACTTTCATACAATAGACCTTCCAACAGAACTCTTAAGGAAAAGGTTCATGTTAGGATGATAAGACAGGAGAAAATGCACTTGTTTGTTTTCAACTTTGTTTCTTCCAAGACTGATCTATAGATTCATTGTAATCGCAATAAAAATGTTCCTAAGTTTTAAAGAAAATGACCAGCTTTATTCTAAAATGCATACTAAAGTACAAAATTCTAGAATATTTTGAAAAGGAAAAAGGCTGGAGAACTCACATTACCCAATGTTAAGACTTGTTACAAATCTGCAATAATGTATAACAAAGAAAAGTATCCAGGGCTGGGGATATGGCCTAGTGGCAAGAGTGCTTGCCTCGTATACATGAGGCCCTGGGTTCAATTCCCCAGCACCACATATACAGAAAATGGCCAGAAGTGGCGCTGTGGCTCAAGTGGCAGAGTGCTAGCCTTGAGCAAAAAGAAGCCAGGGACAGTGCTCAGGCCCTGAGTCCAAGGCCCAGGACTGGCCAAAAAAAACAAAAACAAAAAAAACAAAAAACAAAAACAAAAGAAAAGTATCCAGAGCAGAAGGATGCATAGCTCCACCTCATTTCCGCCTCTCAGACTGAATGAAGACCACCTGAGACCACTGAAGCCGCCTGTGGCAGGGAAACCCCAGCCCTCACCTCATTCCACCAACAAAAATCCACTCCACGGGGCTGGGGATATAGCCTAGTGGCAAGAGTGCCTGCCTCGGATACACGAGGCCCTAGGTTCGATTCCCCAGCACCACATATACAGAAAACGGCCAGAAGCGGCGCTGTGGCTCAAGTGGCAGAGTGCTAGCCTTGAGCGGGAAGAAGCCAGGGACAGTGCTCAGGCCCTGAGTCCAAGGCCCAGGACTGGCCAAAAAAAAAAAAAAAAAAAAAAAAAAAAATCCACTCCAGGGGATTGAGGAGTAGCTCAGTGGAAGAGCACTTGTCTGGCAAGCGCAAGGCCCTGAATTCGGTCCTCAGCTAAGGGGGGGGGGGGGGGGGGGGGGGTGTGGGGACCACTCCAGGGCTGGGAATGTAACCCAGTGGTAAGTATGTTCAAGGCCCTAGGTTCCATCCCTAACATAGCAAAAGAAAAAAAAGCAAAATAGATCACAGATATAAATGTAAAAGCTAAAGCTTTATCGTGAAAACATGAGAAAAAAAATTTGACTTTGGAAGTCACAACTTCTAGACATCACTAAAAGCATGAAGCATAAAAGGAAAAAAAAATGAGGCTGAGAATGTGGCTTAGTGGTAGAATGCTTGCCTAGCATGCATGAAATCCTGGGCTCCAATTCCTCAGCACCACATAAACAGAAAAAGCTGGAAGTGGTGCTGTGGCTCAAGTGGTAGAGTGCTAGCCTTGAGAAGCTCAGGGACAGTGCTTCACCCAAGCAGAACATTTGCTCTTGAAGAGGTACCCCAAGATCACAAAGGCTAGCCACGGACTGGGAAGTTTTGTTGTTTTGTTTTGCTTGTTGGTTGGGGGCTTGAACTCTGGGCCTGGGCCTGAGCATTTCAACTCAAAGCTAGCGCTCTACCACTTGATCCACAGTGCCATTTCCAGTTTTCTGGTGGTTAATTGGAAATAACAGTCTCGTGAACTTTCCTGCCTGGGCTGGCTTTGAACCATGATCCTCAGATCTCAGTAGCTAGTATTGATTACAGGTGGATGCCTCCTGTGTTTTCCAACTTTCCTGTGATGGCCAAGTGGTACAGCTTAGTATGTGAAACAGGAAGGAGTCGGCATGTCACAGAATGGAGAGCAGGTAGGGTCACCCTGGGTGCATATGTTAGCAGGGCTGCTGCCCACTATGCCAGCCTGGTCTATGGGGTGGATATTTCCCACATGTCCAGGCACAGAGACAGACATACCTGGATAGTGATGGTGCCTTTCTCGGCATCAGTCTGCAGGTGAATCTCCATTTCAGGCAGTGTCTGGCCATCAGACACCAGCTTATGACGCAGTTTTTCCAAGGCGTCACTGGCATTGGAGATGAGCTCCCGAATAAACACCTACAGGAGGGGAAGGGAGGAGGATGAAGACGCTGTCCTGACATCTGCATGGTGCACTATGCTGCCACGTCTCAAAGTCAGAGCCTGCCACAGAGGCTGCAGGCTCTGCACATAAACCTCCTGCTGCAGTCAAAGCAGCCCCTCTGCCCATCATAGTCACCAAATGTGGCCGCCCTCCCTGGCACAATGTTCTGTAGCAAACTAATACTGCTCCTTCCTTCTAGGGTTTTCAGCTTAGACTTTTGAGAACCACCCTGCCAGGTGCTGGTGGCTCACACCTATAATCCTAGTTACTCAGGAGGCTGACATCTGAGGATCCATCGAGGTTCAAAGCCAGACTGGGCAAAAAAGTCCCCTGTGAGATCCTTATCTCCAATTAACCACTAACCACTCAAAACCAGGAGTAGCACTCTGGCTCAAGTGGTAGAGTGCTAGCCTTGAGCACAAAGAGGCTCAGGGACAGTGCCCAGGCCCTGCATTCAAGCCCCACAACTGACACCCCCCCCAAAAAAAAACCACCCTATGAGTGGCCTTCTATTACTCTCCCCCCCCACTTTTTTTTTTTTTTTTTTGCCAGTCCTGGGCCTTGGACTCAGGGCCTGAGCACTGTCCCTGGCTTCTCTTTGCTCAAGGCTAGCACTCTGCCACTTGAGTCACAGCGCCACTTCTGGCCATTTTCTGTATATGTGGTGCTGGGGAATTGAACCCAGGGCTTCATGTATACGAGGCAAGCGCTCTTGCCACTAGGCCATATCCCCAGCCCCACTCTCCCCATTTTTGATGCCAGTGCTGAAACTTGAGCTCAGTGCCCAGGGGCTGTCCTTTAGCTTTTTTGCTCTAAGTGAACAATCTAGCACTTGAGTCACTACTTCAATTCTGTTTTTTGCTGGTTAATTGGAGATTGAGAGTCTGATAAATTTTCTAGCCTGGTCTAACTTTCAACTGCAATCCTCAGATCTCAGCCTCCCGAGAAGCTATGATTATAGGCATAAGCCAAGAGTACCCAGCTTATCTGCCTCTTGCATAGTAACAACAAAATATCCCCCAAACATGTCTCTCTACTCCATGAAGAGACTCACTGCTTCATTTCATCTAGCAGGGGTCACACATCAGAGCTTCCACCTTCCAGAAAAAGGCCATGGGCCCAACAGTCCTTGCAGAGTCTTCACCTACAGAGCTCACACAAAAATTGCACAGCAGCCACAGGGGAGACTTACAAGTTGGAGACAGGACAGAACAACATCTGGGAAGGTTTCCTGAAGCCTCTTGCATTCTGCGAACTGGGGCTCCACTCCACCCCAGTCTTCATAGCAACCTCACTACTTAGCATGGGACCAACAGTGTATTTTCCTCTATTTCTCCATCTCCTATTTCCTCTGAATGAAGTTTAATTAGTGGATTTTTTGAGATAGGATCTTGCTGGCCTCAATATTAATGATCTTGCCAGGCACTGGTGGCTCATGTCTGTAATACTAGCTACACAGGAGGTTGAGATCTGAGGATCATGGTTCAAAGCCAGCCTGGGCAGAAACATCCATGAGACTCTTATCTCCAATAAACTAAGTGCGATAGCACTATCCTTGAGCACAAAGAGGCTCAGGGACAGCATCTAGACCCTTAGTTCAAGCCCTAGGACTGGCAAAAAAGAAAAAAAAATCATAATCATCTTGCTTCACTTGGGGTGATAGGATCACAGATGGGTGCTACCATGCTTAGCCCCCACCCCTAAGTAAATTTTACAAAGGAACTAAAAAGTCCTGTGCTCTGTACCACATAGAGCCTTTCTCTTCCCACTGCTGATGCCACAGACCAGGCAAAAGAGGCAAATAAACTGAGATGCTAGCACACAGCAGTGCCAGAAAACCAAAGAGCAGGCTGACAGTGCACAGAGACTGACTATAATACAGACACACATCAATGTTTCAAGGGTTTTTGTTTTTGCCAGTCAGGGGCTTGAAATCAGGGCCTAAGCACTGTTCCTGGCTTCTTTTTGCTCAAGGTTAGCACTCTACCACTTGAGCTACAGCCTCCACTTCTGGCCTTTTCTGCTTATGTGGTGCTGAGGAATCAAATGCAGGGTTTCATGCATGCAAGGCAAGTACTCTACCACTAGGCCACATTCCCAGCCCTTGGAAGCTTTTAAAGTATCAGCAAAAGGCTGGAAATGTGGCTTCATGGTAGAGTGCTTGCCTAGCATGCATGAGGCCCTGGGTTCAATTCCTCAGTACCACATAAACAAAAAAATAATAAAATATCAGCAAAATTAAATTAACTCCTAGAGTTGATCCAAGGAACCCTCTGGAATACTTATCTGTGAAAGTGAAACAGACTTTGGTAAAGATACTCTAATTGATAGATTATGATCAGGCCTGCCAACAGTCTAAAGCAGTCTCACAGCTAACACATAACAGGATGATGTAAGAGCAGTTTTGCTACAAGAATCCTTGCTAGTCTTGGTAATGACAAATGGACACCTACCTCTTTTTCTGAGTACAGGGAACGGGCCACAATATCCAAAAGCTTCTTTGTCTCCGCCTGGAACTCATGTTTGGAGACCGAACCTGGAAATGACTCACAAACAATAAAGCTTCATCTCCGTTTCCATGGAAAACATGCCATGTACCATTCAAACGTATAATCAAAGGTGCTGAAGGTTTGGAATTTTACGCTTTTTTTTTTTTTTAAGAGATGGGGCCTCTCTGTGAGCCCTGGCTGGCCCTGAACTTATGATCTTCCTGCCTCAGCTTCCAAGTGCTGGCACTACTATACCCAGCTACTTCTAAGTATTTTGGCACAGTGACCAAGACGACAGGAAGAAAGGGGACAGAAACAGGCTCCCAGGTGAGAGGCTCAGGAGCAGAACACAGTAAAAGGCACGTGGAGGACAAGCTCTCCCCGTGCTGAGACCATGCAGACCTCAAATGGGTCACGGAGGCTGAGTTCCCAAAGCACACGGCTGAGAATTGTGCCTGCCTCAACAACCAGACTGCATCAGATCCTCCAAAAGAACTGTGTTCTAATAAATTATCTGAAAAGCAAAGAAACAAGACAGCCTCACTTTTCTTCTTCACATCAACAGCTCTGTTCTCACTCAAAAGCCAGAAATGGAAGCCCTTGGGCCTGGCTCTGGAGACAGCCTTTTTGTACTCAGAATTCAGTTCTTCACCAGCTGGGCCATTACTCAGTTTCCATCCAGCTTCTGTGATCACTAGCAGATGTGCTACTGCATCGCCACTTGGCAGGTTCCTGGGTGGCCACCAGAGGGGGCAAGACCAGGACAAAGCCAGGAGTTTCTGGCTGGGGGGGAAATGGAGGCCACTCTGCAGGAGCCAGCTGTTCTGTCTACACCACCTCTTCCTGAAAATTGCCCTTCCCCAGCCACAGTGAGCCAGAGGCCCACCACAGCTGGCCACTCACCTTGCACTGTCTCTGTGCTGCTGATGATCGAGTGCAGGGCCTCTTCCTTCTTGTCCTCGGCGGCCTGAGTGCTGTATGGCTGTCCCACACAGATGCTCGAAACCAGACTTTGCCTGGGACCCCTGAACTGCACTGGGTTCCTCTGAGGACACAGAACTGGTTTTCCTAAAAAGACAACCGTGCACAAAGAATAAGAACTAGTAGTTAGAAGCTAAACATCCTTACTTGTTCCCATCTCAACTGTCCAGCAGAACCCCACGTGGATCTCTGTAGTGTGGGTTGTTGCTCAAGTGACTGAATACTGTAGAAAAACACTGCTTCTGTTTCACTCCACAGGTGTCAGTGCCAAGTGTGTTTAGCTGAAAAGCAGCTCATGTGCTGTTCTGAAGTTAGCCAGGAGGGCACTCATATTTGCATGCCGAAACTTCCAGCTCATTCTGGTAGGCCTAGAACCCCTAGTGGGCACAAGGAGGACAGCAGCACCCATGGGGTACGGATGCACCTAGCCTCAGCCTTGGCTGTATGGAAACTACTCAGCTTCTGAGCTCTAACCACACCAGCAGGATGAACCCAGTCCTTTCAGCCCCAGGGGTTGTGTACACACATACATACATATACATATACACACATACACACACACACATATACATATTTGCCACCCCCCCCCCCACTTGATCTGTCCCTGAGCTCTTCAGCTCAAAGCTAGTGCTCTACCACTTAAGCCACAGCAGCACCACTTCCGGTTTTCTGGTGGTTAATTGGAGATAAGAGTCTCATGGACTTTCCTGCTCGGGGTGGCTTTGAATTGTGATCCTCAAACCTCAGCCTCCTGAGTAGCTAGGATTACAGGCATGAGCCACTAGTGTGCTATTCTTGTAACACAACCCTAGACTTCACCTCTGTGCAGAAGAATCTGGGAACACCCACATCAATTCAGAAAACATTCAATTTCCACCAAGTGTAAGCATTTCATTCTCTGGGCCTAATCACAGTTGACACAAGGCCTGTGGCCACCTGGCTTCTCACCGCAGGCAGGGCCAGTCCCGTCTCAGGAGTTCAGGAGGGAAGGGCCTCAGAACTGCCCACTAGCTCAGCTGTCCAGGCACCTGGGTTCTCACTATGCCCACAGCCTACATAGTACTCCTGAGCGGCTGAGCCACACCTCCCTTTTCTGCTTTGTCTAAAACCCAGTACCTGCTTTATAGAGAGGGCAACAAGTTAAGGATGCTAAACCCATATTGTCATATCATCTTAGCAATATAAAGTTCTGTTCACAGAGAAGGCAAAATCTGACTAGTGACACAAGAGCTTATGCCCATAGTCGTAGCTACTCCAGAGGCTGAGATCTGAGAATCTTGATTCAATGCCAGCCAGGACTATCTCTCCAGTTAACCAGCAAAAAGCTGGCTTATTGTCTGGCTAAGAGTCTCTGGTTACCTGGGAGCTGGTGGCTCACACCTGTAATCCTAGCTACTCAGGAGGCCAAGATCTGAGGATCATGGTTCAAAGCCAGCCCAGGCCGGAATGAGACTTCTGTTGTTGTTGTTCGTCATGGGGCTTGAACTCAGGGCCTGGGCACTGTGCTCAATGCTAGTTTGCTACCACTTTGAGACACAGCACCCCTTCTGGTTTTCCTGATGGCAAACTGGAGATAAGGGTCTCATGAACTTTCCTGCCTGTGCAGGTTTCAAACAATAACCATCAGATCTTAGTCTCTTGAATAGCTAAGATTACAGACATGAGCCACCAGCACCAGACTTGAGCCTCTTTATCTCCAAGTAACCAATAGAAACTGGAAGTGGCCCTTTGGCTCAAAGTGGTAGAGCTCTAGCCTTGAGGAAAAGAGCTCAGGGACAGTGCCCAGGCCTTGAGTACAAGCCCCATGACTGACAAAAATCCTAGCTATACACATACATAAAGGGCTGGGAATACGGCCTAGTGGTAAAGTACTCACCTCGTTACACACACACATACACACACAGAGCAAGCACAAAGCACAACTTCACTCCATCTGGAACAACATACCAGGCAAGGAATAGCACAAACTCAAGTGGATGCTTGTGAAAGCTCAACAGGTGTAGAAATTGTACTACATGGACCCCTAATAGTAAGCAGAGGGAGAAAGCAAGACAGACCAAGGAAGAGGAAAGGGAGGTTATGGTCCAGCTGGGCCAGCTTTAGGAGTGGGGTCCAGGTGAAATTCTTTTTGTAAGATGAAACCAACTGGCCAATGCTTAAGCCTCATGGCAATCTGAGGAAGCAAGCAGTATTGATCTGCTAGCACTTGCTGGGGGCCCTTATCCTCACAACTTTCATTTCTAAGACTGAAAGTTCAGCAAAGGTGCGCCCCCTGATCTTATCTTGCCAATGTCAACCCTCAAAACACCAGTGTGTGCCTGTGAGGACTAAAAGGCAGAGCTCAGCTGCTCTGGTGATCATGAGTCACCTGGCACCCCTCTGCCCAAACTATAGTCACATCTGCTTTGGGGGCGGGGGGGGGGGGCGGCAAGCTGAGTGAAAAAATAGATAGTGCCCAGGCCCTGAGTTCAAGCCCCAGTACCGATACAAAAGAAAGAAAAGACAGAGAGGGAGGGAAAGGGGGAAGAGTGAGCTGAGCTCATGGTGATGCTGGAGGAATCCATGAAGAAGTGACACACCCTAAATGTGAAGGCAAAAATGCTAAAGTCTGGCAACACTATCTCAAGAAAAGAGGAAAAAATGTAGAGTTCTGGATTTTCTATACAGGCAATCACATTCATTCTCCCTTACATATAAATCATGTATTTTCTTGACTAAATTCACCCATCATTCAATCCACTGCCACAGATATCTCACAGATGACAATGTTATGGGCATCTGTAACATAACAGGCCTGACCCAGGTGCCAACTGCAGGAGAGGAGAGAAGATTAAGGGAAACAATTAAAAAGCTGAAAGCTGACATATCTTTAAGATAGAAGTAACACAGTGTTTTCAAAGCATGAACTACAAATACTTATACAAATACTTAGACATCTTGTAGCATCAACAATAATGGAGAAAAAAATGCCTTTACCCTTCTAGGGAAAGAAAAACTTATTTTTCTTTTTCTTTTTTTTTTTTTTTTTGCCAGTCCTGGGCCTTGGACTCAGGGCCTGAGCACTGTCCCTGGCTTCTTTTTGCTCAAGGCTAGCACTCTGCCACCTGAGCCACAGAGCCACTTCTGGCCACTTTCTATATATGTGGTGCTGGGGAATCGAACCCAGGGCTTCATGTATACTAGGCAAGCACTCTTGCCACTAGGCCATATTCCCAGCCCGAAAGAAAAACTTAGCCACAAAAGAAACACTAATCAAACTGACAAGACTGTTCATCCATAACACTGGTGCTAGAAGACAGCAAAGCAACCGCCTCACATCCCAAAGGAAAATCATTTTCACCTGGAATGCAATAACCAGTCAAACTAGTATACAAGTATGAAGACAAATGAGAAATTCTAAGACAAAGAGGGGCCTAGAAACTACACCCCATAGGCTATTTCTGTAAAAATGACACAAGGTACTGTGGTAAAACAGAAAATAAATCTACAACTGAAGCTGTAAAATTACCTATACAAAGGTAATAATGATCAGTAAACTAGTAAAGCTTACGGCTGTCTTATCTATTAGTACTGTTACTTTTAAAAATTGACATGTTGAAGACTTTAAAAAAACACCAAAAATTTAAAGTTCAAGTAGAAAAGACATAAGAGCTACCAAAGAAGAAATCTGTATAGATACTGAAAAGGCCATTACACAAAGAAAAACATACTTATTCTCACTCATATCCATGCAGATGTAAATCAAACAAGGTGTCTTTTATGTAAAGGGATGTTTTGGGAGTTTGTGCTGGGATTGAATCCAGATCCTTGCACAAGCTCTATCTACTATGAAAATATACCCCAACCCCTATGGGATCAATATCCAGTGTTGGAAAGAATACTATAAAATAAGTAGTTTCACTGCCTGCTAATTGTAATATAACAAATAAAGAAGTTGGGTCACAAGGTGGTTACATCAGCTACCAGTTTAAACATGCCTAAGTTCTGAAACATTAGTCCTAAAATGTGAAATACCACATGTGCATTAAGTATTCTATCATCAATGCAGCAAATAAGCTCCAACAATCTCTACTGCTTAATACAACGGTTTAATGAAGTATGGTAGTCCATACCAGGGAACTCTGTGTAGCCACTGGAAAGCCGCTGGACCCATGAATGCAGAAAGAAAAAGTTGTGTATGGAATGCTGTGTGCGTTGAAAATTCTATAGCACCATGGCATATATGACTAAGGCTTTTAATAAAAACAAAGGCAAAAAAAAATTGTTGCACGTGTGTAACCCGGCCCAGAAGGCAGGGCGACAGGCGGGGAGTGAAGGCAGAGATAAAGGCCATTCTCTCTCCATTCGTTGTCGTTGTGTATCGATTCTCGGCCTTGGGGACACAGAGGCCAACAACCGGTCGTCCACCCGGGTTCCAGGTGTTGGTTTAAATAAAAGTTTACACACCAAACCCTGGTCCTGAACCGAGAGCACGCGACGCCCGGGGAGCAGCTGCGTCCAATGAACAAGCAAACCGAGGACACCGTCGCTCCGACAAAGCCGGCGCCCGGCACCCAAGCGCCCTCCTGACACCGCGCCCCCCGAAGCCCACGGGTCAGGCCTGACCAGCCCGGAGGAGGCCAGCCCGGGGGAGTCCAACCATCCCGAGGGAGTCTGACCAGCCCGGAGGGGCCGGGCCAGCTCCAGGAGCCCAGCCCGGGGGAGCCGGACCAACTCGAGGAGCCCATTCCAGGGGAGCCTGACCAGCTCCAGGAGCCTAGCCCGGGGGAACCTGACCACCTTGAGGAGCCCAGCCCGGGGGAGCCGGACCAGTTCGGCGGGACGGAGCGAAAAGTCGAGCCGAACCCTGCGCCCGGGCATCAGGTGCCGCCGCCTCAGGTCCGTCAACAGAGTCTCGGCGCCGGAGCCCGGCCGCCTCACCTGCTGTGGAGGCCGTCAGTGCCGGAAGCCGCAAGCGGCGACCCCACAGCAGCAAAGCCCGCAGCTCACGCGCCATGTTCCCGTTCCCGAACGCCCCGCGCGCTGACTGGAGGGGCGGGGCGGGCCTTCCAGAGGCTCGGCGCGGTGACGTCACGGCACGCGACGGGCTGCCTGAGGCGCTGCCTGCAAGAGCTCCTAGGTGGAGCCGACTCTGCGGGTGTAGTACCCTCGGGCTTGAGGGTTGGACCTCTGTGACCTTGAGCCTTGTTGTCAAGGACGAGAGTGGCTTGGGGCTTGGTGCCCCTTGAGAACGGCTCGTCGGCGCGAGCATCTCAGAATTAGGGGCTAAGTCGGAATGTGGGCGCCGCCGGCCTAGGCCGCTGCAAGTCCCCCTGAGATTCCAGACTTGTGTACCCCAAAACATGAACGCACTAAAACCACCAGCAACACTGAGCTTACTCGTTTATTCCGACTCGCTCCCTTTTAGTTGGGAATTCCGACTACACACTTAATAATTGGTCAAACCCTGATTCCAGTTCATATGCAGATTGTGCAGCTTCGACCCAAATGAGGCACCTTGTGCTTGCAGTTATGGTCAATTTTTTTTAAATTTTTTTGCAAAAACGTTATTTAAAGGCTGGGGCTGGGAATATGACCTAGTGGTAGAGTGCTAGCTTCTCATGCATGAATCCCTAGGTTCCATTCCTTGGCACCATATATACAGAAAAAGCCAGCTAAGTGGCACTGTGGCTCAAGTGGTAGAGTGTGTAGCCTGTTAGGTTTTTAAAGTAGGTAACCGGTAAAGGAGAACGCCACGCGGTATTCAGGCAGGAGAGAAAAGTTTATTACCGAACTGCTGGCCTGTGGCCGAGATGATCCATGGCCGGAGAGAAGGGAGAGAGAGAGAGAGAGACCCCCACCCAGCCCTGCTTTATTTAGGGCAGGGGCAAGGGGTGTGGCCAGGTGGATTAGGGGGTGACTTCAGGGAAAGAGGAGGTAACTGCCTCCAGGTCTGCAGGTTACCCAGGTAACTGGGTGGAGACTTAATGAGGTGGGGGCAGCTACATGGAGCCCTCAGGGAGAGGACCTAACATAGCCTTGAGCAAAAAAAAAAAAAAAAAAAAAAAAAAGCCAGGGACAGTGCCCAGGCCCTGAGTTCAAGCCCCAGGACTGGTTAAAAAAAAAAAAAAAAAAAAAAAGGCTGGGGTTGCTAAGAGCTCAGTAGTAGAGAGCTTACCTATCCTACCAAGCTCTCGGATCCCCAGCCACACTACCCACTCCCCCCCCCCCACACACACATACACACACACTAGGCACTTCAAAGGTGGATCCAGGAGAGTGCCACTTAGGTGGGGCACAGTGTTGGTAAAGAGAGAGTCCTGAAATGCTTCCAGATTAACCAGGAGTGGTGGCTCAGACCTGTAATGCCAGCCATGTGAAAGGCAAGGATGGTATAGCCTCAGCAAAAACAAGAGACCTTACCTGAATATTTTACAGATGGGGAAATATTTCAAGTGAAAGACCTTGGCTGGTATGAGGAGGCCCGAGTTCAAGCCTTAGTTCTCCCAGTACTACAAAACAAACAAACAAACAAAAAATACTTGCACATTAAAGTGTCAAAGATTGCCCCCAAATTACTGACTTAAGCAACTGAGGAAATAGGAAAAGAATGGACAGATTTGGGTGGAAAAGCTGGAACTTGCCCCTGGATGACTCCAGTAGTCTCATAATCCTCCTCTCACACACTACTTTTGTCAGCCCAATATCCTACACAGGCCAGCCCCCACTCTCCTACCCAATACCCTCACTGGGCTCCCAGGAACTCTTACACTTAATTCTTCATTCCTTTTGCCTTTGATGACAGTCCTTTCATCATTGTCCACCCAACTTAAGTCTCTCCCTGCCACCCACTACAGATTGCATATCTACAGGATGTCCCTGCAGCTACCCCCAGGGGAACTGACAGAGGTTGGGCTCACATTTCATTCCTTTTTCACTCCACTTAGGAAACCATCTTTTCTGTAAGAGCTTCCACATTTGTCTATGAGGTACTAGCTCTGGCTTGGAGAGACCTTTTAGAAAAGAGAAGTAGTTATTTGGGAAGGGAATAGATCAAGGCTTCAGATAAAGATGAGGGCAACATAGGTAGCTAGGTTCAGTGGAGCACAAATCTACCAGGTTCCAGGCAAACAAATCTGAATCTGCCCTCCTGTATCCTTTTCTTGCCCAAGAAACTACACCTTGGAACTCTGGGGGCCAGGAATAAGAAAAAAAAGCTTCCCACAAAATTCCAGGGTCCCTGTGTGCTCCAACATCAACTGCAGTTCAGCCCATACTGGTGACACCAGTTTTGATTGTTTAACAATTGTCAAGTTCAAATACTTCTTGCTAGACCTATGAAGTTCCATCTCCCTGCTTTGGGGACATGGGAACTACATTCTAGTCCTCAAAACCAGGCATTTTTCCTAATCTTTGATCCTCACCCTAGGAAGGCGGAAAAAAAAAATCAATCTCAGGAGCCCTCACCTATCATTAGCAGTCCTGAGAATGGGGTTACAAATAAAAAGGAAGGAGTACTAGTGGGCAGGAGAAATAGAAAAAGCACCAAATGACTGTGATGATGGAGCCCATCTCCCCAGCCTCCTTTGCACTCTGAATACAGATTCCTGAGTGTCACTGAACATCACTCTTCCCTCAAGGATCCTTTCCTCTGAATCTCATGGATATAATCCATTTTTTGTTTGTTTAAATCGCTCTATGAGAAGTCTCTGTGGGCAATGAGCCATGGGATGAAAGATGAAATGCCATTTCAGTCTCAAGCCTCTTCTTAGCAGTGTGTGTGTGTGTGGGGGGGGGTAGACAATGGGGTTGGGCAACACTAGGGTGTCAACACTCTTTGTCCCACATATCAAAGCTAGCCTGGGGCTGGGAATGTGGCTTAGTGGTAGAGTTGCTTGCGTTGCATGCATGAAGCCCTGGGTTCAATTCCTCAGTAGCACATACACAGAGAAAGGCAGAAGTGGTGCTGTGGCTCAAGTGGTAGAGTGCTAGTCTTGAACAAAAAGAAGCTCAGGGACAGTGCCCAGGCTCTGAGTTCAAGCCCCAGGACAAGCAAAAAGAAAACCAAAAAGTTAGCCAGTGCACACCAAACAGGCAGGCCTGTTACCACTTACAGGTGATATTCCCAAGTGTGCGTGGTGAACTTGGGGATGAGGATGGGCTACAGAACTTCCCTGTACTCTGCTCTGTCCTTGATGGTCTCTGAAACTGACCAAATCACTGGCAGATCTGCTTTCCTACCCCATAGCTAGGGTAGGATGAATCTATGTAAGCAGTTATGTGTCACATACTATAATGCTTTTCCAATCTCCTCCTTATCCCCCAGGTAGAAAACTGGGGAATTCACTCACGGTTAAGGCCGAGGTCCTTGCTCTAGGTCCACTGCTTCTCAGTCCTCTAAACCTGAGGCCACAGGCCTTTTCTTTTGTTGTTGGTTGTGGGTCTTGAACTCAGGACCTGTGTGTTGTCTCTGGGCTTTTTTGCTCAAGGCTAATACTCTGCCACTTTAAGCCAGAGCACCCACACCTAGTTTTCGGGTGGTTAACTGGAGATGAGAGTCTGTCTGGGTTGGCTTTGAACTGTGATCCTCAGATATCAGCCTCCTGAGTAGCTAGGATTACTTGAACTCAGGTTTAGCTTGGTCCCTAGCCTCTTTATGCTCAAGGCTAGCGCTCTACTACCTGAGCCATGGTGCCACTTCCGGCTTTTTCTGTTTATGTGGTACTAAGGAATCAAACCCAGGGCTTTCCGCATGCTAGGCAAACACTCTATCACTAAGCCACATTCCCAGCCCCCCTCTCCCCCCACTGGGCATGAACTTGGAGCCATGAACTCTCACTTAACTTTTCCCAAGTGTGTTGGTGCTCTACCACTTGAGCCACATTACTAGTCCAGTCTACCATTTTGCTGTTTCCTTTTTGTGTATGTGCTGATTCTGGGGCTAGATGCTGTCCTTGAGTTGTTTTTTGCTCAAGGATGGCACTCTACCACTTGAGCCACAGCTCCACTTCCAGCTTTTTGGTGGTTAACTGGAGGTCTCAAGAATTTTCCTGCCTGGCCTTAGCTTCGAAACATGATCCTCAGATCTCAGCCTCTTGAGTAGCTAGGATTTTCCTGGCCTGTTTCTTAGCATATTCCTTTTACAAAATCTGAATTTTTTTAGTGAAGGAAAAAAAAAATAGCCAGTAGATTGCTAACCAAATCCTCTATGAGCGGATGGGAACATGTTAGTAGTTTTCTGGGCAATCAGGATCCCCTGCAAGGCTCCACCAGCCTGTCAGCTCCAGCCCTACACTATCTGGACTGTGTTTTACCCATCCTTTACATACGACTGTGTCCTATGATGTAGTTTTTTGCTAGTGCATGTGAAAATAAGTTTCTTTCTCCCCAAGATGTAGCATTGTGGTCCCTAGACAGATTTTATTCTCACTCCTACAAGTTCACATTTAGTGTGGCTATAGATCCACTTTGTACCCAGCACAGTCTTGTGTTAAGAACTTCCTGGTATCCCAAGGGCTATCAACACACAATCACCATCTTAATGAAAATCTTTTTTTTTTTAAAGCTCATTATGCCATGCAGCACTAAATTTGTTTTTTGACTGGAAAAATCTTTGGTTCCATTTTACAGCAACCAAAATAAATAGAAAACTTCACCTTCAACTGACAGTACAGAAGCAGAACATCCACGGGCATCTATTTCAGTTCTTAGATGTTAAGACTCTCAAAGACAGTATCAAAACACATGCTCAGTAGAGACAAACTCAACTGGGATCTTCGGCCTTTTAGTGACTAGCTGCTGAGCTAATGCTAAGGGTCATTAGCCAATCGGAACCATCTTTGAATCCAAGCAGTTTTACCAGCTTTTATTATAAACACCAGCACATTTCAAGTTCCCTCCTTTTGATCACAAATATAGGACTTTTTCTCTTCTCCTCTCAAGTATACAGCATGAGACACAGCGTCTGGGCTCTCCAGCTCTTACAGAAATTTCCTTAGGACAAGTTTAAGGTTAGTATCCATAGCCCACACCCTTAGCCACATCCATGGACATCCAGATGGACAGTTGCATAGGATGCAGATTCCAACAAGGAAGAGGTTGATACATAGAGTTTTGAATTCCAGGATAACCTGAAAAAGATGTCTCCACTGCCCACGTTAAAAGGCTGTACACTGGTGAGCACCACCTCTGAGCGTGGGCTTGGAACAGCTTCTCCAGGACTCCGGTTCCGCTTCTGGTTTGAACACATGGCTCAGGAACTCCCCCCCCCCCCCCATTCGCAGAGAAGGGGATTCTGAAGAGGACCTCGAATGTGCAAGTTGAGCAGGATGGCAGATTCTGGAGGCAGAGGGCAGGGTGGAGATGGGGGTGGGTCAGGGATGCTAGATGGAGGCCTTATCTTTACCTGGTTTAGTAAATCCACATAATTAAAACCAAGACTCAAAACTGTGCTAATACTATATTGCACCCTTCCAAGTTCTTTGAAAGTTTCCTCAAATTTAAATTCCCAACTCAAGTATGATGTAGTCTGAAGATACTTCTGTGAATTTAAGGGCCAAAAGGGAAGCTAATTTGGGCCATGATTCCTACAGTTAACACCTCAATGTCTACCCCCAATGAAAACCACCCCTTTGGCTGGAAGACAGGGATTACAAAAATGTTCCTGGGGAAGGGGGTGGGGGAGCAGCAGACCAGGGGTTAACTTCAGTCCCTGGCTGATGGTCCTCCTCTAAGCTGAGTTTGCAATATTTCTTGAGTCACCCTACTTGGTAAGGTCACCTGTCAGTTGGCCTGGTGGCAGGACCATATAGCATCTGTTTCTGGTGGCACGTGGCCTATGGTGGCCTCATTGAGGCCCCACAAGATAGGCGGATGGAGGTATCCTCCCTACTGGACAAAGGATTTCAGGGGGGCCAGGAGCCACCTGAAGTTCCATGAGCACCCTTTGCATCAAATCTGGGATTTGTGTATAGAAGGGGGAGGGACTGCCTGAGGAAAGGGCAGGAAGCCCTCCTCAGAGAGACAGCTGGCTGCAACAGGCTGAGGAAGGACAGGGAGATTGGGCTGGAGGCAAAGTACTGCCTCAGAACCCCCGCATGGCATGGACGAAATTCACTGTGAGCATCCAATATGCATGGCTAGGTGCCACGCTGCCACCTCAGGCTCGGAAGGTCACCAGCCTGGGACGTTTCCCAGCTGCCACCCACACTGCCACCATGACCACAGCCCCGGTCTCTCCACTCTGAGCGAACAATCAGAACCATGTCTTACAAAGAACAGACTCCAAAAATATATATAAATAAATAAAAACCTTAAACATTCTTACAGGGATCTTAAAGAACAGAATACATATTAAAAACTTCAGTAATTTATATCAATTTTAAGCGATACTTTATATACAATGGGAAAAAAAACACATGCATAGTCCAAATACAATGTTGAAAACAGCATTTTCATAACAAAAAACCCCGAACACTAAGTGTTAATACCATGTACATGAATTCAAGAAGGACCACCCTTTTTGTCTGTTGCACACAGTTTATTTAACAATATGATATAAGAAATGAGTTGGTACTTTACCATTCTATACAGTGATTGAATCTTCTTCAATTTTCTTATTTATAGTAATTATAGCGCTTGCATGATTTACACTAGAATTGCTTTTCCTCATTTCAAGTTTCACATAGAAGAAAGAAATGAATGCTTCTTCTCTATTAGCATTAGCATGGTCTAAGGAGACTGATCATCCCTATTTTTGTCTAAAACCAGTTTTATCAGAGAAACAAAGCAACAATTTCTACATCTGCAAGACAAGAGTTTGGCTTAAGCCAGCATGTATAGATAGATGTGTGTGGGTGTGTACGTGTGTGCACGCCGGAGTCAATTCCTATCGTCCAGGGTAATACTTGGAGATGCCCACAGAGTTCACTATAGAAAAAAATCTTCCCGCAACGTCAAGACAGTTACTGGGATACATTATAAGATGCATTAATTCAGGAACCAGTTTCCGAATATTATTTTTCTTCTCACTTTCAAACATAAATGTTTAAAGTCTTGAAAATACAAATAAAAAATATGAATATAATGAACTTGTTTTTCCCATTAAAAAAAGGCATGAGTCACCAGCAATGTCGACAAAAAGAATCCAAACGACCCCTCCCCCCCAAACAAAAACAAAACGGGGAAAAAAAGAGAGACACCAGATATTTAAATCAACTGGTTTTTAACAAAAAAATATATTCTTTGTATTGTTTCTTTAAACATCAATCCACCCTTCCATAGCTTGGAAGTCGCAGTTCCATCTAGGGATAAAAAGATTAGCCTAGATGTCTGGATTTTCAGTACAAAAGGTCCAAGAATGTGAAAGGGGAAAAAAAGTGATGCTCTCATAATGCTACAAACCCTCCACAAACTTTTCTAGCGTGTCTCCCGTGGTGTCACCGACCAGAGCCAGTTCACTGGACAGTGCACTCCTACTGGGAGTGTTCAGCTGAGGGAGCATTGCACTCTGTTCGGGGTTCCCCAGGTGTCCCTGATCCATGGAGCTGGCCATGGTGACTGAAAGTCCAGGATGAGGGGAACCAGTCTGGGGAGAGACGTGGTGTGGTGAAGGCTGGGGCTGTATCCGTGGTGACGGGCTGGAATGTGGAGGCTGGGACTGGGGCCGTGGAGACTGGACAGGGGCTGGAGATCGCACCTGGTTACTAAGGGATGTGGCGATCTGCTGGCCAGGGAGATGGGAGGCCTGTGGCTGTCCTGAGAGCATATGCTGCTGGGGGCTCATGGGGTTCGGTTGGCCTGGGGACCCGATTTGCTGCTTCATCTGCTGTTGCTGCAGAATCCGCTGCTGCAGGGCCTGCTGGATGTTGGGGGTGCTGTCCGCCCCTAGCCCAGGTTGCCCCATTTGGCCAAGCTGTCCCATCTGAGCGGCCATCTGGCCCATGGAGCTGCCCTGGATGGGGAGATGCTGCTGCATACGTTGCTGCTGCATGGCTGGGGCGTAGCCTCCAGGTCCTTGTGGCTGTTGAAACTGGCTATGCCCAGCCATGCCCCCAGCCATGCTGGCGCTGTTTTGCTGCTGTTGCTGTTGCTGCTGTTGTTGTTGCTGCTGCTGCTGCTGCTGCTGCTGTTGTAAGAGCTGTCTCCTCAGCATCTCTCGGTACTGTGGATTCATACTTGCCATGTTGGGGTTGTGACCTGGGTTCATGATGTTGAGGGCCTGACCCTGGGGGTTCAGGCCTCCCATTGCCTGCTGTTGTGGAGGCACACCGGGCCGCGGCACACCAGGTTGCATCGCATTCAGGTTCTGCAAGCCAGGCTGCTGGTGCATGCCAGGCTGGGGCTGCATGCTGGGCTGAGACTGGAGGCTGGGCTGGGGCTGCATGCCGGGCTGACTGGCCACATACTTGGCTGTGCGCTGCTTGATGAAAGCTGCCATGAGCTGTGGGTTGGATTTGAGGATGTTCAACACCTGCTGCTGCTGCTGAGGGGAGCTGGGTGACTTCAGGGTCCGTAGCAGGTCCTGCAGGGCACTGGGTGAGATGCTCCTGGGCGGCTGTACATTGGGCATCCGTGGCCCAGCCACAGCTGGTTGGGCCTGCATGGACATCACAGGCCTTGGCATGCCTGGCATTGGTTGCTGCTGGGGAATGGGTGCCTGCTGCCACTGCCCAGGTGGCATGTTGGGCATCACAGGCCCACTGACCTGGTTGGGCCGGGGCACATTCAGAGCCATCTGACCTCCAGGGGTCCCCATACCTGCACGCCCTGGGGGCATGCCATTGTTGATGTTCACTCGGTATAGGTGTTGCTGCTGCTGGGCCTCACGCTCAATCTGCCGGGCCGCTTCTACCGCTGCGGGTGGAGGCTGGGCAGGGGGAGGGGGAGCCGGCACCTGGTTGGTGGGCTTCCCTGTGGACACTGTTGTAGGAGGCTGAGTCCGGGCCACATTGGGGAAGCCGGCTGGTGACATGCTCACTGGCGAGGGCTGGGGCTGGGGAGGGGGCTGTGGCGTCTGGGGCGTGCTAGGCTGCTGTGTGGGGGTCCCAGGCGGTGCTGAGGTAGGAGAAGGCAAACTCTGCTGAGGCACATTGCGGGTGTTCATCGTGGCCATCCGCCGGCGCATGAGTTGGGCCTGCTGCAGGCGGTGCTGAATCTGCTGCTGGCGGAGCTTGTGTTTGATGTTGAGGCAGAAGGGCACAGGGCATTTGTTTTCTTGGCAGTGTTTGGCGTGGTAGCAGCAGAGGGCGATGAGCTGCTTGCACACGGGGCAGCCTCCATTGGTCTTGCGCTTGCAGCCCTTGGTGTGCTGCACCACCCGCTTCATCTTCTGGCAGGACGGCAGCGAGCAGTTGGCGTTGCGGCACTGGCAGGCATGCACCAGGGACTGGATGCAGCGCTGGATGCTCAGGCGCCGGGACTCCTGGGGACTCTTGGACTGTGGCTCCCCCTGGCTGCTACCCTCATCATCTAGGCCCAGGCCCCACTTCACCATTTTGTGGGTGTGGCTCTTTGTGTTGTAGCAGTTGATACAAAGGTCATAGTCCTGCAGACAAGCAAAGGGAATGGTCAGCAGGAGCATGGTCCAGCATGAGTAATTTGAGCTCATGCCTGAGCTTGCTCATGCTTGAACATAGTGTCTGCCAAAGTTTCCAGGCAAGGGATACTGGGCCCCCTCCCTGAGTTCAAGCCCCAGGACTGGGGCAGGGGGGGTGGGTGCGGGGTGTGGGGGGGAGGCCTACATGGCACAAGCTAGTTACAGGAGCCCAAGTATCTAAGAAATGCATGCACATGGAAATTGAGAATGAATTTGGAGCCCTGGAACTGGGACTAAAAACCTTTCTCATAGAGAGAAAAACAATAATCTAGAACTAGCAAATCAGAAAGAGGATGGAGAAAGCTGGAAAAACAATAGCAAAAATAAAACAACCTTTTAAAAGTAGGTGAAGGAAAGGCCAGACAGGAACTCAGGTACAATTTAGCCTGTCCAGAACCACAAGCCCCACACAAATCAACCCAAGCTGACTTCAGCAGAAGCCAGCAAAGTAACCCTTGGGACTCCACTGTAGGTAAATTGAGGGACTCAGGACCCTGCCCACAGGTGTATGACATGCCACTGGGACACAGGACACCCCTGACCCTGAACAGGATCACAAGGGAAGGTGAGCTAGCATGAAATCCCACAGAAGTAGTATTTAGCATCTCCCTCTGCACCTGCTTTGTAGGGTGTGCCTGTGCATCCCTACAGTCAGGCTGTGTCAGCTCAGGGTACCCAGGCCAGACAAATGTGGAGAAGACAGCAGAGCTTCTTCCTCCTACCTGGCTTCTTATCCTGAGAATATCAGCACAAATTTTGCTGCACAAAGATGCCAATCCTGTGTGACTGTCATGGATGTTCTGTGGGAATCTGCACTGGTTGCAATTGTGGCTAGAAGGGAGGCCTACCTCACACACGGTACAGTGCCAGCGTGTTTCCACATGGTGTTTGCACTCGTTGCACGTGTAGACAAAGCGGTCCTGACCCTGGGTATGCAGTTCCACCAGCATGCACAGTGTGGACCATTTGGACCGGCGCAAGGAAGAGAACTCCCAGTGTTTGTCTCTGGCCAAGGTGAGGAAGGCATCCCGTCCATCCATTAGGTCACAGCTGAGTAGGGGGTCAGGGTCCACGATGGGGGGCAGGGTGTTGATGACAGGCCCAGCGTGTAGGTGAATCACAAAGAAGACCTGCAGAGAGGAGCTGCATTAACTCCATGAGGGACAGTGCTGGCATAGGGCCACTTCTGCCTGCAGAACAGGAGGGTGCCTGAGCCTAACACCAGCTTGAGGCCCAGGCTCCCCTTGTCTGGAATCAGTCACACGGTATTACCAAACTGGCCATTATGGCTTCCAGTTTCCAGATGGTCCTGCCCTCCACCACACACCCACACAAGGGGCACGAGGAAAGCCATCTCTGTGCCTTCTGCTTTGTGTCTTGGCAAAGAAGAATTGCTACTTCTTCTCAGCCCAAAGCATGCCAGCACCTCCTACCCAGCCTGCATGGTTACCTCCTTGTGCTTCTCCATGGTGGCATAGAGCTTCTGGGACAGGTCATTTGACACATTGGGCATACTAGGCTTCTTCTTGTTTGCACGGCTAATGCTGCTTTTGTTCTTGTTGGTCTTCTTGTTGTTCTTTTTCTTGGCATTCTTGCTGTCACCCTGACTTCCCTGTAATCACATGCAAGGATGTCAGACAAATGCACAGATCCCAAGCTGTGAGATGTCAGCGAACCCAGCCTAAGTCAAGGAACTGCCAGGCAGACTCTACCTGCACCCAGGCCATCGGTTATCTTCAGAAGGCATCTAAGGAAAAGGAAGAGGCGGGGAGCAGGGTCTGTACTTGTATGTCATTTTACCTACCCTCTCAAGGGAAAGAAAACGCAGGATGCTAGTATCTAACAAATGGAAGGCAGCAAAATTCTTTCACTGCTCCCATTGTTCCACTGGCTACTACACATGCTGTGCTCTGTAGCTTTTTCTCTGCTTTGAGAAGGGACATGAGTATATATATACACAGTGTGTGTATGTGTCTAGCAGAAGGCACAGGAAAGATGTGAATAGGGAAAAGCTGTGCTGTGCACACTCTAGGTTCCAGAACCCTCAAGGACTGTACCAGGCAGGACATCTTCTGAACCTTCTTTCCTTCTAAGTCTGCAGCCCACTGTAATGCTCCAAATACTGGGCTAAAGTCTAACAGGGCTCACATTTCAGACCAAATGCTCTGATGTTCCTAATTCTGGAAAGAAACTGTTTTTTACTCATCCTGAATTTGGTGGAGAATCAGATGTCAGAAGTTTTTCTTTTTCTTATAGTATTGGGAAATCCATGAATGTTAGGTACTCAATTGATCACTGAGCTATACTCCTAGCCCAAGAATTTGTGGAGGGTTTTGCTTTTTTTTTTTTTAAGGATGGAGTCCTGGAGTATTTATTAGAGCATTAGCAGTCTGCAGGCAGCTGGTTGTTACAAAGGCCTGGAGCAAACACATACACTTAACACTGTCGGGAAACAGGCCAGAGAGGGAAGAAAGAACAAAAAACATACCAGCAAACCAATACAGCTCCAATGGAGAGCTGACTTGGGATGCCATGGTGACTGGAGACCTGCCAGGAAAGGGGACAGGGGAAAAAAAAAAACATGGAGGGGCAAACAATGGCACCTGAGCTGGCCTGACCCTAAATAGGATCAGGTCTGGGGGTTGGGTCACAGGAATATCCCAGAGCCAGGCACTTGACTGACAGGTTCAGTAACCTATAGGCCAGCAGGCACACCATGAAGACAAGATGGCAGGTAGGTACAATTCACACTGTGGCCAGTGATGTCACGAGCCAGATCCGACCACCCTATTACAAAAGAAGCCTCTTTTTTGGCGTCTGTCCAATTTTTTGCTTGTTTTTTTGAGATAATGTCTCACTATGTAGTCTGGGTAGGCCTGGAACTGGTGATTCTCCTGCCTCAGTGCCCAGAGTCCTGAGATTACAGAAGTTTATCATCACATCTTAAGCAGGAGAGGGGAAGAGGAAGGACATGTGTGCCTATGTGCATGTGCATAAAACACGTGCTCTGGGAACAAGGATGCAGCACCTAGCTCTCTGTGTGATGATCTACTCATATTCCACAGCAAGAAGGGGCAGGAGACACTGTTAGTACTAAGAGAAGACTGAGGAGACATGACTAAATGTGATATGGGGTCCTGAATAAGACCCGGGAACAGAGAAGGAAAAAACTGACAAAAGTCTGAACAAAGTGGAGACTTTAGTTAATAATATATCAATATTGGCTCATTCACTATAACCAATGTATTAATGGTGAAGGATTTAATAACAAGAGAAATTGGGATACCAATGAATACTAAAACTCTGCTCAAGTTTTCTGTAGACCTTGAAACTGCTCTAAACATAAAGTACATTTTAATGAAATTATAAAATAAAATAATTTGTTGGGAGTAGGTGGCTCATGCCTAAAATCCTAGAAACTCAGGAGACAGAGATCTGAGGATCATGGTTCAAGGCCAGCCAAGGCAGGAAGGTCTGTGAGACTCTTTATCTCCAATGAACCACCAGAAAACTGAACGCAGCGCTGTGGCTTGAGCAAAAGAGCTCTGGGACAGCACCCAGGCCCTGAGTTCAAGTCCTACAACAGACCAAAACAAAACAAAACACCCACAAAAAAACCTCATGAGTGCTTGCTTCGGCAGCACATATACTAAAATTTTGGAACGATACAGAGAAGATTAGCATGGTCCCTGCGTAAGGATGACACGCAAATTCGTGAAGCGTTCCATATTTATTTTAACTTAAAAAATTAAAAATCATGAGACAAAATTTAGAGAATACAGCCAAATTTTACACACACACACACACACACACACACACACATATATTTGGGGGGAGGACAGTACTGGAATTTGAACTTAGGACTTCACCTTTGCATTGCTGTTCTCTATACTCAAGTCACCCTTTCAAAGCCTTTCAGCTTTGCCTTTATTTCCTTTTGCACTGGTTATGTGCATGGGCTGGTTTCAAACCAGGATTGTTTAGATCTCAGCTTCCTGAGTAACTAAGATCACAGGCGTGAGCCACCAAATTTTTTTCCTTTTTCCATTTGGAACAATAGCCATTTTACCTTGTAATTTTCTTTATGCATGTTTGTCTTTGTGATGCCCCCCCCCACCCCTCAAAGTTAAGGTTACACACATGAAGTTACAGCATCTTCACTCTGAGACTTAGCTTTTCCCCATTTTTTTTTTTTTTTGCCAGTTCTGGGCCTTGGACTCAGGGCCTGAGCACTGTCTCTGGCTTCTTTTTGCTCAAGGCTAGCACTCTGCCACTTGAGACACAGCGCTACTTCTGGCCTTTTCTTTATATGTGGTGCTGAGGAATCAAACCAAGGGCTTCATGTATATGAGGCAAGCATTCTTGCCACTAGGCCATATTCCCAGCCCCTTTCCCCATTTTTATGAAGTTGAGAATCTGATTTTTTTTTTTCTTTTGGTTAGTCCTAGGGCTTGAACTTGGGGCCTGGGTGCTTTGTGCTCAAGTTTCCTCACAGCTCAGGCCATCTGCATAACAGGTGTGAGACACAGGCTCTCAACAAGAATCTGATTTTTTTTTTCTTTCTTTTTTGGTGGGCTGTGGGGCTTGAACTCTGGGTCTGGGTACTGTCCCTGAGCATTTCAGCTTAAGGCTCAACCTCAACCACTTTGAGCCACAGCTCCACTTCTGATTTTCTGGTGGCTAATTGGAGATGTGAATCTTAACAGATTTTCCTGCCCAGGCTGGTTTTGAACCCCGATTCTCTGATCTCAGCCTCCTGATTAGCTAGGATTACAGGTATGTGCTACCAGCACCCTGCTAAGAATCAGATTTTTTTTTTTTTTTTTGCCAGTCCTGGGCCTTGGACTCAGGGCCTGAGCACCATCCCTGGCTTCTTCCCGCTCAAGGCTAGCACTCTGCCACCTGAGCCACAGCGCCCCCTCTGGCCGTTTTCCATATATGTGGTGCTGGGGAATCGAACCGAGAGCTTCATGTGTAGGAGGCAAGCGCTCTTGCCACTAGGCCATATTCCCAGCCCCAGAATCTGATTTTTAATAGAAAAGGAGCATTCCTTTTGCCCCAAGTTAGCCATGAGTCCTAGGTGTCTTTGAGGAAAGCGCATCACTGCCCACATCTAACTGGACACAAAAAGTGAACAAGTCTACCTTGCCAACTTCTTTTTTTTTTTGGTCAGTCTTGGGCCTTGGGCTCAGGGCCTGAGCACCATCCCTGGCTTCTTCCCGCTCAAGGCTAGCACTCTGCCACCTAAGCCACAGCGCCCCTTCTGGCCGTTTTCCATATATGTGGTGCTGGGTAATCGAACTGAGAGCTTCATGTGTAGGAGGCAAGCACTCTTGCCACTAGGCCATATTCCCAGCCCCCTTGCCAACTTCTTTGTATCCTGCCTCTGAAACCAACTTCATATCAGTCAGTCCCTGCTGCATAGCCAGGACCAGCTGAGGCACCAGTCCCTTTCTTCTGCTGGAGGCCAAGTGCTGTCTCACCAGCAGTGTAACCTAAGGTACACAGTGTGTGTGATGTGAGGCTCCTAATGCCAACACTACATTGCTACCAACTCCAGTCCAGCCAAGTCTTGTCCATCAGTCTCCTTTGTGGGCATTCCCAGGCATTTCAACAGTAGTAAGTAGTAGAGCAGTAACTCACTCTTGGCCTTTTCCAGCCTACAGCAGCGGCAGCAGCAACACAAGTGATTTCAGCCCTGTATGAGGCCACCTTAGTTCATGGCTTTTCCCCCACATATGCCACAAAGACTGCTTCCGAGCTTTGGGACTGCTACCCTCAAAAATTCACTTTATACTTCCAGAGCATTTACAGCTGCAACACAATCTCTACCACCATCCTCTCCTACTCAAGATGGTTTATAATGCTTTGTGATTCCAACACAGCAACAAGAAAGTTTCTCTACATTTTGTGTAGGAATGGGTAGGGCTCTGGCCTTCTTCATGACAAGTACCCTAGACTTCTCTCCTCCTCAGAGCTATCCTACCATTAGAAGGCACAGTGTGCAATTACCCCACCCTGCCCACTCCCATTACTCCTACTAGAACATAATCCTGGAGAGGCTTGGTCTGCACTGTCTGGTACACTTGGACACTCATCAGTGAACAAGCAAAGTATAAGAAGGCACAGACTACAAGGAAGGAGCCACCACAAAAGCCAGGAACTTAGGGGGCAACCAAGTGCCCCCTAAGTAAGTAACTTGGGCCCACCTCCACTCCCAGACCAGATACCTTCCCCTTAACTTCCTTCCCTTTCCTCCATGCTGCACAGGAAGAATGCCCTGAACAAAGCCCCAGGTCTTCTGCTCTGGGTGGTGACAAACTGAGCATGTGGAGCAAGAACCTAGCAGGCATGCACTCCCTCCCCAGCCTGCCACCCTGTATAGCCTGGGATAAGAAGAAGCAGTGGAGAGGTTTGGGGGGGGCTTGCACCTCAGGGGTCTCGCTAGCTGCAGTGCTCTCTTCTTTTTTCCTCTCTTCTTCTTCTTGTTCTAGCTCCTTGATGCTCTCTTCTAACACATTAGGCCAGAAATCTCCTTCAAAATATGGCAGCTCCTTGGCACTTGTAAGCCTGTCTTCATTTGCTTGCTTGAGTATGTCCTGGGAGAAAGCAAAGCACAGAGGTGAGATGAGCACTTACAGGTTCCTGGGGATCTTACCCACGGGCCACCAACTCCAGTGGAGGCACCGACGGTACTGCTCCAATCGATGACACAGATGCTTCTCCATTTTCTTTTTTCTGCAGAGCTGAGGACCAAACTCAGGGCCTTGTCCTGTCCAGGCAAGTACTCTCCCACTGAACTAAATCCCCACCCCTCCATTTTCACTCTATGGTTTAGGCTTATGCCTAAACTTAAGCCACACCTCCGCTGTCAGCTTTTTGAGTCTCACGGACTTTTCTGCTGAGGCTGACTTCAAACTGTGATCCTCAGAACTCAGCCTTTTGAGTAGCTAGGATTACAGGAGAGAGCCACCAGCCCAGCTGTTTTTGCTTTCTAATCCCTGTAGATGAACCTAATTATAAAACATGTGACAGCAAGAGAAAAATACAGATGTCAACTGGCTACAACAAAGCCAGGCTCCTTTAGCATGGAGTACCTTGTAGTCATGAATGATCCGCTCGGCAAATGCTTTGTCCAGCATCTTCTTGTACCACTCCTGTAGTCGTTTTGGTTTGGGGATTTTTTGATCAGGGGGGTGACAGTGGAAGATATAGTCGTCTCCTTCACTTGGGGGACAGGCCCATATGTGCCCTGTTACATACCTGCAAGACAAACACACAAGTCAGAAAGAAAGACCAATTGTGCTTTTCTTTCAAGCTGAAGAACAGGAGCCAAACACAGGACAGAAATATGAGGAAAAATGAAAACAAGGGCTCCAAACTAGGGGTTAACAAATAAGTTGGAGGGGCTGGGGATATGGCTTAGTGGCAAGAGTGCCTGCCTCATATACATGAGGCCCTGGGTTCGATTCCCCAGCACCACATATACAGAAAATGGCCAGAAGTGGCGCTGTGGCTCAAGTGGCAGAGTGCTAGCCTTGAGCAAAAAGAAGCCAGGGACAGTGCTCAGGCCCAGAGTCCAAACCCCAGGACTGGCCAAAAAAAAAACAACAAAAAACAAGTAAGGTGGAATCTTATTGCTTTCAACTTTAAGTCTGGCCACTGCCTGAAGCATTTTGCTCTCAAAAGTGCACACACAGGTTGGGGTTGACATCAAAGATGACTCTTGACCTCGTCAGAGAGCCTGCAAACTAACCCACTGGCTCAACAAGGCAAACCAAAGAAGTGTTACAACAGTGAATTGTTACAGCAATGAATTTCTTGCCAATTTCCTCCTGTACACTGGAAAACAGACAGTTGTTGACTATCTCTCTTTTGAGGGTTAATGTCAAATAAATCTCATTCACTCTGTTCAAGACACCTTGATCAAATATAACCTTTTCACATCTGAGAAAGAAATGCAACTGATTTGCAAAGGTAGACAAACAGCTTGTACTGTGTCCTCCAGGGACTGGACATAAATTGGTCTGTATTTGGAGAGGTTCTTTCAGGAAATTTCCAATCTTTATGTTAGAAATAAAAACATATAAAAACTTTAAATGAAAAAAAAACAAACAAAAACTCTTATCCCATAAGATAAACATACAGAAAAAAAGACTGAATAACTTAATTCTGAACTTACCCCAATTTCTTCACATATTCCAGGTATCCAATAAGGATCTCATGGTAAACGGCTGTCCGGAGGCAACGGGGCCGGAAGAAATGAATACTGTCCAGATAAGATATGTACACACGCCTGGAGGTAGGGTGGAGGTGTCATTTTTAATACATAATATAACCAAATACCAGCATCCAAAAGCCACCAGAAATAAGTTTTGTATTGATGGTGGTTATAGTGGCCACACAAGAGGATGTGATAAAACCTCAATCACAGTCCTAGCAACCAACCAAATTAAAAAAAATCATTTTGGTGCTGAACAACAGAATGGCCTAGCACTCTCCCAAGAGAGCCAAAGGAAGGCTCAGGGAAAATGGGAGAAAAATCACTTTCAGGAACCTTTCACCTGTATTTTTGGATGGAACTTGAACAGGATAGAAATATTATTTGAACAAATACATCCAGCTGTCCCCAACCCATCCCCACTCCCTATAGTAATCTGCTTTGATGACATGAAGCAAGACTAAAAAAAAAACAAAAACAAAACAAAACAAAAAAAGCCATGCATATTCATAGCAGAAACATGTCACTAAGACCTTTCATTTCCCACTCAAACAATGATAAAGTTAATAGGTTTGGTTAATTAATTCTGGCTTACTTTAATCCAGTAATGAAGTATACAGTTCCTCCAAAACACCTAGGCCTTGGTCTGTTCATACCCAAGAATAACACACACAGGAGAGAGATAGACTACCTTGTATTTGGTGGGGGACAATCAGAGCCGTATTCCTGCACGTGCATTCCAAAAAAGCACACATCCACTCCATCAATTTCCTCAAAAGCAAAGAGTGCTTTGGTTCGGTATGGGAAAGATTCTGACATTTCCCCTGAATCCACAAACCTGAAATAAAACCCAGAGATATGGCTAAAATGTCATCGTTTCCAAGGTGCAGAAGAACCTCTTGGGATGATGACCAGAGCAGGTCAGTCTCAGCTGTGCTCTGGGTTGTTCTTCTTCATTCTCAGACCTAGGAATTGTACATTCAGGCTGGCTGCATGTGCTAGCTGCCATGAAACCTACTGAGCCCTGAAGAGATGGGTACGGAGACCGTTCCCCCTGTATCTTAGGAAGAGAGCACACGAACCGTGACTTCATCCCAGGCTTGACCTCCACAGTCTTGTCTGAGCTGGCGACTACTCTGACAAACACTTCTCCGGCTTCAGGATGATTCTGCCGTCTCAAAAACTTGTTCACTCGGTCTTCCAAGTGGTTTCCCAATCGTGTGGTCTGTAGCCCTAGGAATCCATATGTAGGGAGAGGGCTTAGAAAGGAACACTGGAACAAGACCCACACTTTCAGCACAGTGCTTTCTTCAAGAACTAATCTCCAGTGGCAGAAGGGGTCTGGTCTGTCCTGAAATGCTAGTGTTTTATGAGAGAAAGTAGACTGTGGGATCCTAGGCACTCTGCATCCAGAGACAAAATGTTTACCCATGATTTTCCTGTCTTTTTTTTGTGTGTGTGGTCTTAGGGCTTGAACTCGGACTCGTGCTCTTACTTTGCTTTTTCTCTCATTGCTAGCATTCACTCTGCAACTTGAACCTTGCCTCTAGTTCATTTTCTGTCTTTTTCTAACACTAAAGGAAAGAAGAGCATTGATGGCCCAAACCTGACAATCCTGTAAGACTAGGCCAGAAGAAAGCAGGCTGTGCCTACTCCTCCTCGCCTCTTGTTTTTCATCCTGGGACCTGGCAGGCTAGGAAGTAGCCTCTATGGGAAGGAAGGCTTGTTGTAGCTCTCCTTGGCTAAGTAAAGCTTCTTGTGGGGCAGGCCAATTTCCCAATTGTCTCCCACAGATGTTACTAGCTTCCTGTCACAGAATTATAATTCAGAAGCTCAAAAAGTAACAGGCCATTGTATACCCTTTAGGAGATGGCAAAAGTGCAACTCATGACTGAGTCTCCTCCTAGCACTAGTCTAAAACAACACAGAACATTCCAGGGCCAATGAACGAATCAAGCATCAGCTAAAAACTACTTGCAGCTTTATAAGCACTCCAGTTATCTGGAGAGAAGCAGAAAAGACTCAGGACCAGTCTCAGCCAGTTTTACTGCTGCCACAACAAGATGGCCTGCACTTAGCCATACCCCAGGCTAGGTGACCATTCTGAGAAGCATGGATGTGGGTGTACAGGGCCTCATGGGGGCACACAGAACCTCTGTGCTGAAACTCTTGAAGAAAATCCTTTAGTTTCCCTTAAGAAGTAAGTAAGTGGTTTCCAAGCTAGGCACTGGTGGCTCACAACTGTAATCCTAGGCTAATTAGGAGGCTGAGATCTGAAGATCACGTTTTGAAGCCATCCTGGGCAAAAAAAAAAAAATTGTGAAGTTTTTTTTTTTCATTTCTTTGTTGTCAAAGTGATGTACACAGGGCAGTGAGTACATTTCTTATCCAACTTGTTGTGAGATTATCTCCAATAAACTACTCAGAAAAGGCTGGAAATGGTGCTGTGGCTCAAGTAGTAGAGCACTAGCCTTGAGCAAAAGAATCTCAGGAACAGTACCTAGGCCCTGAGTTCAAGCCCCAAGACTACCGATCAATGAATGGATGGATAGACGGATAAATGAATGAATGAATGAGTTTCCAATTCAGACCCATGGCCACCCTCCTGGGACCCCAAAGTCACAGTATTTTCTTATGTGTGTGGTTTGAGTTCTAAGTGACTAGAGAAGGATCTGGTGCCCAATATTCTCTCAGAATGTATATAGTTTACCTTCAAAGCTTTCTAAACTTTCATGCAAAATATGGAATGATCATATAAGCTGGCTTTTATATAACGATCCAAGTGACTTAATCCAAAAGAAAACAAGTTATAGGTAAAAGCCTTTGACAACTAAGCTCAAACCACATGCTGAGAGGTACCAAAAGAAGACAGAAAAATCTATACAAGTTTTAAAATGCACAGTCCAAGAAACAGATATCTACAAACTTACTCTTAGCACTGAATTTGTTTTCTTTTCGAGGTCTGCCGGTTTTCTTCAAGCAGTTGTCACATACAAAGCTACAGAACAAATAATGGGTGCAATCAGATTATACTCCAGAGTGTCTGTTGCCACACCAATGCAACATTAAAATATTTCATTGGCAGTTAAATTACATTATTGTAAAAAGAGTAAAAAGCCAGAAGGCTTTGATTCTGTAATTTCTAAAAGCAGGAAAACACTTAAGATTTAAATATAGAACCAACTGCCATCTTCCTTAATTGCTCAATTCTTTTTTTTTTTTTTGGCCAGTCCTGGGCCTTGGACTCAGGGCCTAAGCACTGTCCCTGGCTTCTTCCCGCTCAAGGCTAGCACTCTGCCACCTGAGCCACAGCGCCGCTTCTGGCCGTTTTCTGTATATGTGGTACTGGGGAATCGAACCTAGGGCCTCGTGTATCCGAGGCAGGCACTCTTGCCACTAGGCTATATCCCCAGCCCAATTGCTCAATTCTTATTGACAACAATGAACAAAACAGCCACCACTGCCACCCTGCCTGTAGTTCTGTATGGAACACCTTTCCTTTCCCCTGGGATCCCAGGAAAGTTACTCACCCTGAAGGCCAAATGATGTCATAGTGCAAAACACAAATCTGATGCATCTTCCGACCACATTCTTTACAATCAACAAAACTGGAAGACAAGAAAGTACAGTCTTACACAGTGTCACAAAGATGTAAGTCTGGGCAAGAACCTGAATGTTCTCTGGGTCACTTTTTTGGGGGTGGTTAACTGGAGATAAGAGGCTCACAGGCTTTTCTGCCTGGGATGGCTTCAACTGCAATCCTCAAATTTCAGCCTCCTGAGTAGGTACAATTATAGGCATGCGCCACTAGCACCCAACTCTGGGTCACTCTTGACTAGCTCTGACAGGGCTTATTTTCTCTACAAAGAAGAGGTCAAGACAATTTCTATAGAAAGAAACAGACCTTCTTCTTCTGTTTTTTTGGAGACAGGGTCTTGCTGCATAGTCCAGGCTGGCCTTGAACCTGTTATCCTACTGCTTCAGATTCCCAAGTGCTGACATTGTAGGCATGCACTACCATATTCAGCCAACCTTACTCTCTTTATTTGTACAATTGCTAAATTCTCCTCTAAGTCTCCCTTGCAGCCAGTAATGAAAACTTTGTTTACTTTCGTGCCACTCCTGGCGCTTGACTCCAGGGCCTGGTGCTATCCCTGAGCTTTATCTGCTCAAGACTAGTGCTTTACTGCTTCTGGCTTTTTGGGTGGTTAATTGGAAATAAACTACTGAATAGCTAGGATTACGAGCATAAGCCACCTGTGCCCAGCTATCATAGCAATTTTTAATGTTTCACAGCCAAGAACCTGTGGTTTAGTCTTGTAATCCTGGCTACTCAGGAGGCTAAGATCTGAGGATCACAGCTGAAAGCAAAGTCCATGAGACTCTTATCTCCAATTAGCGCCCCATCCCATCCCCAAGTAAAAGGCTGGAAGTGGAACTGAGGCTTAAGAGTTAGAACACCAGCCTTGAGCACAAAAGATAAAGGACAGTATCCAGGCCTTGAATTCAAGCTTCAGGACAGACACAAACACACACAAAATTTACTATGATATCTGGTGCTAGTGGCATATGCCTGTAATCCTAGCTACTCAGTAGGCTGAGATCTTTGGATTATGGTTCAAAGCCAGACTGTCCATTAAAAGTCTGTGAGATTCTTCTCCAATTATGCAGCAAAAAGTTGGACAAGTGGTAAAGTGCTACTTGCTCAGGGCCATGAGTTCAAACCAGGACTGAAACCCCCAAAAGTAAATAAAAAATTACTATAATTAAGCCATATTTACAGTTCAGGAATTCTGACATTACTACACATTCTTAAGTCTCATACTTTCTCTAGGTGATTTCACACACCGTGTGAGACTCAGAAGACAGAGAACAATTCCTTCCATGTTACAACTACTTGCTTGTAACTCTTAATTATTTTTAGGAAACAGAAAAAAAGATAATAGGTAATGGCTTGAGGCACAGGAAATAAATGCCTGCTCCAAGTCACAGAAGGTGAATGGCATTAATTCCACTAGTATGTGGATAGGCACCTTTGCATACACTGGTACAGCAGGAGCGGGCCTATGCACTTCTATAGAACCATTCTCCATACAGCTCTGCACAGCCACAATCCACAACTGGGATCTGTGCCCCCAGGAACTGCCTCAAGAGGCACTCCCCCGCCCATGTCAAGACACTAATGAAGTCAAACTTTCAACATTTGGCTGACTTACCCCCACTGTAACATCTTGGGAAGGCTTAGGGCACCAGAAAATAATGTGGCCCAAAGTCTTCTGGTATATCACCCAAGATCTTGCTAATAACTACTGTCTAGTGCCTCTATATCCTGGGACCATACATTGTGTTCAAGCCTGCAGTCACAATGTTCCTTAACCCAGCTGCTCTGTCCTTTTTCATATTGAGGGAAGAGAACACACTCAACACTGAATATCGGGTGTTCTTTCATACCTTTGTGTCTAGAATGTTGTCCTTCTCCCTAGTAACTGCTTCTAAAGGAGTGTCACCTTTCCCACGGAGTTGGGTGGTGATGCGACTCCGCTTCCACTAGGGACCCTCATCTCTAGGACCACTCCGGCTGTGTGCCTCCTGTTGTCTGCACTGTGGTTCAGCTGTCACTGCTATCAGATCAAGGGAACCCTTCTATTCATTCTTATATTCTACTGCTTGACATCCAATATGTAAACATATTTGAAAATGAAAAGTGAATATAAGACACTAAAAAGCCATTCAAAGGAAGAAAATAATGTAAAAAAGGGTGGAAAAACCAGAACAGTTCTCACTTGTTATTAAAGGTGAAGGTGGGTGTTTGGGAAAGTCTCCATAAGCACTAACATTTCACAAGTTGTTTAATGTAATCATGTACCTGGATTCCAGTAGTAGTAAAGACAAGTAAAATTAGGTTTCCAAATGTAGCCTGTGGGGATATCTGTCTTCTACTATAGCATTTGACCTGTTCAGAGCTAGGAAGCTTGAGGTCAAGGGCAGGCCCTGCTTCTAAGCCTCAGGCGTATCTTAAATATGACCCAAACAGCCAATATGGTTGGAGCCTGCACTCACCAAGCAGTAGCACTAGACAGGTGTCAATTTTCAGAATAGGAAACAGTGGGAATCATTAGGCCCTGGTTTTTTCAGAAGCTCAGACTTTAGAAATGTAATATTCTCATTACCAAAGAAGCATGGGTTCATATTATGTATTTTCAGGAAGAGTTTTCTTTCTGACACGCCTGCAAAAGGACATTAAGGATTCTCTCCACAAAATAGTTCTGCCTGTATGTCTCTAGAGAATCACACTGAATATTCAAATTCTACAGAGGTTCAAATGAAACCAAAACACTCGTTGAAGCTTTCTATTGTTAAAATAATTGGAGAGTTTGATAATAAAAATTTGAGGAAAAAAAATAATTGGAGAATATGTAACAGAGACACCTATTTTTGAATTTTAAAAGTTCTATATCTAAAAGACAATTTCATAAAAGGAATCCCTAAGGGCAATGTATTGTTATGAATTCTCCCACAACCCCATCATAAAGAGTAACTTTCCTGATCTGAAACCAAAATTAAAAGTATATAAAAGTATATATACTTACGGTTCAGGGTCTAAGGTGTCATTTTTCTTCTTTTCAAATTGATCCTTGGAAATTGTTCTTTTTATATTAAAAAGAAAGGAAAATATTAATCAGCTACAATTTACTTGTTGAGCGTAAATGGGTTATTGGAATATAACTATTTCTTTAAATAACAAATTATGATCAATCTCAAATATAAGTATATGACAGGGTATGTGTAACTCGACAGAAATCACTACTAGTTTATTACCTACATATTTTCTTTCTTGGAATACTTCCTCCCAACTGCTACTAACTTTACCAGATTTAACTAAGACTAGTCTATGCTGACAAAACTGTTGAGATTCAAATGTATTCGTTTTCATTTAAGTATATATAGTGAATTATTGCCAAATTTGACTGAGACTGGCAAAATCACAATTAAATGACAACATTTCACAGTATAGCAAGGTTCATCATATACCAAACTCTGAAAGGGCTAGGCTTTTGGGTTTATGTACTGTCCTTTTGTTATGATAGGTATCCATATGAATTACTTCTTTTTTTATTGTTAGTTTTCTTGATAATGGCCATTCTAACTGGGGTGAGATGGAATCTCAATGTTGTTTTGATTTGCATTTCTTTTATGACCAGTGATGTAGAGCACTTTTTCATATGTCTCTTGGCCATTCTCATTTCCTCATCAGAGAAGTCTCTTTGTAAGTCTTCAGCCCACTTGATAAGTGAAATGAACTCCATGTTATAAATAACAAAGAAATAAAAATAAATTGAACAAGCAGAATTTTTGTCTGTGTCTTGAATAATAGCCAACTGAATGGTAGAAGTGTGCTTACAGCTGACACCTCTACAAGGTCCAAATCTTTCTGTCTGTTGGGCATAGAAACTTGTGTCCAGAAGCAAAGGAGGCTGGAGAAAACAGTCTAGAGGAGAGAAAGAACCACAAAACACTGGAAGGCTGAGGCAGATGTGGTAGGCTTCTTGGGTGTTTTAAACATATAAAGAGCCCAATCATTTCCACGGTTTTCCAATTTCTTAACGTGTTGTGGCTATTCACGGGTAACTAACTGTAAGAAGCTAAGCATTGGGGAGAAAAGGTTAACTCAATCCAGCATCAATTAAACCCATACTTGTTCTACCTTGATTCAAGTGAGCAACAGTCCAACCACCAGTAAGGAAGACATATTTGCATTTTTTAGGTCAGAAAACAGGGACAGAGAACCCTGGAATCATACTAACCTGCATTGGCATAGCAACTGAAAGGAATGGAGGTTTACTTTGGAGAAAAACACCAAAATAAAGGATAGGATATGTATACTACTGCCATTTCTGTGAATAAGGCTACCTGGATTCTCAAGTGTTAACTGAAAAGTTACAATTTTCTTCCATGTAAGTTGAGGACCATTAGGAAATTTTTTTTTTGTTTTTATTTTATGAGACAGGGTTTCACTATGTCGCCCAGGCTGACCTCAAACCCATGATCCTCTTGCCTGAGCTTACAAAGGCGATGTACAAAGAATTTACAGTTACATTGGTCAGATAAAGAGACAATGTTACTCCTTCCCTCACACTAATCTTTTCTTTTTGATGGTGCAGGAAGTTTGAACTCAGGATCTTGTGCTTGCTAGATAGGTTCCCTAACAATTGAGCTATGTCCTTCTCCCCCCACCCCTTTAGACGTGTGTGTGTGTGTGTGTGTGTGTGTGTGTGTGTGTGTGTGTGTGTAAAATAGGTCTTTTCTTTTTTTGGTACTGGATCAAACCCAGGACATTGCACTTGCTAGGCAAGTGCTTTGTTTGCCACAGTTATATCCTAGATCCCTCAATCATCTCTTTTTTTGAACAGGGTTTTGCATTTATGCCCAGGCCAGACTGAACTATGACCTTCCTATTTGTAATTTCCAATTCTCCAAGGGGAATGACCTACACTACTGCACTCAATTTTTTATTGAGATGAGGCCTTGCAAACTTTTTTTTCTTTTGCTCAGGCTGCTCTAAAACCACTATTTCCAATATTAATCTCTAAACTAGCTAAAAGATGGCAGTGCCTAGATAAAAATGCAGATTTTAGAAATACAGAAAATGTCAAGACAGACCAATGAATGCAGTGGGGGCTAAAATACCTTTGCCCCAAATGGAGAAGAATGCAGAAGTGGCAGTGCTGTTTGGCTAAGGCACATACATCTTTGAGGATGTCTGTATACATATGCCACATTTGTATTAAAAGTAAAAAAAAAAACACAAAAAAAAATCACTACACAAAATTTAGTGTTCTATTCTGGTTTACCCCTTAGTCATAGACAAGAGGGACATATGGAAAGGTTGTACTCACGTCTGTGGTTGTGAAGGGTCGTCACCCAGGGTCACATTCTCGCCCTGGATCTCTGTGAAACACTTCTCACAGAAATGATACCTGTCAGCAAGAAGGCCATACTTGGGTGAACTGGTCCATCATAACACACAGCCACCCAAGCAACGAAGCCACCAATCAGAGCAGGGCAGAGCACCACGACGAAGGGGGGGCGTTGTTGGTTGATTGATGGGTCAGTGAGGACAATGAAAGGAACGGGGAGCAGGTGGGGAAGGGAAGGATTAGAGAACAGGGAAGGGAACAAATAGCACAGACACAGAGGTAAGACGCAAACACCAGACAACACAGAGCAGAAAGCCAAGGCAAAGCATTGATTAGCATTCGGTCTCACTGCACACGTCACAGGCCATCATCACTAACAACGACAGGCTTGGTCCAACTCCAAGATGCAAATGCTCTCAAGGAGTTGTTAATACTACGACTGCATAAAGCCTAAATTTAGGAATCTCAATTTTGTTATAAAGTCAAATATAACGCCAGTGTTTGAGAAGGAAATTTAACTTTGAACGAAACAGTCTGACCAAAAAAGCCTTTAAAAAGCAATTTGAACTGCAATAGTTTTATTTTTCAAAATGGAAACTTAATGCTTGACAGCAATTCAGAGATTCTATTTCAGTATTAAGCCAGATCTTTAAATGTGGTAATGTTGAGTACTCAGAACTGTTTTAATTTTTTCCTGTTGTTTTTATCATAATAATCACTCAGCTAATTGTGTTACAATACAAATGAAACCAAATCCACATTCTAGACAAACATTTAACAGAAATGCAGTCAGGGTCAGAGACTTTCCAGCCATTTATTAATAAAAATTATAGATAAAAATTGATATATTGTATGAATAATACAATATATGCAAATCTACGAACAATCTTAAAGAGTTTTGAATTTAACTTCTAAGCTTTGATTTGAATTTTGGTACTGGGACCAATCATTCATCAATGTTGAGATACTTAGTGAATGACTGTTCTGACTTGGTGACAATCCAAGTTAAGCAAATTTAGAGTTGATTTTTAAGTGGCACAATCTGCATTTGAGAAATTATCCATCACCCCAATTTCTTACATGATAATAATATAGAGCCTGGGCTCATGCTGTTAGGTAAGAACAGTTAAAATAAGACTATTAAATGTTTGGAAAGGACATGAATGAAAAAAAAATCAACAAAAATGTAGGCAAATGCTGCATAAACAAGATGAGAACACAATACTGTAAAGTAAACAAGCTGAATGAAGGCGAACTGCACAAGCAAGCAAGAAGCATAAGCAACGGCAGCACAACAAAATGCGGTTTTAGTGCTCAAAACTATGGCTACAGGATGCTGAGAAGGATTAGTACTGCAGACACTGACAGGATGCAGAGCACCACACTGAGCCCCTGTGCCACTCTGAACCTCTAGCATGGTTTGAATCACTTCAGAGTGAGCCCCCAATGCTGTGCTGTACCCTTGCAACGGGGTGAACCACTGCACAGAATGAATCCCTAGACAAGGACAGGAGGAGCAGCAGCAGCTGCAGACTCATTTGCTCACTCACTTGCTCACTCATTCACTCACACATTCACACACACTCAGCTATAGACTGAGATGTGGGCTACTAGAAGCCCCCACATATCCCAGTTTGAATCTTAACATGATAAGCATTTTGTCTGCTAGGTTTCACTAACCAACACACATAGCAAATTTCAAGCATCAAGCTAAAGATCACGCATAATATGTCCAGATTAACCCATTTTTTTGTTTTCAGTTGATAAAAACAGGGCAATTTATAGTGATTGGATTGAAGATAGTTTCTTATTTCCAACAAATTTAATCAATAAATTCTACTAAAATTGAAAGCTGACTAGGAACAGATTAACATTGTTTTAAAATATATGTATATTTCTGAATGAACTATATAGCAATGGTCTCATTATTCACTATTTTGTAGATATTCTCATGGAGCCTTAAATTCATAGACTGCAAAGAATTCCACATATAGGAGGGTATGGTCTTCTCTGGTAAGAAAAAAAGTATCAAAAGAATCAAGTAATTCAGTAGCAACCAAAACAACATGCAAAAAATAGACATTCTCTCAAAGACAAATATTTCCCTTTTGAAAATAAAGCTCAGAACAGAGAGCTACTTCATCAGTTATACAGCCCAGTACAGCGCTACGGGCCAGCAAGAAAAGGACTGCTGGCCACGTGCCAAAATGAAATTTCCATCATAATCGAAAGTTAGTCTAAATGATTTTAAAATGCTGGGCAGATTCTTTGCTTTTATTCATGCAAGCCATCAGGGCATTTAAGAAGTTAGAATCACAAATTCAACATTTTACAATGGAGGAAACAATGCAAAACAAAGCATGATGGTTTAAAAGGCAGTTCCTGGAGTGTCCAAGGAAACCTAAGCTTTTTACATGTGACCAATTCTCCCCTGAAAATTGCAGGGTCAAAAAGTGGTAGGGGTACAATATGCATAGACTTTATTTAATGTTTGTCCCAAAGCACTGCCAGAGAAATTATAGAGAATCCAGCCCGAGGCGAAAGGACATGGCCCAAGGCCTCATTTAATCATCCTTCAAACAGATGAAGACACTATAGATGATGGTGGCACCATTTATGATTAAAACCCTAGCCATGGGTAATAGACCTTACTGCAACAGACTATTACCTTTGTTCTCCCTAGAAATAAAAGTTCAGATATTCACTTTTCAGCTATAAGACCTAGATGACATTTTGCCTTATATGATGAATATGGAATTGCAAATAAGTACTTCACATAATCCGATGATAATGTGCATCTGGGTTGCTCAAGCTAGCTCCATGTTACTGCACAGATTATCTGTAGGAGTAATTTAATAGATGGGGTAAGTTTTCAAATGCAGATTGTTTTCATTACTGTACCAGTTCATATAAATAATTGGGGTATCTGTAGATAATCTCTGTTGGAAAAGATGCAGCTACTTCAAAAATTTCAGGTTGTAAACAAGTGAATATGTAACTACACACCCCTTTATACATTAAAGTTTCACTTGTTAAAATGGTTTAAATGGTCTGTAGAATTTTACAATATTCTAAGTGCCCAAATAGTTTAGACCAATAAACAAAAAAGTATTCATAAGAACACCAGAGTGTTTGTAAATAATCAAAGTTGAAAATAAAACTTTAAGCAATTACGTTCACACAGAATTGGGCCACTGTTTTCTTTTTCTTTTTTTTTTTTGGCCAGTCCTGGGCCTTGGACTCAGGGCCTGAGCACTGTCCCTGGCTTCCTTTTGCTCAAGGCTAACAACACTCTGCCACTTGAGCCACAGCGCCACTTCTGGCTGTTTTCTGTATATGTGGTGCTGGGGAATCGAACTCAGGGCCTCATGTATACGAGGCAAGCTCTCTTGCCACTAGGACATATCCCCAGCACTGGGCCACTGTTTTCTTAGAACTACAGCATGTTGATCTATTCAAGTACAGTATTCTAAAGAAATGTATCCTTTATCTGTCACAACTCCATTTGCATTTCCACTCAAGAAAAATACATTCCTCTGATTTAGTAAAGGTGAAGTTCTACATATAAAATTGGGGTATTTCAGAACTGTAAAGCAGTCCAGTGTTTGCACTAGGCTGATGACTTCCTCTGAAATGGGAGTCAATTCTATTTAATTTTTTTCCCATAGCCCTGGGGCTTGAACTCGGGCCTGGGCACCATCCCTGAGCTTCTTTTGCTCAAGGCTAGCACTCTACCACTTGAGCCATAGCACCACTTCCGCTTTTTCTGTTTATGTGGTACTGAAAATCGAACCCAGGGCTTCATGCATGCTAGGCAAACACTCTACCACGAAGCCACATTCCCAGACCCTCTATTTAATTTTAATTGCTATATGTATATGTATATGGCCCAGATCTACACTAATCAGCCAAGGCAAGATTTCAAAGGACCCAGGAATTGTGAGGTCAACAGTAAATGGCCACAAATAATAGAAATAGTAGTTAAATATTCTATTGTTTTGTTTGGATCAAAGTTGTGTGTTGGGTAACATAGTAATAGACACAGCATTTTTTCTGGTATAGTTAATATTAAGCTCTCTCAAAAACACCATAGTTTTATATATTATATACTGGTCTTCAAAATATATGTTATTCCAGTGGATACTTCACAACCTGAGGCTGTCAGGGAAGATGCTGTTGTGGCTCATGTCTGGGTAAGATTAACCTTGATTCACTATGGGATACACTGAAAGTCACAGGGATAAAACCATTAAAGGTATGCCTAGATCTTCTGGTAATATGTTGCTGTCACAGTTGTTATGGGAGAGATCCCATTGTGAAGGGATTATGATATAATTTTAAACTTTGTCTTGAGGGATTAGGATTAGGATGTTAATTTAGTACCTTAGCACTAGCCTAGTAAATGCAAAGTTTAGATTTGGTCCTCAGGACCAAAAAAGAAAGGACAAAACTGTAAACAAACAAAAAACCCCACTTGTTTGAAAAAGGGGATGTTCAAACAGCAATTTAACTGCTTGTTTTTATCTACAAAGTCATACAGGCTACACCAGTAGAGATGCCTCTGAAGTGTGCTGGAAACTACAGGACCATGCAAAGCTTTGCAGTCTTTTCTGGAAATATTTTTGTGTCAACATTTTTCCCCTTAGCATATTCATGAGAGTTATTATTATAAACGAAGATTTTCTTTAAAAATTACAAGAATTTAAAAAATAATTGGAGGAGGGCTGGGGATATGGCCTAGTGGCAAGAGTGCTTGCCTCATATACATGAGGCCCTAGGTTCGATTCCCCAGCACCACATATACAGAAAATGGCCAGAAGTGGCGCTGTGGCTCAAGTGGCAGAGTGCTAGCCTTGAGCAAGAAGAAGCCAGGGACAGTGCTCAGGCCCTGAGTCCAAGCCCCAGGACTAGCCAAAAATAAATAAATAAATAATAATTGGAGGGAAAATTATCTCAAAATCCTAAACTTGTCAGGACTGTATATACATTTGAGTAAACAAAGGCTCTTTTTTTCTGAACTATTAGAACATATGTATTTACTGTGACCCAAATAAGAGCAAAACAACCAAACCATCAAACCTTGATAGTGACGTTTAATATTTGAATCTTAAGACAAAGAACTGATGCAAATCTCTCTTGGTCACATGAAGGTTCGAGCTGCCAGTTCACAAAATGGATTTGATGTTATGGAATTCAAGCAAATTCACTGCTTGTACGTCAAGGCATGAAGCCCCCATGTTATAGTAATGTGTGATCATAGCACAACGGATACAAAGAACTTTACTTTTCAAAATAACCCCAAAACTATAAAAATGGAGGTTTTATATTTTTTATTTATATACTATTATTATATATGTGGGGAATGGACAACAACAAATTCTACTTTCACTCTCCTCCTGTCTAAGACAGGAAGATATATTCTATTCTCTAGTCATCTTCACATTCCAAAAAGATGGGAACTGTTTTTCAAGCAGGTCTACAATTCTGAAAGTAGGTCTAAAATCCTGAAATAGCCATCCTAAAAAGACTTTTTTTGGGGGGGTGGGGGTGGGGGAAAGAACAGGAGGGAGTGGTGGTGGCAAGGTCTTACTTATGTAGCCTAGGCTGCTCTCAAACTCATACTCCTCCTAAGTGTTTAGATTATGGCATCAATCAAACATATTCAATAGGATTGTTTTTTCTTTTTTTCCAGCTTATAGAAATTTCTACTGTATTTATATGTACTTTAAAATTTTATTTTATTGTTATTATTAAGGTGTTGTACAGAGGGGTTCTTTCATCAGCCAGGTAATGAGTACATTTCTTTTTGGATAATGCCACCTGTTCCATCAAGTTTCCCTTTCCCGTCCTTGTGCACAAGTTCATTTTCCACACAGTGTCTACTAAGTACCATGCCTGCATTTGTTTATCCTTCAAAATAGTTATTGCTTATTTTTTTTTTTTTAGTTATGGGGGCTTGAACTTGGGCCTGGGCACTGTCCCTGAGTTCTTTTGCCCAAGGCTAGCATTCTATTACTTTGAGCCACAGCTCCACTTCTGGTTTTCTGATAGTTAGAGATAAGAGTCTCTCACACTTTGCTTCTCAGGCTGGCTGTGAACCATGATCCTCAGATCTTAGCCTCCTGAGTAGCTAGGACTACAGGCACGAGCAACCAGTGCCCAGCACGAGGGTTATTCTTGAACTAAATAAAAAATATTTTTCTATTTTAGAAAGACTGTGGTTTAGGAATGAGTATACCTAATAAAAGCAGTACAGCAAGTGGTTCCGGGATTAAAATTTTATACTATAAAGGCATCAGAGTGACCAGAAGCGCAACACTGTGGTGCTTTTCATGGGAACTTTAGCAAAGTCTATAATTCAAGGAGCATATTTTAATCTACTTGAACCTCTTTAGTGCAGAAAACTGCTTGATGCTTACCTATTCTGATAGCTGTAATAGGCTGCATCTCGAGGAATTGTGCACAGCTGCTTCCCATAGCAGCACAAAGTCTGTGGGGAAAATTCATACTGCAAAAACAAAGGAGAAAAATACTAAAAACATATTCCACTTGCTATCCTGAAAATTCAGCAGTAAATTATTTGCTAGTTTATTATATAATTTTCTTTATAACTATTTCAAGGCTGTTTTGGATTAAATGGGACAAATTAGTGTAGCTCTGGCTCTAAGAGATAAGAGATAAAGAGAGATAAAATGGGCAAGGGACAGCCAGAAAGGCTTAACTCAAGGCCAGACCAGTAAGCACCTCTACCGATAGCTTTGATCTTGAGATTGCTTCAGGCAGTCAGATATGTCCCAACAATCGGAACAGCACCACCAGAGACCTTCCAAGCCTACTCTTGTGGTCAGAATGTAAAGTATCCCATCTTAGTTTACCATCCTCTTGACTGGATTGATCATGAAATTTCAATTTCCAGAAAAATGAATATTGTACCTTGCGTCCGCAGCAATATCCAAGGGACTGCATGACAGGATCGATTTCTTGCTCAAAGACCTCTGCAAGTTTACTGCAAAACTTATAGACCCGGGACGTCTTACGATTATATAGCCAGGCATTGTTGAACATTAACCAGACATCATCCACATATTGCCAGGGCTCTTGGTACTGCCCTGTATCCAGCTTCCGCTTGATGGTAGAAAGGTCCATGGGATTCTTCACAATGTCAAAATAATCCTTAAAAACAAAACAATCTCAGTCTAATGCAAAGGTGGGGAAGCTTTTCTCTGGTAAGAGTGGATACCTGTATTATTTGTGCACCATACAAAATTATCAACATAAGCAGAGGGGCTGCAGGCAGCTAAGAAACAAACCAGAAGCACAGTCATCTTATCATGTACCAAATGACTTCATGGGCCTTATATGTACAACCCCACCCTTGGTCTAGTGGAGCCATCACATTTCAAATGCCAGCCTTTTTTAGTGCTTTATCTTAAAAAACATAATAAAAATAGAAAAGTACCTGAACAGTGGGCTGGGAATGAGGCTTAGTGGAAGAGTGCTTGCCTAGCAAGCATGAAACCCCGGGTTCGATTCCTCAGCACCACATAAAGAGAAAAGGCTGAAAGTGGAGCTGTGGCTCAAGTGGCAGAGTGCTAGCCTTGAGCAAAAAGAAGGGACAGTGCTTAGGTCCTGAGTTCAAGCCCCAGGACTGGCCAAAAAAAAAAAAAAAAAAAAAAAAGTACCTGAACAATTTCCATTCTTAATAGTAAAAAATGAAATTGAAAAAATAACATGTAACATTCCTCTGATTTGACATATCTTTAGATTTCAGCTTCTTGAGTATTTAGGATTGCAGGCAAGAGCCACCAGTGTCAGGCTAATAAATACAATTCAAAGATTAACACAGTTGTGAATTTAGCTCAATGGTAGAGCACTTGCCTGAGTCTTGGTTCCCAGAACAAAAACCTAGAGGAGTACTACCTTCAATAGAACCTAAGGATCTGAATTGCTTTCCAAGATTTCTTGGCATAGTAAACAGAAATTTACAAGTATCTCATAATTAAACTTCTATATTATTTCTTTTTGTACCAGTACTGGGCAACTGAAGTCAGGGTCTGGGAGCTGTCCCTTAGTTTTTGCACTCAAAAGCTAGAACTCTACCACTTGAGCCACTGCTCTACTTCCAAGTTTTTGGTGATCAATTGGAAATAAGAGTCTCATGGACTTTCCTGCCCTGGCTGACTTTGAACCGGAATCCTCAGATCTCAGCCTCCTGAATAGCTAGGATTATAAGCATGAGCCACTGGCATCTGGTCTTATTTTTTTGTTTCTTTTGTTGTTGTTATTTTGGGTCTGGTAGGAGGCTGGAACTCAGGCCTGGACATGGTCTCTTTTAATGTTTTTACTCAAGGTTCAGTTCCACTTCCAGCTTTATGGTAATTAACTGCTGATAAAGAGTGGGATTTTCTGGCCCGGGCTGCTTTCAAATCCTGATCCTCAAATCTCATCCTCTTGAGATCTAAGATTACAGGCATGAGCCACCTAGAGCTCAGCTAAAACTAATTCTTTATCTCCCAAATGTAAAACAAGGCCTTGGAGGTTGTGGACTAGAGCTGAGGGTGCTGCTGGTGAGGTACAGCTCCAATTATGTTTTTTGCTGTCTAATTGGAGATAAGAGTCTCAGACTTTTCTGCCTGGGCTAGCTACCAACTATGATCTTCAGATCTCAGTCTCCTGAGTAGCTAGGAGTACAGGTATGAGCTCTCAGCACCTGGCTATAGTTCTTTATATTAGGAGATAAATCTTCAAATCAAGGAGGTTATTTTAGCCAACTTTAAAAGATAAAATAATAGATGCTCAAAACTATACCATAGGGCTGGGGATATGGCCTAGTGGCAAGAGAGCTTGCCTCGTGTACATGAGGCCCTGGGTTCAATTCCCCAGCATCACATATACAGAAAACGGCCAGAAGTGGCGCTGTGGCTCAAGTGGCAGAGTGCTAGCCTTGAGCAAAAGGAAGCCAGGGACAGTGCCCAGGCCCTGAGTCCAAGGCCCAGGACTGGCAAAAAACAAACAAACAAACAAAAAACTATACCATACTTTTACTATAGTAACTTACTGGAATTCCTAGGAGCTGGGGGTCTACGGGCTGCCGAAAAGGTAGGGACTCTGGGTCCTGTCGATAGAGCGCTTCTAGGGTTGGCATAAGTGCTTGGCGTAGCTCCTCGGGTTTAAAAACTGCAGAAAAACAAACAAAACAAAAAGACACTAGGTAGTAAGTGCTCAGATTGCTACAGTATCTCATTTAAAGGGGTAGAGGCTTGTGTCCCTAACCCTAACTATTCTGAAGATACATTGAGATGGGAGGGCTGCAGCTCCACGGAATGGGGAAAAAATTCATGAGATTCCATTTTAACAGAAAAAGTCTAACATGCCAACTAAGGTGTGAAGTAAGAAAAGGAGGTTAATAGACTAGGCTTAGTCTACTTAACCTATAAGACCTTATCTCAAATAAGGCAAAAAGAGCTGAAGGTGTAGCTGAAGGAAAGAGACCAAGCAAGCCCGAAATCCTAAGATCAAACTCTAGCACTGCCATAAACAAACAAGCAATATAAGTGTAAATAAAAGAAAGACGCCTAAGTAGTCCATTCATGTGGACTCAAAAGCTCTCAGGCAGCTCTCATTCATTAGAATCTACTGACTAAAGCTATTATTCAGGGATTCTGAAAATATAGCAATGTGTTCTTTGTTTTTGTTTTTTCTTTGTTGTTTGTGATCCTGGGGTGTGAACTCTGGGCATGAGTGCTGTCACTGAACTTCTTTTGGTCAAGGCTGGCATTCTATCACTTGAGCCACAGTGGCATTTTGGCTTTTTCTGAATATTGCATTGGAGACAAGAGTCTCTTGGCCTTTCCTGTCCAGCTGGTTTTTAACTGTAATCCTCAGATCTTAACCTCCTGAGTACCTAGGATTAAAGTCATGAGCTACCAGCACCCAGTGCAAAAGGGTTTTTAAAACTGCATTCAGGTTGGGTGCTGAATACTCACACCTATAATCCTAGCTATTCAGAGGGTGAGATGTAAGGATTGAGTTCAAAGTCAGCCTGGGCAGATAAAACTGTGAAAATTTTTTAAAAAATGATTTCTATTGTTATTAAGATGTTGAACTATGAGACTTTTTATTTCCAAATAATCAGCAAAAGTATGAAAATGGAAATATGGCTCAACTGGCAAAGTGTCAGCCTTGAATGAAAAAGTCATGTTTGAGCAGGAGGCCCTCAGTTTAAGTTCCCTCCACTGTTAGCAAACAAAACAAAGCAAAACAACTCCATTCACCTTAAGGCTGATGAACCAAAGCTACAGTTCTTAAGTTGTGTGGTTCAGAGATCCCTAGAAAATCTCTGGGCTGTACAATCTTGTATTCATCAGCCCTTTGTGGCCAGTAAAATTCCAATGAATCAGTTTTACACAAAATAAAGTTAACTCAGTTTCTCCATTACTTCTATTACTTCAAGCGGACAACAGCCATATGTGGCTGGTGCTGAAAACTGTCCCAGACACTTTCAAGAGCACTGTGGTTAGATTAAAATTATTTTCCTAATGCTAAAATTTGTACAGATACAGCAAATGTAATGGCAAATAAAGTCATTAATATCTTAGGAAGCCAAAAATGAAGAAAACCAAGGATAAAAGCTAGTATCTCCAAATTCTACTCAAAAGCTCTTACATTCATTGTGGGTCTCTGTGCTCCATACTCACAGGAAAAACAATGCTAGTGGTCAATTAAGAACATCCTTAATGATCAGCAACAGTACTTAGCAAATCTTAACCTCTGACAGGTGCCTCTTACTCTGTAATGGGATGACAAATCTGTGCTGTGTACCAGCTGGTCTTAGAGCTGATACTTATGCCAGCAGTAGAGCTAACAATGAAGGAGCTGCTTTCATTGGTGGACTAACAAAAAGTGCAAGACCAACAGATATACAACTCTGATTACTCAATTATGGTGTGTGCGGATATTTCCTCAAAAATGAACTAAGTGGACAAGGACAAGTAATGATGCAAACCTGTATCTGCTACATAATCTCAGTATTTCTCAAAAATACAGTTTCTTTGAAGAAACTGAGGGTGTGGGTCTTTTGTTTTCAAGGGCATTTGTTGATATCGCAGAATTAAGGATGTCAACACTTGGAGAAGCAGCCCACACTCTATAATTTGCTCAGGGATTCCAGAGAGCCATTTTCAACTCTGGGAGAATTGAGGTAAGAAAGATTTAAAGAAAAAAAAAGCGGGGGGGAGAGTAGAATCAGTTTTAACTTTCAATACTTGGTGTGGAGTACAGTACAATTATAAGTTACAGAAAACAAAACTTACTTTTTTTGCGTGGCTGCGAAGGTGATGTTGACTGAGAGGCCGTGCCGTTAGTGCTATTCTCTTCTTCTTCTTTAGCTTCCACTTTTACTTCGGGTTTCTTCTCCTCTACTTCCATCGGTTCTGATTTCTTCTCCGCACTGTCTGCTTCCTCTTTAACTTGGGAAGACCCTTGTAAATCTTCCTCCATCATCTAGATAATCAGAGGATAAATGAGTATCACACAGATCTATACCTAACTCAGCTTTTCTAGGCTCCTAAATCTATATGGGCTTGATACGCTTCCTAGTTGGGTTATTTATCATTCTTTTCTCTCCCAGAGAATGAAATCAATTATTTGTCCATTGAATCACTTCAGTACAGTAAACCAAGGCAATTATAGACCTTATTTAAAATGTCCAAGTATTTTACATGTTCAGTATATTCACATATAGATAGTTTTAGCTTTCAATAAGAATGTCTTTGAAATTTACAGCAAGGGTCAAAAAGCCCTCTTCAGAGTCAGGTGTGGTATAAACACAACAAATACTGCAGAATTCGGCTAACCGGAAAGCCTATGTCCCATCTGACAGCTGCAACTGGGGCTTATGTCTAGACTGTTGCCACACTGGTACAAAAGCGTAAGGCTGACAGAGCTTCACAGTTTTCCAGAAAAGTCAAATACCTAGTTTAATTTGAAATTTCATAATTTTTAAAATACTGTGGAGGTCAAACATTTTCAGGCTGGATGCAGCCCAGTCTGCCAATGTTCAGCTTCTGCCACAGGTTAACTAGCTAATGAATCTATCACCCTTTCTATAAAACTATAAATGAGTGGAGGCCAGCAAAAAAAAAAAAAAAATTTTTTTTGTATGATAATTCAAGCATCTAAATTGAACAGCCAGAAGTAGAGGTATGACTCTGGTGGTAGAGCACCAGCTTTGAATGAAAAAAGAAAAACAAATAAGCAAGAGCACAAGGCCCTGAGTTCAAGCCCCAGTACCAGCAACAACAACAACAAAAAAAAAATTGTGTGTGTATACATATATATAATTTATTTATTTTTGCCAGTCCTAGGGCTTGAACTCAGGGCCTGAGCACTGCTCAAGGCTAGCACTCTACCACTTGAGCCACAGTGCCACTTCTGGCCTCTTCTGTTTGTGTGGCTCTGAGGAATTGAACCAGGGCCTCATGCATGCTAGGCAAACACTCTACCACTAAGCCACATTCCCAGCCCTAGTCAATATATTTTTGAACTCACATTGAAATAAGACTATTACAACAAATTCAGAGACAACCATGAAAGGCCTGAGGACCTGTATTGTAGATTCCACACATAGCTGTATTTACTGCTAGAGAGTAACACCTACTTCAGGTCGGGACTCCCCCTTAGATTCACCAGGATCGGGCTCAGTGTCTTCAGTCTTGACCTCTGCCTTTATTTCCAGCAATGGTACATCAGGTCCTGGCTGCTGGGAAATGGTTTCAGCACTGGTCACTGAAGGGGGACTGGGGACCCTGTTATCAATGCTGGCTGCTGCCTGGGAAAGCTGTGAAAACATTAAAATCAATCACCTTTGTAAATCAGACAACACAAATGGCCTTCAATCCTTCTGCTCATCCAATCTTCAACTTCTGGCTAACTTTTCTCTAAAAAGCCCCTACTGAGGACTGAGGGCACTGAAGAAAACAGTTACAAGAAGGGAGCTCTAGAGAAAGTCACCACCAGGGCTGGGAATATGGCCTAGTGGCAAGAGTGCTTAATATATATGAAGCCCTGGGTTCAATTCATCAGCACCACATATATAGAAAAGGCCAGAAGTGGCGCTGTGCCTCAAGTTGGCAGTGCTAGCCTTGAGCCAACAGAAGCCAGGGACAGTGCTCAGGCCCTGAGTTCAAGGCCCAGGACAGAGAGAGGAGAGAGAGGAGAGAGAGGAGGGAGGGAGAGAGAGAGGAGAGAGAGGAGAGAGAGGAGGGAGGGAGAGAGAGAGAGAGAGAGAGAGAGAGAGAGAGAGAGAGAGAGAGAGAGAGAGAGAGAGAGAGAGAGAGATACCACCAATCAGAACCACAATTTACGTTTTGCCACAAATGCAGAGATGGGAAAACAGAGCTTTCTGAATTATGATATAAAACTACTTTCTCCCAAGTTGTCTAGCTAAATTATTTTATCAGTAATTCCCTTCAAAAAGGCTTATAAAGTTTATAATAAAACACTGAATTATAAACCTTCACGTACTTACAGGGGGAGGGGAACCATTGCCTGTATAGAAGAATGTGTAATAAGCCCATGTTAGGGGCAGGACAGGATGGTGGTATAGTAAACACGCTCAGAAGAAACCACTAAAAATACACTACATTTTCAAAATCTTACCCAAGGAGCTGCCTCCCCCCTTTTGTCCTCCCTGCGTGAGGTACCAGGGATTGAAATCAGAGCCTCCTCTATGTTAGGTAAGCATGACACCACTTCAGCCATGCTATCAGCACCATAATGAAATCAAAGATACAAAAATATAGATTTTATTTGAGAGAAGGGAGATGGATATCCTTCGAACAGGGGCAGGGGACAAGAGAACTTATTCAGATAGAATAAACAAACGACTTTACAGATAAGTAGAAATAATATTGGTATTTTTGAAATTAGATATTTGGTAAATAAATATGCTCAGTACCTAAAAATTAAGTTGTGAGAGTGAAGATGTCTAAGATAGCTTATGTCAAAGATAATCAAAGTACAAAGGACTAGAAATATAGTTCAATTGGTAGACTGCCTAGTAGGTATGAGGTCCTTAGTTCTAAATCCAGTACCACCACAGAAAATGATACTAGGATCATCAGCAAAAATTTGTGAGAGGGATATAGGCAGCATGGGTATAATCTGAGACCCTGGATAAGTAAACACACCTCAGCCTGAGAGTATCTGCTTGGGCACTGCCAGCAGGCATGGACCAGGGGAATGAAGCTATGATCTTGCCACCACCATTTCCAACATGAACAGGGAGCTGAGCCACAGAGGTACAAATCTGGCTCTGCTGTTTCATTCAAACAGAAAAGCCTTCTGTAGTTTGATGGATGGAGTAGGGAGAGTGAGAGAGGGGTAAGATTAATTGGTATATAATGTAAACATGTAGAAACGAGCAAGTTCTTACCCCTGTAAAACTCATTTAAGGTAACAAAATGGAGGAGGAGGATAAGAAGGAGGAGGAGGAGGAAGAGTTTGATCATCCAGGTTAAATGAGAACATATAGTTAGGAGTATAGCATGCTTATCAAACTGAAAATAAAACAAAATACAGGGCTGGGAATGTGCATGAAGCCCTGGGTTCAATTCATCAGTACCACATAAACAGAAAAGGCTAGAAGTGGCTCTGTGGCTCAAGTGGTAGAGTGCTAGCCTTGAGCAGAAGCTCAGGGACAGGGCCCAGGCCCTGAGTTCAAGTCCCAGAACTGGCAAAAAAAAAAAAAAATTACAAAGGGGGAGGGGGGAATGAGGGAGAAGGTAACCAACAGTACAAGAAATGTATCCAATGCCTAACGTATGAAACTGTAACAGCTCTGTATATCAGTTTGACAATAAAAATAACTAACTAAATAAATAGAAAAACAAAATAAATTAAATACGAACACATGAAAAAAAATACAATTTTTGTCTGGAGAAATCAAACACAGAGAGAGGCTCACCGGTGTACCAGGAGGCTGGGTGTGCACAGGTGTCGGTTGCTGCTGGGATGACTGAGGGGTAGCTACAGACGGGGGCTGAACCGGGGTTTGAGGTTGTGGGGTCACCTGGGCCTGGGCAGCTGCCTGGACTGTAGGGGTGCTCTGGGCTTGAGCAGCACTGGGCACTGAACCAGGAGTTGGGGTGGGAGTCTGCCCAGAAGATGACACGGGAGTAGATGGCTGAGCAGGAGCTGCTGGCTGGGGAGGCGTCATCCCTGGTGGGGTCGGGTGCTGGAGAGTGGGCATGCCAGCAGCTGTGGAAGCAGGAGGTGGCGTTGGGTGCAACGGTGACTGTGTCACTGGTGGGCAAGGCAGCTGGCTGGTCTGGGGCCCCAGCATGTTGAGTGGGTTAGGAAGAGCAGCACCAGGCACTTGACCCTAAAAGAAATTGAGAATATTAAAACTATCTCCCCCAACTAAATATGTGACAAGACACTTGAAGAGTTAAGCTATATATTTAGAGTGATATGCATGTTCGATAAAACATCACAAATGCTCCTTACACTTTGATTACTCCTGTTCCTTCAACTCATTTATTTCACACTCCATAACATCCATTAAGTGCTTCAGATTACTGAAAAAGCAGTTTCTCTCTCTCTCTCCCCCAGTCCTGGGGCTTGGACTCAGGGCCTGGCCTCATTTTGCTCAAGGCTAGCACACTAACACTTGAGCCACAGTGCCACTTCTGGCCTTTTCTGTTTATGTGGTACTAAGGAATCAAACCCAGGGCTTCATGCATGCTAGGCAAGTACTCTATCTCTAAGCCACATTCCCAGCCCCCCATTTTCTCTTTTTAAAATATTAAGTATTAGCCAGGTACTGGTGGCTCATGCCTGCAATCCTGACACTCGGGAGGCTGAGATCTGAGGATCACAGTTTAAAGCCAGCCTGGGCAGGAAAGTCTGTGAGACTTATCTTCAATAAACTACTCAGAAAAAAGCCTAAGTGGTGCTGTTGCTGAAGTAGTAAAGCACTCAGCCTTGCACACAAAGAGTACTGCAGGACAGTACCACAGGACCAGTCCAAAAAAAAAAGTGAGTTATTAAAGGCACTTTTTCATGCCATTTTTGTGTAGTGGTTCTCAATTGGGAAGATGCTTCAGAAGTATTTGTAGATTTCTCAAAAAATGAATTGTTCCATGCTGGGAATGTGGTTTAGTGGTAGAGTGCTTGCCTTGCATGCATGAAGCCCTAGGTTCAATTCCTCAGTACCACATATACAGAAAAAGCCAGATGTGGTACTGTGGCTTGAGTGGTAGAGTGCTAGCTTTGAGCAAAAAGAAGCCAGGGAAGGGACAGTAGTCAGGCCATGAGTTCAAGCCCCAGCACTGGAAAAAAAAAAAAGAAAGAAAGAAAGAATTGTTCCAAGGGAGAGGCTGGCCTATGGGCTGCAAGTCCCTGGTTGTTTACTCAAACACAGCCATACTTCATACCCATTCATTTATGTGTTGTCTGTGGCCACTTCTGTACTGCAATGGCAGAAATGAAAAGTAAAACTAAAACCAAAAAGATGAAAATATTTACTATCTTGTCTTTTACAGAAATGGTTGGTTACTCAACATGGTGGCACAGAACTATAATGCCAGCACCTCAGGAAGCTGAGACAGGAGAATGGAAAGTTCAATGCCAGCTTGGGCTACAAAGACCTTTGTCAAAAGACAAAAGAAAAGGAGTCAGGGAGGGTTTTCTGATTATCTATCTTTCAGAGAAATGTAGTACTATAGAAAATTTAAAATCATTTAGAGAGTACATCTAATATATTCAGTGGACTCATTATGCACTATTTCATGTTAAAAAGTGAAGACATTCTCTGCTTTATCTCTGCCATCAGATGAGCAGCACTCTTCCACCAGACATTTCCACTGCTACGATATTGGATTCAAGCATATGAATCAAGCAAGTCGTGGACTGAACTCTCTAAAAATCTCCATCTTCCCTCATTCAAGACCTACAGTGAGATGGCCCATCCCTAGCTCCTAAGACCTTACAGGAAAGCATAGAGAGCTCCCACTGTAAATGGCAGCCATCTTGAAAAGAGGGAGTTAGCTTACATAACCAAGTTATTCAGGACAGCATTTAGCTGACTTATGCCCTGAGGTAGCTTACTGCTGATTTCTCTTTTGCTCATTTGAATTAGTAAATATCCTTCATATTAATGAAATTATTGATACATGAATTTTATATTCTGGGAAGAACTGGACTATTTTAGATACATGCAGATTTTTGTACACAATTGGTAAAAGGGGAAGAGCAATAAAAGAAATGGAAAATACTTGTATTCAGCTTTAAACTTTTTTTGGGAGGTAATGGAGGGGCCAGTCATGGGGCTTGAACTCTGGGCCTGGGTACTGCCCCTAATCTCTTCAGCTCAAGGCTAGCACTCTACCACTTGACCCATAGCACCACTTCCAGTTTTCTGGTGGTTAACTGGAGATAAGAGTCATGGACTTTCCTGCCGGGCTGGCTCTGAATTGTGATTCTCAAACCTCAGCCTCCTGAGTAGCTAGGATTACAGACATGGGCCACAGGCGCTTTAAAAGCTTCAGCTTTAAACTTAATAACTAAAAAACATAGTCAAAGCTGGGCACAGTGACTCACACCTGAAATCCTAGCTTCTCGAGAGGCAGAGACTGAGAAGATTGTAGTCCTAAACCAGCTTAGGCTATTAAAAAAAAAAAAGGCAGAAAAGGGCTGAGGGTGTACCTCAAGTGGTAGAGCACCTGCCTAGAAGAAAGCCCTGAGTTCAAGCTCCAGGACTGTCAAAAAAAGAAAAAAATACAGCTTCTTGCTGAATTCTGAGCTATTATCAGCGGTTACAGAATGATCCCTCGGCAATTAAAAGACAGGCAGCAAGATGCAAAACCTCAATGATTATAAGTAAACTTATACCTATTAAAGTTTCAGTTCTCAGGATGACACATTAACCTTAGATTTTAAAATACACAAACAGAGATGGGCATGGTGGTTCACACAAAGTTACTTGGAAGACAGAAATAGGGGAATCATGGTTTTAGAGGCCACCTTGGGCCAGAAAAAAAAGAAAGAAATTAGTAAAACCTATATTAAAGAACAAGCAGAGTGTAGTGTGGTGGTATATTCCTGTAATCTCAGCCACAAAGAGATGAGGCTAAAAGAACCATGGTTCATGGTTGACCCAGACAAAAATTTGGAAACCCAAGTGGGACTCTGGTGACTGACTCATGCCGGTAATCTGAGGATCATGGCATGGCTCAAAGCTAGCCCTGGCAGGAAAAGTCTATGAGACTCTTATCTCCAACTAACCACCAGAAAGCTGGAAATGGCACTGTGGCTCAAGGGGTAGAGTGCTGAAGAGCTCAGGGACAGTGCCTGGCCTCAGAGTTAAAGCCCCATGATCGACCAAAAGAAAAAAGAAAATCCAGCCAGGTACCAGTAGGTCATGCCTGTAATCATATCTACTCAGGAGGCTGAGATTTGAGAGTCATGATTTGAAGCCAGCCTTGGCAGATAAAACCTGAGATTATCTCCAATTAACCAGCAAAATACTGGAAGGGGAGGTATGGTTCAAATGGTAGAACATCATTCCTTGAGTGAAAAAGCAAATGGAGAACAGGAGGCCCTGAGTTCAAACTGTAGTATTGGCTCACGAGTGTGCACGTACCTCCCCCCCATTATATTTGTATGAAGTTCCCACAGAGAGAATTCCAAACAAATTAATAGTTATAGAACAAAGCAGAGAAAGATGAAGAAATGCTGATATATTCAATACATTTAGGGGTTGGGAATATGGCCTAGTGGCAAGAGTGCTTGCCTCACATACATGAAGCCCTGGGTTCGATTCCTCAGTGCCACATATATACAATAAGACCAGAAGTGGTGCTGTGGCTCAAGTGGTAGAGTGCTAGCCTTGAGCAAAAAGAAGCCAGGGACAGTGCTCAGACCCTGAGTCCAAGGCCCAGGACAGGCAAAAAACAAAACACACAAACAATCAATACATTTAGGTAGCAGGCCATAGAAATGCTGTTGTCCCGGGTCCCAGAGCAAACATACCTGTGACACTCCTGTCTGGGCCCCAGGCTGCCCCATATTCACACTGTTCACACTCATTGCCCCACTGGATGATGGGAACTGGCTCTGTGGCAGAAACTGGTTCTGAGTAGGTGGCTGGGCCATCATGGTGTTGGCATGTGCGCTCATCATGTTCGGAGGCTGAGGCATCCGAGAAGGAGAAATGGCCATCTATAACAAACATCAGGAGAGCTACAGCACAGACATGGCACCATTGATGAAGAGAGCAAGGAGAGATATAAGCTCTTATAAACTAGGATGGCTCCAGGGCTGGAGACTAGCCTTCACTTAACTCCCCAGCTCCTAAACTCTTTCCTTTACCCCCTCAAACCATCTCTCAAATAAACTGACTTTGAAAGTTCTTTGAACAGCGATCTATAGCATGCTACAAATTAAAGTTCAAGCATGACTTTTGATCAGCTCTCTGAAGTGTTTAGAAAATAACCTCAGGAAGGCAAGCTCAGTCAACAGAGTGACAATATTTGCTTGGCCTCTGAGGTCAGTTGCCTTCTCCACCTTCAGATTATCTTCCTCCTTACTATGGGGCTTGTTATTCCAACTTTTTTTTTTTAAGCACTAACCAAATCATGCTTTATTATTGCAGTAACAGAGATTTTTTTTAAAAGCGAGGCTGGGTACCAGTGGCTCATATCTGTAATCTTAGCTACACAGGGAGGCTAAGATCTGAGGACTGCAGTTCAAAGCCAGTCCCAAAACAGGAAAGTTCCCCATGAGACTCTTCAATTAAACACCAAAAAACTGGAAGTAACACTGTGGCTCAAAAGTGGTACAGTGCTAGCTTGAGTGAAAAAGCCCAGGAATAGCGCCTAGGCTCTGGGTTCAAGCCTAATTGACAAAAACAAAAACAAACTCAACAGAAGAAGTAGCACAGAACCCTCAGATGCCCATGGACATTGCACAGAGAATGTTCCTGATGAGATAAGAGCTGAGAGGAGAAGCACTTACCCCTGGAACTGAGGCCATGCTGTTCATCTGAACAGGGTGGTTCATGGGGGAAGCAGCACGTGGACCCATGGGTGCTTGTGGCAACTGGACATTCCCCAAAGACATTGGGTTAAATGAATTCATCCCTATAAATACAGCGATATTTCATTAGGGAAAGCAAACACAAACACACAACCCATTACAACTTATTACATAAATGCTAAGATGAAACATAATCAAATATGTGACAGCTAAGTGAGAGGAACCCATTCAACTAATTGAAAAAGATGGCTAAGTAATAGACTTTCCCCAATCCAGGGGAAATGGCATCCATATGACAGGGGTTGCATAGGAGGGCTGGGAGAGATAAGGCAAGAAAAAAAGACATAAGGGCAGGTCAGGATGAAGCACAACTGATGTGTCCAAGGCACCAAAGATACAAAGAAGCAAGGGGATGCTGTGAAGGAACAACACTTTTCATCCATGGAATTGGCTCCGAGGGCCAGAATCTCAGTGTACCCCATCCTCAACAACCACTGGAGCATCAGGCTCCCAAGCTTCATAGCTGTTTTACATTTATTGTTAGAATCTCTGTTAAGACTCAAAACATACTTGAACTGTTTACAAAGTACCCAGAGCCAACAGTTCTCATCCTTAGCCTCTGATAATTCACAAAAATATCATATCACTAACAGACACTTAATCAACTAGAATTATCTCCAGACCACAGTGGCTAGTTATTTACTTTTTGGGCCAGTCCTGGGGCTTGAACTCAGGGCCTGGGCGCTGTCCCTGAGCTTCTTTTGCTCAAGGCAAACACTGTACCACTTGAGCCATACTGCCACTTCCAGCTTTTTTCAGAGCAGTTTATTGGAGATAAATAAAAGTCTCATGGACTTTCCTGTTGGGGCTAGCTTCAAACTGGGATCCTCAGATCTCAGCCACCTGAGTAGCTAGAATTACAGGTGAGAGCCACCAGTGGCTAGTCAGTTCTTACTAACTTTCTACAAAACCCTGCAACCTGTCGGCTTTAAACAAAGTGCAGTTTAAGTTAGTATTCAGACCAACACTAAAATCTAACAGAATCCTTCAAGGAAGTTTCTAGAAGGTGTTGGCTTAACACTACTGCAGCCATGAGAGGGTTTTTTTTTTTTTTTACCAGTCCTGGGCCTTGGACTCAGGGCCTGAGCACTGTCCCTGGCTTCTTCTCGCTCAAGGCTAGCACTCTGCCACTTGAGCCACAGCGCCGCTTCTGGCCGTTTTCTGTATATGTGGTGCTGGGGAATCGAACCCAGGGCCTCGTGTATCCGAGGCAGGCACTCTTGCCACTAGGCCATATCCCCAGCCCCATGAGAGGGTTTTAGAGAACAGTCCTGTTTCTTGTACTACCTCTCCAGTGACTATCTAGGAAGGCCACTCTCAAAAGAGCCAAGGGCTAAAAAGACTTCACAGGGAGCCTATAAATTATCCCTTCTTAAGAATTATGTGCAGGGGCTGGGAATGTGGCCTAGTGGTAGAGTGCTCACCTCGCATGCATGAAGCCCTGGGTTAGATTCCTCAAGCACCACATATATAGAAAACGGCCAGAAGTGGTGCTGTAGCTCAAGCGGCAGAGTGCTAGCCTTAAGCAACAAGAAGCCAGGGACAGTGCTCAGGCCCTGAGTTCAAGCCCCAGGACTGGCAAAAAAACAAAAAACAAAAAACAAAAGAATTATGTGCAGGACACCTACAGAAGTCCACATTCACAAAGAACCACACTTATTTTCAAACTGGTAAGTGCTAACCTAGAAATCAAATCTTCCAAACACCTGCATTGTCACATTCCAAACCAGCAGCATCTTCCTATCTAGACCAAAGGTTATGTCATGCCAAAACAGCATTCAGCAACTTTCCTAACCGTCCAATTTCTCTGACTTTGTGGTTTCTTTCATCTCTCGAATCCAGTCCATCCAAACAAGACCCTGGTGAGTTTATCCTATGTCTGTTTCAGTATGCAGTAATACTACCCCCACAACTTTCAAGAACTTCTCTTCCCTGCTAACTTACTCTTGCACCAAAGCAAGGCCTTACATTTAGAATCTGTATAACATCACAACCTCACTTCTCATCATAGAGAAATGTTTTTGTTGCCAGTCCTGGGGCATGGACTCAAGGCCTAAGCACTGTCTCTGGCTTCTTTTTGCTCAAGGCTAGCACTCTACCACTTGAGCCACAGCGCCACTTCCAGCTTTTTTCTATATCTGTGGTGCTGAGGAATAGAACCTAGGGCTTCATGTATACGAGGCGAGCACTTTACCACTAGGCCATATTCCCAGCTGCATCCTAGAGAAATGTGCTTAAAGGCTTTCAAATGTCCTTTGGCCCTGAACTCCCAAACAAAAGTGACTCTAGAATCTCAAACTGAGAAGGAGCCTATAAAACATGCTCATATACCAACCTGGTCTGGGTCTATGCACACAGTCTCCTGAAATGACACCCATCAGCCTGACTTCAAGCCCATGAACTACATGGAGCCATCCAGCACTTCTTCCTCACCCCCACCACAGGTACCCACAACTAAAGGATTGGGCTCCTTCCTTTGTTTTCCTGTGGACTCAGAAATGTCCTGCTTCATTTACAATACTGCTTTCTGGAACTTTCTCTGGTAATGTCTACAAGTTCATTTAAAAAACAAGCAAACAAACCAAACTCAATTCTACTTGTGATCTCTCTGGAGACTTTCCTATATTCTCTAAATTTCCAAAAAGAACAGATTCATAGTACCCGGGGACTGAGTTCTTCTCAGCAATAAGGAATGGAATAAAGCCAGGCCCTGGTGGCCCATGCCTGTAATCCTAGCTATTCAGGAGGCTGAGATCTGAGGAACATGGTTCAAAGCCAGCCTGGGTAGGAAAGTCCATGAGACTCTTATCTCCAATAAACTACTCAGAAAAGGCCAGAAGTGGTGCTGTGTCTCAAGTGGTAGAATGCTACTAGTCTTGAGCACAGACAGGCTCAGGGACAGAGCCCAAACCCTGTTCAAGAACCAGGACTGGCAGGAAAGAAAAAAAAAAAAAAAAGGAATGGAATGAGTGTGTTCCCCTACCCACCAGCAAAGGCTAAAAGGATATATACAAGAAAACAGAGGAAAAAAAGATAGATGTTTGACTATTGAAAAACTATTTTTTCACAACAAATAGTTAAAATACCTTGAGAAACCTGCATACGATTTACTGGCATGGGTAGAGGTCCATCTACAGTGGAAAAGAGAAAATACAAATACGATTATTTAAAATGACCCTTGATTTTGCAACAAGAATTTCCTATGAAGGACTTCAAACTTCCAGGGGAACCTAGTCAACAAGCCCAAAAGCACTGTATTCTGATTCCAACACGGGCTTTAAGGTGCCTTCCATGAAAGAAACTCAATGTCCCCATAGGCCACTACCACAAAAACAGTTTTTAAATGTTGATTTTGGGAGGATATAATTCTGTATTCTAAGGCATGCATCAGTAAACAGGCTAAGATCAGGTAAGGCTAAGAAGAGGTAGAAGGTAAGGTAGTCCTTACTTGGAGGTCTCACAGACTGAGTTGGTGGGATTACAGGAGGCTGAGCCCCGGGGGCTGGTAAAGCTGGCTGGTTACCCAAGATGCCTTGCTTATGTAAACGTGACCTCCGTTTTTCTTCTAGTTCTTTCTGAATTTTATAGATTTTCTCTGCTAATAGATGATAATATTCATCCTAAAAAGCAATAATATTCAACATTAGGCAATTAAAACTGTTCAAAACAAGTAATCTGTTTTGTGTGTCCTAGTTAACAACTCAAGGCCTCACTCATGCTTGCTAGGCAGGTGATATCACCACTTGAGCCAAACCCCTCGCTTTCCCCATTGATTGCTGCTGATCTACCATTGAACTATATCTGATCTCAATTTTTTATGTACTACATGCAAAAGAAAGCATTTAACATACCTAAGGATCTTTTTTCTTAATTCCTCATGATGACTGCATACCCTTTAATTGTGACTTTACTCGACTTATAACTTTATATTAAGCTCATCAAATAGTGCCTGAATGCTATTATATACCGCACTGCACAGAGCCTTTCTTTTCTTCAGTATTCCTGGACACTGACAATAATATAATCCACGTATTATATCCACTATAAGTACGCCACAGGTATACTATGGTTTTATGCATCTTTGTACATCTTAGTGTGACTCTAATAGTTAAACAAGAAAGCTGTGCAAGGATCTTCTGTCTTACCAGGGCATTTCCCTAATCAAGGAGTCCTTCAGATCATAGAGGTCCCCTGCTTCTGAATAACAAACCAGACAGAAGTAATCCTTCCACTTTAGGATACATTCAACTAACTACTTCCTGCAGACCTACCCTGCTGTTGGCAGACTCATACATGTCTCCCTCCACTTTCTTAGCATAGGCAACCAGGTTCTCCATGCGGCGATCCTTCAGAGCTGCAGGGTCAGGGGTTGGGAAGATGGCTTGGACACTGAAAGGATAAAACACACTATCAACTTACTTTCAAGATGGTCACATGAGAACAAACAAAACCAGGATCAGCCAAACGGGATAACTGTGGTAACTGATGAGTAAAGTCCCAAATTTGTTAATGTTCCTACAAGTCAAACAGTCTTTTTTTCTGTTAACAACACTATCTGTCATTTAGAAAATATGATTTTAAATGCTTACTTTTGCTTTTTCTTTTTTGCCAATCCTGGGGCTTGAACTCAGGGCCTGGGCACTGTCCCTGGAATCTTTTTGCTCAAGGCTAGCACTCTACCACTTGAGTCACGGCACCACTTCCAACTTTTTCTGTTTTTTCGAACCCAAGGCTTCATGCATGCTAGGGAAGCACTCTACTGCCATGACACATTCCCTTTTTTTTTCCTTTGGGGGGGGGGCGGGGAAAGGGCAGTCCTGTGGCTTGAACTCAAGGCCCTGAGCACAGCCCCTGGCTTCTTTTTGCTCTAGGCTAGCTCACTACTGCTTGAGCCACAGCTGAGCCACACTTCTTGCTTTTTCCACATATGTGGTGCCGAGGATTCAAACCCAGGGCATCATGTATACGAGGTAAGCACTCTACCAGTAGGTCATATTCCCAGCCCCATATTCCCTACTTTTTAAAGTATTCTTTTTTTTTTGGGGGGGGGGGTAGGTCATGGGGCTTGAACTCTGGGCCTGGGTGTTGTCCCTGAGCTCTTCAGCTCAAGGCTAGAGTTCTACCACTTGAGCAACCACCACTTCTGGTTTTCTGGTGGTAAACTGGAGATAACAGTCTCACAGACTTTCCTGCCCGGGCTGGCTTTGAACTGTGATCCTCAGATCTCAGCATCCTGAGTGGCTAGGGTTAAGACGTGAGCCACCAGCACCCAGCTCTATAAAATATTCATTTTTAAGAAGATAAAAATAAGGACAAAAACCTCCAAGAAATGTATTTGACTAACATCACCTTCAATTGAGATAAATTATTTTGAAAAGTTAACTTTCTGTGTGCTAACTGTATGATGCCATTTATACTCACTCAAATACCCCATATCTTCAGTAGTCTCTATAACTATAGTCCCAAATTATAGAATAAAGCAAAGCTCCTAAATTAATCTCAGAGATTAGAGGCTCAGCTTCAGCTCCTACCATTCTGTTCTCTGATACCTGTACCCATGGAGGACCAAGGCTAGGGAATCCAATTTGCACCAGGCCCTAGCAGTGGTTCTGGCCTTTTTTTTTGGCCAGTCCTGGGTCTTGGACTCAGAGCCTGAGCACAGTCCCTGGCTTCCTTTTGCTCAAGGCTAGCATTCTACCTCTTAAGCCAGAGTGCCACTTTTGGCCTTTTCTGTTTATGTGGTGCTGAGGAACTAAGCCCAGGGCTTCATGCATGCTAGACAAGCACTCTACCACTAAGCCACACTTCCAGCCCCATGGTGCTGGCTTCCTAACAACCACTGACCCTCTGTGACTCTAGGGTACTATCACCTGAGGGCCAAAAGACAAATGAACAACAAATCAGTACTCTGTGAGTCTGCAAAAGTTAAAGCAATAGTCTGTCACAAAATCTGTGGATAAAGGCAGGTACATACAGTTTATGCACGAGATGGCTCCGCAGGTCCTGAGTTACATGTTCATGCCAGCCTTTCCGAACACCCGTGCTGGAAGGAGGTGCTGCTGTAGGTATTGTGCTGAGGCTTCCAATGTTACCAGAGTTTGAACCATCATTCATCAGTGGGCTGAGGGAGACAAAAACAAGGACATTTTGTCTAGCTATTCAAGTGACTCAAATGCACTCATACAAAGCTCTCTTCTTCAACTATACATAACTTAAAAAGTTTAAATTAACAGAAGCAAAAGTTCAACACAATTGAAACTATGTTTATTCTGTCATTTATTTGTTTAAATGCTGAGGCTTAACCTCAGAGCCTCACATTCTCACTCGGCCTTTTCACTCAAGGCTGGCACTTTACTACTTGAACCACACCTGAACTTCCAGCTTCTTGCCAGTTAACTGGAGATAAGACTTCCTCCATTTGTCTGCCCAGAAAGGCTTTGAATCTTGATCCTCAAATATCAGCTTCTTAAGTAGCTAGAATTTACAGGTGGGCCACCAGCATCCAGAATGTTCTATTACTTATAATTTTGTTGTGTGTGTGGGAGGCCGGGGGGGAGGCCCAAGACTGGGACTCAAAACTCGGTACCTGACACTTGCTCACTGGGTAGCGTTCTACCAACTGAGCCATGCCTTCAACACCTATATTTATAGTTTTTAAGGAGAAAAATGGCAGTCTTTCCTGAACCTTTTTCTGCCATGCACTGACAAAAGACCCAAATTAATGTGATCCTTGCCCATTCTCATGCCCTCCTATCTCTCAGATAAGAACTGACTGAAACCTCAGTCTTACTTGGAAGCCCCCAAGGAAGTTGGAAGAGCTGGTTCTGAAATCAAGTTTGGTGGCTGCTGATCTGTTGTTATTCCTCCTGCCGGAATGTTCATTGGGTTGTTTCCTTTGAAGACAAAGAAAAAGCAATTAAACCCTACATTATAATGTATACTTCAATGTTCCTATAGTAGACAAACAAAATTACCATATAAATAAGCAATTAATACAAAGTCTGGTAAAAATATATATAAAAAGTATGGCAAGGACTTTTTAAACTGTATTTTCAGTAATAGTGACCAACTTAGTCAAACTCTTATCGTTGACTCCTTCCCGCTGTTCTTTGTTACAAAAAAATAAAGCGTGCTCTGGAGGCTACTGCCATGTTAAGTGTACTCTATTGCTATAGAGAAAATTATAAACAGCTCATTTACAATGTCCAACTTTGATTCTGCTTCATTAATGTCAAACCCTAGCCAACTAGGCTAACCTACCAAAAACATTTGTGTTGGTTTTTATTCTTTTAATGTATCATAAAAGAAAATCACACACAAGTAAGTATAGAATAAAAATATAGAAGGCTGCCTGCCACAGGGGTGATGGTGGTCACCATTGGCCAGCCACAGGTGGGAGCATGCTGGTAGGCAGAGTGTGCTTGTAATTGGCAGAGCCTATGTGAGAGACAAAGATGGAGTCTCTCCTCAGCCATCTGAATAATCAAGAGTTTTGGCTGCACACTTTGAGCACGCACAAAGATAGTGAGGAGCCAGGCAAAAAGCAGAGTATGGTGCTGAAATAGATTAATAAGGAACTTAGTGATTTGGCCTGCCTGTGATGCTCCAGCACAATGTTCTGTAGGTCCAGTTGGGGAGGACATGTTTCACTGATAAGCCACAATTATGGGACCTAAGGACAGCCCCTATCAAGGTGGTATATTCTTTTTGACAATTCATTTTCCTACAGACTTCCCCTTCAAACCACCTAAGGTTGCATTAAAAGAATTTATCATTCAAATTTTAACAGTAATGGTAGCATTTGTGATTGCCTACATTAACTATTTCCAAGTTCTTTTATCTATTTGATCACTGCTATGTGATCCAAACCCAGATGACCTACAAGTGCCAGAGATTGTGGATCTATAAAACAGAGACTATCTTGGGAATGGACTCAGAAGTATGCCATGTAATCCTACCTTAAAGTCAGAACAACTTCCATTATAACTGGAATAAACTTTAAATTACTGTTCCTTTTTTATTTTCTCATCTGGCTGCTCCCCTATCAGACCTCATCTTTTTTTAAATTTTATTTTTAGTTTGCCTCCCTCCATGCACGCACATGTTCATCTGAGAAGACTTAAGTTCTTCCAGTTTTGGACAATAACTGCTTTCAGAGACTGTAAGGTAGTTACAAGAAAATAGTTGCTAAAGATTCAGAATTTTTTTAAAAATGTGGCATGTGTATTATGTGACCAATATCTTAACTTTTAATTCAGTTATGAGATTGAAAACCATTCCTCAGTGCTCTAACATACTGAAGAAACCATCTGAGCAGGAGGGGGATGGACGCTCAGTTGTTACATCAAAGGAAACATCCTAGCAGCATACATTCTGGTTTAGGCTTTCCACTGTTACAAGTTTGAGGTTACATGGTATACTTTAGGCTCATAACTGATGTGGCTGGAGAACTGGTATTGAATTTATAGCATCAGCAGAACAGAAAATGAGATTTTTTTTTGGGGGGGGGGCAGTCCTGGCGCTTGGGACTCAGGGCCTGAGCACTGTCCCTGGCTTCTTTTTGCTCAAGGCTAGCACTCTGCCATTTGAGCCACAGCACCACTTCTGGACGTTTTCTGTATATGTGGTGCTGGGGAATTGAACCCAGGGCTTCATGAATAAGAGGCAAGCACTCTTGCCACTAGGACATATCCCCAGCCCGTGATGTATGTATGACAATAAAGGAAAATGACCTGTTCTTTTTCTATAGAGAATGGAAATTGGAAATCAAACACCCTTTATATTCCAAAATAGAATCTCAAACACTTTGTAATTTTCATTTAAATTGTTAGGATGCTTACAGCTATTAGTTTACCTGTCTTCCAATATACTGTTTACTATAGCACTGAATAAATGACACAAGTTGTTAGTGGATGAGTGGTCAACTAATAGGTCTGCTAGTAACTTATTTTTCTTTAATAAAGTTGCATAAATCAATGAGCTAGTTGCCTGGATTAATCAGTATGAGATACAGTGATTTGTAAGTGAAAAGCTGTTTTGTGTATATATTGTTGGGATATGCTTCATTGCTTGTCATCAAATGATGATGCAACGTTCAAAGAGTGAACTAAGGCCTGTGTAATCACAGCTCGAGGCTGCCTCCTAACCTCCACTGTGTCGGTGGGTAGGACAAGGCCCAGGCCGCGGCCCCGCTTGAATAAAGTCTTGCCTTGCTTTTGCATTTCGGGGGAAAAAAAAAAAAAAAGAGTGAGCTAAGGGGCTGGGGATTTATTAGCTCAGCCAGAGAGCATCTGTCTGGCAAGCACAAGGCCCTGAATTTGGTCCTCGGCTCTGGGAAGGGGGGGGGGGAGGGGGGTAACAACAACTATTAAAGACCAAAAAAAAAAAAAAAAAAAAAAAAACAAGGCAAAGAGTGAGCTGGTGGCTCACGCTTCTAATCCTAGCTACTCAGGAGGCTGAGATCTGAGGATCGTGGTTCAAAGCCAGCCTTGGCAGGAAAGTCTGTTAGACTCATCTCCAATTAACCATCAGAAAACTGTAAATGGTGCTGTGGCTCAAGTGGTAGAGTGCTAACTTTGAGCTGAAGAGCTCAGGGACAGCACCCAGGCCCAGAGTTCAAGCCCCATGACCGACCCCCCCCCCTAAAAAAAAAAAATCAAAGAATGAATATTTTGCCATGTTCAGTTAAAGTGCACAGTCTGTTCAGGTCAATATCTTGTTTAACCTGATTTATGCAGACTTAATAAGCTATTTAAACAGTGTAGCTTTAATATGCTGCACATGATACTACCAGCCCTGGAGTTCATAAATGGACTTGGGACCAGCAGTTCCGGAACATGTACATGGAACTCAATTATTTTCCAAGTATATCCCCTATCTGAAGCTTCTCTTCATCATGTACACTTGGGAGTTTGGGGTCGGGTGGGGGAATGATAGTGGGTTACAATTCACAAAATAAAGTACTGTTGGTGTGTGAGCTGTCATGAGGGTGTGTTGAATCGACTTAACCGTGAGATATTGGGCATCCATGAAAATGCATTTGTTCAGCCATTTATATTAACAAGCATTGAAATGCAGCAAGTATCATTTCAGGTGACTTAACATGAGTGAATAAAAGTCAATGCTACTGTAAAATATATACGTGTACATATTATATATATATACACATACATATACATATATAGAAGGCCAGCCAGCCTATACTCTTCATATTAAAGTAAGAAGAAGTTGTAACTCAAAGTTAATAGTATTGCCCAAAATTATCCTATCAATAGGGGCAGAGTCAGACATAACCTGGCTACTTAGGGCTCCAGCCCATTCTCCTGGCCAGCATTTTGACAGTTATTAGGCAGTTGTTTTTCAAAAAGCAACACATGTATGATTTTAATTTTAGTTTCAATGTGTTTAGTTGGCAGAGCTAGGATCAGACTTGGGGCTTCGTGCATGCTAGGCAAGAGCATTATTTGCCCTGACTTTACAGATAGTACTACTCAACGTAATGTACACCTGAGGCATTAAGGACTATGCCTACTCAAAGAAACAGACTAAAACAATATGCAAGAATGTAAAAAATTGTGGAGATGTGTGAGCAAGTGGTCTGAGGCTCAAAAATGATGGTCTGGTGTAACAAGCGGAAATGCCAATCTATTCAGAAGGTATACCATGGGAAGGTTTCTGACAATCCTGTTGACAAGCTTGAGTCAGACCTGCTACTTGCAATGGTGAGTGGACGACAATCAAGATGTGCCAGGAACCCGCAGATACCTACCAATTCCTCATCAAACAGTCTACTTATCAGTTCATGCAATTATGGTACAGCCTAATTCTACTTTGTGGAGAGTTTGCCTTCTGAACCACATGGATGTCCTTTGTGAAAACTACCTAGACAGAAGCAGCACAGCAGACAGTTAAACGCTGTTTCACTTGAAAATCGTGTTCTTTCTACAAGCTTGGGCATCTTCCTTGTACCGGACACTTGAGTTTGTCCTTTCAGTTACTGACTCTTAAGTAAAAACAAGAACTGAAAACAGCCTTGGGTTCCAGTAAAAGCTGTCATTCTTCAACCTACCCAGGGGGTTGAGAGTCCTCATCTGCTGGTGGGCTGGAGGCTGTGCTGGTTGCTGGCCAGGAACCTGAGGCTGCAGCTGCGTCTGGGGCTGGTTCATGTAGGGGAGTCCAAGAGCAGCATAGGCCCGCTGCATGGAGCTGGGGTCTATAGGATTTGGGTTACTTAAAGAAGTGGCATTCTGTTGCCCTGTCCCAACAGAACCAATTGTATTTTGAATTCCACTAGCTGGAGACCCCAGGATGGCTAGAATAACAAACAAACAGACATGCAAAAATGATAAGTAAAAGGGAGAAGCTCACAAGTGATTTTAAAACGAAGAAGCAAATACAATCTTATAAGAGACCTTGCAAGTACATCATAAAACACTGAAACAAAACTATCAAGGAGCTAAGCTGAAAGGACCTTATCTATCTACTCTTTTTGGAAGAACAAAAGGCTATTTTAAAAAAAGGAATATAGATCATTAAATAAAAACCAGTATGTATTATAAGCTAGGCTTCTAAGAAGCCAACTTCCAGGGAGTGGTAAATGTATAACAAAGCAAAGTATTTAATTCTTTGGGGTCAGCAGCCATCTCTGAGATGAAATAAGGAGCCTTTCTATACTTTCCTACCCTGACCCTTCTTCCCTGCCCACCTGCATATGTAACTCTAGGATTAGCAGAGATGACACCTAGTAAACCAAGCGTTTATTAATAAAACTACAATTTAATCCCTTAAATAATTTTTCCTGAGTCAGCATTTCAGTACATAACGCACACTATCCTGGATGACTGTCTCAAGATCTTGAGTACTCAGATTATAGGCATGTACCCTCTAGCAGTTAAATAAAAAAGATATACTTCCTATGCAGCATCACAGCAGGCTCTCTCCTTATTGAAGCTGTTCAAGCAATACTATACTTGCTGAGCACTAGTGGCTCATGCTTTTAATCACAGTTCAAAGCTAGCCTAGGCACAAAAAACACTATCTAATGAACAAAAAAGCTGAGCAGGAGGCATGGCCTAAGTGGTAGTCAGCTGTGAGCAACCAAAACAAGGAGTATGAAGCCTTGAGTTCAGTTCAAGCTACAGTACAGCACAACATTTTTTTTTTTTTAAGAAAAAGAAAGACAAAAGACCTACAATACTTGACTGACTATAAACCCGCAAAAATTTAAGAGTTGGAATAAGGGCTGAAGATTCTATATAGGTTTTCACTCATTCAGGAATCATCTCAGAATTGCTGCTATTCAGAACCTAGATCCTTCTCATGCAGCCATCATGAGCCACCTGTACTGAAGCCCACAAGTGAAGTACAGAGTAGCTGTCCCACATAGCTGGCTAACTGGCTAGCTGACTAAAAGAAAAACTCACTTAGACATAGGGAATTCCATTTCAAATGGCTTCCAAATTAACTGACCGATAACTAAAACTTCCATTTCCTTGTCATTTCAAGTTACATACACATACATACATGTCCTCATTAAGCATAGTAGCACTCTGTCATATTGTGTGTGTATGAGTATGTACACACATGCCAGTATTGTCCCTGAGCTTTTGAACCCAGAGCTAATGCTCTACCACTTGAGCCACAACTCCACTTCTGACTTTTTAGTAGTATATTGGAGATAGGAGTCTCATACCAGGTACTAGTGGTTCATGCCTATAATCCTACTTAATCAGGAGGCTGAGATCTCAGGACAGCAGTTCAAAGCCAGTCCAGGCAGGAAGTCTGTGAGATTCTTATCTCCAGTTAACCAGCAGAAAACCAGAAGTAGTGCTGTGGCTCAAATGCTAGGGTGCTAGCCTTGAGTTGAAGAGCTCAGGGAAAGTGTCCAGGCACAGAGTTCAAGCCCCATAACTGACAAAAATAGATAGATAGATAGATAGATAGATAGATAGATAGATAGATAAGACTAATAAATATTCAGAGGAGTTACACCTTTGGGTTCCTCCCCTCCTCCTTTAGTCTGTAAGTGAACACCAAGAGTCCTGTATAAGTTATCATATCCAGATATATTTTATCTCTAACTATAACATATAACTTTTTTTTTTGGCCAGTCCTGGGCCTTGGACTCAGGGGCTGAGCACTGTCCCTGGCTTCCTTTTGCTCAAGGCTAGCACTCTGCCACTTGAGCCACAGCGCCACTTCTGGCCATTTTCTGTATATGTGGTGCTGGGGAATCGAACCCAGGGCTTCATGTATACGAGGCGAGCACACTTGCCACTAGGCCATATCCCCAGCCCACATATAACTTTTTTGACAGGAGAAATACTATCACTAAGAGTCTTTTTTAAAAATTCAAACCATTATGTATAACAGTATGTATAACATTAACATATCAGTCCAACTTTAATAAATAATTCAAGTTTTTTTCAGAGCAACTCAATTAAACTGAAATGTGGGAAAAATTTTCAGTACTCATTCCATAGTATTACCTTTTCTGATAACAATATTCAGAACTCAAGCATATTAATGCTAATTAGACATAATTACACACACCATGTACCATATTTATTATAAATGAAAAGCAATTCCCAAGGCAAACCTTATAATAAATATGTAGATAAAATAGTTGTACATATTTTAGAGTGTTTTATCTCATAGTTAATAGTCCCTGAAACTTTAAACATCTCCTATCGTTCTCCTGAAAACACATAAAAATTTTTAAGTACTAATGATACTTTTTTTTTTTTAAACCAGTCTTAGGGCTTGAACTCAGGGCCTGAGCACTGTCTCTGGCTTCTTTTTACTCAAGGCTAAGACTGTAACACTTGAGCCACAGCGCCAATTCCGGCCTTTTCTGTTTATGTGGTGCTGAGGAATCGAACCCAGGGCTTCATGCATGCTAGGCAAACATTCTACCGCTTAGCCACATTCCAAGCCCCCTAATGACACTTTAAAAAGAGTGCTGGGGACAGAATGCAGGGCCTCATACTTAATGAGCAACTGTTCTACCACAGAACTATACTCCAATCCCAGGATAATTTACTTTTCTATCACCTTGTGGTATAAGAAAGAACACTAGGCTGGGAGTGTGGCTTAGTGGTAGAGTGTTTCCCTAGCATGCATGAAGCCTTGGGTTTGATTCCTCAGTACACGTACACAGAAAAAGCCAGAAGCGGAGTGTCTGTGGCCTTCCCTCTCTGAGTAATAGATGTGCTTTACAATTCTATATTCTTTCATCTACACTTCCCCAAGTGACATTAATTTAGTAGCTTATAGTGAATGCCATTCTTTTTTTTTTTTTTTTTTTGCCAGTCCTGGGGCTTGAACTCAGGGCCTGAGCACTGTCCCTGGCTTCTTTTTTTGCTCAAGGCTAGCACTCTGCCACTTGAGCCACAGTGCCACTTCTGGATGTTTTCTGTATATGTGGTGCTGGGGAATTGAACCCAGGGCTTCATGTATACAAGCCAAGCACTCTTGCCACTAGGCCATATTCCCAGCCCGTGAATGCCATTCTTAACCCAAGGCCGCTTACAGGGTAACCAGTACCTCACTCACAAAAGGCTTACCCTGCAGCTGTTGAGACCTCATTATCAACACTATGTATACATTATTTTTAAACTGTCATATAAGTGGATGTTCAGAGCTGGGCATTTCTAACAATTCAGAAGCAAGGAAAATAAATTATAAACAGCAGATTGACATGAAAGCATAGCCTATTTATTGTAAGATCCATATGAATGCTACAAGATGAAACAGCACTAACACCTAGAAGAGCACAAGGACTTGTACTGTGGAAACCATGGTTGATTGACAGGGGTGATATATAACACATTGTAAACTCTTGTAGAAATCAGGCACTAGTGGCACACACCTGTAATTCTAGCTATTCAGGAGGCTGAGATCTGAGGATCAAGGTTCAAAGCCAGCCCAGGCAGGAAAGTCTGTGAGGCTCTTAATCTACCAGAAAACTGGAAATGACACTGTGGCTCAAGTGGTAGAGTGCTTGCACTGAAAAGCGCAGCATAGTGCCCAGGCTCAGAGTTCAAGCCCCATAACTGATCAAAACAACAACAAAACTCTTGTAGCGATAGAACAATGAAACCTCACTCTGTATAACTAATGTAAACTAATTTTCTTTTAATCAACTTAGGTAGAAATCTGTGTGAGACCACTTGCCACGTGGACTAAATAGAGTCCAGGAAATTTGGACCCATTTAGTGTAGTCACTATCCCTCCCCAACTGACAGAAAAAGTGCCTTGGGGCTAAACAAGAACAGAGTACTTAAGACGGCAGTGTCTCAAACTACGTGCATCCTAAGAAACAGTTCTACATTCACCAGTTGTTCAACAATTACCAAGGTAGATCTTCTTGGTCCTTTTATCATTTTAATACTTCTTTTCCTTTCTGAGGGTTACTGCTGTGATTCATTTGTCACCAGCCTATAGGACATAATATCTCACTCTGAGGTGTCCTAATATGCCAGGTTTGGATTCTCCTTGGCAAAACAGGTGGTATAACTGAACTCAGATATTTGCTTGCCTTTTTTGTTTTTAGATTCCTTTTTCTTTTGTACTGGTACTAGGGTTTAAGGTGTCTCAGCTTTTTTGGTTCAAGGCTGGTGCTTGGTCTACCAGTTGAGCCACACTACCACTTCTGTTTTTTTGGTGGTTAAGTAGCTCAGACTTTCTTACCTGGGCCAGCTTTGATCTGTGGTCCTCAAATTTCAGTCTCCTGAGAAGCTAGGATCATAGGTATAAGCCACCAGTGCTTGGCTTACTTGCTTCTTTAAAGAAATCCAACACTCTCTCTACCTCACCATTCCCCTTCTATTGCAGGAAAAGCAGGAGCCCATGGTTTATGAAATAGAAGGCCAAGTTTATTATTGTGGATTCTTTCTAGAATTCACCTGCCATTCTTTGTTTCATTTTCTTTTCCCCCTTTGGTGGTACTTGAGTTGTTTACACTTGTCTTATAGGTGCTCTCCTGCTTGACCAGGCCTTTTAGTGGGCCTAGAAACACAGTTGTCATCTCCACTTCCCATAGCTAGGATTAGAAATGTGAACACGCCTACCCAGCCTCACCTGCCATTCTTTTTGGAGGGGTAAGGCAGTCCCCAGTCCTTCCTTAGTGAGCACAAAGACTGGTCTACTGAGCTATATAGTATATGTGGTTAACTATAAGCAATCAACCAGAAATATCAATCAGAAATATCTAATCATTCTCAATAAAACTGGACTTTAGAGTAGATATGGAAAGTCAATTTAAACAGTAAAGCTTTGTCAGGGTTGTAGGAGACACATCACAAAGTAGACAGGAAGCTATTCTACTCATTCCTTAGATTTTTACAGAAAAGCAAGCAAAGTATTAAAACAACAGATTAGAGGGAGGACTGCTGAATAGTCGTGAGGGCTCATACTATGGCTAAGCTTGAATCTACACTAGAGATGACTCTGAAGCACTGCTACTTGTGGGACTCAGAACTGGGAAACCTATGGTCTCCCTTGGAGATCCTTGTAAGCATCCTGAGCAGCCCATTTCAAATGTTAATGTGCACACCAAATACCCTAGAATGTTAACAATGTAAATTAAAATGCAGAAGGGTAAGGCCCAAATGTCTATATTTCTAACAAACTATCTAGAATCACCCATGCAGGCAGAGTACTCCACTGTGTGGTTCTAGTAGGGCAACTTGGGCACATGCCACACAGATACCAGGACAGAAGGCCAAAAAATTCTAAAATTTCAACAACTGAGTATGTCTATGAAAGATGCTTAACTCAGGATCAGTGACCACAGAGCATGTAGAAAACAATTGAAGTTTTCAAACCTCAAATCAAAATCTCAACCATTTTTGAGTTTTATGTTAAAGAACATCAGCTTAGCAACAAAGGTGATTTGGGCGGCTGGGGATACGGTCTAGTGGCAAGAGTGCTTTCCTCGTATACATGAAGCCCTGGGTTTGATTCCTCAGCACCACATATATAGAAAACAGCCAGAAGTGGCGCTGTGGCTCAAGTGGCAGAGTGCTAGCCTTGAGCAAAAACAAGCCAGGGACAGTGCTCAGGCCCTGAGTCCAAGACCCAGGACCGGTAAAAAAAAAAAAAAAAGGTGATTTGGGAGATTGTCTCAATAGTACTTTAACTTCAATTACAGAAGTTAAAATAATGGGATGTGTGCCACCAATGAAGTGTACATGAGATAAAGTCATGCCAAAAAGCTGACGTGTGCTGGCCTAGTGCCTAGTGCTCACAGCAGGTGCAGGTGGGCTTCAGCAGCTTTAGAAGCTCACTTCAGCCTACCTAACTTGCACAGGTTATCTCTGAGTCCAATCAGATCCACTCCTTACAGGCTATGTGTTATGCCAAAATGTTACTGCTGTCTAAAATGCTCTTCCATAGCTATTGTGTATCAGTTGAGCTCTATCCAGCCCCATCTTTCTCCATGAAGTAGTCCAGGCACATGCTTGTTTTCCTCCCAAGGACTGCCAAAAGCGCTGACTTCATTAGATCCTTTCAGTGAGACATCGTCTCAGTTTCTTGTTGGTTTTCGGAGACAGGATCTCACCATGGTATAAGCTGGGCATGGGGGGGGGGGGGCCCAGGGGGAGAGAGGGAGGGGAAGAGAGAAGGGAGAGGGAGGGGAGAGAGTGGGGAGAGAGAAGAGAGTGGAGAGAGGGGAGATGAGGGGGGAGAGGAGAGAGAAGGGGGAAAGAGGGAGGAGAGAGGGGGAGAGAGAGAGGAAGAGGAGAGACAGAGGAGAGAAGGGGGAGAGACGGAGAGACAGAGAGGGGAGAGAGGGGAGAGAGGGGAGAGGGAAGAGAGAGTGGAGAGGGGGGAGAGAGAGCAAGAGGGAGAGGGAGAGGGAGAGGGAGAGGGAGAGGGAGAGGGAGAGGGAGAGGGAGAGGGAGAGGGAGAGGGAGAGGGAGAGGGAGAGGGAGTGGGAGTCCAGGAGACTCTTAACATCAATTAACTAGAGGAAAAGCTAGACTGGAAACATGGCTCAAGTACTAAGAGTACCAGCTAGAGTAGGAAACGCCAAATGGAAGACAAGGCCCTAGTCCATGCCTCCAATATCAGCATTAAAAAAAGAGGGGGGCTGAGGGAGACTGGGAATATGACTTAGCAGGAGATTGTTTGCCTTGCATGCATGAAGCCCTGGATTTGATTCCTCAGCACCACAGAAAACAGAAAAAGCCAGACATGATGCTGTGGCTCAAGTGGTAGAGTGCTAGCCTTGAGCAAAAAGAAGCCAGGGACAGGGCTTAGACCTTAAGTCCATGCTCCAGGACTGGCCAAAAAAATAAAAAAGCAGTTGAAACATTTAAAAGGAGCTGTCAGACCTTTTGCTCTTGTCATTAACCCTAGCTACCCAAGATGCAAGATTTGAGGATCACAGTTTGAACTCAAACTGGGCAGAAAAGTCTGTGACACTCTTATCTTTAATTAACCAGCAAAAAGTTAGAAGTGAAGGTGGCTCAAGAGGTAGAGCTCCAACCTTGAGCGCAAAAAAAAAAAAAAAAAAAAAAAGCCAATTAAGAGCACAAACCCTGGAGTTTAATACCCAGCACTGGCATAATAAAACAAACAACAGGGGCTGGGAAGGTGGCTGAGTGGTAGAGTGTTTGCCTAGAAGGTGTAAAGCTCTAGGTTTGATTCATCAGTACCACAGAAACAGAAAAAGGTCAGAAACAGCACTGTGGCTCAAGTTAGAGTGCTAGCCTTCAGCAAAAGAAGCTCAGGGATAGTGCAAGTCCCAGGACTGGCAAACAGACAAAAACAAAACAGAGACACAGAGAGAAAAAGAGACAGAGATAGAATTTCATTTTTCTTATTAAAAAAAAATTACCAAAACCTTTCTCAGAGTACACATGAGCCTTCTCTGTAACATTATTATCAAATCATCCTGGAAACACTTCACAGTATGACTAGCAGAGAGACTGTGGTTTACCACTTAAGAGGGCATGCATCAAATCACTTTTCTTAACACTCAGGCAGTTATAAAGATGTTAAGAAAAACAAACCACATACATTTCTTGTCTTCATTTTTTTTTTGGGGGGGGGGGGCCAGTACTAGGACTTGAACTCAAGACCTGGGCCCTGTTCCTGAGCTTCATTTTGTCAAGGTTAACACTCTACCATTTAAGCTATAGTTCCAATTCCAGCTTTTTTGGTAGTTTATTTGGAAATAAGAATCTCACAAACTTTCCTGCCCAGGCAAGCTTCAAACTGCAATTCTCAGATCTCAGCTTTCTGGGTAGCTAGGATTATAGGTGTGAGCCAATAGTGCCCAGCTTAAGTATTTTTTAAAAAGAGAAATCACAAAAGTTTAGAATTGTCCTAGCAATATATATCAATCACAAAAGACCCCAAAAGAATCACACTCTCAAGTTAAAAGACTAACATCCTAGCTTATTATTGAAGAAACTAATCTTGTACAAGTACAAATTTGACAATGAAATTACAATACATTAAACTACTACCATATGTTATACTTTTAAATTTTTACAGTAATTTAGGGGGAAAGTCGTCATTATGTCACTAGAACTATTATCATCCCAAATAAACTGGCTCCAGAAGAGTTAATCTTCTAGAACTTCACTTTATTTATATAAAAGATGTCTGGGGAAATGTATGTACTAAAAATACTAATTTTGGTCAAAGAATAATATAACTGAATCAGGAAACTGAGTTTTAAAAGACACTTACTGTGATGTGGGAGTGTGGCTCATGTGGTAGTGCCTGCCTTGAAGCATGAGGCTCTGAGGTCAAAACTCAGTACTGCCCAAAAGAAACTTACTGGGACTCCTATGTAGGGAGGAAGGGTAAAAGACCCCAATACCCCAGATTTCTCTCTATACAGACAAGGGTAGCTCCCAAGTGACAGCTTCAAGGGAGGGGAGCCAGACTTGATAAGAGGAGACTGTGTAGCCAGCAATGGCACTCCACTCCATGGCCTTCTCAAATCAGAGAGCCCCCCATCTCCCCTGTGCCAACTCACAGCCAGCCAGGATGAAAGCAGCATGTGTTCCTAAGGCTGCAGGTGGGGACCCTGAGGATGGTGATCCAGAAATATGAGGAATGTAAACTTAGAACACAAGATGGCACAGATGAGATGGAAGAAGATGAGGAAGACTGTGCCATGACCCCAAAGGGCACTTCCTAGCTGTCTAAATGACAAACACGTCCACAAAGACGGCTGAGATGATAGAAAAGGGCCTTAAAAGTGGCAAGAAATGTTCAGTTTTCTTATTGTTTGATGCCTACAAATGGTAGGGACCCATGGGGGCCTCCAAAATGAACGGAGATTGGCATAGAACAGATCATTCTAAGGGTTACACAGATGACTCAGAAGACAAGAAAACAATGGGGATGAGAGGATGTGCCAGTCCTGGAGCAGAGACTCTTGATTGAAGCTGAACAAACTGTTAGTTCTACTAACAAGTCTGGGAACTGCATCTGAGTAGGAGGAAGCAAGTGCACAAGTATCTCTCTATGTGGGAATCTTACACTGACCAACCTAACCGATAGAGCCTTCACAATTTGCTTGGGGAAGGGGTGTCTAATTTGAAAAGAAGTACTGTTCCACCTCCCCGTATCACTGCCACTGTAAGTGACACAGCATTCAACTCCTCATACTTGATAACTATAAGAAAAAAAAAATCTTCTTATCAGCTATTTAATGCACTGCTTTCCAAGTGCATGCATGCAAGGTGGGGCCAGGAAGGAGGGTAAATGACAGCCCAACATGAACATGGCCATCAACTTTACTAACAGGTTTTCTACAGGCTGAGCACCTGGATTTCTGTCTGCACTACCTTATCACTGCCCTTTGCAGCTGGTAACCCCTTTAAAACAGATTCTAACCTCATCTCCAAGCTTCTCTGCCCCCGTGCTCACTTACTTTGTTGGTTTCGCTTGTCACTGGCATTTTTCAAAGGGAGGCAAACAGGACAGTCATGTCGTGTGCAGTTCTTCCAATGAGAGATGATTTGTCGTGAAGATGCACAATGGGCAACTATGACCAGAAAAACAACGAGATGTTATTTTTCTATCCAAATCGTCACACTTTCAATTACACCTAAATTATAATGCCAGATTCCATAAGAAAATGGTAACAAGTGTAACCATAACACAGTACAGGCATCCTCAACTTACAGACTGCTTTCCAAAAAGTTTGTAAGTTGACTGTCAAAAACTCCAAACAAAAATCTTCCCATTGAACCAATGTTATGAATGATGGGTGATTAAGGTTTAGCCCACAAACAAAATAAAAGTATTCAACCTGAAATACTGAACTGCAATGACAAGTAAAACAAATTTAGTTCTGTAATGTCACTATTTAAAATAAAAACATTAAATTGTACTTAAAGATGAAAGCATCTAAATCCTTCAGTTGAAGAAATACAGATAGAGAAGCAAATGAGAAGTCTGTGGGAATTCTGAAAGAACCTTGGATGTTTATGGTAAAGTACTGGAGAGGATAACCGACGCTGGCTATTCTCAGTCACCATCTTCAAAAGTCTAATCTTACCTGTTCCAACCTACTAACGTGATGATCAGGATTACTCTGGGGACTCACAAATGACACAATGGGAGAGAAAGACAAGGGAGAGATTTTCTCCAGGGTTTAGGAAACAAGAAAGAATAAAGGGAAAGAAGGTAAAGATGACAGAAAAGGCACAGTTGTTCATGTGAATAGTTCACCCATTCAGTAAAACTGAGGTGTCTGGGAAAAAGGGGTAAAGGGAGCACATGATATGCCTAGGGATGACACGGTGCACAGTCTCCCATGTCACTGCCAGTCACCAAGGACAACTTGCTGTCATTGGAGCAGCCTCAAGATGTAGGGCAGAGAAGCAAAGCAGTGGGAAGCTACTGGGCTGAGTCCATGAACAACCATAAGACAGATGCTAGTTTCAGAGAAGGGCATGTGCCTGTCTGTGCATGTGCTAGTCACTGCCCAAAAGAAAATCACAATCTAGACATTTACAAATAGGAGTGCTCAAAAAGAGATAGTCTTCCATGACAGGAAAAGAACTCAGGTTCTAGCCTTATACAGAAGAAATTCAAAGTTATCAGAAGGCCAAATTCCCTTTCTCCTGAGCAGGTGAGCCTTCCACAGGCAGGCAAGTGTCAGATGCAAAAGCAACAGGTCCTAGGCTATACCAGAGAGCACAGAAGGGTGCACAGCCTGTGACCACAAGAAGAAAAAAGGCACATTCCACCCTGACCATGGTCACTAGTTCAGAAAAGAGCACTTACCTTGACAGGCTTTCCCAGCCTGACAATGTGTCATATGATTCAAAACATTTTTCATGGTTCGACAATGCGGGAGAGAGCAGGCCCGAACCTCTCCATTTGCTTGTTCTCGTCTCTGACATTTATGAGCATGAAGCAGTAGAACCAGCTGCTGCTGTATCAGTTTGCGTTTTTCAGGATCTGCAGTAGGACCTGTTGCAATTGCTTGTGTGGGTACAATTCCCACTGATGTTTGCATCTGTGACTAAAAACAAAAACAAAAACAAAAACAACAACAACAGAAATAACTTAGTAGGCTTTTAGAACTTCAATTTACCAGAGATACCTTCAGCTTTGTTTCTGCAGTGGTACCCAGAAAGAAAAGACAACACAGCTAGTACCTATCATATTCTGAACTTGGTTTGTTTTGTCTTTATGAGAACTCAGAACATGTACGTGTAGAAAAGCCAGGTGGCTTTGCTTAGGAGCACAAACACCCTCAAATACATCTGAAGTTTCACAGTGACAACAGACTGCATACCTATAAAACTGAGATTCTGAATTGGGCAGATAGGTGAGGCCCCGGAGAAACCAATCACTGAGGTACATGCTAACCGACAGCTACAGCATGAGCACTAATATTCACATGCAGCCCTGAAAAACCCAGCGCCTATGGCTCACCACTCAAATGCTATCAGTCACTGCCCATTGTGGCAGGACACAGAAGACAACTCTATAACCAACCCTCTCCAGTTTGAACAGCTCTGAAACACTGATCAGCTGCTGACCGGGGGTTTGTCCAAAACCTCAACTTCAGAATTCTGATACATGATCAAAACAAGTAATAACACTGCTCTCATGAGGCCTTTTAAATAAACAGCATGCCTGGTAAACCTCCTGCATTATAACTTTAGAATGGTGAAGTTTTAAACACAGATTTTAATTTTTCTTAAAAAAGTCCACATAAACTGTGTGTCTGAAATAACTCTGAGAGAACCTAGACATGAGGCCTGTGTGATGGAGAAAAGTTCTCAAAGACTTCTTACTTCCAAGCAGCAATCTGTTAAAGTGGCAGAAAATTCAGCTCAAAAGCTTGGCAAGACAATGCCACTGGTTATCAGATTGTTTCTCTTCTGAAGGAACTGCCACTACACAACCACTCATTGCTACTCTAGACTTTTTTTTTTCCTTGGTACAGTGCTTCAACTAATAGAACTCATATTTGCTTGGCTTGTTTGCTCATAGCTGGTGCTCTACCACTTCTGCCACGTCTCTAGTATTTTTCTGGTTAATTTGAGAAGGAATCTCATGGATTTTTCTGCCCAAGCTGACTTCAAACTGTGATCCTCCAGCTTTCAGCTTCCTGAGTAGTGTGGATTACAGGCACAAGGCACCAATGTCCAGCTCCCACTCTCCTAACTATGGATTCCTACACATACAACACTCCTCAAAGATAGCTGAGGGCTGGGAATATGGCCTAGTGGTAGAATGATTGCCTCACCTACATGAAGCACTGGGCTTGATTACTCAGCACCTAATATATAAAAAAAGCCAGAAGTGGCGCTGTGGCTCAAGTGGTAGAATGCTAGCCTTGAGCAAAAACGAAGCCAGGGACAGTGCTCAGGCCCTGAGTTCAAGCCCCAGGACTGGCAAGGGGGAGGAAAAAAAAAAGAGGAAAATAAAATTTAAAAGATAGCTGATATATATTAAATATTCAATTTACATAAAGGAGATCCAATTTCTGCTCCAAACAAAATCTGTTCCTCTTCCAACAATAAAAGTAATTTAAAAATTCTTACACCCATATTAAGCTGCCCCAGAAACTGTACAGTGAACTTTTATTTATTAAGGTACTCAATAGAGACAAGTAAATCAGCGTATCTATATGTCATTAAATCTAGGATTTGACTGAGAAGTGAGATGTTCATGAAAAAGTACATCTGAGTATCATGAAATAATTATGTGACAACAATTCTAACAAGCCTTAAAATCTGTACAAAGTAAGAGATGGCAAATAAGATGGTCAAAGATAAAGTGCAATGAGATACACCTGAAAATTTAGGAAAATGTGTATTTCCTTTTGGATATATCTCCTCAAGAATGATTGTGTTTTCAACAAAGTTTATCCCTTCCATGTGTTTTCAACAAAGTTTATCCCTTCCAGGGATTCCACCAGCATGACCCAGGAATAATGGCATCAGTGTTGGAAGTGCCCACAGAGATGATAATCCCAAGGTCTCCACACATGTATCAGTGGAAGACCGTCCTTCTGAGGCTAACCTGCACTTTCTGATGATGTTCTGATCTCTTGGTCTTAGCACTCACTAATTTCTCTGATCCCAAGGTTCCCTCTCCAGTGATTTTTTTCCTCTTTGCCAGCTCCTCCTCCTCCTTTTCCTACTCACCCCTAGCTAGCTTGTCGGTCTAGTGTTCTGCTTAGATCTTACCCCACAGCTGTCATTGCACTGTCTGTCTTGTGCGCTGATGATTCCCAAATGGCCAATTGATGCCCTACTCACATAGCCATTCACTTGTCTACCATCTCTTCTTGGGCATCCACAAGCATCTAAATACCACTTCCGGTTTCCTGATGGTTAATTGGAGACAAGAGTCTTATAGACAATTCCTGTCCTGGTTAGCTTTGAACCTCGATCCTCAGATCTCAGCCTCCAGAGTAGCTAGGATTGCAGGTATGAGCCACTGACCACTGGCTTCTTGAGCAATTTTCTAATCACACCTATGTTCTAGGCTCTACTCCAATTCCTGGACAAATGGAAGGGTCCAACAAATATGACAAATTAATGAATTAAGTGAACAACTGTATCCCTTCCATTTCTCGATGCCACCTAGCAATACTGGAATCCTACAGAGACCAGGAGGAGTCACAGTCCATAACCACACAGCTTTAGTCTATGAAAAGCTAAACCTCAGCATCAGATAATTCAGCATCAGTCATGACCTGAATTGTTTGGTATCAAGTCTAGTTGACTTCCAAAAATTACCCCCAAATTGACAGAAAAATATAAGTCAAAGCCATTCTGTTTTCCTTTGACCCATGAAACAGATCTAGTTTTCAGTAGCTACTTCTCATCATGCAAAAATCTGCAGATTTCAAGAGGCCAAATATAAAGGAGAAAATTCAAGGAAAATAACAAACACAATCAACGAATTGCAAACAGGCTGTGTAAACACAGGCTGCGGGTTGGGGGTGTTCCCAGCAGACTTGGGGCTGCTAAAGCATGACATCAGGATGTAATTAAAAAGAGGTCTGCAAGAAAGATGCTACAAACCAGACCTCTCCAAACCTCAATTTCCTTATCTCTAAAATGGGACCTATAATGATGCCTCTCCAGAGGCTCCACAGAAATACAGTAAAATACAGGATTCAGATACACTTTGAAAGAAGCCTGGCACTGTGTGGGTTGGTTGGTCTGACCTCCCCACCAGCCCAACTTCCAGTGGGTCACTGAAGACTGTTCTCAGATCATGCTGCCTTCCAGACAACATTCATTCAGACACAAATGAACCTAACCCACTCTGTGCTCTGCAGAACCAACAAAAAGATGCAAAAGACACAGTTTTCCTTCTAAAGGCATCTGTGGACCTCTTCCTATATTCCAATGTGGAACATCAAAACAGAGGCAACCCCCAGCAAAGCAGTGTGGCTCCTGTGGACAAAGTGCCTTCTTCAGTTTTCTGTGATCCTGAGAGAACTGGGTGGGAAGACTGATTTGATTTCCTGTGAGATTCCAGAAGATAGACCAAAGGATGAGCCAGTATTGATACTGCTTCCCCAAACTATTCCCTGGAGCAGTGGTTCCCATGGGGGGCTATTGTGTCCCAGGGGACATATGTCAAAATCTGAAAACATTTTGGATTATTATCACAAGGATAGGAAGAAGTCTCTGTCCAGTTTTGAGCACATTATTCCCAGGAAGTTCAAGCCTCTGGAGCAGCACTCAAGACTGGCAAGAGGTACCTGGAACAGAGGAACTTTCACTCAGATGTAGGTAATGGAGAGGATGAGGATGCGGACCAAAGAGGAACTTAAAAGAGAACAGCAAAAAAAATACTGAGTCAGAGATTCTCTGAGTATAAAACATGAGACACATTGAAAAAAATCAAATGCTGTTACTCTAAAGCCTAAATGTGCTCTTGGTTGCTGAGTAGGCACAGGTAAAATTGGCCAGCCCTGGTGTCCACACCATCATCCTCTCAGTGAGGACTGGAAAAGCAAGAAAGACCAAGCAGTACAGGTGCCAGGTCCTAACTCCCTGAAGGCCGGCACTGTTCCCAGAACTCAGGGCTGAACTGTCAGGGTCAGAACAATCATGGCAACCAAAAGCTAGTAGAGGGCTGGAAGTACGGCCTAGTGGCAAGAGTGCTTGCCTCCTACTCAGTTCGATTCCCCAGCACCACATATATGGAAAACAGCCAGAAGGGGCTCTGTGGCTCAGGACTGGCAAAAAAAAAAAAAAGCTAGTAGAAAAAGGTATGTAGCCCAGGGGTATGGGGGTGTCATTAGAAATTAAAAAAACAAAACAAAACAAAACAAAACCAGGGGGCTGGGCATATAGCCTAGTGGCAAGAGTGCTTTCCTCATATACATGAAGCCCTGGATTTGATTCCTCAGCACCACATATATAGAAAACAGCCAGAAGTGGCGCTGTGGCTCAAGTGGCAGAGTGCTAACCTTGAGCAAAAAGAAGCCAGGGACAGTGCTCAGGCCCTGAGTCCAAGGCCCAGGAGTGGGGAAAAAAAACAAACAAAAAACAAAAACACAAAACAGTAACATCTTTGGTGGTTTTGGTACTGCTGGAGGAGGAAGGACATCTCACTAGTTTCATCTTCTGATTCTATACTATTGGAGCAAAAAAATTCAACTATACTTCCCAACAGCTTCAGAACACTGTTAACATTCATCTCTTAGTTCTGATATAAGTGCAACTACTAGAGAGAAGATGTAGACAGAGGAAGCAGAATGAAGAACACATAAGAATTCTCTGAATATTTCAAAATGAAAAGTTTTAAAACAACAAAAGGAAAAGAAAACAACTTTTAAAAACATAATCCTAGGGCTGGGAATGCAGCTTAGTGGTAGAGTGCTTGATAGCATGCATAAAGCCCTGGGTTCAATTCCTCAGTACAATATAAACAGAAAAGCCAGAAGTGGTGCCTGTGGCTCAAGTGGCAGAGTGCTGGCCTTGAGCAAAAGAAGCTCCGGGACAGTGCCCAGGCCTTGAGTTGAAGCCCCACGAGTGGTACACACACACACACACACACACCAAAAAACCACATAATCCTATGGCTTTTCTCTGAGACTTCCCAAATTACTACTGCAGGCATATGTGCATGGCAAACAAAGTCTAGCTACTGGCAACAGCACAGTGGAAAGAAAAGCTGGCTCTTTAGGGCTTGAACACCACATGAACACCATACATTCAGTAGATGGGATATGCAGTGAGGATGAACAGAAGAAGGCAATAATCATCCTCAATATTCTAAATTAACAGAGTTTTACTTCAAGGCGTAAAAGATCCTTTTTCACAGAAACATCTCTGATGGGTCCACAGACAGTTCTTGTTTTACAGATCGAAACTCTCTGTGAGAGAATGAAGACACACATAATCATGTATCAAGTCAGTGGATTCTCTTCCTATCACTCAATGACTTCTAGTCAGAGTTTCACTGCAAGCTCAATGAAATCAGTGTGTCAAAGCACCCACCAGGGCTACAGCACCGAGAGCCAAGGATAACTTACCATATTTGGCACATTGGTGACTGAAGTATTCTTGATGTCTGTAGGGAAGGCAGGCAAACTATTAACCAGGCTTTGTTTGCTAGGTAACTGGGGGTTCACTCCAGTGGCTCCCATTTGCTGCCCTCCAGTTTGACTAAAGGGTTGTCCAAATGGACTTGTATTACCAGTCATTCCCATCTGGAAGAAAAACAGGAATGATTAGCTGTCATGACATGATCATACATAAAAAGGCCTCAGAAATGTTCACATGATCTACCGACATTAAAAACTATTATTTTCTGTGAAACCCTCTTCAATGATAAATTAAAGGCTTACAATCAGTTCACAGTCAAAACTGTAAGAAGGGGGCTGGGAATATGGCCTAGAGGTAAAGTGCTCGTCTCATATACATGAAGTTCTGGGTTAGATTCCTCAGTACCACATATATAGAAAAGGCCGGAAGTGGCACTGTGGCTCAAGTGGAAGAGTGAGCAAAAAGAAGCCAGGGACAGTGCTCAGGCCCTGAGTTTAAGCCCCAGGACTGGCAAAAAAACAAAACAAACAAACAAAAAACTGTAAGAAGGCAAGCTGTTCAGAAGGCTAATACATGCTAAATGCCATTCCAGAAGAAGCAGTGTTCTTCCTACCCCGACCCCTCCAAGCCATACTCCCTGCCCTAGGTCCTCCTACCTAAAAAAAGGTCCTTCCAGAGACAATGACCATGGGGAACTCCTTCAACTTAATCCTCAATTACTCCAGAAATACTTTCTTTCAGGTTCTCCATCAGATTTGAACAAGTTTCCATTAGTTCCAGACATACAGTAAGAATACTGGCATTGAAAGGCTTTTACTACGTGGGATTTGCTTTAAATAACTTAGCAAGGCAGATAGTTGTGGTGAAAGGTGAAATGAAGGGGGACTGTTAGCATGCCGGTAACTGCCAACCACACACCAATAAGTAATCAGTAAATACATAATCTCTAATACTACATATTAATGTCACACATATTATATCAATATTACACATATTATATTAGAAACTTCCCTTAATAAAGCTTTTCTAAAAAAAAATTAAAGTGGAATGAGCACTGGTAGTTCATGCCTGAAATTATAGATATACAGGTAGCCAGCCAGGCAGGAAAGTCTATGAGGCTCTCATCTCCAATAGCCACCAAAGAGCCAGAACTGGAGATGTGGCTCAAATGATAGAGCACTAACTTTGAGCAAAAAAGCTCAGAGACAGTGCCGAGGACCTGAATTCAAGCCCCAGGACTGGTGTACACACACACACACACACACACACACACACACACGTATACACACGTACACATCCATTCCCCACCCCCTCATTAAAGTGAAATCAAATAAAATATATAGTAAAGAGAAATTTCAGAAAGAGAAACCCTAGGCTATACCTCCACAAGGCCAGCCACAGAGCCATGCCAGTTTCCTTAGGTCCTCTCAGTTCCAACCTCAAGTACATGTGTGAGAATCCCCAATGCAATATCCTGATGTTTATCTGACTCCTCTGGGGAGGAAAAAAGAGAAACTAAAGGTCTGAATTGCCTACCTCTGTTTTTTTCCAAAGTTGAAATATTCAACTGGTTGCCTTTATATTTCTGGTATCTTGTTCGATTTGACATTTATCGGAACAGAGAAAACCTCCAGAGCTGAGTTTCCATAGTTATCACCATGGACTAAGAATACAGTTCAGGCTGGGGATATGGCCTAGTGGCAAGAGTGCTTGCCTCATATACATGAGGCCCTAGGTTTGATTCCCCAGCACCACATATACAGAAAATGGCCAGAAGTGGCGCTGTGGCTCAAGTGGCAGAGTGCTAGCCTTGAGCAAGAAGAAGCCAGGGACAGTGCTCAGGCCGAGTCCAAGCCCCAGGACTGACCAAAAAAAAAAGAAAAGAATACAGTTCAGTGACAGAATGTTTACCATGTACACGGCCCTGGTTTCAATCTCTAGCAGTACATGTGTGTGCATGCAACAAACCAAGTTCTACATAAGTAAGCACTACCTAGGGTACCAACTGCCATACCAGGGCATCTACTCTGAGTAGCTTACAGCCTTGCTTTAGATTCAATCAGTAAGATAGATCAAATGGTTTTGTCAGCTCTAAAAGTCTAGGCTGGGGGCTGGGAATATGGCCTAGTGGCAAGAGCGCTTGCCTCCTACACATGAAGCTCTTGGTTCGATTCCCCAGCACCACATATATGGAAAACGGCCAGAAGGGGCGCTGTGGCTCAGGTGGTAGAGTGCTAGCCTTGAGCGGGAAGAAGCCAGGGACTGTGCTCAGGCCCTGAGTCCAAGGCCCAGGACTGGCCAAATAAACAAACAAACAAACAAATAAATAAATAAATGTATGTCTAGGCTGTAAACACATCAATGTGTAATGAACTATGCTCCATTTCTGCTGAAATGCCAGTATAAAAACCAAACTAGGACTGTGAATGAGGCCTAGTGGTAGAGTGCTTGCCTAGCATGCATGAAGTCCTGAGTTTGATTCCTCAGCACCACATATACAGAAAAAACCAGAAGTGGTGCTGTGGCTCAAGTAGTAGTGTTTGCCTTGAGCAAAAAGAAGCCAGAGACAGTGCTCAGGCCCTGAGTTCAAGCCCCAGGACTGGCCAAAACAAACAAAAAACTAAAATAGTATAACCAAAAAGGCCCTCATTTGTCCATTCTCATACACAGGTGATTTCCTTCAACATGGCATCTTCACAGATAATGTTTTCCATTTTTCTAAAAGCAAATCCATTCTAGCCATCACTTTTATCCTGTGTGTGCTGCATGAGTTAAAGTGAACACAAATCCTTCATTAATTCATGGATTAAATCCACAAATGAAGCTCAACTTTTGTAGTTTAGGAGATTTTTAATCAAGGCAAAAGGTAACTGAGTAAATACAACTACATTTCTAATTCCCAACTCAGTTCCTTTCATTGTAATTTAAAAACAAATAACTCAGAAGAAGGGGGTAGGGTATATAGCTCAAGTGGTAGAGTACCTGCTTAACAAGTACAGGATCCAAATTCAAACCCAAATACTACTATTCCCTCAAAAAAAAAAAAAAAAAGAGCCAGGTACCAGTGGTTCACACCTACTATCCCACCTACTCAGAAGACAAAGATCAGAAAGATTGTTTGAGTTTAGGTCAGGCAAAAAGTTCCCAGGACCCATCTCAAATACCAGTTTAGTGTGGGAGCATGTACCTGTCACCCCAGCTACTTGGAAACATTCATAGGAGAATTGTGGCATAAATGAGACCCAATCTCAAACCTAACTAAAGCAAAATGGGAAGCTGGGGGCATGGCTAGATAAAATGAGGCCAAAGAGGCCAATGTAGGCCACAAAGGACCCCCCCCCCCCATCACCCATCTCCGGGCAGGCCAAACTGTCTCCTGGAAGACTAGGTAGAACTCAAGGGCCATACTCCAGCCAAGGTTAAGCTATTTGCTGTTTCCAATTAACACCCCGCCCGCGCCCCCCTCCCCCCCCGCCCCACGTTTGAACTCAGCTTGGGTGCTGTCTCTAAATTCCTTTTGTTCACAGCTAGCAGTCTATCACTAGGGCCACAGTGTCACTTCTGTTATTATTGTTTCAGTGATTACGGAGATAAAAGTCTCAAGGACTTTTCCAGTCGTGATTCTCAGATCTCAACCTCCTGACAAGCTAGGATTACAGCATGAGCCACTGGCACCTGGCTTTCGTTTCTTTCGCGTGTGTGTGTGTGTGTGTGTGTGTGTGTGTGCGCGCGTGCGTGTGTGTGAGCGCGCGTGTGTGTGTGAGCGTGAGCGCGCGCCAGTCCTGGGCCTTGGACTCAGGGCCTGAGCACTGTCCCTGGCATCTTTTTGCTCAAGGCTAGCACTCTACCACTTGAGCCACAGGGCCACTTCTGGCCATTTTCTGTATATGTGGTGCTGGGGAATTGAACCCAGGGCCTCATGTATATGAGGCAAGCACTCTTGCCACTAGGCCATATTCCCAGCCTTTCTTTTTTTGCCAGTCCGGGGCCTTGAACTCAGGGCTGGAGCACTGTCCCTGGCTTCTTTTTGCTCAAGGCTAGCACTCTGCCACTTGAGCCACAGTGCCACTTCTGACGTTTTCTATATATGTGGTGCTGAGGAATTGAACCCAGGGCTTCATGTATACAAGGCAAGCACTCTTGCCACTAGGCCATATTCCCAGCCGGCACCTGGCTTTAGAGTTGATTCTTATGGCATGACAGTTTCATGTCTGACTGTAGCATAGATAGGAGTACAGCCTGGCTTTGAGCCTTTGGCTTTGATGCAAGGCCTTATCCATATCCTAACCTAAAGCCTCTCAACTAGGGTCTAAAATACTGATTCAAATGAACCACCAAGATGATGAGTTTCTCCCCGGAACAGGCCTGATGGTAGTAGTGAGCCACATAGTCTTGCCCCTCTGTAGGATGGGGGCTCAGAAGTGAGGCCACACAGGTGGTAGCTCCTCTTTCAGTTACAGCAAACAGGACTCCAATGGGATGACACATTGAGCAAGGACTGCCTGGGCAGTTAATGGGTACAGGAGAGGTTAGATGTTGACAATCGTGGAAAATGTTGTGTGATGCACATTTTTTGAGGGAAAAATGCATTAACTGATTCCTAAAACTCATAAAGATAAAGAACATCTTCCATTGGGGAAGAACAGCTTGTCTCTGAACCCACTCAACCTCACAAAAACATGAGACATTGTGCACAGTCTCTTTCCAGAGATTCCAATACATGTGAAAACAACTACAACACAAATGAATTCCACTGATTTTCATTTCCAGGAGACTACTTGAAATGTGTATTTATGGGAGGGGTTGGACCATGACCAGGCCAAACACTCAATGGCACATACCAGCAGGGGAAAGAAGAGGACAAGTGGACATGTACTGCCACCCAGGACCAGGAGGGGCTTAGGAATGCTTCCAATGGCAGCAAGCACTGAGTTTGATGTGGTTTTGGTAAGACCACTAAGAACACGATATTTTTTCAAAAGCTAACTTCTGGGTTTTTTTTCACACTTTGACATAACTCTTAAAACTATATATACATCAGAGTGCTGAGAAGAAGCAGGGTCAGAAAACATACAGAAAAGACCTTCAACAATAATCTTAGTACTTAGCCTGGCACCCTTGCAAGTCAGAGAATTAGTTAAAGCTTATCATTTCTTGTAGGAGGAAAAGATCACCCAGAATCTTCAGGCACGTAACAAATCAGCTAAGAATTCATTCCAAGCTGGGTTCTGGTGGCCATGCCTATAATTCTAGCTATTCAGAAGACTGCGACCTGGAGGATTGTAGTGTGAAGCCAGACGAGACAGACACGTCTTGGAGATTCTTATCTGCAATTAAACAGCAAAAGCAGAACTGGAGGTGTGGCTCAAGTGGTAGGAGCAGCAGCCTGAGTGAAAAAGCCAAGTCCCATTATTAAAAACAAAAAATAAAACAAACAACAACAACAAAAAAATCCACTCCAGGAAAGGGTATGGTGGCTCATGTCTATAACCAGAGATAAAAGGATTACAATCAAGAGACTGTTTCAGGACAAAAAATGAAGCCTGCCTAACTTCTTCTTCTTCTTCTTTTTTTTTCCCCCAGTCCTGGGGCTTGAACTCAGGGCCTGGGCACTGTCCCTGGCTTCTTTTTGTTCAAGGCTAGCACTCTGCCACTTGTGCCACAGTGCCACTTCTGGCCTTTTCTATATATGGGGCACTGAGGAATTGAACCCAGGGCTTTCATGAGGCAAGCACTCTTGCCACTAGGCCATATTCCCAGCCCAAAGCCTAACTTCTTGAGAGGCTGATCTCAGGAAGACTGTATTTCCAAGATCAGACTAGAAGGAAAAGTTCTCGTGACCCTTTCTCAAGGGAAGATAGAGTGGTGGTACACTCCTGCCATCCCAGCTACTATGGAAAGCTGAAATAGGCAAACTGTGCATGTGGGCTAGAAGCAAGGCTTTATTTTGGTTGCTTTTTTGTTTCAGTACTCACATTTGAACTCAGGCCCTTGTGCTTCCTAGGCAGATGGCATACCCCTAAGCCACAACTCAGGGGCTGCAAGGCTTTATTTTAAAAATAACCAGCTCAGAAGTGTTGCAGGCATGCCTCAGTAGTAGAGCATTTGCCTAGCAAGTAAGAACCCCAAGTTAACACCTTGTAAAAAAATAAAAATAGCCAGGAGTATGGTTCAAGTGCTTGTTCAACCTGTCTGTGTACAAGGCCCTAGGTTCAATCCCCAGTACAACAGGACAATGAAGTTATCTTAGCCTAATAAGAATACACACGCACATACGTACACAGCTAGGAATATGGCCTAGCAAGCATGAAACCCTGTGTTCCATTCCTCAGTACCACATACACAAAAAAGGTCAGAAATAGCACTGTGGTTCAAGTGGTACAGCACTAGCCTTGAGCAAAAGAAGCTCAGGGACAATGCAAAGGGCTTGAGATCAAGCCCCAGGACTGGCAAACACGCAAGCAAACATACACACACACACACACACACACACACCACCACCACCACCACCACCCCTAGACACATCAGTTCATACCTGAAATCCCTGCTAGTCACAAGGCAAGAATCAAGGTAATTGCAGTCTGAGGTCAGCTTGGGATCCAAACAACAAAATTAGCAAGACCCCATCATCGACAAGGTGGGTGTTGTGATGGTTCACACCTGTACTCCCAGCTACACAGAGGCTGTAGGTAGGAGGATCTCAGTTCAAGGCAGACTCTAAGCAAAAATATACGATCTTATCCAAAAGCTAACTAAAGCAAAAAATGACTTGGGGACTATGGCTCAAGTGTTACAAGTACCTGCTTGGTAAGCATGAGATTCCTAATTCAAACCCCAGTACCTTCAGGAGTGAGGTGGAGAATCATTCATTTAACATGGCTTAAGCCTAAAATGATGTGTCTATGAAGCTGGAGCTTCCAGCATCTTTCTGCATATGCTGGAATATGCTTAAAACTACAAATTCACTAATTTATATATGGTATATGAAAAAACACAATTCAGTACACAAATGAAAAAAGTTTTTTGAGAATTTAAGGACCAGAAATATTCTTTTCAATGGTATAAAGAACCAGAACCAGACCAGACTATGGCCAGATCATTTGCAAAGTCAAAAGCATTTTCTGTTGGCAACCTACCACTGCTGGAAAAAAGCCAAGGAAAGCAGTTTTCATGGAAAGGCATGGCTGTATTCAGCTGTCTACTATCACCCACTTGCTCTTGGAATCCTTCCAGTACCTCAACTTGGAGAGAGTAAGGGAAATAGGCTACCGATAACAATGTCATAACCAATAGTCACTGGCCACAGCACTCCTGCTGAGGTGCAGAAGTGGGTAAGAGCACTTAGACAGGCAACCACCCCACCTGCCCTTGACTCAGCATGTACTGCCCCACCTCAGAAGCACTGCTTTACAACTCCCTCACCATTGAAAATGATGGAAAGGGCATACAGGTAGTATGAGTTCAGGTGACACAAGAATTCAGAGCAAGGACAAGATGGGCTTGAGCCTGAAAGAAGGCTTGAAGGAAAAGAGGCAAAGAAAAAGCAAGCTGACACCATAGGGAGCTGTGTGCCTCCGCTACACTAGGGCAGGAAACGAGACAAGTTATTCAATCGGGCTGTTAGTTTTACAAGATCAGAACAGTATGCAGGGATGAGCAAGATTAGTCCACTTGGGTCCTGTACCCTAGCACATTAAGTACATCCCCTGAAGTATACATCACACTGAATCATGATTGTCATTTTGAAACACAACTCTATGGCTTACCAAATAATTGAGTTGTGAAAGGTTCTATTACACATACAGTTGTCAGAGAAATTTAAATTTTCTTAAATCAAGTCCTTGTGACTGATGGTACCAATGAGGAGACTCCAAGGAAGCCTAGAGTTCCCTTAGCAACCAGTAGGTAAGGAGGAGATGAAAGCACTGTAAGAGAATGCTGGGGCTGGTGAGGCAGCTGTTATTCTAACATGTCACTGATTACTAGAAGAGAAAAGATCTCTTTTAAGTTTTGTTTTGTTTTTAAAGGAAGAAAGCTGAGGCCTGGTGGCTAACACCTGTAAATCCTAGCTACTAGGGAGTTTGAGAAGATCATGGTTCAAAGCTTGGGCAGAAAAAGTCCATGAGACTCTTAACTCCAATTAACAAAAAAGACAAGAAAAAAGGGAAAGGAAGGGAGGAGGGAGGGGAGCTGCCAGCCATGGTGGTGCATGCCAGTAATCAACAAGGAGGATGAGGCAGGAGGAGCACTAGTTCAAGACAAAACTGAGCTACACATTATGCTGGGCACTGGTGGCTCACAGTTCAAAGCCAGCCTGGGCAGGAAAGTCAGCGAGCCTCTTATCTCCAATTAACCACCTGAAAACCAGAAGTAGCACTGTGGCTCTGAGTGGTAGAGCGCTAGCCTTGGGTAAGAGCAGCTCAGGGACAGCGCTCAGGCCCTGAGTTCAAGCCCCATGACGGAAGATGGAGGAAGGGAGGCAGGGAGGCAGGGAGGGCAGGGAGGCAGGGAGGGAGGAAGGGAGGGAGGGAGGGAGGGAGGGAGGGGAGGGAGGGAGGGAGGGAGGGGAGGGGGGAAGGGAAGGGAGGAAGGGAGGGAGGGAGGGAGGGAGGGAGGGAGGGAGGAGGGAGGGAGGGAGGGGAGGGAGGGAGGGAGGGAGGGAGGGAGGGAGGGGAGGGAGGGAGGGAGGGGAGGGAGGGAGGGAGGGAGGGGAGGGAGGGAGGGAGGGAGGGAGGGAGGGAGGGAGGGAGGAAGAAAAGCCAAGCCAAGCCATTTGGGGCCGGGTGCCAGTGGCTCATGCCTGTATTCCTATCTACCTCAGAGGCTAAGATCTAAGGATACCAGTTCAATGCCAGCCCAGGCAGGAAAGTTTGTCAAACTCTTTATCTCCAATGAACTACCAAAAACAGCTCCACTTCAGGCAGGGGATATGGCCTAGTGGCAAGAGTGCGTGCCTCCTATACATGAGGCCCTGGGTTCAATTCCCCAGCACCACATATATAGAAAACGGCCAGAAGTGGCACTGTGGCTCAAGTGGCAGAGTGCTAACCTTGAGCAAAAAGAAGCCAGGGACAGTGCGCAGGCCCTGAGTCCAAGGCCCAGGACTGGCCAAAAAACAACAACAACAAAAAAAAGCTCCACTTCAGAGTGGAGCTATGGCTCAAAGGGTAGAGTGCCAGACTTGAGTGGAAAAAGCACACAAAATATATAAACAAGTAAATATGCATATATTTACTTAATAGTGATTAGGGTTTCTTTTTTAAAAAAACTTGCTATAGGGCAGGGAATGTGGCCTAGTGGCAAGAATGCTTGCCTCCCATACATGAAGCCCTGGGTTCAATTCCCCAGCACCACATGTAAAGAAAACGGCCACAAGTGGCCCTGTGGCTCAAGTGTCAGAGTGCTAGCCTTAAGCAAAAAGAAGCCAGGGACAGTGCTTAGGCCCTGAGTCCAAGCCCCAGGACTGGCTTAATTAATTAATTAATTAATTTTAAAAAATTAAAGAGCTGGGAATATGGCCTAGTGGCAAGAATGCTTGCCTCATATACATGAAGCCCTGGGTTCGATTCCTCAGCACCACATATATAGAAAATGGCCAGAAGTGGCACTGTGGCTCAAGTGGCAGAGTGCTAGCCTTGAACAAAAAGAAGCAAGGGACAGTGCTCAGGCCCTGAGTCCAAGCCCAGGACTGGCCAAAAAAATTAATAAATAAATACCTTGCTATATTATTTACAAAACCTATACCAAATATTATTTTATAATAAGGAAAAGTTGTTTTTGAAAAAAGACATTCTCAGCTCAAACATTTTGCCCATACACAATAACCCACTGTTTGGCTATACAACTATTCTTAAAGTATTAACTGAAGCTGTCATCAGATACTGAATACAACTAGAAACAACTAGGTATAAACCAAACTGATGACTGCCAGAGATTACTCATGGGGTGGTAATTTAAATTAAATTCACCTGATTGTAACGGTCACACTTGGCTCTAATGTATTATATGTGACTAGAACAAAGTCTAAGTGAACAAGGCTCAGTCACTGCTATCAGACATCTACCACTGGTCTTTGCAAAGGCAGGGAGGACACAAAAAGCTGTATGCAGCTCTATCTAACAGTTTACGTTTAGTGCTTTAGCAGTCACGCAGTTGGCTCTTGGTACAAGGAAAGCACAATTATCCCCAGTATCTGAACTCTGGTTCAAATTCAGGCAGCAAGAGATACCATTTCATTAAAATCTACTTGGTATCTGAACTTTGGAGAGTAATCAGAGACTAGATCCGAGATTTGCCTGAATATGTTTAATTTCCCAGTACAGATAGGTAGGCCCTGTTGTAACTGTCAAGAGCTTGTGAAGGAGCAAACCTTCCCATTAAGTAGGTCCCTTGGCAGCTATCACATTACCCACTTGCTTCAGGCTCAGCACTGTCTTCAGGATGGTAGAAGTCAAAGGGTTGTGGGAATACACACTTAACCAGGAAAGTGATGTGTGTTAGACATCTTCCAGGAGGGAAGTACTATGAGGTGATGGAAGTGGGCAACACAGAGGCTAAGTTCTCCCAAGCATAAAGCAGAAAACACAGACACAAGGAAATCAGATATGTACTGTTAACAACAATCTTAAGAGGGGGTGTGGCTCAAGAGGCCACATTTGAATGGTGTCTTGAAAGGCATGTACAAAAACAACAGTATATTCAACTACTACTCTTGCAGTTTGCCTTCCTCTACTCCAAAAATATAAATGTCCACAACATCACAAAATGAACAGCCATCTGGCTGAGGGGTAACTGACAGCCCTAAAGTCTTAATGAAAATGGACAGGAGAACTTGAAGGCACAGAAGTAAGCTGACTACTAATGCTGATGACTAGTTTAAAAGATAAGCACTGCTCAGAGCAAGGTGAAAGCTGCTTAAATTTCTCAAAATTCTTAGGATTTGATCCAAGAGTTAATATCTCCCACCACTAAACCCACTATGAAGATAGTACCTTGACCATCAGGAGAGCAAAGCTGCTGAACAGGCAGGCCACTCCTCCCATTCTGTGAGGGCCCTCTAAACAGATGTGCCACGGCTTTATGAGAATAGCACATTCTACAAACTTCTCCTGGTCTGCCCTATCTCTCTGTCTCTACCTTACCTCCCCACACCCGATCAGGATGCCTGCTCAAGGTTGAGATCAGACACCTATATCCACAATTCACATGGGTCACTCTGAGTTCCCGTAACTGATAAAACAGCATGTAGGAAACTGCAAATCTTGAGGTAGGTTTAAGAACTCTTTCTAAAACTAAAGCACAAAGAAAACCTATAACAGTATGGTAGCTCACAAGTATAATCCTAGCTCCTCAAAAGGCTGTGATCTGACAACCCGGTTCAAAGCCAGCCCTGGAGCAGAAAGTCCATGAGACCGCTTATCTTCAATTAACTACCTCAAAAGTCAGAAGTGGCACTGTGGCTCAAGTGGTAGAGTGCGAGCCTTGAGAAAGAGCTCAGGGACAGTGTCCAGGCCCTTAGTTTTCAAGCACAGGATTGGCTGGTTCTCTCTCTCTCTACACACATACATATACATACATACACACACATATATATTCTATACTTCCTACAATATGAGGCAGAACTCTCAAATAAAATCTTTTTCTGTTCGCAAAGGAAACAGACTAAGCAGGGTATCCTAACTGACATAATTCCAAAGTTAGTAACTTTTTGTAGATGATGTCTGAAGACACATACTGTATTACCTATCTCTCTTGCCTTGTTCTGGGAAGAATTAAGATGGCATGTTTTCCAGTTTATTCATTATTACTTTGGACAGAAAATGCAAACTGAACAATATGGGTCATCATAAGCACATGAAGTTTCCACTTAGAATATAAGGCAATCATACTGTGATCACATTTTTCAAAAGCCATTAACTAAAAATTTCTACATTCTTATCCTTAAGTGTGTAATAATATGCCCACGTGCATACACCGCAGTAGGGTCTTGAAATCACCATCCACTGATAAGTTATTCGCACTTCCTGACAATAAAGTCACCAGCATTCAATTCTTGGTTCTAATAGACACTGATAAAGAGTGCCCTAGATGCTTGTCTCAGAACACTCTGGTAATGAAGAGTACTACTATACTATGCCCACATCAAAAATAAAGTGGAATTTTAACACACATACAAGTTGAATACCTAGTATAACAAGTAAATCTAAGTCTGGATCAAAGATGCTTGAGGGAGTCCAGCCAGTGCTCACACCTGTAAATCCTAGCTATTCAAGAGACTGAGAATGAGGAACTCAAAAAGCTGGAAGTAGAGGTATGGACTCCAAGTTCTAGTTCTAGTTCAAGTTCTAGTACCAGCAATAAATAAGTAATCAAATAAAATCCGAAATAAATTCAATTTGTGGTAGGGTTGTTTTTTTTTTTTAAGACAATGTCTCATTATGTCCGCAGTCCAGGTCTGCCTCAATTCATAATTCTCCTACCACAGCCTCTCAAGTGCTAATAATGAGTATGCATATCTTTTTTAATTACCAAGAAAAATCATGTGTTGCTGATATTCATCCATATCTGCTACTTAAATCTCCTCCATGAATCTTTTGTTCCTTTTTCTTGCACAATTCAGAGTGTCATATATATTAAGCAAGCATTCTACCACTACAGCTATGCCCTCAACTCTTTTGTTTGCATGCATGCATATATGTATATATTTATTTGATACGGTCTCAGTGTAACCTCTGCCAGGATTGGCCTGAAACGCTCAACTCTCCTGCCTCAAGCAAGTCTCCTAAGTAGCTAAATTTACAGGCACAGTTCAATATTCCCAGCTCATTTTTAGAATGCCATGGTATAGCGTCAAAAGCATGAAGAAAACTGTACTAGAATAAAAAATACCAAGAAGAATTCACAAAATCATGAACAAGGATCAGAGATGTGCTTCTAGGAAGGTGTAAGCAATAAATGTTCATACAATAAAAAATATTCCTAAGAGTTGAGGCTCACTCTACCAACAATCTGTTCTATAAATGTTGTGTATGGGGAAACCGAACTCTGCTAATAGATGATAACGTGTTATATATATCCCTCTTACATTCTAGACAAAATCCAGGCTGGATTAAAAAAATCCAGGCTGGGGCTGGGGATATGGCCTAGTGGCAAGAGTGCTTGCCTCGTATACATGAGGCCCTGGGTTCAATTCCCCAGCACCACATATACAGAAAATGGCCAAGAGTGGCACTGTGGCTCAAGTGGTAGAGTGCTAGCCTTTGGCAAAGAGAAGCCAGGAACAGTGCTCAGGCCCTCAGTCCAAGGCCCAGGACTGGCAAAAAAAAAAAAAAAATCCAGGCTGCATCCAAACGCCAGGTGCTGGCGGCTCACACCTGTTTTCTAATGGTTAACTGGAGATAAAGACTCTAATGGACATTTCTTCCCAGGCTGGCTTTGAACCATGATTCTTAGATCTCAGCCTCCTGAGTAGCTAGGATTACAGGTGTGAGCCACTAGCATCCAGGTCCAAATATTTCTTCGACAACAAGATTTAAAGTGTCCCAGAGCTGTTCATGATGTACTTGTAAGGGGCAAGTGGAGGTGATCTGCCCTCAAGTTCCTAATAGCCTGTGCCTGGTGCTGCTTTAAGCACTTGCCCATAGATTAAATAATTTCATTCTTGCAGTGACTCAAAAAAATAAAAATAAAAATAAAAATCCAGACTGGAAGTTAGTCATGATGGGACTTCAGTGAGTCTGCCACTTTTTTTTAAAACTTTTTTTTGGCATTTCCCCCTATGAATATCTGATTCTCATTTCACATAGATTTGACAGTTGTTGTTTTTTTTTTAAATTTTATTTTGCCAGTCTTGGGGCTTGGAGTCAGGGTCTGAGCACTGTCCCTGGCTTCTTTTTGCTCAACGCTAGCACTCTACCACTTGAGCCACAGCACCATTTCCGGCTATTTTCTGTGTATGTGGTACTGAGGAATCGAACCCAGGGTTTCATGTATGCAAGGCAAGCACTCTACCACTAGGCCACATTCCCAGCCGAGTCTGCCACTTTCTAGTATTCTAGTAATCTTGAATGATATCCTGTACAGGCAGGAAAGTAATACAGAAAATTTTATTTCTTGTGCAGGATAGACTTGGCACCCACTTTACAGATTTTTCAGCCATGAGATGGGAAGAAATCACATTTGCGAAGCATACTGAGCAAAGTGCCCAGCACAATGGGCATGTCCTTTCCTAGTCTCTCTCCCTCTCTCTCTCTTTTTTTTTTTTTTTTTTTGCCAGTACTAGGACTTAAACTCAGGGCCTGAGCACTGTCCCTGGCATCTTTTTACTCAAGGCTAGCACTCTAGCACTTGAGCCATAGTGCCACTTTTGGCTTTTTTCTATATATGTGGTACTGAGGAATCGAACCCAGGGCTTCATGTATGCAAGGCAAGCACTCTACCACTAGCCCATACTTCCAGCTCTGCCCTCTCTTTCTTATAATTCAAAAAAATGTAAGCATAACAACTGATATTCTTTTTATTTGGGGGGTGGGGGTAGGGGGAGCAGTCCTGGGGCTTGAAGTCAGGGCCAGGGCACTGTCCCTGAGCTTCTTTTGTTCAAGGCTAGCACTCTACCACTTGAGCCACAGTGCCACTTCTGGCTTTTTCTGTTTATGTGATACTGAGGAATCAAACCTGGGGCTTTATGCAAGCCAGGCAAGCACTCTATCTCTAAGCCACAGTCCCAGCCCTAGTAATTGTTATTCTTGTTCACAAGATCATATTGAAGTTTTATGCTATAGGCATGTATTATTTTTGAAAAATGTCAAAAAATTTTACACAGTGATGAACATACAAAAAAACTTAAAGTGTTATAATTTAGTGACAGATGGACAGCAAACTATTGTCTACAGTTAAGTATAAATCTTTCCAAAATACTGCAATAACATTTTGTTTTGTTTCATCTTTCTGTCTTGGGGCTTGAACTCAGGGCCTGAACACTACCCTTGTTGCTCAAGGCTAGCACTCTACCACTTGAGCCACAGTACCACTTCCAGCCTTTTCTGTTTATGTGGTTGAACTCAGGGTTTCATGCTCGCTAAGCAAGCACTCTACCACTAAGCCTCATTCCTAGCCCAGGCAAGAACATTTTGGAAGAGCCAGTCCTTGCAGTTATGCCTAGGATCTGCTTCCATTAAGAAAACCACAGCATGGGGGCTGGGAATATGGCCTAGTGGTAGAGTGCTTGCCTTGTATACATGAAGCCCTGGGTTTGATTCCCCAGCACCATATATATAGAAAACGGCCAGAAGTGGCGCTGTGGCTCAAGTGGTAGAGTGCTAGCCTTGAGCAGAAAGGAGCCAGGGACAGTGCTCAGGCCCTGAGTTCAAGGCCCAGGACTGGCAAAACAGAACAAAACAAAACAAAAACAACGCACAGCATCTCAAAGATTTCTACACTGAATTTATTCTGTGGACAATTCAATAAACTACAGAGATAACCTGTGAAGTGGGAATACACCATTACCATGGGCCTACCTACCACTGCACAGCATCGTGTATGTTCACACCATCAAAACAGAGCATAGCCCAGTGAAACCACATCATCAGCACCACCTACATAGTACCTGTTCCAGCTGAAGGGATTCTAAGGGTAGCACAGTGCTGGGAGACATGTCTGATCATCCAGTTTCAAGGCCTGTTGGCTACCCAGGAGATTAAACTATGACTCCCAAAAAGACCTTATCTAAGGAGAATGAAGCTCCAAAACCTGATCTAAGAAAGTTTTTAAAAAGCCTAGAAAAGATCTAACAAATGTAGTGACTGCCTGCTAGAACAAAACTCACACTCTCATAAGACATCAAACTGCATTCAACAAGTCACCCCCAATGTCCTCTACATAGACTGGTATTTAATAACTAGTTACTTGCAGAAAAACATCTACCAGTCTCTGTCCTGTCTATCCCACTGATCTGTTTTATCTATTCCTTCAGTTTTTAACTTTAAAAGGTTTTAATTAAAAATATTTTTACTGGTATTAGGGTTGGAATCAGGGCCTCCAGCTTGCTAGACTTGCTTACTCAGTCTTTGAGGGAGCCTATTATTTCCATCCTCCCCCCTTTTGTTTTGTTGGTTGCGGGGCTTGAACTCAGGCTTAGGTGCTGTCCCTGAGCTCTTTTTGCTCAAGGCTAGTGCTCTACCACTTGAGCCACAGCACCACTTCTGGATTTTTCTGAGTAATTTATTGGAGATAAGAGCCTGAGAGACTTTCCTGCCCAGGCTGGCTTTGAACTACAATCCCCAGATCTGGGTCTCCCAAGTGGCTAGGATTATAGGTGTGAGCCATCAGTGCTCGGCTTTCCATCCTATTTATTAAATAGCCATGAAAGAGCTAGATTAAGATCATAGGTTATGGTCTCCTGACCCATGAGAGTCTAGAAGCAGACCCTTAGCTTCATCTATTAATTTCATTCCCAGTTTTAAGTTATTCAAGGGAAATGAAAGCCTGCATGGGTACACAAAAACTTGTATTAAGCCAGGCACAAATAGCTCACACCTGTAAGGCTGAGGTCTGAGAATCATAGTTTGAAGCCAGCTGGGAAAGTCATCAGACTCTCATCTCCAATAAACCACAAAAACCACCAGAAAGTAGAGCTCTGGCTCAAGTGGCAGGGTGCCACAAGCACTTGTAAAAATGTTAACAGAGGGGCTGGGCCTAGCGGTAAAGTGCTCGCCTCATATACATGAAGTCCTGGGTTCGATTCCTCAGCACCACATATGTAGAAAAAGCCAGAAGTGGCGCTGTGGCTCAAGTGGCAGAGTGCTAGCCTTGAGCAAAAAGAAGCCAGGGATAATGCTCTGGCCCTGAGTTCAAGCCCCAAGACTGGCAAAAAAAAAAAAAAAAAAAAGTTAACAGAAACTTACTCATACTTGTTCCAAAATGACAAACCTAATGTCCCATTAAAAGGAGAATAAGCAAACTGGAGTTTATTCTTACAATGGAATGAGCAGCAATAATAATAATAAACCCTGATTCATATACTAACGTGCATGAAGCTCATAAAAATAATTTGCTAAAAAATAACTAAACTGAACTCTACTGAAAAATAACTTTTTTAAAAAAAGAGCATAAAAGTACATGTCTCAAGTGACAGAGCACCACCTTGCAAGGGCAAGATCCTCAGTTCAAAACTAAGTATCAACCAAAAAAAAAAAAGGCAAATTCTAACATACTCCCAAAGTTGCTGAATAAGAGCCCAGCTAGAAAAGGGCCCAACACTTGAAAAGCCATAAAGTGGGGAAAAACCTCAAGTCTGAGCTTAAAGCATCTGACCAAAATGATGGCCAATTAGAGGCAGGGGTCTGGATATAAACGGAAAGCTTTACTCCAGGACAAAGATCTCCAGGTAAAAATTCTTAAAATAAGAATAATATTATTAATATCCCTAGGGCCTTACTTGCAAAAAAAGAATAAAAAGAAAGCCCGCCTGGGAATATGGCTTAACGGTAGAGTGCTTACCTTGCATGCATGAAGCCCTGGATTCGATTCCTCAGCCCCACATACACAGAAAAGGCTAGAAGTGGTGCTGTGGCTCAAGTGGAAGAGTGCTAAGCCCTGAGCAAAAAGAAGCCAGGGGCAGTGGCTCAGGTCCTGTGTCCAAGCCCCAGGACCAGCCAAAAACAAAAAACAAAAACAAAAACAAAAACAAAAGCAAAAAACCCTACTCTAACCTCATTGTGAAAAGTCAGATTTACTAGAGTTTCAACTCAGGGTTTCATGCTTGGTAGGCAAATATCTACCACTTGAGCCATTTTCTCCAGTCTTTTGCTTTAGCTTATTTTTCACGTAGGGTCCTCTATTTTTGCCTGGGGCCTCAGGCTGTGAATCTCCTGCTTATGTTTTTGTGTAGCTAGGATCACAGGCATGCATCATCTCTTGGAGATTATTGAGATAGAGTTAACTTTTTGCTCAAACTGGCATTGAATGGCAACCTATCTCTGTCTCCTGAAAGGATTTCACGTGTAAGCCATAAAACCAAAGTTTAATTAGCCCTTTAGAAGGATTCTGGACCACCTGGCCAAGTAACTTCACAATACCTTCTTTCCAGCCACCTTCCCCATGCAGTGCAGTATAGCTCAGCAAAAGAAGCTAATAGTTTCTAAATCCTAGTTACATTTATCTTTTTTTTCTTTCAAACCACAAGCCAAGTGTTTGGGTTATTCTTCATCTTTTTCTGGGGGGAGGGGTTAGGTTGTGGGGTTTGAACTCATGGCCTGGGTGTTACCCCTGAGCCTCTTTGTGCTCAAGACTAGTGCTCTACCACTTAAGCCACAGCACGAATTCTGGTTTTTGAGTGGTTAGTTGGAGATAAGAGTCTCACAAGAAGTTTTCTGCCTAAACTGGCTTTGAAACACGATCCTCAGATCTCACCCTCCTGAGTAGCTAGGATTACAAGCATGACCTACCAATGCCCTGCTGGGTTATTTTCAGTAGAAAACTACAACATACTCTTTATAAAAAAATCTAATTTTGCTCTTGTTGAAATGGCTTGTATTTTTTTCTATTTTAAATGTCTTCTATAATAATGTACACTGATAAAATATGCCAGCACTCAGGAGGCTGAGACAGGAGGATCACAAAGAATATGAGCAATTAGCTGGGCACTGGTAGCTCAAGCCTGTAATCCTAGCTACTCAGGAGGCTGAAATCCGAGGATGGTAGTTCAAAGCCAGCCCAGGCAGGAAAGTCAGTGAGACCCTTATCTCCAATTAACCACTAGAAGACCAGAAGTGGCACTGTGGCTCAAGTGGTAGAGTACTAGCCCTGAGGTGAAAAGCTCAAGGACAGCACCCAAGCCCAGAGTTCAAGCCCCACCTCCAACAAAAAAATTAAAAAAGAAAAAAGAATATGAACAATTAATATAACCAAATATTCATGAATTCATGAAAAGGCATTTTGTGGTGGGTAGGTGGGTGTGCATGGGTGTGCTTGCACACATACTGCTCGAACTCAGGGCCCTGAGTTTTGGGTTTTTTTCCCCCTCTCAATAATAGCACTCTACCACCCCCTGAGACACAGTTCCATTTCTAGCCTTTTGGTGGTTAATTAGAGATAAGTCTTCTGAAATTTCCTGCCTGGGCTGACTTCAAATGGATATCCTCAGGTCTCAGCCTCCTCAGTAGCAGGTGTGAGCCACCAGTGCCCAGTGAAAAGACATTCTTTTTTTTTTTTTGGCCAGTCCTGGGGCTTGGACTCAGGGCCTGAGCACTGTCCCTGGCTTCTTTTTGCTCAAGGCTAGCGCTCTGCCACTTGAGCCACAGCGCCACTTCTGGCCATTTTGTGTATATGTGGTGCTTGGGAATTGAACCCAGGGCCTCATGTATACAAGGCAAGCACTCTTGCCACTAGGCCATATCCCCAGCCCGAAAAGACATTCTTAATAAAGACAAATTGCCTGACAGAATTACAAGTATAAGAACACTTACATCTAACAATATCCAGTATTGTTAAAAATGTAGACAAGGGCTATTCACTTTATGTGGGTGAAATTTGTACATATTTTTGTAAAGTATTTGGTAAGATCTATTTCAATTTAAAATGTCAATATTGTTTAGTACAAAAATTCCATTTTCAAGAATTTGTTCAGCATTCACTCAATCATACAAAGAAGTGCGTATAATAAGAAGGTGTGAAGCAAAACTGTGACAATACTCATATACCAAAAATAGTCTGTTTAGCCTAAAGGGCTCATGTCCTATAAATTACAACAGACACAAATGAAGTTACTACTGCAACACTATAAAGAATGACTGACTTCAATACAGAACATGACATGATTTCCAACTTGTATTGTTAAGTGGCAATAGAGTTCTCCAGATCCTGTGTGATATGTCAATGCCACTGAGCTTGACAGCTAATGTGCTTTAAAATTCTGTATAAATACTAACTTTAAAGAAATCTCCTTGCACTGGACACCAGTGGCTCATACCCGTAATCCTAGCTACTCAAGAGGCTGAGATATGAGGATCATGGTTCAAAGCCAGCCCAGACAAGAAAGTCTGTGAGACTCTCTCTTATCTCCAATTAGTCACCAGAAAACCGGAAGTGGTGCTATGGCTCCAGTGGTAGAGCACTAGCCTTGAGTAGCAGAAGCCCCTGAGCCCAGGCCGAGAGTTGAAGCCTCAGGATGGGTGTGTGTGTGTGTGTGTGTCCTTGAGAGCTCCTAGATTATTCAAGAACCTGAGGCCTCAGGATGTGTGTGTGTGTCTCCTTGAGAGCTCCTAGATTATTCAAGAACCTGAGGCCTCAGGATGGTGTGTGTGTGTGTGTGTGTGTGTGTGTGTGTGTGTGTGTGTGTGTGTCTCCTTGAGAGCTCCTAGATTATTCAAGAACCTGAGGCCTCAGGATGGGTGTGTGTGTGTGTGTGTGTGTGTGTGTGTGTGTGTGTGTGTGTGTCTCCTTGAGAGCTCCTAGATTATTCAAGAACCTGAGGCCTCAGGATGGGGTGTGTGTGTGTGTGTGTGTGTGTGTGTGTGTGTGTGTGTGTGTGTGTGTGTGTGTGTGTGTGTGTGTGTGTGTGTGTGTGTGTGTGTGTGTGTGTGTGTGTGTGTGTGTGTGTCTCCTTGAGAGCTCCTAGATTATTCAAGAACCTGAGGCCTCAGGATGGGTGTGTGTGTGTGTGTGTCTCCTTGAGAGCTCCTAGATTATTCAAGAACCTGAGGCCTCAGGATGGGGGGGGGGTGGGGTGTGTGTGTGTGTGTGTGTGTGTGTGTGTGTGTGTCTCCTTGAGAGCTCCTAGATTATTCAAGAACCTGAGGCCAAGAAGTTTGAAAAACTCTGGATTATGCTAGTATGTCTACTTGTATGTGTGGTTTAAATTCTCCACATACAAAGATCATTAAACTGGATTGTGTGGAGTGATGACTCAGAGGGTAGAAATATCAATATATCCCAAGAGCCATAAACCTGTTAGAAATCCCCTTTCAACCATACTCTAAAATGAACAATCACACCCCCTCTACCCCATCCCCAGACTGTTCTGCCAGGTAATAATAAAATTTACGACGACTTCCATTTAAAAAGATAAATGTAATTATAACGTAGGACTACTTCTTTTCTTCTTAAGTGAAAAAGAAAGCCATAGGGCTTCATACCAGTACCCATGCTCTCAAGCCACCTGAGGGAGAAATTGTGTTCTACTCCATCTTTCCCTTCTTATTTGAGAAAAATCATATTCAAAGAACAGTTCTAACATGGTTCTGGACTTGGCTAAATTACACTGAAAACATGGCTATCACTTGTATACAAGCCTTGGGTTGCAGAACTTCTGCAGGGGCTGCCATTTCAGTGGGAAATCAGCCTGTGTTTCTTTTCTTCACTCTTCTATGTCAGTTTCTGTTTACTTCAGTTGTCTCATATCTATCTTGACATTTGTCCTTCCTTAGTAACTGTACATCCCAGTCCAGGATATTCTCCAGAGCAAAGGTCTAGGCCTTAGAAGAGTTGTACAATCATCCACAGGCTTCTTAAAGCTCAGAGTTACAGGCTACTCCCCAAGATTCCAAGTTAGTAGGTCTGCCTTTCCAACAAGCTCCCAGGTGACTCTGAGCTGCTAGTCTAAGGGTACTTTGAGAACCACTGCTGTGGTCCTTCCAATGGGACCCAAGGGCCCATACATTCATGGGTCTGCACAACCTCTCTCCTGTGTTAAAGGAACAGATAACCAACCATCTTGGAACACAATTTCTTTGTGAGTAAAATGGACAGGACCAGTCAACATTATTCCCAGGTAGATAGATAAAAAAAATTTTTTAAAAAGACACACACAAGAAAGTACTCTATCAGTTGCAGCATAAAGTGAGGCAAAAAGCATTCATTACCAGGTCTACAAACTAATTCAATAAAAGGCTTATTCTTGGCAAAAAGTTGCCTCTTTCAAGTTCCCAATTTTACACATGTTCTTTTGGTTAAAAATTGAAGGTCAGTGATACATGCCTATAATCCTTGCACTTAAGTCTGAGGGAGGAGGACTACACAAATTTGAGGCCAGGATGTGCTACACAGTGAGACCCAGTTTCAAACAACAACAAAAAAGATTTTAAAGATATGGGCAGAAATCTTTATCCTGAAAAGAGGACCTCTAAATAACAAATCTGTCTCTTCCACATATGCATGCCACATGCAAAGCCCAACAAGAGGGACAAACAGAGCATGTTACTTAGAAAATAAAGCCTCTGTTTCAACAAGAAATGCTCAAGCACTTTGATTTACATACCTTGGTCATGCCTCCTGCCTGCGCTGTGTTCAGTCCCGTATGGCTGGCCATTTGCGGGGAAACCTGTGTTAAAGTTTCAGCCAACACACTGCTAGTGGCTCCCTGCATAGTTGGAGCAGGGTACGGCATTCCAGCTCCCCTTCCTCTGCCAGCAGCCCCAAGAGATCCATTCATGACTTGGGCCTGGCCTTGTTGGGCCTGATTCATTAAGCTATGGCCAGAGTTACTATTGAGAAGGCCTGGGTGGGTCTGGTTAAAATTAGCATTCATACAGATCCCAGGTGCAGTCTGCGACGTAGCAGGGCTACTAGTCACCAGCCCTACTTGCTTTTGTGCTTGCGGATTCAGTGCCTGGGAAGCAGGAGTGGTGGGCCCAGAGGTGCTGGCTGCCTGTTTGGGCAGGTTAGGGGTTGATGAATCACCTTGGTTCAGAGGGCTCTTGCCCATGGCACCCAAGCTGGCTATGTTTGTACTATTCGGCTGCCCTTGAGCCTGGCCACCAAGGCCCTGATGCACAGGGCTGCTGGCGCTCACATTTCCTATTCCTGGGTTGATACTAGAGCCGCTGCCACCACGAAGAAGCTCCGACAGTTGTTTATGTTTGGAAGCAGCATCTGGAACCAGGTTCCCACTGTTTAAAAGGCTTAACTCTCCTCCATTGGGGATCAGCTCATCAGGAAGATCATTTTCCAAGTCAAACAATGATCCAAAATCTAGAAATTAAACAGAAATATGAATGAGAAGGTAAGCAAACTTATAATAGCTCTCCAACTGTCCTATATTACTATGATCTTAACCTAATGGGGCATTTAACACAGAACACTAGCCTACCTTAACAGCAATGTCAAAAAAACTTTTAAAAATAATTTTCAAGCTCAAAAGAATGAAAATAGTTAAAACAGAGATGAGAAGGGGCCCGCCATACTACATTTTATCATTTCCTAAAACAAAAATAATGTGGTGTGAGAAAAGGCTCAGGTACACAAATAGCTATGGGGAAGGCCCAAAACACACTAAATTAAATGCTAAAATACTTTTTAAGAATGGATGTGTATATAAGCTAGGTATGGTAGTATATGCTGTAATCCCAGCATTCAGAAAGCTGTGGAGAAATCATCAAGTGCAGAGCAGACATGCTACAAAGCAAGTTCAAGACCAGGTGGGTCATGTAGCAAGACCCCCCCTTCCTTGGGGTGGGGTGGGGGGTAGGTGAAGGAAAAAAAAAAAAAAAGCCAGGCACTGGTGGCTCATACCTGGAATCCTAGCTGCTCAGGAGGATCATGGTTGGAAGCCAGCCTGGGCAGGAAAGGCTGTGGGATTATCTCCAATTAACCACCCCCAAAAAAGAAAAACTGATAGTAAATCTGTGGCTCAAGTGGTAGAGCACTAACTAGCCTTGAGCACAAAAGCTCAGTGACAGTGTTCAGGCAGTGTTCAAGCCCTAGGATGGGCACAAAAAAAATACATGTGTAAAAAAAAAGTAATTGAACAGGTTACATGACTAGGGATTTGGAGAGATTAAATAAATGCTCAACCTTAAATGATTGCATATTTAAAAGTTTCTGGACATGATACAAAATGAGATTAGTGACTTTTCAAAATGTTACAGCTGCCAGTAATAATAACAATAATACACATAGAAACTAAAAATAACTAAAAATAAATAAGAGCTAAGGCATCTGTATTATATGAAAGAAATAAGGGTAGTTTATACAGACGGTTGAAAAACAAATGACTCCCAAGTAAAAACGGGCAGAGCACATAGGCAGATAACCCCAAAGGAAAATAAGACAGTAAACAAAACATCTTCCTTCCTGGTCAGTGAACAAATGAAAATTAAACCAACTTCTTTTTTCTGATTTATGTCTATAGCAAGGTCTAATCTGTGTCATCTGTAGTTCCTCTCCAGGTAGCCCTCAAAGCACAGTAAGCAGGCTGCATATGCACATGCAAGGACAAGGTCTGTAGAACTATGTTCCTGATGGTATTACTTGTGACATGGAAATAATAAATACCCCAAGGCAATTTAGTCTGACAGATACAGACTAGCCTAGGACTGCTTACACTTGAACCCTAGCTTTGTCTTTAACCCCCTACTTGCCAGTTGTACAACCCTTTGTGTGACTTAGTATTCTCATTTGGAAGCTAAGGACAGTAATAACCCCTATACTCCCATGGGCAGTGTAAGAACTAAATAAACTAATGAATGGAAAACATTAAGAACATTCAGTGCCTATATAGGTGATACATACCTACTACTAAGCATCAACGCTTACTATTACTGTTATTTAATAACAGAAGGCTCAATCATCAGATACAGAATTTTGTATCAGTTAAGTAATTATGACTGGAGAAACAAAGGAAAAGATGTCTGTTATAGAAAAACATGCAAATGGAGTATGAATGTAAACAGAGAGTATAGTTAGAGCAATGGCTGGACTATAACGTGTTAAAAATAAAATTAGTCATACTGGTGTAACAGTAGGATAATAGGCACATGTGGCTTTTAAAATTTTAATACATCCACCTACTATGTCACTTCGCCCCTTTAGAAATGTAAAGGTGCTTCAGGGGAGCAGGCCATAGTGTCTGCTTATCTAACATCTCCTTTTCACTGCTGACAAAGCTGTGTGGTTTAAAGGTAGCTGCTTCAGAGGTTCCCTGAGAAAGAGCAGGGCCTTTCCTGGCCACTGGACAGCATGATCAAGTAAGCCAGGCACCAGGACTACCTTCCCTGTGCACAAGATGTAGTAAGATGAGGAAGGCTGAAAATCTGTCATCCAAAATCATTCTGGAAAAAAGTTTTCTATTCTAAGAGTATGGTATGCTCAGAAAGAAATCTCCTTTTTCAACACCAAGTTTCATTGTGGGCCTGGGCACCTTGTAACCAGGAGAGGTTCTTTCCACCCTTCTCACACGAAGGATGAACACATAAATGGGAGAGGGGGGGGGGCGGCACAACAATCCAAACACCCAAATCTAAGTCTAAGCTGAGGGTATAAAGTCTGCTGGTAAAGTCTAAGCTGCTGCACTGCTTAATCTCTGAACCCCTCTACCTTCCAACTTCTTGTTATATGAGAAAATATACTTATTAGGGCTTAAGCCACTTTAGCTGGAGTTTACCCTAATTGTAGCTAAAAGAATCCTAGCATATCCGTCATGTCCGCAAGTTCAAATATCTGAGCACACAGCATACAAGACCAAAAGAATGAAACCCCAGCATTCAAAGAAAGGTCTCAGCATTCTTTTATTCTGCACCTCTGGATATACCCTGCTCTCTATCCAATAACACAGCAAGCTGCTACATACATCAGTAATCTTCTGGATGCTCTCTTGGTTGAAAACCCCATTGCATCTCCACTAGATCAAATACAGTGGCTATGCAGATTTCTTTAGGCTAGCCTTGCAGAGCAGCCCCCCTCACACACAAGTTATCTGAACTTAATTGCATATCAAACTTGCTCTAAAACAAATCTTTCTTTTCAGCTGACTATAAACAATGAAGTACTACTTGCTGAGTACACACATATACACACACACACTCACTGAGGACAAGAGGATCCTTTCCTCCTAAGTACTTCAATACCTACCTCCTAAGAACATTTTTTTAAATATAATCATCATTTTGCACAACACCTTGTCAAAAAATTTGTGTTCATGGTCAGAACTCGAACAAATAATGTTGAGTGAGACAAGCCTAGAACACAGAAAACAAAGGGGCATGATCTCCCTGATATATGACTGTTAACAAAGGGAGATGGAGAGACAGTAGAGACCAAGTCTGTGAACACTGTATATGTGCTTGATACATTGTATATTGCATATGGGTCTACCTGACCTAGACAAGGGATGGGAAAACAGGTTGTAAGATATCACAAGAAATGTACACAATGCCCTACTATGTAACTGCACCCTCTTTGCACAGCACCTTGTAAAAAAAAAAAAATTTATGTTCAATTGATAATAAAAAAAAAATAAAAATTAAAAAAAAAAATTTGTGTTCAATTAATAAATAAATTAAACTAAAAATATAATCATCACACACATGTCAAATTCACAAAGTATAAGCTGGGCAACTGGTGACTCACACCTGTAATCCTAACTACTCAGGAGGCTAAGATCTAAGGATCACAGTTTGAGGACAGCCCAGGGAAGGAAAGTCACCATGAGGCTCTTATCTCCAACTAATCACAGAAAAGGCCAGAAGTGGTGCTATGGCTCAAGTGGTAGACCACGAGGCTTGGCCTTGAACCAAAAGGACCTCAGAGAAGTAACAGTTTCCAAGCCAAGCCAGAGTTCTAGGTCCAGGATCAGTTTTGTGTTGTTTTTTTTAAAGTCACAAAGTATAACATGGAGTATGTACTTAAATATACTGCCCCTACTCAAATTTTGGGCTTCTCTCAATTATGTCTTTTATCATATTCTTTTCCTAATGAAGATCCAATCAGTACTCCATGTACTTGTCATGTCTGTTACCTTATTTATTTATGCATGCATGCATGCCAGTCCTGGGACTTGAACTCAGGGCCTGGACACAGTCCCTGAGCTTCTTTTGCTTGACTAGCACTCTAGCACTTGAGTCACAGCGCTACTTCTGGCTTTCTCTGTGTATGTGGTACTGAGGAATCGAACCCAGGGCTTCAGGCAGGCTAGGTAAGCACTCTGCCACCAAGCCACATTCCCAGCCCTGTCACCTTATTTTATCTAGAAGGGTTCCTCATTCTTCCACTTCTTAACTGGCGCTTCTTAATGGAGAACATGGAGCTGGGAATATGGCCTAGTGGTAAAGTGCTCACCTGGCTTACATGAAGCCCTGGGTTCGATTCCTCAGCACCACACATATAGAAAAAGCCGGAAGTGGCACTGTGGCTCAAGTGGTAGAGTGCTAGCCTTAAGCAAAAAAAAAAAAAAAAAGCCGGGGACAGTGCTCAGGGCCTAACTTCAAGCCCCAGGAGTGGCAAAAAAAAAAGGATGGAGACCAACAGTTTTGTAGTTTCTCAACTTGGGGTTCCTATTCTAAGTTGCAGGGCTGTCATTCTGAGGCTTCATGAAAGCACAGGGAGGGAGACCCCAGAAGACTATCTCAGTTCTGTGGTTCTGTCCACAGCTCTTCTGCTATTTCCTTGTCCTGAATTTGGAGATTCATGAAGATCTCCAGATTCAAATCATATGAAACAAAGTTTAAGGATTAGAGCTGTAGCTCAGTGGTATAGGACTTGCCTAGTATGCAAGTGCTAGTTCAATTCCTAGCAAAAGGAAGGAAGGAAGGGAGGGAAAGAGGGAAAGAAGGAGGGAGGGAGGGAGGGTTGGTTTGTTTTTAAAAAAAAATCCTCTATTGGAGGTGGGTGCCAGTGGCTCATGGCTGTAATCCTAGCTACTCAGGAGGCTGAGATCTGAGGATCATGGTTCAAAGCCAGCCAGGGTGGGAAAGTCCATGAGACTCTTATCTCCAATTAACCACCAGAAAACTGGAAGTAGAGCTGTGCCTCAAGTGGTAGAGTGCTAGCTTTGAGTTGAAGAGCCTGAGGGGTAGTCCTCAGACCCAGAGGTCAAGCCTCACCACCAACAAAGACAAAAAAAAACAAACAAACCTCTATTGGGGCTGGGAAGTATTTGACATACAGTTTTTGACATGGTATCTTCATCTTCACCCCAGGTAAACAGAAAAGAAAGGTGAATCCTACCATAATAATACCCCACTCTCTGGTTTGAATAAAGTTTTTGGTTTATGTTTTTTTTTGCCAGTCCTGGGGCTTTTTGCTCCAGGGCTGGGAAGGTGGCTTAGTGGTAGAGTCCTTGCCTAGTATGCATGAAGCCCTGGGTTTTGATTCTTCAGCACCACATACACAGAAAAATCTGGAAGTGGCACTGTGGCTCAAGAGGTAGTGCTAGCCTTGAGCAAAAAGAAGCCAGGGAGAGTGCTCTGGCACTGAGTCTCCAAGCCCCAGGACTGGCAAAAAAAAATCCTTTATTCTATAACTAGTATTTTTGTATGCTGCCCTCAGTCTTTGTACATATACTATTCAGCACTCCTTAAGGCTATACTTTTTCTTTTAATATACTGATCCTTAACTCATGAGCATGTAAATAAAACTTTACTCTAAGGGCTAGGAATGAGACTTAGTGGTAGAGTGCTTGCCTAGCATGCATGAAGCCCTGAGTTTGATTCCTCAGTACCACATAAATAGAAAAGGCCAGAAGTGGTGCTGTCGTTCAAGTAGTAGAGTGCTAGCCTTGAACAAAAGAGAAGCCAGGAACAGTGCCTAGACCCTTGAATTGGCAAAAAGCCGAGGACTGGCACCTGGATCCCAATGGACTTTTTAAAGCATCCCAAAGTAGTTTTTGCCGGACAAGAAGGAAAAGCCAAAGAACAGTAGATAAACCTAGACAAACTCACATAAAGCCACAATTTAGGTAACTTCAGAGTCATGTCAGAGCTCTAACTTGGTACAGAACAACAGAAAAGCTGAACTCAGAGTTCAAATCCTGACCTAACTCCTGGCCGTGTGTCTTTGAGCTAATTGCTTAATCTCATCATCTAAGATCCTTATGTGCAAAGCAAAGACAACATCCCAGGCTACATAGCAAAAGTTGGTGGATTTGGATACTTTGTGCCATAGGCTATCATCTGTAATATCCTACAGAACTATTTTCTTACCAAGTACACAGGCAATTTTTATAATTGTGAACAAGCTTTTTGCTTTGCCTGATGTTTTGGTTTTGATTCCTCTATCACATCTTATCTACCTTGATGACTCTTTTCATCTTATTTCAGTCCAAACACATCTGCAGCTATTTGGGTACAGTGAGATCCAACTAATTCTCACAACTTCATCTGAATATGTATATAGCCACAACCACATATATTAGGTGTGACTTTTTAAGAAGACAAGATGGGCTGCCTACATACTTATACCATCATGTTTTTCTCACTTTTCCCTCTATGTCATAAAATGGACAGAGAATGTTATGTTTAATGTGCTAGGTGAATTTCCTTTGGCGTACCCCCTGTGGTCACTGTATATTATTTTGGTACACTGGATGTTGTGTATATGTGTATCTGAACAAGGAAAGGGAAAGAAAAATGAGGGAGGGTGTAACAAATGTGACAAGAAATGTACTCACTACCTTATTATGTAACTGTAACCCCTGTGTACACCACTTTGTCAATACATTTTTTTTTAAAAATGGACAGAGAAGAGTGAAAAGGGCAGGCCAAGACATTGTGACATGGCATACACTTTCTACATGTCATAGTGTCCCAACAGGAGGTTTGAGCAACAGCAATCTGAATCAACTAAAGTTCCTAAGAGTCAAGACTGAGAACTAGGGGCTGGGAATGTGGCATAGTGGTAGAGTGCTTACCTATCATGCATGAAGCCCTGGGTTCAATTCCCTAGCACCATATAACAGAAAAGGCCAGAAGGGGTGCTGTGGCTCAAGAGATAGAGTGCTAGCCATGAGCAAAAAGAAGCTAGGGACAGTGCTCAGTGCTGAGTTAGAGCCCCAAGACAGGCAAAAAAAAAAAAAAAAAAGGGGGGGGGCTGGGGATATAGCCTAGTGGCAAGAGTGCCTGCCTCGGATACACGAGGCCCTAGGTTCGATTCCCCAGCACCACATATACAGAAAACGGCCAGAAGCGGCGCTGTGGCTCAAGTGGCAGAGTGCTAGCCTTGAGCGGGAAGAAGCCAGGGACAGTGCTTAGGCCCTGAGTCCAAGGCCCAGGACTGGCCAAAAAAAAAAAGACTGAGAAATACCATTTCAATCCCAGGTAAATTCTCTTCTGTGACCATCACCAGAGTCCTGGGAACATGCAAAGCTGTGGCTGTACAAGACTGTAAGTGCCCTGTTTCCAGGCCCATCACCCTTAGCAGGAATCTTGCTGGTCATACAACAAATAACAAACACCATCGATCATTCTTAAACTGCTAGGCAAAGAACCTGTTCTCTTCTGGGCTTTTTGGCCACCTCGCTAGAGCCCACTCCCTTTCACTAAGCTGATGTGAGAGAAAATGAGTTATTGCTTCCCAGTTTCTATTATAACCATCATGCAAAGCTAGGGAGATTCAAGGAGACAGAAGAAAAAGCTAAGGGCTTAGGACAGTAACAATCATACCAAGTAAAATAACAAAGGACATTTCCATGTTAGTTAAGAAACCACAATCATGGACTAGGAATGTGTAGAGTCCTTGCCTAGCATGCATGAAGCCCTGGGTTCAATTCCTCAGTACCACTGAAAGAGAAAAAGCTGGAAATGGGGCTCAAGTGGTAGAGCACTAGCCTTGAGCACAGAAAGGCTCAGGGAGAGAGCCCAGGCCCTCCTGAGTTCAAGCCCCAGGACAAGCAAAGAGAGGGAGCAAGGAAGGGAGGGAGGGAGGGAGGGAGGGAGAAAGGGAGGGAGGGAGAAAGGAAGGGAGGGAGGGAGGGAGGGAGGGAAGGCAGGCAACCAAAATCAGCACACACAGATTCTGCTTAGGTGATAATCACTTCTGAGCACTGAAAGACAAATGGTATTATTCCACCTGAGCTATATAATACCTAGTCTTATTTATTAGGATCAAGTGCATGCTTTTATCTCAGTACTTGGGAGAGAGGAGGATCACAGTCCAGGCTAGTCTGGACTATTACATAGCAAGACTCTATCTGGAAAAAAATAAATTGGTATTTTTATCTAAAACAAGGAACAGACTACTAAGTACTCATGGGGGGAAATTTCCTGGGGGTTTTTTGGGGGGAGGGGCTAATAGGTTGTGAACTCAGGTCCTTGCAGCACTTGCTAGGCAGGTGTTTTACAACTGAACCTCATCTCCAACCCCTGAAACTTGCCATTTTACAGCAGCAAATACCAAGATGATCCAGGCAGAATGACACATGTCTATAGTCCCAACTCCTCAGAAAACAGGCTGGAGGCTCACTTGAAGCCAGGCAAGAGAGTAACATTTGTCTTGCTCCCTCCTTCCCCCCAAAAACCCAAAACCCCAGGCATGGAGTACATGGCTGGTGCAGCAACACAAGCCTGAAGCCAATTGAAGCAACTCAACAAAACCCATATCAAGGGGGAAAAAAAAAAGTAAAATAAAAAGGGTTGGGAATGTTGCCCACCAAAGAAAGTTAAAGCTCTATGCTCACCTCAGAGCAAAAGTAGGGGAGGCAGGTGGACACCAGTGGCTCACGCCTCAGGAGGCTAAGATCTGAGAATCATGGTCCAAAGCCTAGGCAGGAAAGTCTGTGAGACTGTTATCTCCAATTAACCACCAGAGAACCAGAAGTAGTGCTGTGGCTCAAAGTTGTGGAGCACTAACTAGCCTTGAGCAAAAAGAGCTCAAGGACAATAGCCAGACAGGGAGTTCAAGCCCCATGACCAATTTAAAAAAAAAAAAAGGAAGAAAGAAAGAAAGAAAAGAGGAGGCAGATAATTGGCTGAATCAATTTGCCTGGCAAGTAACATTTTAAAAGTTGAGTCAGGTATGGTGGCTCAGGAATATTACATAATCCTAGCTAACTTGGGAGGCAGAGATCAAAGGATGGCAACTCTAGGCCAACCTGAGCAAAAAAAAAAAAAAAAGAAGAAGTAGTAGTAGTTCAGGAGACTCCATTTCATCTACTGGCAAAGTGATGCATGGCTATTATCCCAGCAACAGAGGCCAATTGCTAGGTGCCTAATATGAAAGACAAGGCATAAAAAGATTGCAGTCCAGGCCAATCTGGACATAAACCAAAACCCTACCTCAAAAATGACAAGAAAAAGACTGGAGTCATTGATCTAGTACGAAAGTATCAGCCTAGCAAGTGTAAGAACTTGAGTACAATCCCCAGTACTGCTGCCTCTTCAAAAAAAAAAAAAAAGTTTTGCTTGAAAACAGTGTCAAATGATTCAGCTAAACAAATCATCCACAAAACATACCTTTCTTCAGATCTTCTAACGTTCCCCTCCCCCCACGCCCCTTACCAGTCCTGGACTCAGTCTTGGACTCAGGGTGTGAGTATTTTCCCTGACTTCCTTTTTGCTCAAGGCTAGCCACTCTACCACTTGAGCCACAGTGCCACTTCTGGCTTTTTCTGTATATGTGATGCTGAGGAATTGAACCCAGGGCTTCATGTATACAAGGCGAGCACTTTACCACTAGGCCATATTCCCAGCCCTAACTTTTACTTTTTTTACAAAAATGTTGCTGTTTTGTACTTTATGGCTTCATGCTTGCTGGGCTGATGCACTTGAACTAGCCACTATCTGTTTTGTTTTTGGTTGTTTTTTTTTTTGGCCAGTCCTGGGGCTTGGACTCAGGGCTTGAGCACTGTCCCTGGCTTCTTTTTGTTCAAAGCTAACATTCTACCACTTGAGCCATAGCGCCACTTCTGGCTTTTCTGTTTATGTGGTGCTTAGGAATCGAACCCAGGGCTTCGTGCATGCAAGACAAGCACTCTACCGCTAAGCCATATATATAAATATATATATATATATATATACACATACATTCCCAGCACCTCTCTTCTGTGGTAAGACCTTATTTTTTCAGCAGCCCGTGGGAGAATGAGACAGGAGGATTTCAAGTTCCAGGCCAGTCTGGAATTATATCTTGTGCCCCAGATTCTCTTTATGGACATAACTGATTTATCAAAACATGGACAAACCATTTTATCATACTTTATTAGCCAGAATGAACTGCTATACTCTATACTCTCAGATCAAATGAGTTGAAACTATACTACCCACTTCACAATGTACACAAGGTCATAAGCTACATGAAACCCGAGATGTCATCTCTAACTCAGTATCTGGCCTGCATTAAAAGAGTCTAAGGACCACAAAGAACATGTAATTACAAATTACAATGAGGATGTGGATCACAAAGATTACAAAGTAGTAATCTTAACATCTTAACATTTATTGCTACATTCTGAAAACAGAAACAAAAAGAAAATTAGAAAGTGAATTTTGTTGGAATGTTACATTGTTTGACTTGTCCTTCTTTTTATACACCTCTTTATTATCTTCCGGAGAGCCATTCCTATATTCTGGAATCCAATACCTTGGATCTTGGCTGCTAAAACCCCTCATCAATGAACCTCAATTCTGAGGCTGAAGCAAAGACTCAAATGTAGAAGAAATGGAAATGTGAGAAACAAGCTACACAAGAGTTCAGATACTGTTAAATATGCTCATATTTCTGTACTCCCTTCCCACAATTATTTCCTCTTCCCACCCACTCCTTATTTTTCTCTAGTATCCTTACTTCCTCTGAAAATTGTTCAGGTCTGCATTCTCTAATCTTTCAGAGTTCTTTTGACATTACTAGTAACTCTGACTACTCAAATGCTTTCTCTTAAGTTATTCCAAAGCCAAACACTTCTATTCAGTCCTCTAGATAATCTTACCAAAAAAATATTAATTCCAGTGACTGCTGGATACAATGTGAGGTAGTACATATGTTCATTAGCTGGATTTAGCCAATTCACAAGGTAAATGTGAACTATCAAAGTATCATGTTGTACATGATAAATATACTATTTTGTCAATTAAAAGGGATACAAAAAACTTTAACAGTGACAAGACATGCTAAAAAATATTTAAAGGCAAAAGGGTAGACATTCATAGGGCAATTATTCTTAGACCTGGAAACCACTTTACTTTCTCAATGTATAACAAAATATTACTAATTAGATACAACACAGGAAGCAAGTTGCCTGCAGAACCAGGTTGCGCTAAATTCAGATCATTACTGCTACTGTCACCATGACCACAGCCTCCCTGCCCCAAGCCATGCTTTTCCTCAAGAAACAGTAGGGCTTGGAATCTGGTTTAGTGGTAGAGTGTTTGCCTTATATGCATGAAGCCCTGGGTTTGATTCCTCAGTACCACCGTAAATAGAAAGAAAAAAAAAGCCAGAAGTGGCTCTGTGGCTCAAGTGGTAGAGTGCTGGCCTTGAGCAAAAGAATCTCAGGGACAGTGCCCAGGCCCTGAGTTCAAGCCCCTCCCCCCACACTGGTGAAGGGGGGGGGGGGAGAAGGAGGAAGAGGGGAGGGAGGGGAAAAGAAAACAGCCTCCAGAACAATGGATGAAATAACTCAACCATGCAATGTGTATATGGCACTCAGCACTGGGCCTGACTTGCAATAAGAGCTCAATGAATATTTGTCATTATTATCACTATGAAAAGGCAACTGAAGGCTGAACAAGACAGTAACTGTCAAGGACTTAGCACCTACCACTAGGACAGCACAGGAATTTAACTACTACCAGGTCTCCATCCTCAGCTTAGATGAGTTGTAGCAATTCTGGTAAGACTAAAGCTTACCTGGCCTTGTGAATGTTTAGGGAATAATATAAATGTGTAACAGAATACCTCTCCAATAGTGAAGAATTAAAAAAAAATTTAAAGAAAAAGACCTGTTTTATTAGCATTTATGCCATTATAAGTAATTTTTATCTAGGCAATTAAACAAATTCCCAAAGGACTTTTTTTTTACAATGACTGTTAGGAAATAATTAAATTCCTTTAAAATTTTCTGTAATTCAGGTTTCTTTTATGCAGATAAAATATTTCCTAATTAGCGGGATAATGAGGGTTTACCTCACCCTGAGCATGAATGATCTGAAAGGAATATCCTTAGCATCACTAATCTGGAGATGGGCTACTTGGCCCCAGTAAAGATAGTTTAATGAATTCTAATGGAGTAGCCTTTCCCTCCACACTCCCCTCTTCAGTGTCACTGCTCTGGGCCTTCTTCTGTACAGGACTTACTCACTGGGTTTAAGATGCAAATAAGGGGGCTGGGGATATAGCCTAGTGGCAAGAGTGCCTGCCTCGGATACACGAGGCCCTAGGTTCAATTCCCCAGCACCACATATACAGAAAACGGCCAGAAGCGGCGCTGTGGCTCAAGTGGCAGAGTGCTAGCCTTGAGCGGGAAGAAGCCAGGGACAGTGCTCAGGCCCTGAGTCCAAGGCCCAGGACTGGCCAAAAAAAAAAAAAAGATGCAAATAAGGGACTGGCAATGTGGCTTAGCGGCAGAGTGCTTGCCAAGCATGCATGAAGCGCTGGGTTCGATTCCTCTGCACCACATAAACAGAAAAAGCTGGAAGTGGAGCTGTGGCTCAAGAAGTAGAGTGCTAACCTTGAGCAAAAGGAAGCCAGGGACAGAGCTCAGGCTCTGAGTCTAAGCCCCAGGACTGGCGAAAAACAAACAAAAAAAAAGATGCAAATAAAAGTCGGCCTTCTTGAAGGGTTATAATCTAATTGAAAAATACAACCCATGAACATTAAGTCACAAACCAAAGTTGCTAACACACATCATACTTTATGGTCAGACTAATGGAATCCAAAGACTTCAAACAACATGAAAGTGGAATTTGGAGGGAAAGGATAATCAAAAGACAGGAAAGATGGCCTAGTGGCAAGAGTGCTTGGCTCCTATACATGAAGCCCTGGGCTCGATTCCTCAGCACCACATATATAGAAAATGGCCAGAAGTGGGGCTGTGGCTCAAGTGGCAAAGTGCTAGCCTTGAGCAAAAAAGAAGCCAGGGACAGTGCTCAGGCCCTGAGTTCAAGGCCCAGGACTGGTGGGGGGGGAGGGAACAGGAAAGAAATATGCAGGGATGGAAGACAGAAAGCTAAGTATAAGTAATCACTGCTGTTCAGTTGCTGTAGTGAGTTTCAAGGGGGGAAAAAACCCTCCAAATTGTCAGGATTCCCTCAAGAGCAAACTATACTGGCACAGAGGAAGAGAGAAGGAAAGGTGAAGGGGAGGGGGGAAAAATCACAAGTATCCATAAAAGCACATCATATACCAGAAAAGTAATAACAAAGTTCTACACTGGGGACTGTTAGATAACTCAATTTCCTCTTTATTTATTTATTTTGGCCAGTCCTGGGGCTTGAACTCAGGGCATGGGCAGTGTTCCTAAGCTTCTTTTGCTCAAAGCTACCACTCTACCACTTGAGCCACAGTGCCACTTCCAGCTTTTTTCTGTATATGTAGTACTGAGGACTCGAACCCAGGGCTTCATACATGCTAGGCAAGCACTCTACCAATAAGAAACATTCCTAGCCCTAGTTAAATTACTTAAATCCAAATTTATATCTAAATTGCAAGACAAATATTCATGCTAAAGAAGATCCATTCTTTAAGTTGAAACATGCCTGCTGTATATACCTATACATTTAAACTACATGATCTACACTGTTTGACTAAGAAAAAAACCAAGCCATAGTATTAGATAAAATTCGTTGAAATATAAATACAGAACCTTAGAAATTATAATGTAAACCACATATGAAAAAAACAATTTATGGGCTGGGAATATGGCCTAGAGGCAAGAGTGCTTGCCTCCTACACATGAAGCTCTCGGTTCAATTCCCCAGCACCACATACACGGAAAACGGCCAGAAGGGGCGCTATGGCTCAGGTGGCAGAGTGCTAGCCTTGAGCGGGAAGAAGCCAGGGACAGTGCTCAGGCCCTGAGTCCAAGGCCTAGGACTGGCAAAAAATAAATAAATAAATAAGCAAATAAATAAATAAATAAACAAACAAACAGTTGGAAATGGCAGCATTTACTTCCCAGGTTAACTTAATGTTAGAATTCCAGCACTTTGTTTGTTCACTCTCAAATACACTTCATGGCTACTCTGCAGATGCTATCAGGAAATCTTAATTCACTGAATGTTTATTATTTATCTTCCACTTAAAGATACCTAAGACATGCCAAGCCTAGTGTTACACTTGTAACTCAGCACTCAGGAGGCAAAGGTAGAAGGATGGCAAGTTTAAGGCAAAGTTGAGCTGCACAGCAAGTTCCAGACCAGCCTGTGAAGAACAAAAGCAAGTAAACAAAGGAAAAATCCAAGCTAAACCAGACTGAAAGTTCCTTGTTACACTGACTCCTAGAAATACAGCTAGCCTCTTTTCACTCTAACACATTGAAATCATTTGCAGACTACTACAACCAGTTTCCTCTACATGTGTGCAGGCTGACTCCTTAACCCTGAAGAATGGAGAAAAACCAACAGAGATATAAAAATGGAACAGTAATTGACAACAGTAATTGGCCCAACAGCCCTTCAATTGTCTGGGGCAGGGGTAGCAAAATGGAGCTCACTGTTCATTGCTGCCTTGGAGAGAGAGGCTCTGGGACCCCAGGGAGGTGTTATAATCAGATGCCTGTCTACCCACAACCCAATAAACTGCTGGGATATAGGATTATCCATCCTGTCAAAACCAGAATAGTCCTTCATAGCTGAGCATAGTAGCTCCAGCTACTTGAGAGGTGGAGATATAAGGACGGCAGTTCAAGGCCAGCACAAACAAAAAAATATGACTTTAACTCAAAAAAACAAACAATATGGTTCTATATGCCTATAAGCTCAGCTATGAGAAAGGAATAGATCTGAGGCCAGCCCTGGCCAGAAGCTATCATATCAAAGATCCTATCAGAAACCTAACTAGAAACAAAAGGGCTGGAGGTCTGTTCAAGTGGGGCAAGACAAGCCCCAAAACAGTAAGGGTCGGAAGGGAGTGGAGAGACAGTCTTGGCAAAAGAGGAATACGGGGACTCAGCCAGGATTTGATTCCTGAAGAAGTCCCTAAGCTTCCATGGCCTTATATCACTATAACCAAGGAGGCACCAGTCGAACAGGCCCTTTGGTCAAATGCTGAGAGCTATAGCTGGCAGGAAGCAGCACCAAGCCGGTAGAAAGAATAATGGGAATATTCTGAAATAAAGAGGACTTACATATCAGTGTATAGAAATTTAAAAGACCCTTGGTATCAGGGGTAGCTCCCTTGGCATCAAGGTATTGCTCCAAGGAGACCATCATTAAGGAAAAACTGAAAATGCTCAGGATATAGAATTCAATGCCGTACAGTGGATGTAGATTCATTTTTTCCTGTACTGTTGGTCAATTTCTTCTAAAGATACACCACCTTTCAAATGTCAAATTTTTACTTTGCCATCTAAATTAAGCACATTAACTGTTGCCTTGCTTTTTTGGAAATCATTTACTTTTGGGGAAGTATATTTTCACAAAATTAAAAGCAGGAAAACACTCAGTAGATTATAAAGACTTAAAAAACAACTAATAATAAAGCAGACTAAGAGCCTCTCCACACCAATTGTATTACATAATGCATGTGCAAGAATTTACTATTTTTGCTTTGAAATTTCTTTTGATATTTTTTAATTGAGTTTTGGCCAAGTGTGGTCAAAAGCCAAATAAAAAAATCTGAGACTTGAGAATGTATCTTAGTGGTAGAGTGCTTGCCTAGCACACATGAAGCCCTAGGTTTGATTCCTCAGTACCACATAAACAGAAAATGCCACAAGTGGCAACGTGGCTCAAGTGGTAGAATGCTAGCCTTGAGTAAAAGAAGCTCAGGGACAGTGCCCAGGCCCTGAGTTCAAGCCCAGGACTGGCCGGAGGGGAAAAAAAATCTGTGAATAAGGCAGGCTTACTATCTGTAGACTATTTGAGAGCCAAAAATGAGAAATTAATGTACTAAGTCTAAAACTAGTTCATTAAAGACAGGGCTGTGGGCTGGGGATATGGCCTAGTGGCAAGAGTGCTTGCCCCGTATACATGAGGCCCTGGGTTCAATTCCCCAGTACCACATATATAGAAAATGGCCAGAAGTAGCGCTGTGACTCAAGTGACAGAGTACTAGCCTTGAGCTGGAAGAAGCCAGGGACAGTGCTCAGGCCCTGAGTCCAAGTCCCAGGACTGGCCAAAAAAAAAAAAAGACAGGGCTGAGGATACAGCTTAGTGGGAAAGCCCAAACTTAGGCTCAATACGCAACACCAACATATGTACATACATACATACATATACACACATATATCCACACAAGATAAATCAGAAACTAAGTGGCACAAAATGACAGAGAAAAACACCAGCTAGAAAACTTAAGTATGTTAACAAGCGAGTTAACAAGCTAGACGCCATGATTCAAGCCTGTAACCTCACTACTTTGCATGCAAAGATTGAGGAATCAGGGCTCAAGGTCAGCCTGAAAAAGTTCACAAGAAGCCAGGATCTATCCGGTGGCTCAATGCCTGTAATACTAGCTACTCAGGATGCTGAGATCTGAGGACCAAGGTTCAAAGGCAGCTTGGGCAGAAAAGCCCATGAGACTTTTATCTCCAGTGAACTACCAAAAAAGCCAAAAGTGGAGCTGTGGCTCAAGTGATAAGTGCTAGCTAAGCCTTGAGCACAAGAGCTCAGAGACAGCACCCAGGCCCTGAATTCAAGTCCCAGGGAAGAAAAAAAAGTTAGGAGAGTCAGGCACTAGTGAGTCACTCCTGTAATCTTAGCTACTCAAGAGGATGAGATCTGAGGATGGGGCAGACAAGTTGCAGAGATTATCTCCAATTAACCACCAAAAAGCTAGAAGTGGGTGTGTAGCTCAAGTGGTAGAGTGCTAGCCTTGAGCAAAAAAGCCAAGTGAGGAGGCAAGGCCCTGAGTTCAAATTGCCATATAAGCATGCACAAACATACACATATACATACATACACACACACACACACACACACACACACAGGTTTATGAGACTACATCTTACTGGCTAGCCATCATGGTGGCATGCATCTATCAACCTGTCCTAGCAATATAGGAAAGCACAAAAAGGACTGAGGTCCAGGTTGGCCCACTCATGAAGTAAGACACACATATGGAATAACCACAGCAAAATGGGGCTGAAGATGTATTTCAAGTAGTAGAATGCCTGCCTTGCAAGCACAATGCCCTGAGTTCAATCCACAGTACTGACACAAACTCACTGACACACACACACACACACACACACACACAATTCAGCAATATTTTACTGAATACATGTGGGTTACTTTTAAGATTTTTAAGACCTCATCAACATAAAAGCTTCTCTTTTTTGTCAGTAATGGGACTTGAACTTGGGGTCTGGGCTCTGTCCCTGTGCTTTCATGCTCAAACTTGCATATTTTGAGCCACAGTGCCACTTGTGTTTTTCTGGTGTCTCACGGACTTTCCTGCCCGGGCTGGCTTGGAACAGTGATCCTGGGATCTCAGCCTCCTGGGTTGCTGGATTATGGGTGTGAGCCATCGGAGGCTATTTTTTAAAATGCCAATCCTGGGACTTTAACTCAGAGCCTAGGCCCTGTACCTTGTGCTCAGGGCTAACATTCTTACCACTTGAGCCACAACTCCATTTCTGGCTTTTTGGTGGTTCACTGGAGAAAAGTCTGATGGATTTTCTTGCCCAGGCTGGCTTTTTTTTTGGTGCCAGTCCTGGGGCTTAAACTCAGGGCCTGAGCGCTGTCCCTGGCTTCTTTTTTGCTCAAGGCTAGCACTCGACCACTTGAGCCACAGCACCATTTCTGGCCTTTTCTATATATGTGATGCTGAGGAATCAAACCCAGGGCTTCATGTATACAAGGCAAGCATTCTTGCCACTAGGCCATATTCCCAGCCCACCCAGACTGGCTTTCAACTCCAATCCTCAGGTCTCAGCCTGAGGATTATAGATGTGAACCACTGGCACCCAGATTAACATAGAATCTTCTAGAGGAAAATTTAATGAACTCAAATTAGTAATACAAATGTTTTGGGGTTTTAGGGTTGGGTTTTTTGTTGGTTTTTTGCCAGTCCAGGGGTTTGAATTCAGGGCCTGGGCACTGTCCCTGAACTTAAAGATGACTAAGTTAGCTCTCTACACTTGAGCCACAGCACCACTTCTGGCTTTTTTTGTTTATGTGGTACTAAGGACTCAAACCCAAGGCTTCATGCATGCTAGGCAAGCACTCTACCACTAAGCCACATTCCCAGCCGATACACATGCCTATTCCTAGGCATCTGTTCTACCTAAATGTCCAGCAGTGAGAGCAGATTAAACCAACAGTAGCGCATCTTTTATAACAAAATACTACACAACTGTAAAAAAGATCATTCAAAACTGGGAGCTAGTGGCTAAACCTAGCTACACAGGAGGCTGAGATCTAAGAATTGTGGTTCAAAGCCAGCCTGTCTAAAAGACTCATGTCTACTTAGCTAGCAAAAAGCCAGAAGTAGAAGCATGGCTCAAGTGTACCTTGAGGTTCAAGCCCCAGGACTAGCACCCTCCCCCATTCCCAACAAATAAAAAAATAAAAAAAAAAAAAAGAGAAGACACCAATGTCCAATGTCTTCTTGAACATAGCAGATCAACCCTGAAAGGGAATACCACTAATCCCTGTATAACCAGAAAGAGAAAAAAAATTAAAGATAGACAAAGGTTCTCTACAGCTTTCTTTGAATTTTTTTCAGGGGGAAGCAGACCTGGGGAGGACTGAATTTAAGCCTTTATGCTTGCTAGACAGGTATTCTACCACTTGAGCCATTCCACAAGCCTTTTCTGGATTATTTTTGAGATAGGATCTTGCTCTTTGGTCTCCAGCCAGCCAGGACTGCAATCCTCCCATTTGTGTTTCTTCACATTGTTGGTATGAGGCACATGCCACTACATTCCAAGCTGGTCTCACATCCCAACCTCTACCTCCTAAACAGCTAGGATCACAGCCTGAGCCATACCATACCTAGATACTCCCTTACTGAGCCATGTGAGTTAATTACTGGTACTATTCTGTTGTTTTAAAGCAGCCCCTTTCTCAGAGGTGTGCAGGAGATTACTTCAGCATATGGTAATAATACATGGAATGGTTCCAAATTCTCTAGGTTTCAGCCGAAGTATTTGGAGTTGAAGGATAATCTGAAATGGATACAATATTAGCTTAATATATTTTTGGTGTTCATATAAGTTTAAAAGGCTAGAAAGGAGAAAAAGTAAACTTTAAAGAGGTATTTTGTGGGCCTTGGAATGTGGCTTAGTGGTAGAGTTAAGTACTTGTCTAGCATGCATGAAGTCCTGGGTTTGATTCCTCAGTACCACATAAACAGAAAAGGCCGGAGTAGTGCTATGGCTCAAGTGGTGGAGTGCTAGCCTGAGCAAAAGAAGTTCAGAGACAGTGCCCAGGCTCTGAGTTCCAGCCCCAGGACTGGCAACACAACAAAAGAAAAGAAAAGAAAATAGAGGCATTTTGCTTTTGTTTCTTTGTTTTCTAAAGGAACATGACAGGGACTGGGAATGTGGCTTAGTGATAGAGTGCTTGCCTGGAATGCATGAAGCCCTGGGTTCAATTCCTCAGTACCACATATACAGAAAAAGCCAGAAGTAGTGCTGTGGCTCAAGTGATAAGACTGCTAGCCTTGAGCAAAAAGAAGCTCAGGGACAGTGCCCAGCCCCTGAGTTCAAGCCCCAGGACTGGCAAAAAATAAGTAAATAAATTAAAAAAAAAAAAAAGGAACATGACAGGCCTACATGTAACATTCTGTACCCACAGTAATGGTACAATATATGTTGCTTATGTCCAAAAATCTAACATCATTCAGAATACTCAAAGAAATCATGGTTAGCTTTCAGGTCTTATAGCATCCAGTACAATAATGATAAACATTTAATAAAAAGACTCAAAAATGAGCTATAGCAAAGGAAGTGCTGGCTGGGTATCACAGTAAATAAGACACATCATATCTTCATGTTTTGGCTGGCACTTGTTAGGTAACTTAGATTCTGTTCAAATAACTGTTTCTAGAGGTTTTGTGTCAGGAATTAACCAAACCCCTACTTGTCCTCACCTAACAGATTCTCCTGAGAATAGAAAAAAAAAGGTGTTTATGATGTTGGACTAGGGTTATAGCTCAGTAGCAGAATGCCTGCCCAGCACCAGGTCCTGGGTTCAATGATGGCCCTGCACCTGATGGTCAAGCACTTTGCCATGAGTTACACCCTCAGCCCTAGTTTGGGTTGTTTTAAAAAAGCATTCAAGAGGATATAAAATAAAAAGGAGAAAGGCCCCAAGATCCACAGTTCCTCAATTCCCAAAAAACATTCCTCAGGAATTCCTTCTAGAAACTTTCAAATCGGGCCTTGATTTTTGCCCCAGCCTGCCCCATGCTTCCTCATAGCTGGAATGACAGGCACACACAACCATGTCCAGTTTTTTATTGGTTGAGAAAGGGTCTCCTGAACATTTTACTGTGTGCTTGGACCAGCCCTGGATCCACCCAATCTCTGTCTCCTGTGTAGCTAGGCTTACAGACTTGAACAACTGTGCCTATTCCTTCTACAAACATCTTTAGTTGCATGCACATTAACATATAGCTTTTGCTTCTAAAAAGGGTCTAATTATTTGGGCTGGGAATATGGCCTAGTGGTAAAAGTGCTCGCCTCGGGTCTAATTATTATATTTGTTTTCCACCCTAACTTTGTATTTCGTACTTTGCAGCACCCATTTCCAATGCAGTATTCCCCTCCAGACAGTTGGAGTGGGGGTGGGAGAAGTAGGGGTGACAGCAGGGGAAAGGAGTGATACTTAACTACTATTCCTCATCTTTAAGATGACTTTAATTCTTTACTGCCTAGTAGACTTTTGGGATCATATTCAGGATTTTACAATTTCAAAATTAATTAACGAAAGTAATGAAAAGGTCTATGATTAAAATTATTTGGGTTGATGTAAATGTTCTCAGAAGGCTTACCAAGCAAAAGGCTGATTTTTACTGTTTGGTATAGGTTGTTCGGCTAGATATTTGTACATCAACTACTGAGGTGGGCAATAAAAAAATCCTTTCCAGGATCAGAGAAACCATAAGCAGGATGGTGTGAACTGACTGCTGACGTGCCTTTTTTTTTTTTTCCAGGCCCGAGACTGGAACTGGAACTTGGTACCTGATGCATTTGCACATTAGCTAGCACTCTACTGAGCCCCTCCAATCCCAAATGACATGCATTTTGATAACAGCAAAACCTTCGATTGATTGCCTTATTTTTGCCAGTCTTGGGGCTTGAACTGAGGGCTTTATGAATGCTAGGCAAACACTCGACCATTAAGCCACATTCCAAGCCCCTATATTTAAACTTTTTTTTTTTTTTGCCAGTCCTGGGGCTTGGGACTTAAGAGCCTGAGCACTGTCCCTGGCCTCTTTTTGCTCAAGGTTAGCACTCTACCACTTGAGCCACAGTACCACTTCTGGCTTTTTCTGCTTATGTGGTGCTGAGGAATCGAACCCAGGGCTTCGTGCATGGTAGGCAAGCACTCTACCACTAAGCCACATTCCCAGCCCTATATTTTAACTTTCTAAAGAAAATTGTTTATACAAAAATTTCCCATCATCTTAAATAAGACCATTAGTCCCACTTCTAACACTGCTTTCCCAGGGCTGTTCACCTCCCAGAAGTAAAGGTGGAAGAAAGGAGGGCAGGTGCCAACTCTGCAAATACAAAGTTGAATAGAAAAGTACAATGTGGCTCTAGACTTGTGGAAAATAAACCTCAGTAGCTTCCCCTAAATGTTCTAGGTATGGCCAGTTTTTTCAAAACTTGGTATTATTCTTTAATCCCTAACAAGAGAAAACCTGGACTCCCTAATCTCACATTCAAGGCTCTTGGTAACGGTACCTTGGGCCTGTAGATGCTCAACCTGCCTTCCCTGCTCACCATACAAGCTCCCACATTCCCTTCTTTTGCTAGGCTCCTTGACCACCCAACCTGAATTCAGCACCCAACACCTTCAGTCAGAAACTGTCCTCCATCTGAATGACAGCATCACTGGTGTAAATTAGCCATTCCTTGTTACTGTCACCACTGATAGAGTCACCTCACACAAAACACAATGAAATGCCTGGGAATGAATAAAACCAGTACCCCAGTAGTGACTGGAGCTCAGGCCCAACCAGCTCCCCCTTGGCAGGACCAAATCATTAGTCTTTATCTCTCAGAAACAATAAGAATTAGGCCTAAATTGTTATAGATTGGTAAACATAAGCCAAAATAAAACTAACTTTTGTAAAAAATAAAAAAAACTGTCAAAAACAACTTTTGTAAAAACTTTTTTAAAAGCTTCTGTAAAAAAACCTCACATTGGGGCTGGGGATATAGCCTAGTGGCAAGAGTGCCTGCCTCGGATACACGAGGCCCTAGGTTCAATTCCCCAGCACCACATATACAGAAAACGGCCAGAAGCGGCGCTGTGGCTCAAGTGGCAGAGTGCTAGCCTTGAGCTGGAAGAAGCCAGGGACAGTGCTCAGGCCCTGAGTCCAAGGCCCAGGACTGGCCAAAAAAAAAACTCACATTTGGTATCTGCTGCTTCCCGTGCTTAACAAAGTACCATCTGCCAATTCCTCTTCGTCCTCAGGGGGCCTCCCAAGACCCTTCAGAGTAGCTCCAAGCTTGTGTCTCCTCCCAGAGGTCACACTCTGACTGCAGTTGCACTGTCTTCCCCCTACCCCCATGAAAGCAATCTGGGCCCAGCCAAGGCACACATGAATAACAAATATTTGAGTAACCCTGAACAGAATTACCTAAGCTATGAGTATTTATGGAACTGTCACTGTCTTCAAAAGGCAGCCTTTTTTTTGGTTTTGGTTTTGTTGCCAGTCCTGGGGCATGGACTCAGGGCCTGAGCACTGTCCCCGGCTTCTTTTTGCTCAAGGCTAGCACTCTACCACTTGAGCCACAGTGCCACTTCTGGCTTTTTTCTATATATGTGGTGCTGAGGCATAGAACCCAGGGCTTCATGTATACAAGGTGAGCACTTTACCACTAGGCCATATTCCCAGCCCCAAAAGGCAGCCTTTTTTTGTGCTGGTCCGGGGGCTTAAAGTCAGGGCCTGGGCTAGGAATATGGCCTAGTGGCAAGAGTACTCGCCTCATATACATGAAGCCCAGGGTTCGATTCCCCAGCACCACATATATAGAAAATGGCCAGAAGTGGCGCTGTGGCTCAAGTGGCAGAGTGCTATAGCCTTGAGCAAAAAAAAGCCAGGGACAGTGCTCAGGCCCTGCGTTCAAGGGCCAGGACTTGCAAAAAATAAATAAATAAAATAAAGTCAGGGCCTGGGTGCCATCGTTGAGTGTCTTTGCTCAAGGCTAGAAATCTCCTACTAGATTCACAGTGCCACTTCCAGCTCTTTGGTGGTTAATTGGAGATAAGAGTCTCTTGGAGCCTGTTGGCTCTAGCCTGTAATCCTAGCTACTCAGAAGACTGAGATCTGAGGATCTCGGTTCAAAGCCAGCCTGGGCAGTAAAGTCCATGAAACTCTTATCTCCAATTAACCACCAGAAAAACAGAAGTGGCACTATGGCTCAAAGTGGTAGAGTGCTAGCCTTGAGCTGAAGAGCTCAGGGACAGCACCAAGGCCCAGAGTTCAAGCCCCAAGACTAATAATATAATTTGTATCACCTCAATCACATTTCAATTATTCAATGCCATGTGTGGCTCACAGGTCCAGCCTGGGCAATGCAGACACCACAGAACACATCCACTACCATAGAGTACCAGCCAGAAAGCGCAGGCCTAAAAATTATCACCAACATCATCTCTAACGAGGGAAATGTCCAACTCCTCTCTCTGGCTGTTAAGAAGGAATCTTTTTTTCCTCACATGTTGGAGACCCTGAGAACTAGATTTCTCTTTCCTTCATTTGAATGAGTCTAAGAAGATTTTTCACAATTAGTTCTACTGTGAGATCTTGCAAAACAAAACCTAATTCACACAAAAAAAGGGAACAAACCAAATGACACTGGAAACCTATCAATATTTTAAACCTCTTAAGGTTCTTTACTGAAGATGTAAGATTTGATGTAAAGATATCCATAAAATTATCCATAGTCCCCCTCCCCAAAAAAAAACCCCATAAATCACCACACCTAAAATAGTAGAGAATGGAATTTCCACTTAAAGGCACAGTGGAATTTGCAGGAAGAGAACTTCTCACAATGAATCTGTTTCCCTCAAGATCCATAGGAGCTGCTCTCAAGAGGAATAAAGTCTCATGTACCTGTCTTTCAACCAGCCAACCTACAAAGCCCAACAGGGAACCCAAGGCCATTCTCTAATTCTGCTTTCTAAATAGCAAAGGCATATTTTTATTATTTCCCTATACTTGCTTTTTTACTAAGTCCTAACCTAAATCAAGCCCTTGAAACAATAATAATCTAAACAAACAATCAGAAACAATAAAAACAGTTCCATTTAATTGTAGTTCACTTTCCAATAGAGAAGAGTGGAAATGCAAACACAGATCCAGTAAAGTCAAGTCATATTATTGCCCATTTTGTAGGATTTCTACATCTTAGCTCTTAATTCATTCAAAATGGAAACTGAACTGGTTAGGACTGGGTACAAGAAGTGAAATGGGCAGGGATAACAGGTCTCACATTGGCACTGTGAGTAGCTCCTATGGGTATGGTTCTGAATCAGGCTTTCACTCCTATCATCCAATCCTTACTGGCTGAAAGGTAGTTAATGCTGCTTTTCTCCCACACATTTAAAACAACCTGAGCTACCTCAACCCGTTATACAACAGGCAGCACAGTAGCTAACACACAAAGCTAACCAAGTAAGAAGTAGAATACAATGTATGTGTGTGTAAAATCCTTTTCCCCCTCTTCTTTGTCTCGGATTCACTTCCCTGCTCCTTTCATTTATACATGCAGACACCTAGCCCCTAAAGCTCTAAAGTGAAGCCCCAGGGATGGGAATGTGACTTAGTGGTAGAGTGCTTGCCTAGCACGCATGAAACCCTGGGTTTGATTCCTTAGTACCACATAAACAGAAAAGGAAGTGGCACTGTGGCTCAAGTGGTAAAGTTCTAGCCTTGGGCAAAAGAAGCTCAGGAACAGTGCCCAGGCCCTGAGTTTAAGCCCCAGGACTGGCAAAATTGGGGGGTGGGGGGAGACGGAGAGACAGAGAGACAGACAAGATAGACAGACCGACCAGACAGACAGATGATTAAAAAAAAAAAAAAGTGAAGTCCCAGTCACTGGGCTGGGAACTAGGCGGCTATGTCCACTGTGAGCCAGGGATCCCTCCCCCAGTACCACTGATGGTTCTCAGTATAAAAAGCTCTGACATTTCCTTCAACTCTGAGTCATGCTTAGAAGGTTCTACTTTTAATCAGGTGACAAATACTCAAAATATTTTAATCCAAAAGAATTGGGTCAAGCTCTTATAGTCCATAATTGTCAAAGCAAACCCTAATTATTAAATAGTTCTTGATAGGTCCTTAGTGCATCATTCAGTTCATAATCAAACACCAAATCTGCTACTCTATTTAAATGTTGTACAAGTCTTCTCCATAAGCCATCATAAAGAAGAGAAGCTTATTTTTCTACTCATTTCACTGGATATTCTAACCAATAAAGTTAAAATATTTATCAGTAGTGTCACTGTCAAAAGAAAAATCTACAACTATTTGGGGAGGGGAAGGTAAGTTTTTGTATTATAAAAATAATATATACTGCAACAGAATTATAGAACTCCATTAAACAGTTCACTTTATGTTTTATTATGGATGATTTGAATCCAAAAAAGTAATTTAAGTACAGCCATAAGAAACATCAACTGTAAACAGTAAAGTATAATAGAAAGATGGAAGATTAAAAGATTTTCATACAGCAGCTGATAGAACACCTTGAGAAGGGAGAGGAAATTCAGGTGTACTCACAAGGAAGGATTTTTACCATTAGGTTTTAATCATTCTTAGTGATAGCTCAACTAAGCATTCCTTTGATTAATGAAGACAAAACACAAGGGAAAATGTCACATGAGATGATATCCAATTCTTTCTTAGGTAAGTTTTAAAAGAAATACTCCTAGAAACAGAAAACTTGCTTTTAAACCTTGCTCTAAATTTAGAGCCAGAAAACACCCGAATGGTAGTTTTTCAATCACTGTTATTTTCTGTATTGTCTAAAAGCTTTTAAAAGGGGAGGAGAAACTGTGCTTACTTATAAGTCTTCCATGAATCTTTCTATGTGTGTGAAGTACCCCAGTGCAGATCTCTTCAGGAATGTCCAAGCTCAATAACCAAGTCTGCCTACTTTAAGGAGCTCCTCACCGAATTCCACAAAGTGGAATATGCAAAAGCTCCAAAAGGTAGGTATTAGTGCCATGGCTTACATTTCTGCCTCAATGTGAGAATTTTCCTGAAAGCTAAGTTAAGGATGGATCCCTTCCTCAGTTAAAGCAGATTTGGCCATCCTACACCAGATCCAACAGATATATTCCCAAGAGGATGTATGCAGAAAAAGGCCTCAGCATAGGCTGAAGGGCAGAGGACGCACTGAAATCAGAAGGCATACCTAGGAGTGTTAGGGCTTCTGGGAAGCCATCTGAGAACCACCAGAAGAAAACTTATGAGAGCAGTGACATCCAAGGAAATAAGGCTGACATGGCCAAAGTTCTGTTCCCAACCTAGAAGGACAGGGAGGTAGCAGAGCTTCAAGGGCCATGAAACTAATCATGGCATGCATGTTTCCATCAGCCCAAAATCCCCTTATCCCAAATCTCAGAGCCTACCTTAGGTGGCCCCCAGTACCTAACCCTAGGCTTTTTTTTTTTTTGCCAGTCCTCAGGCTTGAACTCAGGGACTGAGCATGGTCCCTGGCTTCTTTTTGCTCAAGGACAGCACTCTGCCACTTGAGCCACAGCGCTACTTCTGGCCTTTTCTATATATGTGGTGCTGAGAAATCGAACCCAAGGCTTCATGTATACAAGGCAAGCACTCTTGCCACTAGGCCATATTCCCAGCTCAGCCCTAGGCTTCTGAACTGGTGAATAATGCTGCCCTCTTGAGTTACCTTTTCTGAATCAGGATATTTCACACTTGTTGCATCTTGTATTCTTTTCTCAAGTTTTGTCCAAAATCTTATTAACACAGTTCTAAGCTACTGAAAGGCATTTACCAGAACCCTCTCTATACATATCTACCTACTCTCTCTACATATATCTATGTGAGTGTATGTATACATATACTCCATATACTCTCTATTATATACATATACACACATACATAGACATATATATCCTGTATATATTGCTATTGCCTACCGCATGTCCCAAATGAAATCATAATATACACTGTAAGGAACAGATTCAAATATTCATTTGCTGCTTAAATAGTCCATGAAACATACTTAAAAATTATCAAGTGTGTTGTTGAGGACACATGACATAACTTTAGTTTTTATCTTCTTAAAATTCCATTGTCTTCATGTTCCTATTTTTAAAAATACAAGTGAAAATGGAGGCAAAATCAATAGTATTGATTTCAGAATTCCTGGCTATGTATCCATCCAGTAAAAGGCTGTACAACAGATGTGCCTGTACGTGGGCCTCTGTGGACTCGCACATAGCTATTGTTTCCACAACTACCAACAAATAGGTCTTGGTCTGCTTTAACTGGGGAAGGGATCCATCCTTCCATATTCCATCTTTAACTTAGCTTTCAGGAAAATTCTCACATTGAGGCAGAAATGTAAGCCATGGCACTAATACCTTCTGGAGCTTTTGCATTTTCCACTTTGTGGAATTCGGTGAGGAGCTCCTTGGAGTAGGCAGACTGTCATTGAGCTTGGACATTCCTAAAGAGATCTGCACTGGGGTACTTAACACACATAGAAAGATTCATGGAAGACTTATAAGTAAGCACAGCTTACCCTCCCCTTTTAGGTCAGACAAGCACTCCCAGTAAGTCCTGCAAGGACAAGACACATCCTCATTTCCTGATAGTTCCAGTGCCAGCTCCTCAGTCACTGAGTATGTCCTTCAGAATAGGCTTTTACTCTGCCTTTCCATTGGGAATCACTGACATGAGAATCATTATTATCTTCATTTACTGATGAAGAAAGGGAAATTCTGGTGGCTGGCATAACTGTCCCAAACATGTTCTGGCCCGAACTCATTTAGGTAACTGGGTTGATCACTGAGTGGCAGCACTTGGGTAGGGAACACAGGATTAAAAGAAAAACAAAGAACAGACCCAGAGAGTGGTTGAAAGTAACTTTAAATGCAGTCTTGGGAGAAAGCTATGAAAACTTTGAACGACAAAAACTTTACATTCTTTTATCCATTGCCTAAAAGTTTCCCAAGGGTCTACTGTGCCAGATGTTGCATGTAGCATCAGGAGAGCTGCTGTGGGAAAGCTCAAGCAGACCAGCATCTAGTTTCACAAGAAAGGGAGAATGCAGACTTGAGTTGACAAAGCAATGAGGATGAGAATGATGTGGGGTCTACTCAGGTAAGCAAAAAGCAAAATGGCCAGTGAAAGAACCAAAGTACCTCTTTATGAAGCTACCTGTTATTGTTAAACTTACCTGATTTTAAATAAAGCACATAAATTGCCACAAAAAGAAAAAAGAAAAAAAAAGGAACAGACTCCCCTGGGACTTACCTCCCCTAATCAGTGCCCAGGCCAGCCAACACGAGATGGCAGAAAGGCTCAAAAGGTTTGTGATGCTACTGTAGCAGGGCCAAGGGAGGTGAAGAGGAGGGCAACCACTGCAGCCCAGTGCTCCCAAATGAGTGCTCAAAGCCTAAATCCGACATCACATTAGCATCATCAAGCTGCAGTTTGTGGACCAAATTCCAAGGAAGCTAGTTTTTACACTAAAGTTTACTGGGAGTAAGACATAGCCATTTTATTACACAGCTATGGTCTTTCCAAAATGGCAGTGCACAATAGTTGGGACAGAAAAATCAGGTGGGGGCTGGGGATATGGCCTAGTGGCAAGAGTGCCTGCCTCATACACATGAGGCCCTGGGTTCGATTCCCCAGCAACACATATACAGAAAATGGCCAGAAGTGGTGCTGTGGCTCAAGTGGCAGAGTGCTAGCCTTGAACAAAAAGAAGCTAGGGACAGTGCTCAGGCCCTGAGTCCAAGGCCCACGACTGGCCAAAAAAAAGAAAGTTTAAAAAAAAAACAATCAGGTGGCCCACAAAACTGAAAGCAAGCATGGATTTGCCAGCTCTTTACAGAAAAAAAATTGCTGATCCATGGTTACATTAAAAAGAGTATTCTAAGGGGCTGGGGATGTGACTTAGGGATAGAATGTTTGCCTAGCATCCATGAAGCCCTGGATTCAATTCGTCAGCACCACATAAACAGAAAAAGCCAGAAGTGGAGCTGTAGCTCAAGTGGTAGAGTGCCTAGCCTTGAGAAAAAGCAGCTCAGGGAAGGTGCCCCAAGCCCTGAGTTCAAATCCCAGGGCTTGCCAAAAAAAAAAAATGTACTAGTGCTTATAAGACTGGGGAACAATGAAAACTCTAGCCTCTTTCTCAAGGGCCTGCACTAAAAGGTCCTTAGCTAAAGCTGGTTGTCAGTAGCTTACACATGTAATCCTTGCTACTTAGGAGGCTGAGATCTAAGGCTCCTGATCACAGTTCAAAGCCAGCCTGGACAGGAAAGCCCATGGGACTTTTTTTTTTTTTTGGTCAGTCATGAGGTTTGAACTAAGGGTCTGGGAGCTGTCTCTGAGCTTTTTCACTCAAGGCTCTAGCACTCTACCACTTCAAGCCAAAGCACCATTTCCAGTTTTCTGGTTGTTAACTGGAGATAAACAGTCTCACAGACTTTCCTGACCCAGCTGGCTTTAAACTGTGATCCTCAGATCTCAGCCTCCTGAAGAGCTAGGATTACAGATGTCTATGGAAACCGGAACTGGAACTATGGCCCAAAGTGGTAGCCCTGAGTAAATGAGCTCAAGGACAGGGCCCAGACCATGAGTTCAACCGCATAAACAGAAAAAAAAAAAAAAAAAGTCCTTAGCTTAGAACCAACTTCACTGGAACACAAAGCCCTTCTAGAGAAACAACTCTCAGCATGCCCCTCTAGTTTCCTGGAATACATTCCAAGTGCTAGTCTGAGTAACACACAAAGGTGTATCCTCACCAATATGACCACCCCCATGCCCTCTCCAAGAGCTAAACTTACGTTTTCTTCTCCTTTATAAACCCACAATAACGTACAGCTCATCTTCACAAAAGACATACTTCAGCCAATCCATTCTTAACTAATTTAAAACACATGAATTTCAAACATATGAAGCAAAAATACAAAGCAAGCACTTATACAGCCTCAAGTAAGAGTATACCTTGAGATACAACTACAAAGGAAAAAAGATAAAGGTATAAAAACACATGCTAATAATCTAAGCATCAACTTCCACCTGCAGGATTAAGCCTCAGTCCCTTTATTAAACATTTTCCATTATGTTTAAGAATTACAAAATCTGGCTAGGAATGTGGCTTAGTAGTAGAGTGTTTGTCTAGTATGCATAAAGCCATGGGTTCAATTCCTCAGTACCACATCAACAGAAAAAGTGGGAAGTAGCATTGTGGCTCAAGTGGTAGAGCGCTAGCCTTGAACACAAAGAGGCTCAGAAACAGTGCCCAGGCCCTAAGGGGCTGGCCAGGACTGGCCAAAAAGAGAATTACAAAATCACTGGGCTCCAAGGACTCATTCCTGTAATATTAGCAGCCCAGGAGACTGAGATCTAAGGATCGTGGTTCAAAGACAGCCAAGGCAGGAAAGTCCTTAAGACTCTCTTCTCCAATTAACCACACACAAAAAAAGCCAGAAATGGAGTTGTGACTCAAGAGGTAGAGAGCTAGCTCTGAACAAAAAGAGAAAACTCAGTGACAGTGCCCAGGCTATGAGTTCAAGCCTCAGGATCAATACACACATATGGGAAAATAATATAAAATATGAGCCAGCAGCTCATACCTATAATCCTAATTACTAAGGAGACTAACATCTGTAGGACTGCTAGATCCCATCTTCTAAACAACCAACAAGAAATGCAGAGATGGGGCTGGGAATGTGGCGTAGCAGTAGAGTACTTGCCTTGCATGCATGAAGCCCTGGGTTCGATTCCTCAGTCCCACATAAACAGAAAAGGCTGGAAGTGGTGCTGTGGCTCAAGTGGTAGAGTGCTAGCCTTGAGCAAAAAGAAGCCAGGGACAGTGCTCAGGCCCTGAGTCCAAGCCCCTGAACTGGTAAACAAAACCCAAAAAAACAGAGATGGTGGCTAGTTCAAGTGCCCCAGTCCAGCAAGCATGAGGCCCTAAAGTGCAAAACAGCAACATTTTTGTAAAAAAAAGTAAAAGTTAGGGCTGGGACTATGGCCTAGTGGTAAAGTGCTAGCCTCATATACATGAATCCCTTGGTTAGATTCCTCAACACCACATATATAGAAAAGGCCAGAAGTGGCGCTGTGGCTCAAGTGGTAGAGTGGCTAGCCTTGAGCAAAAAGAAGCCAGGGACAATGCTCAGGCCCTGAGTTCAAGCCCCAGGACTGGCAAAAACAAAACAAAACAAAACAAAAAGTAAAAGTTACAGAATTAAATCCAAAGGCAAATAACCAAGATTCCCAATCTTTTGATCTATCTCTAAAGAATACTTAGCATGATTCATACCACATTCATACCACCATCATCCCTAACCAACTCCCAGTAAAGATGAATTTTCACCTTTCTCCCAGTTATTCAAGTCTACTTTTTTTGGGGGGGAGGGGGGAGTCCAGTCCTGGGACTTGAACTCAGGGCCTGGGCACTGTCCCTGAGCTTCCTTTTGCTCAAGTTTAGCACTCTACCACTTGAGCCACAGCACCACTTCCAGCTTTTTCTGTTTATGTGGGATTGAGGAATCGAACACAGGGCTTCATGCATGCTAGGCAAGCACTCTACCACTAAGCCACATTTCTAGCTCCTCATCTACTCTTTGTAGAAAAGGAATCTTGAAACTTTGATGAAAAGCCTTAGTTCCTTTTTAGCCAGGACTTAGTGATGAGGTAAAATAACTTGACCATTTCTCAATTATCCTGCAGTAAACAGGAACATGAACCCCTAGTTTTGACTGAGAGTAACACCAGAACCAAAGGGAAAAGGGAGTCCTGCTCCACCCATGCTACAAAGAACAGTCTGCTATCCCCCACCTGAACTAGTTATAAACTTTCTGCATAGAACTTTATTTAATTCACTGGCTGTGGTGGTGCTACTGAAATTTCCTAAGTATCATAGTCTCCTGGGTCTACTAAACACAAGTAAATTCAATGCTTCTGTTGTAGATTTACAAAATAAATATGTAGAATTGTTGCTTTTGCCATCTAGATTTAGTTCTGGTTTTGATCTTTTGGGGCAGATCAACTTGCTCAAATTTAGGTGCTCACCTAAAAAGTAGCAGTAATGGTGTCTTTTGGCCCCCTGAAGACAGTTCAAAGATCACACTGAGATGATGCAGAGAAAAGCACAATGACCTGCAGTAAAGTACTGTACATACAATAAGATTACTTATATTTACCACAACCTTTCTTTGTATGCATCTCAATTGCATTCAAAGAGATTCTCATGGCTGTAGCCAGTGTAGTCCTAACTACTAGAAGCTGATGCAGGAGGCTTACTGGAGCCCAGGAATTGGAGGCCAGTCTGAGCAATGTACGACTGTCTCCAAAAAAACAAAGTTAAGCTAGGCGCTGGTGGCTCACGCCTGTAATCCTAGCTACTCAGGAGGCTGAGATCTGAGGATTGTGGTTCAAAGCCATCAGGGCAGAAAAGACCCTGTGACCCTTATTTTTGTTTGGTTTGGGTTTTTTGCCAGTCCTGGGGCTTGAACTTAGGGCCTGAGCACTGTCCCTAGCTTCTTTTTGCTCAAGGCTAGCACTCTGCTACTTGAGACACAGCACCACTTCCAGCTTTTTCTATATACGTGGTGCTGAGGGATTGAACCCAGGGCTTCATGTATACGAGACAAGCACTTTACCACTAGGCAATATTCCCAGACACCCTGTGAGACTTCTTATCTCTAATGAACTAAAAAATCAGAAGTGGAGCTGTGGTTCAAAATGGTAAGAGCGCTAGCCTTGAGCAGAACAACTTAGGGACAGGGCTTAGGCCCTGAGTTCAAGCCCCATGATGGACCAAAAAAAAAAAGTTAGCTTCTTTAAAAACAAGCATCTAGGGCTGGGGATATAGCCTAGTGGCAAGAGTGCCTGCCTCGGTATACCCGAGGCCCTAGGTTCGATTCCCCAGCACCACATATACAGAAAACGGCCAGAAGCGGCGCTGTGGCTCAAGTGGCAGAGTGCTAGCCTTGAGCGGGAAGAAGCCAGGGACAGTGCTCAGGCCCTGAGTCCAAGGCCCAGGACTGGCCAAAAAAAAAAAAAAAAAAAAAAAAAACAAGCATCTACATTATTATAATCACAACTGCTTGGGGCCATCTATATACAACATGAGATGAAATATACTTGTGGTCAAATTTCAAAAAGCAATTTGGAAACTTTTTACTCTACTCCTTGTGCACAAATTTTGCCATAACAAAGTTGACAAACAAAAGTCTACCATTTGCCTGGAGAGTAATTACTTATTTCTTCTACACTGTGCTATATGATAAATCCCTGCTACCGAAAGACACTAGTATCCTGTTTTAATTTAGACATATTAAAGAAGTTTCCCAAACACACAATTATATGTTAGTAACAAAAAGTCTCCACTTCTTATAAAGGGTGCCAAGAAAATAAAGAGTACATCTGTGAGCAAATGTTTAAGGCTTCAAAGTAAAACAAGAAAATGCCATTGCAGTACTGTCTGATACAGTCAGATTCTGTGCCACTTCAGAGCTGCTTTATTAGTGGGATAAAGTACAGCTTCTCCTTCCCTCTTTGTACTCTCTTCCTGTCACTGGTGACAATGACAGTTATCACTCAGATACTGCCAGACCCTACTTCAGTGGTTTATTCATATGTGGATGTCCCTTAGTGGACTCTTATAGCCTGCAGGCAATACCTTGGCTAATAAGCTCCCCAACATGAGGACATTTTGTTTTGGGTCCACAGCTACTTCAACAGACACATCTAAGACACTGATGGCTTCTGCCAACCCCCTAAGTTGTGCTCAGCATCACAGCAGTCCAAACTGCTCCAGTTTTCCAGGCTCCAAGGCCATCTCTCCTTTCTCCTTCCACCCTTCAGTTCTTCCCAGGTAGAGCTCCCTCCCTCAAAGTTGATCTTGTACTCAAGGCAAACACTGTGCTTTGGCTGACCCAATATTCTCCTGGAAGTCTGAGATCCATTCTCACACTAAAAAAAAAAAAAGTTGAGCCTTCCAAGAATATTATTCTTAGGTCTCTGTACCATTGAACCAAATGTCTTTACTCCTTTGAATGTACTTGATGTAAACATTTTAGCCTCTTATTTGCTTAATACATATCCTTTAGATCTCTCTCTGTCCACCTCATTACTGGCTATCTTAAACTACTAGTTACTCCAGACAGAGTTTCACCTGGTTTAATATGCTCAATAATGATCCCTTCCTCAGTAGCCTATGCTAACACACCCTTTCATGATAATGGGATGTTGGTGACCAGTAGCTGAGGACTTGAATATGACTTATTTGGACTAAATTACTTTTTGTTCCACATTTGGAAAAAGTAAAAGTGCGCCTGTCAAGGGTCAAATTTGGAAAAGGATTGGGGAAAAGTGGTTAGAAACAATCCTTTTTGATAAGCTCTGTTGAGTAGCAGCACATTAATATCTGACCATCAAATAACTGAAACTACTCCAAAGAAGGCCATCCTTTGGGCTTCATCTTGGCAACAGCCAAATAGATAAAGTAGTACAAGCTTTCTTAAATCTTGTTGTTAATTTGTCTGTGCTTTTAAAAAAAATCTACAATACCTTCATTCAACAACAGCAAAGCTGCAAAGCCATTCAAGTTACCAGTGTTAGGAACAAAGCTTCAAAGCTGGCTGCTTGGTATGATTTATATTTCACAATTAAAGACTTTTCACTCCAACATGGCAAGATTAACAAACCAAAGATCTATTCAACAGAAGGGTATTCAAACTGTTGTCATTTTCACATTTCTCAATTCAATAACCTGATTCTATAAAATGAATGCCAAACTCAATTTTTAATTAGTTAAGAAGAAAATAGTGCTCTCTATACCTGAGAATCATTACTCCTTCACATTAATGTACACATTTCACCTCAACAAGAATATCCTTAAAACTCCTTTTTTTGTTGTTGTTTTAAGTCATCTCTCATTTCTACACTAGCAGTATTACATGCTGCCTTTCATGACTGGTTTCCAGGAACTATATTCAAATTGAAGCCACAAAATTCAAGTTTTATTTCAACTGTAGAAGTAAGATTTTTTCCTTAATACATCACTGGTCAGTGGAAGAAATAGCTGCATAAGTTAAACGACTGTGTCTGGGGCAAATCTGAAGGCAGCAATGTAATTCAATTTGGACCCACTCATCAAAAACTGATTTTCAGATGCTACTACTACAAGCCTACAGGAGAAACGCTAGCCGCGCTGAGACCGCATTGTTCCCAGCAGTGATCAAGTTTTTACTGCAAAGGTGAGCTTAAAAGGAAAATACAAATAGTTGATAATGTTACCATGAAGCAGTCTACAAGACCCCAGAATTACTCAACGAACAGCCATGTCTCCTGGGCACCTGATATGATAACCTTAGAAAATTTCTGGCTAAGTTGTTTAATGCGGGAGGGAAAAGGTGATTTACTCAATATCCGGCTCAATTTTTTTGAAAAATTGTAATCCCTACATTACTTGTTCATCTAAAGAAAAATCAATGGGAACTCACAGGGAAACAGGAGCCCAAAGGGGTTGAAAATCTCCCAACTTTCTTTGGAAGTTACATATGTAAATTAAAACGCACCACAGCAACTTTGATGATGACATCTTGTTAATGAAGTTTGGGTATTTAAAAAAAAAAAAAGTAAGGCGATGACCAAAAGAAGAAAAAGGAAAAGAAAAAGCAAGTTTCAAAATAACTGCTAAACGCCCTCCCCCGCCCCCCCAAGGAACACATTCCAAGAAACTTCGCAGTCGCAACTCACAAGCCTTCGGCGGCTGTATCTTCTGACTGCGGCGCGGGGAACCGGTGGCCGGTCTAGAGAAGCCCTCCCGGGTCCCCGCTGCTGTCAACCCGGCCGGCCACGCGTGCGGACGCTCGGCCGCACCCCCACCCCCCACCCCGCTCCACTTTTCCTCCCCGGAGCGCCCGGGCCTGCCGCGAGCAGCGCTGGTCCCCGCCGGGAGGCCGGCGTAGGACCGCGGGCAGAGCCGCCCGGCCGGCCCCGGAACCTCCCGCCACGACCCCCGCTCCCACCCCGCGGCGGGCGCTGACAGCGCGCCGGGCTCCGTCTCACCTGTGCTGTCATTCGCTGAGAAGCCGGGCGAGCTGAGTTTGGCTCGTTTCGGGTTGGGCGGTCCGTCCAGCAAGTTCTCGGCCATCTTCACCTGCTTCGCGGGAAGCGCCCCGAGCGCGGGCGGCCGGCCGGCAGCAGAGGCCGAGGAGGTCCGGCCGGCGACTGCGAGCGAGCGAGAGAGCGAGCTCCGGAGCGCGGGCCGGGCCGGGCCGGGCCGCGGAGGGCGCAGGCCGGGTGGGGGAGGCGGCGGCCAAATCTCAGCCTCAGCAACAGCGCCCCGCAGCGCTCACCGCCCGCCCCCGGCCGCCGCCGCCGCCGCCGGCCGCGGCCCCCTCATCCCCTGCCCGCCTTCCGAGAGCGACACTCCGCGGCGGGGGCGCCCCGGCGGCCCGGCCGCCCCCCCGGGCCCGGCTGGCAGCGACGGCGCCCGGCCCGGCGGCTCAGGCGGCGCCCGGGAACATGGTGCCGCCGCCGCCTCGTCCCCCCCCCCCCCCGCGCCCCACTTAATGAATTCGCCCGCGGCCCGACGACCAGGGGGCTCCGGGCTCCGACGCCCGCCCGCGGCCCGCCGCCGCCGTGAGGAAAAACAATGCGCCGAGCGGGGCCGCCGCCGCGCCGCGGCCCCCCCACTCCGTGCCGCCGCCGCCGCCGCCGCCGCCGCTGCCGCCGCCGCCGCCGCCGCCGCCGGGCTCCGGGAGGCCGAGCCGAGAGGCGAGCGGGGCCGCCGGGGCGGGCGCCGAGGGCCGGGCGGAGCGGGCCGGCCGGGCGGAGCGGGGTGCGCGGGCGGTTGTGGGGCCCGGGACCGGCGGGGCCGAGTAGATCGCGCTCGAAGCCCCGGTCGGGTCCGCGACAAGATGGCGGCTGTTGATTCCTCAATTAAAAAAAAAAGAAAGTTTTTTTTCTTCTCTTTCCAGAGCCTGAACGGGGAGGGGGAGGGGGCGGGGCACGCTAGTGCGTCACCCCCCCGCGGCGTCACCACGCACGGCCCCCGCCCCGCCCCCTCCACCTGCGCCGGCCGCGGCGGAAAGAGCCGAGCGCGCTCGGCAGGCAGTGCGGAGGGCGCGGCGGCAGTGCGTGGGGCGCCGGGCGGCCGCGCCGGAGCCCAGCCGGAGGGACGCCGCCGGATCGCGGACCAAGCCGCCACTTCTGTTCCGGGGACGGCCCGGGCTGGGCGTGCGCGGGGAGGCGGCCTGGCTGCGGGCCATGCTCCCGGACGCGAGCGGAGTCGGCGCCGGCCGTCCCTCTGGGGCCGCTGTGCCGGTCCCCGGCTCCTCGCGTCCCGGCCCGTGACCCTCCCTGGTGACTTCGGGCGTGGATTACCGGGAAGGGCGCTGACGGGGCTGCGCCACTTCCCCTGGCCCCCGTGCCAGTGATTGTGTGACTCCTCAGGTTACTGACCGCCCTCGGGAAACTCGGAGGAGGGAGTGCGTGCGTGCCGGTAGGGAAACTGAGGCAAGAGGGGAGCGCAACTTCCCTAAGGTCACCGAGGGAGGAAGTGACCAAAAGTGATTCGAGCCTTCGCCCTCCCCAAGCGAAGCGAGAGGGAATCTGGGTCCGACTCACTCACCTGCAAGAAGGCGGGGGGGGGGGGGCACTGGGGCCACAGCGGAGAAGACCCCACCATTGGGCCTGAGGACCTCGATGTCCCGGGGCGCCCCCGCCACGGACATCCAGGTGTGGCATTGCGGAGAGGTCCTTACTGCCCACGGGACATATCCACAAGAACTAAAAGTCTTTCCCTCTCCCTTAGCTCTCTGCCCCTCCAAACTTGGCAGCTTCATCCGGAAGCCCAAGGTCTTAAAGTTATCCCCAACATCGGAGTTTCCTAAGCCAGACACCTGTGGAGGTCCCTCCATTCCTGCCCCCCAAGGTGACTCCAGTATTTACCTGGAGAAACAGTTCTTACCCCCACACACAGGCTACTGCACCCCGTTGTCTGGCATCCTCAGTCCCAGTCCTGTGGCTAAGGTGGTGATTTCTCACTTGAAGAGTTCCTTGGCTCCACGTGGCAACGGAGTTAATGTCCAGAAATAAAAAAAAGAAGGGAGAAAAATGTCCAGAACTAATAGTTTCTTCTCTACATAGTAAAAGAACACGCTAAGAACATACATGAAATTGGGTGAAAACATTGTGTATGCACATATAAGCATACACATGTATGGGTTGTCTTCCTCATACATTTTTCTACCTATATTGTTCCAAACTTGTGTTGCCCACCCCTTTTGCCTGTCTCTTGGTCACCATCAGCACTCCACTAAGCACCCACTAAGGTACTAGGTAGTTATCATCAGTCAGGCCATTCTATACTTTTGTAGTTCCCAAGAAATGCTAATACCACATGACTCCGGCAAACCATTCATCCTCCAAGACCAAGTTCAAATGTCACCTGCAGCAGGAAACCCTTCCTGTCCACTTGAAAGCTCCCCAGCATCACTTCTGGGCAAACTAAAACTCTAAAAGAGGCCTATAACGCAACCCCTTCCCTTGCACTCCTATCTATTCACATTTTTATTTATTCATCAAGTATCTTAAGAATCTCCCTAAGGTATTGCCCCTTTGCTAATTCCCTGGGCAAAGCATAAAGAAATCCCAATGCACTCTATTTGAAGAGTTAAAGTAACAAGCCTTGGGAATCACACTGAAATATTCCAAAAGAAGTCCATCTGAGCTAGGCTGTAGTGGTGCAGTCCTGTAAACCCTCACTACTCAAGAGGAAGGGGCAGGAGGACAGTGAGTTTAAGGCTGGCCTGGGCAAGAGGTAAGGAGATCCTGTCGGTTTCTGGGCTCCAATGGCTCTCACCTGTAATCTACTCAGAAGGCTGAAATCTGAGGATCACAGTTTGAAGTCAGCAGGGCAGGAAAGTCCAGGAGACTCTTCGTCGCTAATAAACTACTCAGAATATAACTGGAAGTGTAGCTCAGTGGTAGAATGCTAGCCTTGTGCAAAAAGAAACTCAGGGGCATCACCCAGGCCCTGAGTTCAAGCCCCAGGACCTGCACAAAAATGGAGAAGGGAGAAAGATTGTGGCTCAAATGGCAAAATGCTTGCCTAGCAAGCAGAATGACTGACTACCCAGGAAAGACAGGAAGTACTAGGAGTCACAGAGTGACACAGGGCAAGCCACACAGTTAAATCTAAAGTGCCCTGGCTGGTTGTCTTAACTATGAGGCTTTCAGCCCTTTGAGAGCAAGGGCTATGTCTGAGTCACAGTACAGTGCCCAGCCAGAAGTACATATGTAAATGTAATAAATTAGGAGCTGTGGCTCAAGAGGTAGCGTGCTAGCATTGAGCAAATAAGCCTCAGGGGCATGCCCAGGCCTGAAGTTCTAGCCCCAGGACTGGCATGTAAAAAAAGAACAAAACCTCTCAATGAATTAGTGAGTGATGAACAGTGTCAGACACCCTGAGTCCTAGAGGTCTCTGAGATTGAGTGTGTCTATCCTAATCAGTGCCTCATAGAGTAGACAGGGGTCCAGCCACAATAGAAGCCTTAGCTAAAGCCTAACCCAAGGGCAGTGGGGACACCATGGAGCCCCACTCCCCACCGAGCTCCTTGATAAATGGTTCACACAGCAGTGTGTGCAGGGCCTCAGCGAGCAACTTTGAGTCACATTTCATTTCATAGTAGAGAAAACTGAGGGACCCAGTCGCCATAATGTGCAATGGATATGATAGGGCCAAGCCTTGGTCATAAGTTTTCAGGCTCCAAACCCTCCCACTCTTCTGCTTCCCCAGGCTCAAACCTAAAACACCTCCACTAGGAAGAACCTATTCCTATCTTCATCCATTCCCCTGGTACTTCCTGGCCCCTACCTGCCTTTTCTCCTTCTCCCTTCAGTCGGAGTCTCTTGAAGGACCCTGCACTCTGACACAGATGAGCATTGGGAGATGTGGGTCCTGTCTAGGTGTCACAGCTAACTACAGAGTGCCTTGAGTATGCTGGGCCACTGCCTCACACTTACAGGTAGCTAGCACTTCCCACGGGCCTACAAGGAAACGTTACAATTTCTCAGAGGACATGAGCAGAGGACATGTCACCCAGCCACTAGGGGCTTCAGTGTGGTGCACATCTAAGGCTGCCTCCACTTCCCACAATCCATAGCTGCTTGAGGGTCCAAGATTGCACCAAATTGCCTATGTGAGGAAGTCTCCAGGGCCAAGAGAAGGAGGTGGGTACATAGAAGAACAAGAAGTGGGAATAAATCAGTAAGTCAGGAAAAGTTTCCAGAGAAAAGTTCATTTGAGGCTGGGAATGTGGCTTAGCAGTAGAGTGCTTGCCTTGCATGCTTGAAGCTCTGGGTTCGATTCCTCAGAACCACATAAACAGAAAAGGCTGGAAGTGGCACTGTGGCTCAAGTGGTAGAGTGCTAGCCTTGAGCACAGACAGGCTCAGGGACTGAGTTGAAGCCCCAGGACTGGCAAAAAAGAAAAAGTTCATTTGAACCCACCAGCTGATGAATGGGTGAACACAGGTGTAATAGGATTTAGTCGTGAAAATAAGATATACTGACACTTTCTACAACATGGATGAACCCCCAAGTCCTGTGCTCAGAGATAAAATAAAATTTTTGTTTCAAATACTTATACATTTGACAGAAATGGCACATTACATGATTCTGGAGATTTTTTTTTTTTTGGTAATCAACATTATGAATTTTTCTTATGGTACTAGAGTTGGCTAGGCAGGCACTCTACCACCTAAGCCATATCATCAGCCTTTTTACCTTAGTTATTTTTGAGATAGTCTCACTTTATGGCTGAGCTGGCTTTGACTGTGATCTCTCTGTTACTGCTTCCCTTTATCACTGGGAAGACACACACTGGCACCCACCACTGTGACCAGCCATTGGATGAGATGGAGTCTAATGAATTTTTATGCCCAGCATGGCCTTGAACCACCATCCCTCCACCTCTGGCCTCACAAATAGCTAAGATTACAGGTATGAGCCACTGAGCCTGACCAATTTTGTTATGGTGCTGTTTTTTGTTCTTTCTTTCTTTCTTTCTTGCCAGTCCTGGGGCTTGGACTCAGGGCCTGAACACTGTCTGTGGCTTTTTTTTTTTTTGCTCAAGGCTAGAACTCTGCCACTTGAGCCACAGCGCCACTTCTGGCCGTTTTCTGTATATGTGGTCCTGGGAAATTGAACCCAGGGCTGTATGTATACAAGGCAAGCACTCTTGCCACTACGCCCCTGTTTTTTTGTTCTTGATAGGTAATTTTGGTGTAAGATAGCCTTCCCTGCTTTGATATAATAAAGATTGACTTTCTGGTTTCCTTCTAGAAAAGAGTTTTTCCTTTTCTCATTCAGATGTTTGATGCATTTGAGGGGGGACTTGTGTGCATGTATGCATGGGGTTTGAGGTAGATACTACTTCCTTATAGCCACTTTACTGAATACACTGTCTTTTTTTTCCTGTGATTCCTAGTTCAACTCTTAGATCCAAATTCTCTTAATTCTGTTGGATTGGCCAATTTGTATTTTTATTTTTTTTTGCCAGTCCTGGGGCTTGAACTCAGGGCCTGAGCACTGTCCCTGGCTTCTTTTGCTCAAGGCTAGCACTTGAGCCACAGCGCCACTTCCGGCTTTTTCTAGATATGTGGTACTGAGGAATCCAACCCAGGGCTTCATGTATATGAGACTAGCACTTTATCATTAGGCCATATTCCAGCCCACGCATCCTGGCCCATGCCAATTTGTATTTCTGTACCAATATAATGTTTCAATGTTTCCAATTTAGAGTAACTATTGAGTAACTTCTTCCATCACTCTTCCTTTTCAGAATTGGCTATTTTTGGCCTCTTTATTCTTCCATGGGAATTTAGGGTCTGTTTGACAAGGAGCTATTTCAGTGGGATTGCATTGGATTTGTATATTCATTTGAGGGAAAGTTGCTATCTAAAGAACAGTGCCTCTTCTTACCGATTATTAGGCAAATAGGACAAATGAACACAGCATACAATGCTACAAATTGTCACCCGCAAAATCCAAACTGTGGGAAACTGCAAGAAACATGCTTGGCTTCTTTAACAAATAAATGTCAAAGAAGAAAGCAATGCAAATGAAAGGAGAAACTATGGATTAAGAAATTTAAGCAAAACTGCAAACAATTGCATTCTAGACCTTGCATAAATCTTGATTCAAATCAATTCAGATAACATAATGATAAGGAGACATTCATGGGAAATGGAAACTCAGACTGACAAGAAATGGTACTGGGAAGCTACTGTTAATGTGGGTGTACACATGACAGGTTCAATCCTGTAGTCCTAGGTCCTTGGGAGGCTGAAATCCAAGGACCACACTTCAAAGCCAGCCTAGACAGACAAACTGAGAGGAAACTCTATCTCCAATTAGCCAGAAAAAAAAAGCTGAGCTGGAGGCCTGGCCCAAGTAGAGTGTCAGCCATGGTCAAAAAAGTCAATTGAGCATAAGTCCCAGAGTTCAAGCCCCAGTATAGTACACACACACACACACATTTTACTGTTGTTTTTAACAGTGACATTGTGATGTGTTTAAGTAGCTCTTATCTCTTAGAAGCATAAACTAAAATATAATCAAAATCTAATTTGATAATATGTAAAATACATAAGATAGAATATAATGGGTTGCAGCGACAGATGAGGCAAGATCAGCCAGGAATTAAATAGTAATTGAAGCTGAGTGATGAGCATGTGAGGATTCCTTACATGGTTCTCTGTGTATTTAAACCATTTCCTTAATTTTGTTTTGTTTTGTTTTTTTGCCAGTCTTGGAGCTTGAACTCAGGGCCTGAGCACTGTCCCTGGCTTCTGTTTGCTCAAGGCTAGCACTCTGCCACTTGAGCCACAGCACCACTCCTGGCTTTTTCTATATACATGGTGCTGAGGAATCGAACCCAGGGCTTCACATATACAAGGCGAGCACTTTACCACTAGGCCATATTCCCAGCCCTATCAATCAAATTTTATCCATCACAAATATGTTGTAACTATTCATTTAATGTTTTTTCTGTCTTGCAAAAAAGCTATCTATTTTTTTCCATCAGGTCCTGCACATCTTTAGCCAATCCAAAAAGGTTTCTGGTGTTTAATTGGAGATAAGAGTCTCACAGGCTTTCCTGCCCAGGGTGGCTTGGAACCATGACTGTCAGATCTCAACCTCCTGAGAAGCAAGGGTTACAGATACGAGCACTGGCACCCAGCTTTGTACTAACCCTTTTTTTCTCTTCTAGATTCTCTTGAAGTTTCTATATAGACAATTGAAGCACATGTTTAAAAAGAAAACAAGGGCTGGGAATATGGCTTAGCAGTAGAATGCTCTCCTAGTATGCATGAAGCCTTGTATTTGATTCCTCAGAGCCACATAAACAGAAAAGGCCAGAAGTGGTGCTGTGGCTCAAGTAGTAGAGTGCTAGCCTTGAGCAAAAGAAGCTCAGGGACAGTGCTTAGGCCCTGAGTTCAAGCCCCAGGAATGGCAAAAAAAAAAAAAAAAGTTTCTGCTCTCCCATAGGTATAGCTTCCACTTAATTGCCTTGGGATTCACTGCTGGCCAGAACCTCTAGAATGGCATTGAATACAGTGCATAGACATTATACTTGTATATAGGTTGTATTCAACATTATACAGCACTGTTGCTTACAGAAACTTTAATATTTTGCTCCTGGCTTGAGTAAGGCTGGTCATTTTATAAGCTTCTTCATTTTTTTGCCAGCAGTTATAGAATACTTTTGATTTACCAAGTGCTGGGGAAGTATTCTAATGAACTTTATATTGCTGTGACAAACTACTTCAGAAAATTATTTTGGCTCTGACTCCATTGCTTCTAGAAACATCATGGCAGCAGGGTGTGGCAGAGGAAAACTGCTCATTTCATAGCAGAGTGAAGAAGGAAGAGGTCTCAAACATGATATGTCCTTCCAGCCACTGATTCTTCTACCTAGGCCCTACCTACTAAGTTTCCCACTTCCTCAATAATGCTATGGAGTTTTCAGTCCATCAGTGTATTGCATTGATAAATCAATTCCTCAAAGCCTCACCTTTGAGAATTACCTTAGAAACCAACCCTTTTGTGGGGGTAGGGGGCACTTTATACCCAAGCCATATAACAGACTCATCAGACAGAAAGATCACTGCACTCACAGACCTTACATGCCAGTAATAAAAGGGAGAAGATAATGAGTAAATTATGTAACTTATGACAGAAATAATAAGTACTACACATTAAAAGTGGAGTATTATAGTCAGGTGCTGGTAGCTCACACCTGTAATCCTAGCTACTCAGGAGAATTGAAGCCAGCCCAGGCAGAAAATTCCGTGAGACTTTTTTTTTTTTTTTTTTTTTTTTGCCAGTCCTGGGGCTTGAACTAAGGGCCTGAGCATTGTCCCTGGCTTCTTTTTGCTCAAGGCTAGCACTCTACCACTTGAGCCACAGCGCCACTCCTGGCCGTTTTCTATATATGTGGTGCTGAGGAATCAAACCCAGGGCTTCACATATACAAGGTAAGCACTTTACCACTAGGCCATATTCCCAGCCCCTCCCTGAGACTCTTATCTCCAATAAACTACTCAGAAAAAGCCAGAAGTGATGCACTGTGGCTCAAGTGGTAGAGCACTAACCTTGAACACCAAAGCTCAGGGACAGTGCCCAGGGCCCCACAACCAACCAAAGGGAGGTTGGGGGAAAGAGTGATCACTGCTGCTCACACCTGTAATACTAGCTACTCAGGAGGAGGAGATCTGAGGATTTCAGTTTGATGCCAACCCCCTGGGTTCAGAAAAGACTGAAAGAGGCTGGGAATATGGCCTAGTGGCAAGAGAGCTTGTCTCATATACATGAAGCCCTGGGTTCAATTCCCCAGTACCACATATATGGAAAACGGCCAGAAGTGGCGCTATGGCTTAAGTGGCAGAGTGCTAGCCTTGAGCAAAAGGAAGCCAGGGACAGTGCTCAGGCCCTGAGTCCAAGGCTCAGGACTGGCAAAAAAAAAAAAAAAAAAAAAAAAAGAAAGAAAAAGAAAAGAAAAGACTGAAAGACCCTAATCTCCAATTAACAACCAAAAAGCCAGAGGTGCAGGTATTGCTCAAGTGGTAGAATACCAAGCCTTGAGCAAAAATAGCCAGTTCAGAGTGTAAGGCATGGAAATGTCACAATGAACCCTCTCTTGTACAACTAATGCATAGGAATAAAACTGTGAGGATGAACTGGGTTAAAGCGGACCTACAGCATCAATGTGGGGACTGGGGAAATTTAACTGAGATGATGGAGCCAGCCTCCCTGGGATGGTTTTGGAGCAGAGTCTTGAATGGAAGGAAGAAAGGAATGAGTGTGTGAGTGTGCATGCAGGACTTAGCCCAGGGCAGTCTGCTCAGAGCTCTATGGCAGCCACTGGCGGAAGACCAGAGCCCACAGTGCTGTGGGGCAGCTGAGGCAGAGGTGAGGCCATGAACTAGCCCACCGTGATGGGGGGGTGGATTCCATCTTGGACTTCTTCTGGGATTTGTTTGTTTCTGTTTTTTTCTTTTTTAGCTCATTTTCAGTGGCATCCTGACATCAATTCTCTAACCTCTGGGGAACTTCAAATCACCGTTCTGACCTTCTTTCTGCTTCTTATTGAACTTAGATTCTGTGGCCAGCTATTCTAAGTGTGCTGTACATGGACACTCCACTCCCTCCCCTCAGCCTGCTGTTGCTTGGTCAACCCACCACCAGGGCAAATCCAGCCTCTGCCTCTGCTCCATTTGTACCTGAGAGCTGGACTGGGCTGGGCAGGAAGCACAGCACCAGGGACTGGTGTCCCTGGAAACCAGTGGCCACACACCTGCAGTGGGAAATCCTGCCATGATGCCATGCTTATTCACTCTCCCAATCTCTTCTCTAGAAGTCCTTTTCGTTCTTACTCTCAACTCATGGCTTACTTCCTACTTTCTTCAGAAAAATGAAGCCACCAAACTCCACAGGCTCCCCACCTCACATCCCCCGAAGAATCTACAGCTGGTCCTCATCTAGTTTCCTTCGGGCTTGAGCCACTAAAAAAAAAAAAAAAGCAAAAAAAATGGGGCTGGAAAGATGGCTTAGCTGTAGAGTGCTTGCCTAGCACGCATGAATGAAGCCTTGGGTTCAATTCCTCAGTACCACATAAACAAACAAACAAACAAAAAGCCAGAAGTAGCACTGTGGCTCAAGTGGCAGAGTGCTAACCTTGAACAAAAAGAAGCCTGGGAGTAGGGGCTGGGAATATGGCCTAGTGGTAAAGTGTTCGCCTCGTATACATGAAGCCCTGGGTTCGATTTCCTGGCACCACATATATAGAAAATGGCCAGAAGTGACACTGTGGCTCAAGTGGCAGAGTGCTAGCCTTGAGCAAAAAGAAGGCCCAGGACTGGCAAAAAAACAACAACAAAAAAACAACAACAGGGCTGGGGATATGGCCTAGTGGCAAGAGTGCCTGCCTCATATACATGAGGCCCTGGGTTCAATTCCCCAGCACCACATATACAGAAAATGGCCAGAAGTGGCGCTGTGGCTCAAGTGGCAGAGTGCTAGCCTTGAGCAAAAAGAAGCCAGGGACAGTGCTCAGGCCCTGAGTCCAAGCCCCAGGACTGGCCAAAAAAAAAAAACAACAGGGCTGGTATGTAGCTCAGTGGCAAAGCGCTTGCCTAGCAAGTGCAACGTCCTGGGTTCGATCCCCAGTACCAAAAAAGAAAACACACACCAAAAAAACAAAAAACAAAACAAAAAAAAAAACAACCAAGAAGCCTGGGAGTGCTCAGGCCCTAAGTCCCAGTCCCCAGGACTGGCAACAAAAACAACAAAAAAATTGTCCTACCTTATCAGTTTCTTGCTTTCTACTAGATTCTTCCCTTTGGCATAATAGTATTATCTTCTCCCATCGGAAGATAAGCAAAAATAAAGGAATCCTGGGGATAGGGGGAGAAAGAGAGAGGGAAGGGAGGAGGGAGAAATCTCCCTAACAATTTATATCACACACACCCCCCCACTCCACTTACCACCTTAGTCTTAGCTCTGTGTTGATGAGTTTATTGCACATGTAATCATGTCTTTCCTCCACTTAAGAAAACAAATCCCATTTGCTCACTCCCACCGCTCCTATTGTTGTATCTCTTACTTATATCTCTCATTTATAAACCTCACCCTTCATTCACAAAACCTCATGAAAAAGTGTTGTTTCTTCCTCAAATTTGAGTAGTTTTCAATCATTTTCTCAAAACCATTCTGCCTCCATATAGCCCTCTTCTCTTGCAGGAACTCCACAATTTTATGGATGACACTGACATTGCCCTTGACTCCTGGTTCACTTTTTCCCAATCCTTTTCTCACTTTTCTTCAGGATGAATATACTTTTTATTTTTATTTTTTGCCACAAGGTCTTGCTGTTTAACTCAGGCTGGCCTCTGATTCTCAATCCTCTTATCTCAGCATCCCAAATTCTGGAATGACAAATATGTGTCACCACACCAGGCTAGGAGTGAGTAATAATCTTTTTCCTTCTTCCCTCTACCTTCTCTTTTCCTCTTCCTCTTCCTTCTTTTTCTGTTTATGGCAGTACTAGGGATTGAACTCAGGACTTTATTTGCAAAGCAGGAACTCTATCACGGAGCCACACCTCCAGCCTCCTTTTAAATGGTTTACTTTCGGGGTAAGATATTGCTTTATGCACAGGTTGGCCATGATCCTCCGTCTTTGCCTCCCAAAGTAGCCAGGACTACAGGCTGAACCACTGTCCACAAAAAGACCATTAGCTGAACATGTTTTTCTTTAAGAATATATTTATAATGTCTGCTTTTAATATGTCTGCTCAGTTCAACTTCCAGGGCATCTTCTGTTCACATTTTATTGACTAATATGTTTCCTTCATTTCAGATCATAGTTTCCTCTTTATTTGTGTGTCTGGTCATTTTTTTTCAGTTAAACAGTAGACATTGAGGTTAACACAAGGTTGAGGCAATGGATACTGTCATTGTCCTCTGAAAAGTATCCATATTCATTCTCAGATAATTGCTTCTGGACAATCACCTTGAATTTCCACAGATTGTAGTGTGGCTCTGTAGAGCCCGATGTTTTCTATGGTTCTCTGTATTGGACCTTCACACTGCTGTGAATCTTGTTTGCTCCACCTTGGGGAGGGTGAATCAAGAAGACATCTTATTATAGGGCAGGGATTTGACAGATTCAAACCTAGGGGCCAGATTCATCTATCACCTGTTTGTTTTTACAAAATTAAGGTTTTATTGGAACAGAACCATGTCCATTCACTCCAGATGTCAATGGCTTCTTTAACACCATAGCTCCAGAGCTGAGTGACCACAGCATCTCCCAGATTACCCACAAAGCTTAAAAGTTTCATATCTGCCCCTTTGTAGAAAAAGCTTGCTAGTACCTGTTTGGAACATGAATGACAAGTGTCATGCATTCATGACATGTCACTCTGACATTAATACACTCTGTCTACACCAGCACAGGGCCACAACTCCCAAGGTATTTTCCATGTGAGTGTTGGTACTGGGGCTTGGACTCAAAACCTAGGTGCTGTCCCCTAGCTTTTTTTTTTGCCAGTCCTGGGCCTGAGCTTTTTGCTCAAGGCTAGCACTCTACCACTTGAGCCACCAGTGCCACTTTTGGCTTTTTCTATATATGTGGTGTTGAGGAATCGAACCCAGGACTTCATGTATATGAGGCAAGCACTGTACCACTAGGCCATATTCGCAGACCCCCAATCCCTTAGCTTTTTTGCTTTAGGCTTTTTAGTGGCTAAACTGGAGATAAAAAAGTCTTGCAGATTTATCTACCCAGGTCTGTCTAGAACTGTGATCCATAGATCTCAGCTCCTGAAGAGGAAGGATACTTGGCCAGCCTACGATGGGAAAATAAAGTTAGCAAAATTCCATCTAGACCAGTGGCTGGATATAGTGAGTCATATCTGTCATTCCAGTGAGCTAGGAGAATCATGTTTCAAGGACATCTCTGGCATGAAAGTTCATGAGCCTTTGACCTCCAATTAACAACAAAAAAGTTGGAAGTGGAGCTGTGGCTTTAGTGGTATAGCACTAGCCTTGAGCTAAAAGTTAAGGGAAGAGGTGGTACTGGTGGATCACACCTGTAATCCTAGCTACACAAAAGGATGAGATTTGAGAATCTTGGTTTAAAATTAGCCCCAGGGATGGGAATGTGGCTTAGTGGTAGAGTGCTTACTTAGCATGCATGAAACCATGGGTTTGATTCCTCAGTACCACATAAACAGAAAAGTGGTACTATCCCTCAAGTAGTAGAGTGCTAGCTAGCCTTGAGCAAAAGAAGCTCAGTAACAGTGCCCAGGTCCTGAGTTCAATGGTCAGAACTAGCAAAAAACAAAACAAAACAAAAAACTAGCCCTAGCAGGAAAGTTGATAAGACTTTTTTTTCTTTTTGCCAGTCCTGGGGCTTGAACTCAGGGGCTGGGCACTGTCCCTGAGTTTGTTTTACTCAATGACACTTCTGGCTTTTTATGTTTATGTGGTACTAAGGAATCAACCCAAGGCTTCAAGCATGCTAGGCAAGCACTCTACCACTAAGCCACATTCCCATCCCTGTAAGACTTTTATCTCCAATTAACCTTGAGAAAACTGGAAATAGTGCTGAGCACTAATCTTGAGCAAAAGAGCTCAAGGCCAGTGTAGGGGGGGAACACAAGTTCAAGCCCCAGGACCAACAACAACAACCACAAAAAGCTAAGGGACAGTGCTCATGTTATACATTCTAGCTCTGGTAGTGGTGCAAAAAAAAAAATTATAGCAATAGAAACACTGCCTTGTGAATTCACTAATGCCACTGAATATTTGTTTGTTTGCTTTTGTTCTGGTATGGGGCCTTGAACTCCAGGCCTTGTATTTACCTAGCTTTAAAAAAAAAATTGTCCTCAAGGCTTTTACTTAAAGTAGGATTCTAAGATCTCTTACTCTTGAGTAGCTAGGATTACAGGCATGAGCATAAGCCACTGGCACTTAGGCACTATTTTAAATGGGTAAATTGTATTATCAGTGAAGTATATCACAGCAAGTCATTTTTGTTGTTTTTAAGGTCACTTTGGGGCCAGAGAGTGGCTCAAGTGGTAGAGAATTTTCCTAGCAAGTGCAAAACTCTGGTTTTCTAGTACTAAAAGAAAAAAACTAAAAAGATTCCTAGCAAAAGCTAAATGGCTGGGCTCTGGGCCTGTGAGAAGAGAGGAGCAGGAAGGGATGGTTTTGGAAATCCCATTGAGAATAGACACAGGGGTTGGAGACATGGCTCAGTTGGTTGAGCGCTAGCCAATGAGTGAAAGCGTGCGGTACCAAGTCCTGGTCTCAGACCTAAAAAAGAAAAGAACAGAGACTACATACAGGCAGAGGAAGAGTCACACCCTACTTAGGTGTAGTAACTTGGACCAGATATGACAGCACAGATGGGAAACATGGCTGGATTCTGAGTGTATTTTGAAGGTAGAAACAATCAGATTTCCCAATGAACAAGTGAAATAGAAAAAAAGACAGGATGAATCCCAAATTTCAGTCAAAGCTTCTGGAAAACTGGGTTGGCTGTTCTCTGAGATGGAACAGAGAGTGAAAAAGGTTAGGAGGGAAGATTGGGAGTCAGATTATGCTGCGCTCATCTAGGTTCTAATCTAGATACACTTTTGTAGATAAGGCACTCACCCTTCTAATCTTTGTTTACTGAAAATTATCACAAAGAGCACTGGATTTTATCAAATCATTTTTCTGAACTTGAGATAGTCCCTGCTTTTTCTACTTGAACCTGTCAGTGCCCTCTCTTCTCTCTCTCTCTCTCTCTCTCTCTCTCACACACACACACACACACACACAAATTTTTCTAGTGTTAAACCTTCATTTTATTCCTGCATTAAACCTTACATGATCTTAATTTGATTGTGTTTGTTTGCCTTTCTGTTATCATTTTTAATATATTGTTGGATTTGGTTGGTTAATATTTATTTAGGATTTCTGCCTCTAGTTTCATAAATGAGGTTGGCTTGTAATTTCCTCTGTTCAAATTGTTCTTGTCTCATAAAATTATAGGGAGTTGCTTTTCCTCATATTTTTCTTTTCTGAAATAGTTTGCATAAGTTATAATTGCTTTTTAAATATTCAGCACAACTCACCTATACTACAAACATCCCATGTGTGGTTTAGAAGTGCTACTTTGTGGGGCTGGGAATATGGCCTAGTGGCAAGAGTGCCTGCCTCGTATACATGAGGCTTCCCCAGTACCACATATACAGAAAATGGCCAGAAGTGGCGCTGTGGCTCAAGTGGCTAGCCAAGGATTGGCCAAAAAAAAAAGTGCTACTTTGTTATTTCTCTTCTGGTAATTAATTAAATGTGTTTGCTTATTTGTTCATTGTGGGGCCTGAACTCTGAGCCACAGTGCCACTTCTGACTGGTTTATTGGAGATAAGAGTCTCATGGACTTTCTTGCTGGGGCTTTGAACTGTGACCCTCAGATCTCAGTTTAGGATTACAGAAGTGAGCCACCAGAGCCCAGCCTAATCAAATGTGGGTGTGTGTGTGTGTGTGTGTGTGTGTTTGTGTGTGTGTGTGTGTGTGTGTGATTGTAAGTTAATACATGTATTAGGTGATTTTCTTGGGGGTGTTAGGGTTCAAATTCAAGGCCTCACACATAACCAGACAAGTTTGAGGACGTCCTGGGGAACTTAGTGAGATCCTATTTCAAAATAATTGTTTTTGTTGTTCCTGAGACTTGATCTCTGGGCCTGGGTACGATCCCTGAGCTCCTTCTGCTCAAGGCTAGCACTCTACCACTTGAACCACAGCATCACTTCCAGCTTTTTCTGTGATTAATTGGAGATCTACTTGGGCTGTCTTCAACTGCAGATCACAGCCTCTTGAGTAGCTAGGATTATAGAAGTGAGTTACTAGTACCCAAGAACAACAACAAATATTTATTTATTTATTTATTATTGCCAGTCCTGGGGCTTGGACTCAGGGCCTGAGCACTGTCCCTGGCTTCTTTCTGCTCAAGGCTAGCACTCTGCCACCTGAGCCTAGCGCCACTTCTGGCCTTTTCTTTTTTTTCTTTTTCTTTTTTTTTTGGCCAGTCCTAGGCCGTGAACTCAGGGCCTGAGCACTGTCCCTGGCTTCTTTTTTGCTCAAGGCTAGCACTCTTCCACTTGAGCCACAGCGCCCCTTCTGGCCATTTTCTGTATATGTGGTGCTGAGGAATCAAACCCAGGGCCTCATGTATACGAGGCAAGCACTCTTGCCACTAGGCCATATTCCCAGCCCCACTTCTGGCCTTTTCTATATATGTGGTGCTGAGGAATTGAACCCAAGGCTTCATGTATACGAGGCAAGCACTCTTTCCACTAGGCCATATTCCCAGCCCCACTTTTTTTTTTTAAACTGAAGATGTAGCTCACTGGGTAGAGCACTGACTGGTCTGCATCAACCCTGGCTTAAATCTCTAGGGAAGGAAGGAAGGAAGGAAAGAAGGAAGGAAGAAGGGAGGGAGGGAAGAAGGGAAGAAAGGAGGGAGGGATGAAAAAAGAGAGAAACAGAGGAAGAAAGAAAGGGAGATGCCAGGTATCAATGACTCATGCCTCTAATCCTAGCTACTCAGGAGGCTGAGATCTGAGGATCCTGGTTTCAAAGCCAGCCCTGGCAGGAAAGTCCATGAGACTCTTATCTCCAATTAACCACCAGAAAACTGGAAATGGCACTGTGGCTCAAGTGGTAGAATGCTAGCCTTGAGCTGAAGAGCTCAGGGACAGCACCCAGGCCCAGAGTTGAAGCCCCATGACAGAAAGAAAGAAAGAAAGAAAGAAAGAAAGAAAGAAAGAAAGAAAGAAAGAAAGAAAGAAAGAAAGAAAAAAAAGAAAAAGAAAGAAAGAAAGAAAAGAAGGAAGGAAAGAAGGAAGACAAAGGGAAAAGACAAAAGCAAGCAAGCAAAGAAGCAAATTAAAAAAGTAAGTTAAAGGGAACACAGATGATGTAGGAAGCTAATAAAATACCTTGTTAAATAAAAAGAAGAGACTATATTCTTAAAAGGGACAATCAAAGAACATGAAAGTATTTTTGGAGATTAAAAGTAATATAGTAGAAATAAATAATTTCAAGTAGAAAAGTCAAAGGGAAAAACCCAAGAATATCCAAGGTCTTTCATCCCTAAAACCAGAAGAAAAAAAATAGCAAGAAAGAAAGGGAAGGAAAAAATAAGAGAGAAAAGCTAAGCAAATCTGTGAGTTCAACATACAAACTGAAACTAACTAATCAGAGCTCCAAAGAGGGCAAAGATAGAGAGAGTGGAAAAGGAGAGCTGGCATCTAAGATATAAAAACACTTCCTAGAAGGAACAGACATGAATTTCTAGATAACATCCAGTGACAAACCCATCCCTAAATATCCTGGGAAGGTATATAAATGTTGACCAATGTGCCATATGCCTGACAAGCTCTCCAATAGAATATGTTCTGTCCTCCTACCTTGACAAATACACCTTCATGATGCCCCAGAGAGTCTGGCTGACAAAGAGAATGCTCAGACTCCTTGGAGTTCTGCTCCAGAATGTGGGGATGGGGGGAGCAGTGGCAGTGCCACACCCATTCCCTCTTCAACTACTAGGTCTGCCCCATGTCCCAAGGGGCCAATGTATATGCGGTCAACACACCAGCCTCACACAGTCAAGTTTCAGACCTGATACCCCACAAATAGCCGTTCCTTGGAACCCCATAAGCTAAGAACTCCAAAAGCTAGTGGCTTGATTTCTTCCCAAGAAAACAGGGAAAAGTTAGCACCAGTCCTAGATGTCAATTTGGGGCTGTTTGGGCAGGAAGTTCAGGCTCCACCAGGTACCTAGGTCACTGTCTCAGCCTGGGCTCTGAGTTGTCCCAAGACTCTCCTGGTCCTGTGGGGACCAGGCTGCACTGGAAGATAGGTAGGGGGCTCCCTGGAGGGCTCAGGGCAGAAGACATTCTTCTTTCTGTCTCAGGGAATCCTTCCTAGTTTTATGAGTAAACCCAATCCAAACCAAGGGGTCCATTTCATCACAATGAAATTTTAGAACACTGGACAAAGAGAAGATTCTAAAACTTTCATGACAGAAAGAGAAGAGAGGAGAGAAAGGGAAAGGGAGAGGAAGAGGACGAAGGGAAGGTAGAGGGAGAGGAGGAAAAGGAGAGGGGGAGACAGAGAGAGAGAGAAAGAAGAGCCACAGGATGATAAAAAGCTTCATACAGTGAGCCGCTATGGGAATGACAGTGGACTTTTCAACAGGATAGAAGCAGAAGACAGGAGACCAAAGTTTCAAAACTCCTATTAAAGATTAAAGAGCTGAGCGTAGTGGCACATGCTTGTAATCCAAGTACTTGGGAAGGTGAGGGAAGAAGATTGGGAGTTTGAGGCCAGCTTAGACTATATAGCAAGTTACAGGGTCAATCTAGGCTACATAAGGAGTCCCTACCTAAAAAAAAAATCTGAGGGGAAATGATTTCAGATCAACCTAGAATTCTACCTGCAGCCAAACATTCAGTACCGGCTGGACAGAGAATGAAGTCAGATTCAGATGTGTCAATGTGGCCACACCACAAAGAGTCAACCAAGAGGAAGAGAGAGGACCCTGAACAAGAGAGGCTGTCCTAAGCTGGTGCCAGAAGCTCACGATTATAGTCCTAGACAACAGGAGGCTGAGCTCTGAGGAGGGAGGTTTGACGCTATCCCAGGCAGAAAAGTTCAAGAGACTTCTCATCTCCAGAGAACCACCAAGAAGCCAGAAAGTGCAGCTGTGGCTCAAGAGCTAGAGTGCTAGCACTAAGCAGAAAAAGCCCTGAGTTCAAACCCCAGTACCATCCCAGAAAAAAATAAAAACCTTAAAAGAGGGCCTATCCTGGAACTGTCCCCCAGGATGGGTATGTTTGGCTCTTTGTTGTTGTGTGACAGTCGCCACTAACTTTAGCTAAAGAACTGACAGGCTCTCTCTTCCAGAAGTTGGGGGTGGAATGGCTGGATGGGTTCCCTGTGTGGGGTCTTTGGAGGCTCAAATCCAGGTTCTGGCTGGGCTTCTTTGTCACCTGTGGAACATCTGGGGAAGAATCAAATTTCCAGATCCCCTGGGGTTACTGCCTGTGATCACAAGACAACAGGACAGCTCCTGGGATGGTCCCCCTAGGCCAGCCTCCATCCTGGTTGTGGTGAATGTTCCACATAGCCTCCTGTGACATCTACCATCAGCCAGAGAAAAACTGCCTGCAAAGAGCACCTGTACTTAAGTCAGGCCACCCAGAAAATCTTATCTAAAGGTCAACTGATTAGTGACTGTGATCACATATCTTCTTCCCTTCACAGGTGAGACAACAGCATAGCACAGGACTCCTTACCCACCAGCCACAGCCTGTGCTGACACTCGGGCCCCTGAGGGTCCCTGGAAATGGTCTGCAGCCCTGTACAGAATGGGGCTGGGGATATGGCCTAGTGGCAAGAGTGCTTGCCTTGTATACATGAAGCCCTGGGTTCTATTCCCCAGCACCATATATATAGAAAATGGCCAGAATTGGCGCTGTGGCTCAAGTGGCAGAGTGCTAGCCTTGAGCAAAAAAGAAGCCAGGGACAGTGCTCAGGCCCTGAGTCCAAGGCCCAGGATTGGCAAAAGAGAGAGAGAGAGAGAGAGAGAGAGAGAGAGAGAGAGAGAGAGAGAGAGAGAGAGAGAGAATGATAGGAAGACAAAAGAAAGGTTACCTGGAGAAGCTGAAGACCCTGTGGGAGATTCTTTAAGAGGAAAGCAACCTGAAGAATGAGCCATATTTACTAGGAGGAAAAGTAAAGCATAACAAAACAAACTTCCCAGATTTTTTTTTTTTTTTTTTGGCCAGTCCTGGGCCTTGGACTCAGGGCCTGAGCACTGTCCCTGGCTTCTTCCCGCTCAAGGCTAGCACTCTGCCACTTGAGCCACAGCGCCGCTTCTGGCCGTTTTCTGTATATGTGGTGCTGGGGAATCGAACCTAGGGCCTCGTGTATCCGAGGCAGGCACTCTTGCCACTAGGCTATATCCCCAGCCCTACTTCCAGCCTTTTTGATAGTTAATTGGAGATAAGAAATCTCACAGCCTTCTTTGCCTATGGTTCTCTGATCTTAGTCTCTGGAGTAGTTAGGATTACAGGCCTGAACCACTCACTGGCTCTTAACACCAGCATTATAATGAGAGGTGTGCACTGGCCCTACCCACTTCCCCAGTTGCTCCTCCTCATGGGAGCCCATGACACATCATGAGCATGGCATCCTTCATTTAGGAAGACAATGGTAAAAAGTTTCTATGCAGAGCTGGGCACTGGCAGCTCATACCTGTAATCCTATCTACTTAGGAGGATGAGATCTGGCACTCAAGCTTCAAAGCCAGCCCAGGCAGGATAGTCCTTGAGACTCTTAGCTCCAATTACCCACCAGAAAACCAGAAGTGGAGCTGTGGCTCCCGTGGTAGAGTGGTAGTCTTAAGCAAAAAGAAGCTCAAGGATAGGCCTTGAATTCAAGCCCCAGGTCTCAGGTCCAGCATGCGTGTGTGCACACACGCACATGCATGCACACACACGTACCATGTAAAATTAAGAGAATGGCCATGAAAGAAGGAATGAAACACTGGGTATTACCCCCCATCCCCCTCATGGTCTTGGGGTTGACAGAACCTAGGTGTGGCTGTTTGCACACTTTGAGGCAAGGTTAACCCACCCAGTGTTACAGTTAGATCTAAGGCTCCCCTGAAAGGCTCATGTGTTAAAGTCTCCATGGACAGCTGGGGACATAGTTGTGCTGTTAGGAAGTGACTACCCCATGTGGGTCCTGCCTCCATCTGTGGATCGATCCACAGGTGTCTTCCTAATTTGGTGCCATTATTGGAGGCAAGGCCTCCTTGGAGGAAGTCACTGGGGTCACCAACTCACACCTCTCACTCTTCAGGGTCTCTCTTGTCCAGGTCCCTTCCTCACTGTCTCTGCAGTAAATTTTAGATCCTGGACCCTCCCAGGAAGCCAAAGGTTGTCTCCAGAGGGACACATGGGGACAATGACAAATATTGGGCTTTCCAAAGGTGATGGCACACCTTCAAGGGGGAAGGAGATGGCTGTTGGGAGGATCCTTGCAACATGTAGATCTCTTTTTTTGGGGGTGGGGGAGGACTTGAACTCAAGGCCTCGGTGCTGTCCCAGAGCTTTTTCCCTCAAGACTAGTGCTCTACCACTTTGAGCCACAGTGCCACTTCCAGTTTTCTGGTGGTTCATTGGAGATAATGAGTCCCATGTATTTTCCTGCCTGGGTTGGCTTTGAACTGTGATCCTTAGTTCTCAGCCTCCTGAGTAGCTAGGATTACAGGTGTGAGCCACCTGGCAAACATGCAGGTCTTTGTTCTTAGAAGTGACCAGAATGGGGCTAGGAATATGGCCTACTGGTAAAGTGCTCGCCTCGCATACATGAAGCCCTGGGTTTGATTCCTCAGCACCACATATATAGAAAAAGCCAGAAGTGGCACTGTGACTCAACAGGTAGAGTGCTAGCCTTGAGCAGAAAGAAGCCAGGGACAGTGTTCAGGCCCTGAGTTCAAGCCTCAGGACTGGCAAAAAAACAAGACACAAAAAGAAGTGACCAGGATGTGGTTGCATAGTTCTTTCTCTCTCTGCCCCCTCTCTCCCTCTATGATGCTCATGGGCCCCAGGAGTCCTTGGGAGAACCCTGGAGTGAGGCCAATCTTACCACCTCCTGCCAGGCTGCCATGAGATGCTACAAAGGGGATGAGAAGATAGAGGGGATGATGAAAGATATAGCAAACTGAGCTTTGGACTCAGACAAGACTGAGGTGCTCCTCTGAAGCCTTGCACCCATGAGCAGGTGACAGTGGGCAAGCTGGGTTCTCAGAACCTCAATTTCCTCATGGTAAAACAATGAGGACACCTGGTGCAGAGCGATGCTCACAAAACTCTGGCCCATAGTACCATGGGAAGCCATTAGCTGGGTGCCTGAGGTGTAGAAACTATGTGCAAATGTTCTTCTCTCAGAGCCACTGGCAGCTTGGTGGCCCATGAGGATGGTGGGGGAGTGGGGACATGACTCTCCTCAAGTGTCCTATGGTGGCAAAGCATGGGTTACAGACAGCCAAGATGCAGCGGGCAGCATGAGATGTGTCTGATCCATCGACACGCTGCATACTTAGTTTTTATTTGCTTTGAGGCTCGAGGAAGTTTAGTGGTTTGTCCAGGACCAGCCCTAGCTAAAACCACAAGTTCTGTGTAAATAAGGGGTAATAATCATGCTTGGCCCTCATGACTCATGACACTAGAAGCCCTTAAATTGTAGCATGCATGGTAGCTTGCCTCTGTCCACACAGCCCAACAGTTCTGTCTCTGAGATCAATGTTAAATGCTTATTGCCAGACTGAGGCTGGATAGAAAATGCTGGTGTCGGTGGGTGTTTATTTACTCCATTAAGTAGTATAACATGCCTAGAACCCCAGACACACACAAGCAGGTTGTTGTGGGGAATCAGGGTGGGGGAGAGAGTGGAGCTACATTGCACAGTCTGGCTCAGCGGCCTTGGCACAACAGCTGCCAAGAATTGGACACACTGAGGGGTTGGATCCCTCTGTGAGAGGTGGACATGCGATCGATCCAGGTGTCAGTCACCTGGAGGGGAAGGGAGGGGAGGGGGACCTCTTCTGCTTCTCTCCACTGCCTCCACCTGTTCCTGCAGGTGTCTGACTGCGAACTTTGACGGGGGCTTTTGTTCCCCTTTGCTACTCTCAACTCTGCAAAACACTCCACATTCCCCATGGGACTGTCCCATGGATCCTCGAGGCACAGAAATGTTCCAGAGAAACACATATACCTCTGGTGAGGCCAGCAGTGAGCAGGTCCCTGCTGTCTGCTGACCCTTAAATGTCTTCTTGTGCTTTGTGACACTTTGGATCTTAAATCCAAAGGCCCATGCACTGGAGGCTTGGCCCCCATCATGGCACATCTAGAAGGTAGTGGGGCCTGAAGAAGGCAGGACCCAGCGGAGGTCTTTAGGTCATTGGGGGCATGCCATTGAAGATGACAATGGGGTCTCATCCCCTTCCTCTCTTTTACTCCCCAGCTACACCATGAGGTAGTGGTTTTCTCCATCATATACTGCCCCTCCTCCCCTGTCATCATGGGCTTCCTTGCCATAGGCCCAAAGCAACAGGAACAACAGACCTCTAAATTGTCAGCCCAAATAGTCTCTCTCTTTCTCTCTCTCTCTCTCTTCTTCTCCCTCTCTTTCCCTTCCCCCTCTCACTGTAGTACTGGAGTTTGAATTCTAGGGCATCTTGGGTAAGGCAGGTGCCCTACCATTTGAGCCAAACCCCTAGCCAGTTTTTTTTCTTCTTTAGTGAATTTTGTTGTTTTGGATAGGGTCTTACATCTTTGGATAGGGATTGCAGACCTCCTACCCATACCTTCTGGATTAAAGGGATGACTGACCCACACTTATCACTTGTTGGTTAAGACAGGCCTAGAGTATGTGTGGAGCTTGGGGTCAAACTCAGAACCATGTGTTTGCTAGACATACATGCAGCCCTTTTTACTTTTATTATTTTTCAAATAGGATCTTACTTTGTTTTTTGCCTATGCTGGCCTCAAACTATAATACTCCCAATCTCAGCCTCCCAAGTAGCTAGGATTACAGGTATGAACCACCACACTCATGCTCCTTTTCCTTTTATAAGTTGTTTCAGTGATGAAAAGTTGACAAACATATGCCCCATCCAGGGCTCTGACCTCATCTCTCCATTGTATCCAGATCATCCTTGAAGACTAACCAGAGTGCAAACAAGAGCAGCAGAAAACCCATCAGAGTATCCCTGAGGATGATGCAGAATAGCCCAGATCCATAAAAACATCCCTGTGGCTGACACTGTGATAGTGAATTTTGAGATGAGGAAAATTACTGCAGACAGTGGGTACTCACAGAGCACCTCCTCTGTGCTGTGAACTGAGTCACAAACTTTCCAAACACCTCTCACTGGATCCTCACAAGAGCCCTGGATGGGGACTGGAAATGTGGCTTAGTGGCAGAATGCTTGCTTAGCATACATGAAGCCCTGGGTTCGATTCCTCAGCACCACATAAACAGAAAAAGCTGGAAGTGGTGCTGTGACTCAAGAGGTAGAATGCTAGCCTTGAGCAAAAAGAAGCTCAGGGACAGTGTTCAGGCCCTGAGTTCAAGCCCCAGGACTGGCAAAAAAAACAACAACAACAATAATAACAAAAAGCCCTGGAGGGAGGCAGATGCCGTTGTTGTTATTTCCATTTCACAATGGGTCACCCTAAGCTCAGAAGGTCAGGAAGCTGCACAGCAAGACTGCAGGGCCTGGCTGCCCCTTTGGGGGTCAAAGCCTTGGCCCCTACTGCACTGAAGTGCTTGGATTCCCCAAAGCAAGCGTGGGGAATCTGCCCTTAATCACCTAGCTAGGAGTGATCAAACAAGTTCTATCACATGCCAACGCCCAGTTCCCTCTGGCTCTTTGAAGATGCCACAGCACTTGCTGGCATTGACTGAGGGCAGAGAGGAGGAGAGAAGAGGCCCCTGGACCTGCTTTGCTGAATGCCCTAGGGTTCACATGGTGGCTGGGCCCTTCTGGCCTTGCACCAGCCCAGCGGAAGCACAGAGGCATCATCTGCACCCATGTGTGTGCCTTATATCCATCAGGGGCACGCACCCCCTCCACTTGCACTTTCTCTGTTTCCCAATGGAGAACACTGGTTTAGGGTCTGTATTTGAGCCTGTCCTAGGCTGGACTAGTGTGTTTGTCCACACCCCTAGAAGCTGGCTACAGAGGCTAAGGAATATCTCACCTAAGGAAGCAAGGAGCAAGGCTCAGGTGGCTGGCTCTGTAGTAGGTGGCTTTGTTGAATAAGCTAGCACCAAGTAGGTGCATAGGGCATGTCCAGAGAGCTGGAGGAAAGTGAGGGTGGTAGATGCCCCATAACTACAATAGAATAATGCTGGTTTTTTTTTTTTGTCTTGTTTTTTGCTGGTCCTGGGGCTTGAACTCAGGGACTGGGTTCTGTTCCTGAGCCTCTCTGTACTCTAATACTCTACCACTTGAGCTACAGCACCACTTTCAGCCTTTTCTGTTTATGTGGTATTGAGGAATCAAACCCAGGGTTTCATGTATGCTAGGCAAGTACTCTACCACTAAGCCACATTCCTAGCCCAGTGCTAGATTTTATACCCTGTGGCAATATTGCCTACAAACCATGCTGCTTGTACAACCACCTTCCACACACACACACACACACACACACACACACACACACACACAAAACACGGATGCTCAAGACATCAGTGCCTGTCACTTCTTGTTGAAAACCCTCAACAGGCTAGTGCCAGTGGTTTGTGCCTGTAATCCTAGCTACTGAGATCTGAGGGCCCTGGTTCTAAGCCAACCCAGATAGGAAGGTCCATGAGACTCCCATTTCCAATTAATCACTAAAAAGTAATATGCCACCAAAAGTGGCTCTGTGGCTCAAGTGGTTAACTGCTAGACTCCATCAAAAAAGCTCAGGGACAGTGCCCAGGTCCTGAGTTCAAGCCTCAGGACTGTGGTACATGGGTGCATGCATGTGCACGTGTGTGTGTGTGTGTGAGCACACACCCCTTCCCTCAATGGATTTCCTTTACCTTTAGAGCAAAGAAAATAAAAATCACAACCTGTTACCATGGCTACAAGATCCATGGGTATAGCCCCTCCCCCACTGCGCAAACATTTATCACCCCCCCAGCTCACTTTCCCACAAGGAGCATTCTTCCACCAGATGTTCCCATCGTTCAACCTCCTCTCAATGTCCCCCTTCTCCGTTAGAGAGCCTCACGCCTCCTCTGTCTTATCTTATTTGGTGTGGGGTTTTTTTTTTTTTTATCACCAGCTAAAATACCCTCTCTGTGTGCTTTTGTCTGACGCCCACACCAGCACAGTCTCCCCGAGCTGCACTCTGTGTCCTTGCTCCAGGGACTGGAAGGGTGCCAGGCACACGCAGGCACTCAGTGAATGTTTGGGGCTGAAGGGCCTTTTGGACACCACTCAAGTTCCTTGTTGCAAGGGCCAAAGGCAGTTCTCTTCAGAGGGAACTCTCTGGAAAGTCTTGTACAGAGGAAACCTGGAGACTTTGTTGCAGGATGCAGGGAGGAGCCCATAGACAGGATCACACTGGGAGAGTCTGGGGAGGAGGCTGAAGAGCATGGAGGCCTGTGGGGCCTTGCAGCATGAGAGGGTTCAGCTCTCAGTGCTTGTGATGGCTGTACTAGGGAGGGTAGCCTGGCGCCCAGGCACCCAGGTCCTGCCTTCTCTGTCTGCCCTTCTCTGAGTAGAGTTGCCCTCCAGTGCTCCCACACCACTTCGACACCAGTGCTATTTCTCTCTCTGACCCAAAAACACCTCCCTAGCATTCTGAGGCCAGCCTGTCTGTCTCTCTCCCCTCCCCTTATCCGGGTCCAAGTGTCCCACTCCCCACTCAAATCCCCCCCTCCTTCCTGGGGCCCAGCATTCCTGCCATATAATTCCCAGCTCCTAATTCCATAAGAATGAGTGTTTTCTACCAGTCTGAGTCCAGAGGCTTATGTCCCGAGTGAGTTTTGCTCAGTATTCTTTCTTTCTTTTTTGCTAGTCTTGGGGCTTAACTGGACTCTGTCCCTGAGCTTATTTTGCTCAAGGCAAGCACTCTACCATTTGAGCCACAGTACCACTTCCAGCATTTTCTGTTTAAGTGGTACTGAGGAATCAAACCTAGACCTTCATGCATGCTAGGCAGGCACTCTACCACTAAACCACATTCCTAGCCCTATAATTTCTTTCTTTCTTTCTTTCTCTCTTTCTTTCTTTCTTTCTTTCTTTCTTTCTTTCTTTCTTTCTTTCTTTCTTCCTTCCTTCCTCTCTCTCTCTCTCTCTCTCTTTTTCTTTTGCCAGTCCTGGGCTTTTTTTTTTTTTTTTTTTTTGGCCAGTCCTGGGCCTTGGACTCAGGGCCTGAGCACTGTCCCTGGCTTCTTCCCGCTCAAGGCTAGCACTCTGCCACTTGAGCCACAGCGCCGCTTCTGGCCGTTTTCTGCATATGTGGTGCTGGGGAATCGAACCTAGGGCCTCGTGTATCCGAGGCAGGCACTCTTGCCACTAGGCTATATCCCCAGCCCTAGTCCTGGGCTTTTTATGTATATGTGGTACTAAGGGATCGAACCCAGGGCTTCATGCATGGTAGGCAAGCACACTACCACTAGGCCACATTCCCACCCCACCCCCTATATATATATTTTTTAAGACAGTGGCTCACTCTACAGCCCAGACTGGCCTTAAATTGGTGAGCCTCCAGCCTCAGCTTCCTAAATGCTAGGATTACAGATGTGCACTACCATGTTTAACATCTCATTAAAACAGTTACTGAGGGCTGGGAATACAGCCTAGTGGCAAGAGTGCTTGCCTCATATACATGAAGCTCTGGGTTCAATTCCCCAGCACCACATATAAAGAAAATGGCCAGAAGTGGCGCTGTGGCTCAAGTGGCAGAGTGCTAGCCTTGAGCAAAAAGAAGTCAGAGACAGTGCTCAGACCCTGAGTCCAAGGCCCAGGACTGGCAAAAATAAATAAATAAATAAATAAATAAACAAGCAAAACAGTTACTGAGAGGACAAACAACCTGCTTGGTGCTTTGTCTCTCCATTCTGCTTGGCTGGGCTATTGGGGGGTTTTCCCTTAGAAATGTTTCACCTTTTCTGACTGGCTGGAAAGTGGCAAAGGGATTTAACTACAAAGTATAGGTTAAATAAAAAGACAGTGTCATTGCATCCTTTCTTTGGTACCATATTAAAAGTAGAGGAAAGGAATAAGGCAAGCTTTGTGTGTGTGTGGGAGGGGGTGCTGAGGATTGAACTCAGGGTCTTGCATGTGCCCTATCACTTCCAAGTAGCCCTTTAGTTTGTTTGTTAAGTGATGTTGGGGTCTGAAATCAGGGCCTTGTGTTTGAAAAACAAATAACCTGTCACTTTGAGCAATTATTTTTCTAGGTAAGTTATTGAATTTTTGCCCAGGGCTAGCACAACCTCAATCCTTTTACTTATACCTTCGATAACTGGGATTATAAACTCATACAACCACTCCCAGCTTATTTATTGAGATGTCTTCCTAACTTTTAACCAGGCTGACTTTGAACCTCAATCCTCTTGCTCGCCACCTCCTAAGAAGCTGGAATTACAGGCCAGAGGTACCAAAGCCCAGCCTTTCCATTTTCCAGCTTTTTGCTAGATAAATGGAGATAAGAGTCTTGAAGATTTGTCTGCCTGAGGTGGTTTCAAAAGATTTTCAGACCTCATCCTCCTGAGTATCTAGGATTACAGGTGTAAGCCACTAGTGCTTGACCTTTTTATATATAAAAAAAAGATGGGATCTATTACCTTTTTCTGGCCTGGCCTCCTGCCTCTGCCTCCTAAGTCACTGAAATTACAGGTGTGTATCAGAGTGCCCCTATTCTTCAGTTGCTAAAGTGGACAAGGTTTGGGCCAAACTGTTCCCAGGACAGACTTTCCTGAAGCACTAGGTGGAATGCACATGTGGCCCAGCATTACTGCCCTGACTTGGGGCAACACGGTAACATTCACAGGGCTGTGCCTCAGGCAGGGCAGCATGGCTCAGCTGGCCCATGAATGGCCTGTCATCACAGAATCACACAGGAAATGAAGTTGCTGGCTCAACTCCCTGCACAGAGGCCCTGAAGAGCAGCCACCAGAGCCCAGGACTTGAGAGAGTCAGAGAGGAAGCTGGGTTCTCAGAACTTGGCAAACCTGTTCTATGGCAGGAGAGGCTGTGCTGTGGCTAGAGCTTGGGCTGCAGACTCCAGGGGGGAGGTCTTGTTGGGTTTTGCTAAAGAGAATTTTTTTCCTCTTCTGACAATAATATGATATGAACTCAGGGCTTTATGATTGCTACACAGGAGCTTTTCTGCTGAGCCATGCCTCTTGTCTTTTTTGCACTGGTTAGAGATGGTTTTGTTTTGTTTTTCCCTAAAGCCCATGCCTAGACCACAATCCTAGTTTACACTCCCTGCTTCAGTTGGGATGGCAGGACTCACCACCAGGCTCAACTTCTTTCTATTGACACTGAGTCTCTGAAGTTCATAGGAAGATAAAACAGATGCAGAATCACCAATACAGTGTTAAAAGAAACCACACAGCAGTAGGATAAATAATGCTCCTTTCACGACCTACCACAAGCTGCCTAATCAACACACTGAGTGCTAATGAGAAAAGGCAGTGAACAGATGCATGGGCCAGAACAGAGCCCAGAAACCCAACTGACCTTAGGCAAAGAGGCAAGGGCAGCTCCTGGAAGGGCAGTCATCTTTTCACAGGTAGTGCTGGAACAAGTGGCGGCTACATGCAAAGAAAGGAGTCCAGTCACACATGCTGTGCCTTTTACAAGCATTACCTCAGAGCTGTTCACTTGCAGACTAGGCACCAGTGGCTATGTCTGTAATCCTAGCTACTCAGGAGGCTGAGATCTCAGCCAAGTGCTAAGTGACAGCCTTGGGCTAGCACCAAGTGCTCTGGGCAGTGCCAGCAAGGGAGTGCCTGATAAAATGCAGAACACCCAGTTACATTTCATTCACATCAAGAGCCAATAAGCTTTTCATGTACCTCTCCTCCCAGGGAACTTTCAAAATATACTTAAAAAAAAAAGTCCTTTGTGATTGCTCTGAGAGTCACATGAAATGAGAATGCTGCATCTTTTTTTTTTTTTTTTTGCCATTCCAGGGGCTTGAACTCAGGGCCTGAGCACTGTCCCTGGCTTCTTTTTGCTCAAGGCTAACACTCTGCCACTTGAGCCACAGCACTACTTCCCACCTTTTCTATATATGTGGTGCTGAAGAACCGAACCCAGGGCTTCATGTATGGGAGGCAAGCACTCTACCACTAGGGCATATTCCCAGACTGAGAGCACTGCATCTTTATTTGCTTGATCTTGTGACTCCAGCTGTGCAGGGTGTTCACAGATGCAGATTCCAGTCCCAGGTCTGCTGATTCACTGATTCTCAGGCCTGTGGTGACATCCCCCCACCCCCACCCCCACTTAAATCAGGGGCAAGGAAGTGTAGACCTATCTGAGCTGGACAGCAGAACTATGCTTTCTTAGGATATGCTATTCAAAGAAAGGGACTCAAGACCCATGAGGTGGCTCACACCTGTAATTCTAGCTACTCAGTAGAATGAGACCTGAGGACTGGGTTCAAAGCCAGCCCAGGCAGGAAAATCCATGAGACTCGTATCTCCAATTAACCCCCAAAAATCTAGAAGTGGAACTGTGACTCAGGTAAGGGACAGGGACCTGGACCTGAGTTAAAACCACAGTACTAGCATGGAAGAAAGGGAAGGAGGGAGGGAGGGAGGGAGCCAGGGAGGGAGCCAGGGAGGAAGGCAGACCCTAAGTATCAAGCAGGAAGGGTACAATGAGTAATTGAAGTGAAGCTAGAGAAGTGTAAGGCAGCTTTTAAAACATTTACAGGACCCCAGTTTTCCTCCTCTAAGTTAACCAGCCTGGGGCGAGGCCCAGACACTTGTCTTTTTAAAAGTTCCCTCGAGGTCCCAGTGACCTGCCAGGTTTACGAACTGCAGAGGTTTGGAGGGGTTCCAGGATGGGCTGGGGCTCCCGCTTCAGGGATGGCGGATACGGAAGGGCGGGGGCGGGCCCAGGCAGGAGCCTTTTGGCGATTCACTGTCCTGAGGGGACCCCCTGAGCTCGAGCCCCCCCCCAACACTTCGAGCCCACTGGACCACTGGATCCGGTGCCCGATTTGGGGCTCCGGGAATGAGCGTCCCAGCTGCGGGCTGGCCAACGCTAGGCGGCGCCCGTGGGTCCACCCGGCTGTCTGTCCGTGGCCCCTGAGCGGGGATGGGGGACTCAGGACAAGGAGGGGGGGGGGGGGGGGATGGATCACACTGTCCCTGGAGGGAGGGCGGGGTCTACACTGCAGATCTGGAAGGTGCCTGGAAGCCCTCCTGCCCGAGGCCTGTTGGTTGTGGACTGGCAAGAACACGATTTTACTTTTATTATTTTAAGAATTTTTTTTATTTGTGCTGGCCCTAGGTCTTGAATTCGGGGCCTAAGCGCTGTCCCTGAGATTTTTTTTTTTTCTCAAGGCTGGGGCTCTACCACTTGAGCCACAGCTCCCTTTCTGGCTTTTTTGCTTGGTTTGATTGGAGATAAGAGTCTCACAAATTTTCCTGCCTGAGCTGGCTTAAGACTGCAATCCTCCTGTTTTAGCCTCCTGGCCACTGGTGCCTGCAAGAATGTAACTTTAGATTAGCATGTAGTAGTTGTTTCAGGAGATACAATGTATCCCCATCAACAATGTATCCACCTCCATCATTCTCTCTGATCCCACTCTCCCTCCCCTTGGAAAGCGATTTCAACAGGTTTCACTGTTCTATTTTCATAATGCATTAAACAATCTGGAGCATATTCATCCTCATTCACTCTCTCTGTTTTACCAGTTTGCTACCCCCAGCCCCCAGTAGATATTATTTTGCTTTCCTGGAAAATGACATTTACAAACAACACATGAGGGTTGGGAATATGGCCTAGTGGCAAGAGTACGTGCCTCGTGTACATGAAGCCCTGGGTTTGATTCCTCAGCACCACATATATAGAAAATGGCCAGAAGTGGCTGTGTGGCTCAAGTGGCAGAGTGCTAGCCTTGAGCAGAAAGAAGCCAGGGACAGTGCTCAGGCCTTGAGTTCAAGCCCCAGGACTGGCAACAAAACAAAACAAAACAAAACCACAAGGAATTTATCAGAACAGAAGGAAATGAATGTATCTTCTGCATTGATAGGAGACAGAGGGGTTTAACAGTGCCCCTCCAAACACCACCCTATCCTCAAACCAGTTCTACACTGTTTGAAGCCAGCAGGGGCAGAAAAGTCCATATGAGACTCTTTTTTTCTTTTTCTTTTCTTCTCTTTCTTTCTTTCTTTTTTTTTTTTTTTTATGAGTCATGGGTCTTGAACTCTGGGCCTGGGTGCTATCCCTTAGCTCTTCACTTTGAGACACAGCACCACTTCCAGTTTTCTGGTGGTTAATTGGAGGTAAGAGTCTCACAGACTTTCCTGTGTGATCCCTCAGATCTCAGCCTCCTGAGTAGCTAAGATTACAGGCATAAGCGACCAGTGCCTGTGAGATTCCTAGCTCCAATTAACTACTCTAAAACTGGAAGTAGAGCTGTGGCTCAAAGCAGTAGAGCACTAGCTTTGATCAAAAGAGCTCAGGGACAGCACCAAGGCCCTGAGTTTAAGCCCTACAACCAACAAAAAACAACAACAAAAATAATTTGATTACAAATTTAGAACCAAGGACCTATAATGGTGGCATCCTCCCTAAAGTAAAACACCACAAAATAAGCAAACACAAAACGATGACACCCCCCCCCTCCCACACACACACACAAGCCAAAACAAGCAGAGGCTACTTGAAATAGCATGTTCTCTTGGGTCTGAGTGCCCTATCTGAGTGATTTCCTTTTGAAACTTGAGTTCACTTTTGGAAAATGTTCTTCCCTGTGTTAACAGATCTCCAGCTCTCTCTCTCTCTTTCTCTTTCTCTCTCTCTCTCTCTCTCTCTCTCTTTCTCCCCATTTTATTTTAAACAGTTATTCCACTAACATTTATTTGCCAGCCTCTGACTCAGACACTGGAAATAGACATAGCAACTAATAGGAAACAGTTTCTGAATCTAGGAAACTCACCTTCTAACACTCAGGCAGGGAGGACTGCTGGTAATAACATGGCAAGGCACTGCAGGGGTCACAGAAGAACACAGGGCAAGTCTTTGACTTAAAGAAAATATAAACTTCTGTATTATGAAAAACTTTTAAACAGACAAGAGTAAACAGAACAGCATAATGAGCTGGGTGCTGGTGGCTCATGCCAGGAGGCTGAGATCTGAAGATCCAGGTTCAAAGCCAGCCCTGACAGGAAAGTCCATGAGACTCTTATCTCCAATTAACCACCAGGAAATTGGAAGTAGTGCTGTGGCTGTATAGTGCTAGCCTTGAGCTAGGGAGCTCAGGGACAGTGTCTAGGCCCAAAGTTCAAGCCCCAGGACCGACAAAAAAAGAAAAAAAAAAAGAATGTTCATTACCCAATTTACAAAAATTATTAACACTCTATCAATCTTGTTTAATCTGTTCCTTAACTTCCTGCCTTAGTTTCCTTCAAGGCCTCAGTTTCAGCTCAGAGCCTCACACTTGCTAATACAGCTCTCTACAACTTCAGTCCTCAGTGCTTTTGGCCTTTGTTTGTTTTCTTTTCTTTTTCTTCCTTTCTTTCTTTTTCTTTTTTGCCAGTCCTAGGACTTGGACTCAGGGTCTGAGCACTGTCCCTGACTTCTTTTTGCTCAAGGCTAGCACTCTACCTCTTGAGCCACAGCACCACTTCTGACTTTTTCTGCTTATGTGATGCTGAGGAATTGAACCCAGGGTTTCATGCATGCTAGGCAAGCACTCTACTGATAAGCCACATTTCCCAGCCTTTTTTTTTTTGTTGTTATTTGTTTTCTTCAGGCAGGGTCTTGTGGTTTTGCCCAATCAATGTAGACTATGATCATTCCATTTATATTTTCCATATAGCTGAAATGACAAATGCTCCCCAACATGCCTGGCTTATTTGTTGAGATGAGGTCTCAGTAACTTTTGCCTAGATGATCCTGGAACTTTGGTCCTCCTGATCTCTGCCTCCCAAGTAGCTAGTATTATGTGCAGGTACCATCTGCTACTTCATTCAGTCCTCAAAAAACAAACAAAAAAAACCCCACCATAATTTCATTACTTTCTTATTATTATATTTTAAAGCAGAAAATGCAACATCCTAAAACACAAAAACTCCAAAATTTACTACTGATACTAATTTCTACCATATTTGCTGTGCTATCATACACAAAAAAAATTAAGAAAACCAGTAAATATTTAGGAAACTTCAATATCAAAAGCTTTAAGATCTAAATGTATGGAGCTACTACATATATTTAACATTTAGTAGCTCCTAGGAAGGCTACCACCTGCAGTTTGAAGATAAGTATTTTCTCTACAAGAAATCTTATCAGCTATATAAAACTGAAGTTTAATTCTACAGCTAGTTGAGCTACACTTGAATTCACATCCTTAGAGAAACAACTGCCTAAGCACAGTACCCACAAATTATCCCAGCTGACCATTTCTCCTATCTTCTTCTTCTACCTCTACTTCCTTCTACATGAAGAAGGCACACAGGGACATTTTTCCCTGTGCTCATTCCTGCAGGGTGGCAGAGTGGTGACTTCCCAGGGTGTGCTTTTCCTCAGAGTCCCACAGAGCTGCATCTGGATCTCATAGAGCTTCACTTCATTCCCATAGCTCTGGTGTGAACTCTGTGTGAGCTCTCTCTCTCTCTCTCTCTCTCTCTCTCTCTCATATTGTTATTACATACTATGAGATACCACAAGATTTACCCACTCTATATTTCATGACAATGCTTTTAAGTAGAATTTAGTAAACTTATGGTCGTACAACCATCACTTCAATCCAATATAACATTTCCACCACTCCAAAAATGCCATTTCTCATCCCCTCCTCAAAGCAGCCATTTATCTGTGTCTCACTGTGGAGTTTCCATTTACAGACATTGCATATCAATGGAAATATATGATACATGTTGGATCTTTCTCGTAGAATAATGCAGGAACCACTCACTATGTTGTCCCTCTTTATTGATGAATAATATTCCACTGTGTGAATACATCACATTTTATAGTATTTCTACTTTCTGATTATTATAAAAATTCAGGTTTCAATAAGGACATATTTTCATTTCTCTTTGATAGACACCTAAGAATGGTCTTGTGTTAAGTTTATGTTAATTACTATGTAAACACCAGGTGAGTTTGCCTAAATGGTCATACCACTTGAAATTTAGTAGTCATGTTAGGATCTTCTTTTGTTTTTTTTTTCTTATTTATTTATTTATTTATTTATTTATTTATTTATTTATTTTATTATTAATTGAACATAAATTTTTTTACAAGGTGTTGTGCAAAGAGGGTGCAGTTACATAGTAGGACAGTGTGTACATTTCTTGTGATATCTTACAACCTGTTTTTCCATCCCTTGTCTAGGTCAGTAGACCCATATGCAATATACAATGTATCAAGCACATATACAGTGTTCACAGACTTGGTCTCTACTGTCTCTCCGTCTCCCTTTGTTAACAGTCATATATCAGGGAGATCATGCCCCTTTGTTTTCTGTGTTCTAGGCTTGTCTCACTCAACATTATTTGTTCGAGTTCTGACCATTTCCCTGCGAATAACAATATTTCACCATTCCTAATCGCTATGTATAAGTACCATATTTTTTGGATCCATTCGTCTGTGGAGGGGCATCTGGGTTGTTTCCATATTTTGGCTATTGTAAATTGTGCTGCGATAAACATGGAAGTACAAATGTCTTTTTGATATCTTGGGTTTTGCTGTTTAGGATAGATGCCTAGGAGTGGTATGGCTGGGTCATAGGGTAGGTCTATATTGAGCTTTTTGAGAAACCTCCATACTGTTCTCCAAAGTGGTTGTACTAATTTGCACTCCCACCAACAATGGAGAAGGGTTCCTCTTTCCCCACAGCCCCTCCAGCATTTGTTGTTTCCTGAGTTCAGAGTATAGGCCATTCTAACTGGGGTGAGGTGGTATCTCAGGGTTGTTTTTATTTGCATTTCCTTTACTAGCAGGGATGTTGAGCATTTCCTCATGTGTTTCTTTGCCATTTTTATATCTTCTCTTGAGAAGTCTCTCTTTAGCTCTTTTGCCCATTTCCTAATAGGTTTATTGGGCTTGGAGGGGCTTCGTTTTTTGAGTTCTCTGTAGATGACCGATATCAGGCCTTTGTCTGTTGCTGTGCTGGTAAATATCCTTTCCCATATCGTTGGCTGTCTTTCTATTTTGGTGGCTATGACCTTAGCTGTGCAGAAACTTTTTAATTTGTAGTAGTCCCATTTGTTGAGTCTTTCCCCTATTTGTTGTGCCCCTGGGACTCTATTCAGGAAGTTCCTTCCTGTGCCTATAAGTTCTAGTGTCTTTCCTACTCTGTCCTTCAGTAGTTTCAAGGATTCAGGTCTGATATTGAGGTCCTTGATCCATTTTGAGTTGATCTTGGTGCATGGTGATAGGCTTGGGTCTACTTTGAGTTTTCTGCATATGGCTGCCCAGTTCTCCCAGCACCAGTAGTTGAAGAGGCTATGTTTATTCCATTGTATGTCTTTAGCTCCTTTGTCGAATATCAGTTGGCTGTAAGAGTGCGGTTTTATTTCTGGGTCTTCAATTCTAATCCACTGGTCTTCCGATCTGTTTTTATACCAATACCATGCTCTTTTTGTTATGATGGCCTTGTAGTAGAGCTTGAAGTCTGGTATGGTGATACCTCCTGCACTATTTTTTTTTTTGCCTAGAATTGCTTTGGCTATTCTAGGTTTTTTGCTGTTCCATATGAATTTATGGATTGGTTTCTCTATTTCAGTGAAGAATGTGGCTGGGATTTTGATAGGTATTGCATTGAATTTGTATAACAATTTGGGCAATATGGCCATTTTCACTATATTGATTCTGCCTACCCATGAGCATGGGAGGTCTTTCCATCTCCTTGTGTCTTCTTTGATTTCCCTTATTAGATTTTTGTAGTTTTCATTGAATAGGTCTGTCACGTCCTTGGTTAAGTTGATCCCTAGGTACTTTATTCTTTTTTTGGCTACTGTAAATGGAATTGTTTCCATAATTTCCTTTTCTGTTTGTCTATTGCTGGTGTACAGAAAAGCTGCTGACTTTTGTGGATTGATTTTGTATCCTGCTACTTTGCCAAATTGGTTTATTAGGTGTAGGAGTTTGGGTACTGAGTTTTTTGGGTCCTTCAGATATAAGATCATGTCGTCTGCGAATAGGGATAACTTGATTTCTTCCTTGCCGATGTGGATCCCTTTGATGTCCTCCTCTTGCCTTATTGCTATGGCTAGGGATTCCAGCACTATGTTGAAAAGAAGTGGGGAGAGTGGGCATCCTTGTCTTGTTCCTGAGTTTAGGGGCAATGATTTAAGTTTCTCTCCATTTAATATGATATTAGCAGTTGGTCTGTTGTATATGGCTTTTATTGTTTTGAGGAATGTTCCATCTATTCCTGTTCTCTCCAAAGCTTTTAATAGGTATGGATGTTGTATTTTGTCAAAGGCTTTTTGGGCATCGACTGAGATAACAATGTAATTCTTAATTTTAGATCTGTTTATGTGGTGAATTACGTTGATTGATTTACGGATGTTGAACCATCCTTGTGACTGAGGGATGAAGCCTACTTGGTCATGATGTATGATTTTCTTGATCAGTTTCTGGATCCTGTTAGCTAATATTTTATTGAGGAGCTTTGCATCTGTGTTCATTAGTGATATTGGTCTGTAGTTCTCTTTTTTTGTTGGGTCTTTGCCTGGTTTGGGAATGAGTATGATATTAGCTTCATAGAATGAGTTTGGGATTTCTCCCTCTGTTTCTATTTCGTGGAAGAGTTTGAGGAGTATTGGTATTAGCTCCTCACTAAAGGTTTTGTAGAATTCATTGGTGAATCCATCTGGGCCTGGGCTTTTCTTAGTAGGGAGGTTCTTGATTACCTCCTGTATCTCACCGTAAGTTATTGGTTTATTTAGTTGATTTATTTCTTCTTGGTTCAGTTTGGGCAGTTTGTACTTCTCTAAGAATTGATCCATTTCTGTAAAATTATTGTTTTTTGCTGAGTAGAGGTTTGGAAATAGCTCCTTACGATTGTTTGAATATCGTGTGTACTTGTTGTAATTTTTCCAGTGGAGTCCCTGATTTTACGTATATGAGTCTCTTCTCTTCTTTTTTTTTTTTTGTGAGTCTTGCAAGGGGTCTGTCAATTTTGTTTATTTTCTCAAAGAACCAGCTTTTAGTCTTATTTATTTGTTGAATGGTCTTTCTATTTTCAATCAGATTTATCTCTTCTTTAATCTTTGTGATCTCTCCCCTCCTAGTCGTTTTAGATTCTGTCATTTCTTGTTTCTCCAGTTGTTTTAGTTTCATCGTGAGGGTATTCACCTGCACTGCTTCCATTCTTTTAATGTGGGTGCTGAGTGCAATGATCTTGCCCCTCAGTACTGCCTTAGCTGTGTCCCATAGGTTTCTTTGTGATGTGTTTTCTTTGTCATTGTGGCTTATGAATTCGTTGATTTCATCTTTAATTTGGTCTGTGGCCCAAGTGTTGGATAGCAGCATGGGGTTTAGCCTCCAAGAGTGTGTATAGTGTCTGTGGTTTCCTTTGTTGTTGAGGGTTACCTTTAATCCACTGTGATCAGATATAATACATGGGATGACGTCAATACTTTTGTATTTGCTGAGGTTCTTTGTGTGGGCTATGACATGGTCTATTTTGAAATATGATCCATGGGCTGCTGAAAAGAAGGTGTATTGGGTCTCTGTAGGGTGAAAGGTTCTATATAGGTCTGTTAGATCCATTTGGGAAATGGTGTTATTTAGGTCCTCAGCTCCCTTACTAATCCTCTGAGTGTTGGATCTGTCTCTTGGAGAGAGAGGACTATTAAAGTCACCCACTATGATTGTGTTTGCGTCTATCTTGCTCTGTAATTCTGTGAGGATTTGCTTGACATATGTCGGGCCTCTTTTGTTCGGTGAGTATACATTTATCACCGTGATGTCTTGATTCTGGATTTTTCCTTGTATTAATATATAGTGTCCTTCTTTGTCTTTTTGAGTGGACTTTAAAGAGAAGTCCAGCTTGTCTGAGATCAGAATGGCTACACCTGCCGTTTTGGTGGGTGCATTTGCTTGGTAGATCTTGCTCCATCCTTTCATTCGAAGTCTGTTTTTGTCCCTTGCTGTAAGGTGGGTCTCTTGTAGACAGCAGATGTCAACTTTTTGTTTGCGAATCCATTCTGCCAGTCTGCTCCTCTTAATTGGGGAGTTTAAGCCATTTATATTTAAAGAGATCAGGGATAAGGGTGTTTTTTCTCCTTCCATTTTCTTGTTGGGCTGTTTTTTCCTCTTTTTTTTTTCTTCTTGTCTTTAGTGAGCTGGTCTTTCTGCTGGACTTTGGCTATTGAAGTTTCTTTCTGATTCTGTCTGTGTGTTTTTTACGATCTCTGTTGGGTGGGGTTCCCCTCTTAATATTCGCTGTAGGGCTGGTTTTTTATTCACATACTCCTTTAGCTCCTCTTTGGTGTGGAAAGATCTGGTTCTCCCTTCGAATGTGAACTCCAATTTCGCTGGATATTTGATCCGAGGTTGTAAATTGTTATTCTGGAGTACTTGGATGGTGTTCTTCCACTCACTTCGAGCTTGGTAAGTTTGTGTGGATAAGTCGGATGTTATTCGAATCCTCTTCCCATTGAAAAAAGTTTCCTTCTTCGCTTTGGCTGAATTCAGAATTTGCTCTTTAATCTTGAGGTCTGTAGTCTTGAATATTATGTGCCTTGGGGTGGTTTTCCTGGGGTCTGGCCTGCCAGGTGTCCTATAGGCTTCGGTTACCTGGATGGGGTCCCCTGTGAGATTGGGGAAGTTTTCTGCAATAACTTTATTGAGAACATGATTAAGCCCTCTGTTCTGATATTCGGCTCCTTCTTCTATTCCAGTTATGCGCAGATTATATCTCTTGTCTTTGTCCATTAGTTCCTGGATTAATCTTCCCTGAAGCTTCACCTTTTCTTGGACTGTGGTCATTTTCTGGTTGTTGTCAGCTGCTTCATCATCCAGGTGAGAGATTCTGGATTCTATATGGTCCACTCTTTGTGTTATGGTTTCAATTGCGGAGTTTATGGATGTCAGAGAGCTATTCATGGTTGTCATATCAGCTCTGATCGTGGAAATTTCTTCCTTTAAAGAGTTGTATTTTAAATCTATTTTTTCATGCATTTCAATTCTCAGGATGTGGAGATTTTCTTTAAAGGTGGCTTGCATTGTGTCCATTTTTGCTTCCATTTCTTTAAATGAGGCTTGCATTGTATCCATTTTTGCTTCCATTTCTTTCTTGGCTTCCTGGGTGTCCTTCCAGATTTCCGCTCTAAACTCCTGGAATTGTTTTCTGATTTCATTTCTGACGCTTTCGATCATTCCTGTTAACATGGCCTCATTTGCTTTTTTAGTCTCCATCTCCTCTTCAGTCGTGCTGCTTTTTGGAGCTGGCGAGTTGGCTTGTCCTTTGATGAACTGAGTTATGTTTCTTTGTGATTTGCGCATCTGGAAATCTGGGTGGCTTCTCAGGTTTGTTTTGTAGCTCTTTCCTCCCTCCTGTGTAGGCGTATCTCCAGCAGCAGGTGCTGCCGCTGTGGCCCCGCCCACCAGTGCAGGGTACACGCCTACCAGAGCGGGCGCTGTCGCTGGGGGCCCCGCCCTCCTGTGCGCTGTTGTCCACTACAACATGCACTTTAGCGGGATATGCCTCCCAGAGCGAGTCCTGGGTTGTTGGGTTGTGCTTGCGCCCTCCCGCGAGTCTGTTGGGGGGGGCGGTATGTGTGGGGCCCAGTGGGATCGACTGTCCGGGTGTGGCTTGGCACCCTCAGACCTCGCCTCCGCTGCGAGGGGGGGGGACGTGATCAGGCTCAGGTGACCCTGCTGGGCTGGTATTGCCCACCAGCGCCTGTGATTTTAGTTGTAAGAGTCCGCAAGGTCCAGGTGCCTCGGGTGGGGCTTGCCCTGCCGGCCGTCTCCCGGCCCCTGTTGGGAAGGGGACGGGGCCGGTTCTGCCAGTTCAGGAACCTGTGGGGGCTTGGGGCTGTTCTGCCCTTCCTCTGCTAAACTGGCTTCCCAGCGCCTGATGGGAGCTTCCCGCCTGATTTGGGGGTTCTTTGTTCCCTCGGGAGTGGGGAGGGGGAGGGAGGGAGATCTAGCTTCTTTTCAGGCTTGGGTCTCCCGTTGGGGGAAGGGATTATGGGGGACTCACTTTTGCTGCTTTGTGTGTGTGTCCCGCGCAGCCGTTGGCCCTTCAGGGGTTGGCGAAGTGTCGTGGTGGCTTCCCCCATTCCCTCTTTCTGCCGCGCTGGGTTCCCTTGTCCGAACCCGGTGTGGATCCGAACTTCTCGTCGCTGCCGGTGTGTGTTTTGGTCCGCACCCTGCCTTGTGTCCGTGGGGTCTCCCGCTATATGAATTCTGTGCTCCTGGCAGCCTGTCTGCCGATCGCCGGGTTCCCCTTTCCCAGCCTGACCCTGTTTGGGCCAGGGTCGGCTGGTGGGGGGAGGGTGCCCCGGTGAATCTCTGGCTCCGTGTAGGTTTTCGGTTCTTCTTTTTTGCTCCTTTTTGTTTTCCTGTGTTTCTCCACTGCTTCTGGATGCTGGTTTTGCTGGGTTCTTGATGGGGTGTTGGGTGTTGGAGTTCCCAGCTCGCTATTCAGTTGGTGCGACTCGGGGTGCCTCCCTATTCTTTTGGCGCCATCTTTCTCCTAGCTAGGATCTTCTTGACTGTGACTAGATCTTGGATTTTTTTTCGTATCTGGGAGTGTGTGTGTGTGTGTGTGTGTGTGTGTGTGTGTGTGTGTGTGTGTGTGTGTTGGTATTGGGGTTTGAACTCAGGACCTGAAAAAGCCACAGAATATTCTGCTCAGCCTGAAGCTTCAGTACTTCAGCCAACCATGTATACTTGAATATTAAGGAATGTGCTTGAACACTGAGGAATTTAAGCCACAGGCTTATTCCTGGCTTTCATCTAAGGAGGCATAACAGCTGGGAATATCTGCTTCTAGAGGCAGTGAGGCCTATGCTCTCTGTAAGAAGTAGGATGTGGCCTCAGGCTCTGGAGCACAGGTTTAAAAGAAATCTTTTTTTTTTTTTTTTGGCCAGTCTTGGGGCTTGGACTCAGGGCCTGAGCACTGTCCCTGGCTTCTTTTTGCTCAAGGCTAGCACTCTGCCACTTGAGCCACAGCGCCACTTCTGGCCATTTTCTGTATATGCGGTGCTGGAGAACTGAACCCAGGCCTCATGTATAAGAGGCAAGCACTCTTGCCACTAGGCCATATCCCCAGCCCCTACAAGAAATCTTGATGAGTTCTCAGGATGACTTTCCTTCCCATGTAGCTTATACATGTCTGAGCCTTTCTTTGCTTTTCTATAAGATAGCATGCTTTGCATTTTATTGAATTCTAAAACATCTTTATTATATTGCATGCTGGGGTGGGGCTACTGAGAAAACAAAAGTCCAGACTTTGTCCTGATAGCACATTTTGATTTAATGGCTTTTCATTGATGCTGGATTCCAAGCATGAAGTTAGAATCAGGGTGCTTTGTACGCTGCAGGAGGCAGCATGTTATAGCTTAGATATGATTATGTTCTAGAAGCTTGTTCATGGCTTTCTCTCTCCACTTCCTGGCCATCATGATGTGAACTGCTCTTCTCTGCCACACCCTACTCACCACAATGAGCCCATACCTCTGAAACCCAAAGTGGAAATATTCTTCCTTCTACCACATTATTTCTGCAAGGTATTTTGCCACAGCAGTATGAAAAATGATACAAAAAATTAGTACCAGCCAGGTGCTGGTGGCTCATGCCTAGAATCCTAGCTACTCAGGAGGCTGAGATCTGAGGATCATGGTTCAAAGGCAGCCTGGGAAGAAGTCCCCAGGGACTCTTATCTCCAATTAACCACTCAAAAACCAGAAGTGGCACTGTGGCTCAAGTGGTAGAGTGCTAGTCTTGAGCACAAAGACAGCACCCAGGCCCTGAGTTCAAGCCCCACAACCAACAACAACAACAAAAAATTAGTACCAGAGTGGTGCAGCTGCTGCTGTGATTCCTGATCTTGTGGTTGTTAAGCCTTTGGAAATGGTTTGTGGAAGAATGTGGGAAATTTTTGGAGAAATGGGTGAGAAAATGCTGATTTTCTGCAGAACCAGACAGCAAGATACCTGATGCTGGAAATGGACTTGTGATCTAGAAGATTAGGAATATAAGCTTTCTTCCTTCCTCCCTTTCCCCCTTCTTCCTTCCTTCCCTCCCTCCCTCCCTTCTCTTCTCCCTTCCCCTCCCTCCTTCCCTCCCTTCTTCCCTCCCTATGTCTTTCCCTCCCTCCCTCCTTCCTTGTTTGCTTTCTCCCTCCTTCCCCCTCACTCCTCCTTCGCTCCTTGGTGAAGGGTCTGTATTTGGGAAGAAGCTCAGGCTGGCTGAAGTGGCTTTCACTGGACTGGTAGAAGACAAAGGTCTCCCCATCTCCTCATGATGACCTAGGAGCAAGTTTACTACCTCCAAGATGGCCAGGGCTGAGACAGGGCTATACAGAGAGACAACTCAGTGCAGAGCAGAGGAAGTTCATTTCGCCATGATTCATCGCCTTCTGTGCCCAGGGTTTTCAATGAGATCTGAATGGTCTTCAGGCCGTGCTTGTACAGAGTGTGTGGGGGCCAAGGAGTTATTGGCAGGAAAACAAGAGCAAAATTAGCTTGCGTACTTTAAGGCTGTGGCTGTCTGCCAATATTTCCTTCAAACACAAACGTTCTTATTTTCATTCTGGAAGTTTTTGTCAGGTTTATTGCAAAGGAAAGGCTGGTGAGCAGACAGAAAGAAATTGAGATTTGCAGAGCTGGGAAGAATGCTTTCTAAGGTCTGCTCTCAAGGGCACACCAGTGTATTGTGTTTCTGGGGAAATACTAACTTTCTGTCATGGAGATTTTAGTCCAAGTTAGATACAACCTTATTTTATTGCCTGCTAGGATCTCAACACATGAGTGTTTAGGTATGTGTTCATAAGTCCACACATGTCGAGTGAAGGCAAGGGCCATTGAAAGCCACTGCTGGAGACACATACCAGATGGGCATCTCATAGCTGTCAAATTGTCATGATCCTGGAAACCTTTGAAAGCTACAAAATTAAAATAAGTGCTTCACAATACTACAAATGTGACTATTTGAACAAAAAAGAGAGCTGGAAGCTGGCCACTGGTGGCTCATGCCTGTAACCCTAAATACTCGGAAGCTGAGATTTGAGGATCATGGTTCAAAGCCAGTCTGGACAGACAAATCCATGAGACTCTTCTTTTCCCACAATTAACCAGTAAAAAACTGGAAGTAGAGCTGTGGCTCAGGTGGTAGAGTGCCAGTCTTGGGCAGCAAAAGCTAAGGAAGAAGGCAAGGCCCAAGTTCCAGAAAGGCAAAAAAACCCAAAAAAGTCAGCAAAATTAGTTCATAAATCAAAACTAAATCTAACACCATTTGAAAATGGAGAGCAATATCTATGGATTTTTTTTCATTTGCTCATAAATCTGTTATACAAGATATATTTTTATTTCAAAAGGACATTCTGAAGTTAGGTGTGGCGGCACACATTTGTAACCCTAGCTACTTGGCAGAGGGATGACGTGTGTCCATCATACTCAGTTATGGGGAGAAAGCACAATAGTTGGGTGTGGCCTGTCATCCCAGCAACAAAGGGAAGCACAAATAGGAGGACCACATTCCAGGCCAGCCCAAGTACAAGGTGAGATCCAATCTCAAAAACAACTAATATAAAAAGGGACTGGCAGAGTGGCTCCATGGTCAAGCACCCGCTTAGCAAGCAAGGCCTTAGGTTAAAAGGACATTCTGGCTTTAGTATGATGGCTGCCTCCGTGGAAAGGTCTTTCTGGGTGATGGAGGGGCAAAGAACACGGATGGTCTCTTGTCACATGTAAAACGACTGCTTAAATTTCAGGACCGCCATCTGGCCAGAAAGTGGTCCCTTTTGTGGCCCAATGCTATTTAAGTAGACATTGCATAAGAGAAGGACAAGCAAGGGTGTTTGGCTATAAGAGCATCTATTTCTTCTATTAATATGCACATCTTCCTACCTGCCTGAGACAGCGCTGAGTGACCAACAGAGCAAGGGATTTCTGCGTTGCAATGCTGGAGATTGACCCTGCATGCTCAGCAAAGACTCCATCACAGATCTAGACCCCCAGCAGGAATTTTTCTCTTGCTAATAGTAGGGCTGAATTAAAACAGAAAGCAAACAGACAAACCAAACTGCTAATGCCCTTCCAAAGGAGAGCCCAACTTTCTTTGTACTTGTGTTTGTGAATCCGCTACACATACCCATTTCAACAGCTAAAGAAATCAAATTCTGACCTAAGTGTCCATGCTGGAAATCTAACCCATTACACACAAGAAACTTTCTATGATTCCTGGGCACCTAAGCTTGGTGGCTTGTTTTTTTACCAGATACTTAAACAACCTAGGAAATTGTCACACTTCTAAGCTAAAAGACTGGGAAATTAGTCCAATGAATACTTACTTTGGATCTGCATTGTTGATGAAAAAATATATCACTGGAAAATATAAGCCCTTTACTTCTATTTTTTGCTCAAAGCTGTCCAAAGGAAAGAGGCTTTGGTTCATTTCTGACCGTGAGCTCAGTCTTGAACAAACTCCAGCAACATTTCACAGAAATGAGGGGGGCAGCTATGCAGCGATGATTCTCCTTTATAGCTAAAGAGAGAAGTGCCAGGAAGCATGGTGTTGGGAGTCCTTGAGGAGACACAATGCTACTAGTTCTCAAATGATCTCCAGTACTGCAGCAAATCTAACCACCTGAGCAAAATGGGCTTGGGGACACTAGCTGGTACATAGTAGACACTAAAAAATACTGGCTGAATTTTACTCAGTTGTCAGAAGTAGTTTTTTGTTTTTTTGGTCAGTCATGGGGCTTGAACTCAGGGCCTGGGTACTATCCTTGAACTATTCAACTCAAGGCTAGTGCTCTGCCACTTGAGCCACAGCACCACTCCTGGTTTTCTTGTGGTTAGTTGGATATAACAGTCTCACAATTCCTTCCTGGGCTGGCTTTGAACTGTGATCCTCAGATCTCAGCCTCCTGAGTAACTAGGATTACAGGTGTGAGCCATCAATGCCTAGCCCAGCCTGGACAGGAAAGTCCATGAGACTCTTTATCTTTCATTAACCACCAGAAAACAGGAAATGGTACTGTGGCTTAAGTGGTATAGAGCTAGTCTTGAGCTGAAGAGCTGAGGGACAGCACCCAGACTCAGACTTCACATCCTATGACTGACAAAAATAAATAAATGAAAAGTTATCATTCCTCAGATTTGGGGGACCTATACATTTGAAATCATATGCAATAGTGCTGTATCAATTGAGCCACACCTTCAGCTAGGCTTTTTTCTTTTTTGGCCAGTCCTGGGGCTTGGACTCAGGGCCTGAGCACTGTCCCTGGCTTCTTTTTGCTCAAGGCTAGCACTCTGCCACTTGAGCCACAGCGCCACTTCTGGCCATTTTCTGTATATGTGGTGCTGGGGAATTGAACCCAGGGCCTCATGTATACAAGGCAAGCACTCTTGCCACTAGGCCATATCCCCAGCCCTCAGCTAGGCTTTTTGCTGGTCATTTTAGAGATGGGAATATCTCAGACTTTTCTGCCTGGGCTGGCTTTGAATCTTGGTCCTCCTGATCACAGCCTCCTGAGTAGCTAGGATTATAGGTGTGTGAGACAGTGATGCCTAGGTAAGAGGGTGTTGTGTGTGTGTGTGTGTGTGTGTGTGTATGTTTGCCAGTCTTGGGGCTTGAACTCAGGACCTGGGCATTGTCCCTGAGCTACTTTTGCTCAAGGCTAGCACTCTACCACTTGAGCCACAGCACCTCTTCTGGTCCTTTCTGTTTATGTGGTACTGAGGAATCAAACCCAGGGCTTTATGCATGCTAGGCAAGCACTTTACCACTAAGCCACATTCCCAGCCCAAGGCTTGAGTTTTTATATTCATTTCTCAGAGCCACAATTTTCATCAACTTGCTGAAGTCTCTATAGGCCCCCCCCCCCAAAAAAAAATTAAGGATGGGAATGTGGCTTAGCAGTAGAGTGCTTGCCTAGCATGCATGAAGCCCTGGGTTGAAGTCCTCAGTACCACATAAACAGAAAAGGTCAGAAGTGACACTGTGGCTCAAGTGGTAGAGAGCTAGTCTTGAAAGAAGCTCAGGGATAGTGACCAGGCCCTGAGTTCAAGCCCCAGGTCTGGCAAAAAAAAAAAAATCATTGTTGATGAGTGAGTCCAATAGGTACACAGATAGCTTAATTCACTTTTCCTGCAGACTTTGAAACCCAGCTGGAAAAGGAACATTCCCCAAGCTTAAATCCTTTTAATACTCACTAACAGCTCTTTGGAGCTATACTATTTCATTAAAGGAACTATATAAACACATACACTTGGAAGGTGGTTGATGTGCAAGTACATAATGTGCAAAAGTGTTCTTAGTCACTGCCTCTTGTTGGCTTTTCCTCCAGTTAGCTTCCTTTTCCTGGTCCTAGGGATCCATTGCAGGTGGCCATAACCATAGAGTCCCACAGCAGGGAAAGGAACCACATGCAGAGAAGATGAATGGTAAGTTCTGGAGCTTTTTGCAGAGATCAGGCTGGCTTGACTTAGAAATCGCTGCTAAGCTCCTGGGTGCCTTTTGTAGCAGAAAACTTACCTTCTTACTTATCAGAGCTTCCGTGCCATGAGAAGATGCCTATTCCCTAGCCTGTGTTCCTCAGATATCCACAGCACAGCTGGGCAGGAAAGAGTCCTTGCTAGCAGTGTTCACTCTGTCCTGGGGCCAGCAGACAATGGATCTCTGCAAGCTGATGAGCAATGGCTGGAAGTGGAAGCTTCATCTTCCTTCCTGAGTCTGAAAGATAATTTTTATGCCTTGCTGTTGCTTGTAAATTTCTTTCTTTTTTTTTTTTTTTGGCCAGTCCTGGGCCTTGGACTCAGGGCCTGAGCACCATCCCTGGCTTCTTCCCGCTCAAGGCTAGCACTCTGCCACCTGAGCCACAGCGCCCCTTCTGGCTGTTTTCCATATATGTGGTGCTGGGGAATCTAACCGAGAGCTTCATGTGTAGGAGGCAAGCACTCTTGCCACTAGACCATATTCCCAGCCTGGCTTGTAAATTCTTGACTCCCCAGGAGAAGCCTTCAGAGATTGTAAGTCCCAGACAATTCACAGCTTAGCCTCAGATTCAAAGATGTCACGAACCCCTTATATATATATATATATATATATATATATAATATGTACATATACACACATATGTATACATGTTATATATACATACATATATATACACACATACATACACACCCAGAAAATGGCATGTCTATTTTTTTCTGAGAAGGGACTCTTGACTTTAAGCATTCTGAAATGGGCTGTGACTTCTCTAGGAGGTTCAGGAACCACCATATCTATAGGAGTATACATCACTGTGAGGTAAACTGCATTTAGGAAGCTGAAGGAAAATTATTTAAAAGAAGTTCTAATGACATAGGTATACTGTCTTGAATAAAAATATCATCATCATCATCATTGGTTGTGGGGTTTGAACTCTGTGCCTGGGCACTGTCCCTGAGCTCCTCAAGCTCAAGGTTAGCACCCTACCAATTGAGCCACAGCACCACTTAGTTCTCTGGTGTTTCACTGGAGATAAAATTCTCAGACTTTCCTGCCCAGGCTGGCTTTGAACCTCGGTCCTCAGATCTCAGCCTCCTGAGTAGTTAGGATTACAGGCACGAGCCACTGGTGCCCAGCTTTTTTTTTTTTTTTTTTTTTTTCTTGACAGTTCTGGGAATTGAATTCATTGGCCTCATGCTTGCTAAGTAGCTATGTGCTCTCCCACTTGAGTCATGTGTTCAGACCCTTTTTACCTTCTTTTCAAGTATCTTGCTTTCTGTTTGGGGAAGCCTGGACCCTCCCACTTAGGCTTACATGTCATTGAGGATGAAAGGAATGGGCTACCCTTCTCAGACACTGGTTGAGATAGAGTTTTGTCAACATTTTTGCCAGGCTAGCCTCAAACCACTATCCCCTGATCTCCATCTCTTTAGTAGCTAGGATTACAGGCTTAAGCAATCATGCCTGGCCAAATCCATGTTGAAAACAAAACAAAACAAAACTTCTCAGCCAAAGTTAACTATAGTCAAAATGCCCATTAGACAGACAGACACACATGCATGTGCATTCACACACACATACACCAACACCAAAGAGAGCTTTTTCACTTGTCTTTGTTTAGAAAGTAAAGCAAATTATTCTGAAGAGAAGTCCTGGGGTAGAATGAATACTGATTTTTTTTTTCAATAAGAAAATGCCAGGCACCAAAGTTAGGTTTTAGAGTATTTTAATATCCATTTCTTCAGTGGATGCATTTTGAAATTCTTAGAATTAACAATTTAAAAAGAGCAGAGCAAAGGAAACATGGAAAATGCAAATAGTTGGCTCTTAATAATTTAATTTCAGATTGTAGGCATTATGTGATTTTTGAAACAACCAATCAAAACAAAATGCTTACCTCAAAAAATCTAGAAATTCAAATGCAGAAGTATCTTTGGAAACTACGAGTGATTACAGCCCAAGTAATGGCCGCGTACTGCCTTTGGCTTTCTGTGTCATGTGCAAATGTGCATGTGTAGTCCCCACGAGAGACATTAGCGTCGAAGGAGCCATGCGCAGGTGTGGCACAATCTGTGGGACTTGCCAAGCGACTTAAGGGTTTGGAACTGATGTTCTACATTTGTGGGCATTGGGTAAAACGATTGATGTGTGCTTGTTGATCTTTACAGATGTATAAAATTTAATCTGAGCTGGGGCAGAGAGAAAAGAGCAATTGCAAAGCAACTATTTACACACATTCAATTCTGAAGTATTGCTTCCTGCCCTAGGTTCCTAAGACGTATTGCCACCTGAAGGGCGCCTCCTTCTCAAGGACTGCACTTGAGCCTACTGCCTAGAAGCCCGTCTGTCTCCAGGAACGACTGTTGGTTCACTAACAGCAGACTGAGATGCCCGGCAGGTGTGCTGTGGAGATTCTGTGGTTCTGTGTTGAGGTATGCTTCGGAGCAGGGAGCTGGGAAGGCCCCGAGAGAACAAGAGAACATCTGTACTGGTTCTTTAGGAAGGCTCAGGGTGTTCTGAATGACCATTTATGCTCTGTGTGAGCTGCCCTTTGTCAGGGGCTCCATTTGTACACTGCTGAACAAGACCCCCCGCCCCAACCCCAGGGTAACAATTCCCATTGGTTGACAGCTCTGGGGTTCCTACAGGAAGGGGGAAATCACAAACATCTTTGCAGTAGGGGAAGAACAGTCTGAAAGGGAATCATATGCAGAGAGAGACTTGGAAGAGCCCATTCTGAGCAAGACAGTAATGACATCAGCAGCCAGCCCCTAAAGCTATACAGCCCTGAGGGGGGCAGAGGACAGACAGACATTCAGATCCACGCCTTAATACTGATGGGAGGAAACCCAACATGCTCATAATCCCTAGTATAAGAAAAGCATCCGGTGGTGTTTTTAATTTTCTTTTGGCGGTACTGAGGTTTGAACTCTGGTCCTCATGCTTGTTATATAGATGAGTGCTCAGTGCTAAGCCAAATCTCCAGCTCAAGTAGTGTTTTTGAAGGGGCAAAAAAAATTATCTGTAGTGTTTTATAAGAATACATTCTTGAGAAGCAAGAGGTATTGTCACAGCCATCCTTTCTTCAGAGTTGGAAGACCAACAAACTTAAGTCAAACCTGAAGGAAAATCTTAAGTCAATGAGAAAACTCTGGGTCCCAGATGGCTGTATGGCTGTTGGCACCCCACGCCTTCCCAGGGAGGTGACTGACCAGAACGGAGATGGTATCATGCTGCACATAGAAGGTCCTGTCTGTCTTTGGGGAAGAGTGTCAAGAGGGTGTACAGATGTGGAAATTACACAGTGACGTTTACCAGAGAAAGAGCACATGAAAGGGGTGAAGACCTCCAACAGATGCAGGGCTAGACCTTGGTCATATCAAGTGTGGTATTGTCTGAATCACCTAGAAAAATAACTACAACAGGACAACTGCAGACCGAGTTCCACTCAAGAGAGGCTTCAGACTCAACATGGAAAACCATAATTACAAGTAGGATTGGCAACGAAGAACACAGACCATTATCCTTGGGTTTTTCTCCGCCTCCCATTGGCTGGAGGCCCATTTTATACAATGGCTCTGCCTCTCTGTGCAGCTCACAAGATTCAATTCTGCCACCAATCAGCCATGCAATCTGGGAGTGGGAAAGGATGGAGAAACGTTCTGGGTTTGTGGAAGCCAAGACATCCTGTGAGGACCTGCTTTGAGCTGGACCGGTTTTGCTATGGTTCCCCACAAGAGGGAGCACCCAGTGCCAAAACCCATGAAACAGGAAGAGACATCAGTCTGCCATGCCCTTTGCAAACTCTTTCCCTAATGGCCCTACCCCCCAGCCTACTTCCACTCACCCAAATGACCCAGCACCCCCTCCCCCAAACATACACATCCTGATAAATAAATAAATAAATAAATGCAACCCTCAGGCGTTTATTTTGAGTTTCTTACTCAGACAAGTCAGTTTCCAAAACACAAAAACAAAAACAAAACAAAATCACCTTCACTCCTGACTGGAAGGGCCCTCCACAGAGGGTCAGAATGAAAAAAACGGCTTTGAGATACCTGAGGCCTGGGTTTATAAGCTTTGTGCCCAGTGAGCATTTGAAATCTTGGCTTGTATGCAGGTGAATGCCTGAACCCGCAGGGTGTTGGGGGTGAGGCCCAGGTGCCAGGGCCAGGGAGGGGCTCTGCTCTCCTTTTGCATCCCCTCCTGGTGCATTACTGGCACTTTATGTCAGATTCATAAGTGCAAGTCTGTGGGTGTGTGTGCGCGCGCGTGCACGTATGTGCTTAGAAAGGCCAGGAGACTGGGAAACATAAAGAAAAACAAACTCAGAAACACTGTATGAGCACAAATATAAAATAAAATAATAAAAGGGGTCTGTGAGGAAAGGCAGTAACAATGATATCTTAACCACAGCTGTCTCTCTCTCTCTCAAGATGCCAAAGAATACCCAGAGCCATGATTCTACCGGCAGCCTCAGTCCTGGACTCGAGGCCAAGGCCAACCCCTGAAGGCACTTGTTCTCCATGCGGCTAAACGGATTCCCCAGTGGGAGCAGAATTCCAGGAAAGAGCAAAGGAAAGGAAATGGATGGAAATGAACCCTGAATAACTGTGATCCACACAGAAGTTAGGGCTGAAATGACCACATAACACCACGTCCAGGGACAGAAACTGAGGCGCCTGGAAAGCATGACAGCCAGATACAAATATTATTGTGTTTCAATGAACAGAGCACCGTGGCAGCCTCGGGCTGCCTCACACACTCTTTGAGATGTTGAGCTTGGTGAGTTCATTGGCTTCTTCTATTTCTGCATCTTCACAGTCTTCCTTCTCTATGGCTTTGCCAGATCGACACCTCTCTTCAGCTTTGATGGGCTCCTTCCATGGTCTTTTAGAAGACAGATGTATGTCCTTGGCCTGCGTGTTGTCATCGGAGCCCAGGGATGTCTTGTCTGAATACTGGACAGAAGGCACCAGATTGGCAATCTCATCAGTGGGGGACCGTCCGATGCTGCCGTCCACCTGGACGCGGATGTCCGGGGAGATGGACAGCTGGTGCTGTGGCACAATTCCGTTGTCCATGCACTTTGGGTAGAGGTAGGTCTTCATCTGCCCCTTTCCCTTGACATTCACTGTCCCACGGTAGTCGAAGTCATAGCCCATCTTGCTCAGCACGCGGTAGCTCTCTTCACTCACCTGGATGCGGCATTCCACGCCAGTGGTGTCCATCCTGCTGGCAATGTTTACTGTGTCTCCCCAGATGTCATACAGCAGCTTGGTGGTGCCAATGACACCAGCTGTGAGGGGGCCATGGTTAAAGCCCACCCTGAGCTTGAAGTTAAACCACAGCATGTTGTTGTTGAAGTCGTCCACCACACGCATCATCTCCTTGGCGAACTCAAACAAGATCCTCAGGTGCTCTTGGGGGTGGCCGCCTTCCTGGCACTGGGCTGTGTTGAGCCCAGAAGCTGCCATGTACGTGGCCCCAATGGTTTTGATCTTTTCAATGCTGTTGTACTCAGGCTTGCTCAAGAGCTCGTCAAAGTCACCAATCAGCTCATTGAGGACCCGGTAGCACTCCTTGCCCCCTTCGTAGTTCTCCTCATAGAACTCGCTGAAGTTGACGATGCTGGCGAAGATCACGCCGCCACTGTCGTGGTTCTTGGAGTAGGTCTGGGAGACCTTCAGCTGCTCAGCCACATGGTAGGGGATGATGTTCCTTAGTAGCCAGTCAGCCTGGTCCCTCATGCTCTGGATTTTGGTGCGGTGAAGATCTGCTTCCACGTCCCCATGGTAGTGCAGGCGGTAACTGACTTCGAACTCTCGGTTCAGGAACCAGACCAACAGCAACAGGAGGAAGAAGGCCAGGATGAGCTCCTTGCCTACAAGGCTGGCTGGCCTCCTGCTGTCCTGCAGCATTGAGCTGTTGCACAGGCTCCTCTCGGCACTGGGGAGCAGAGAGATGAGAAAGGACATACCCACTAAGTGCACCGGTAAGGGAAGTATGAACCCACTCAGAGAACCAGCACCCCACCTCAAATGGGACCAGTTCCATCCTCCATCCTCAGAAAGGACAAAGCAGACCATTTTTACTGACATGGCTGCAGAGATGGAGCAGCAGACTGACTTCTGCAACTGAACCATCCATAAGAGTTTTATAAATGACTTTAGAAAAGTCTTTAGCCACTTCAAGACTTTCATACCTTTTTCTTTTGACAATCTTTTTTTTTTTTTTTTTTTTTGGCCAGCCTGGGCCTTGGACTCAGGGCCTGAGCACTGTCCCTGGCTTCTTTTTGCTCAAGGCTAGCACCCTGCCACTTGAGCCACAGCGCCAATTCTGGCCGTTTTCTATATATGTGGTGCTGAGGAATCGAACCCAGGGCTTCATGTATACGAGGCAAGCACTCTTGCCCCCTCTTTTGACAATCTTAATGTTAGGAAAAGTTAAAAGTCTGGTAAAATAAACACTCACAACCCTTTATTTGGATTCAATAACTTAATATTTTGCTGCTTTGCTTTTCTCTCTCAACAGACACACACATGCACACACACACGGCTAAACATTTTAAAAATACATTGCTGACAATGACATATCAGTCCTATTTTAGTATATAAGGATATTTGCTACTTTACACAAGAAATGTTCTCGTGGGGCTGGGGATATAGCCTAGCGGCAAGAGTGCCTGCCTCGGATACACGAGGCCCTAGGTTCGATTCCCCAGCACCACATATACAGAAAATGGCCAGAAGCGGCGCTGTGGCTCAAGTGGCAGAGTGCTAGCCTTGAGCGGGAAGAAGCCAGGGACGGTGCTCAGGCCCTGAGTCCAAGGCCCAGGACTGGCAAAAAAAAAAAAAAAAGAAATGTTCTCGTCTTTTTCCTTCTTAAGACATGTAATTCGACAGGCTTACAACTTTACCAAGAATTTTTCTAAGTTCTCCATTTTCTATTTGTATAAAAGCTTGACGAAACATATTTTTCCTTACTCTGGGTTAGTCCTATTTTGTCAAAATCATTTAAGACAAACTTAGCACTGTCTTAAAAAGAAAATGATGGGCTGGGAATGTGGCTTGATGGTAGAGTACTTGCCTAGCATGCATGAAGCTCTGGGTTCAATTCCTCAGCACAACATACACAGAAAAAGCCAGAAGTGGCGCTGTGGCTCAAGTAGTAGAGTGCTAGACTTGAGCAAAGAAGAAGCTCAGGGATAGTGCCCAGGCCCTGACATCAAGCCCCAGGACTGGCAAAAAAAAAAAAAAAAAAAAGACAATGAGGGGCTGGGAATATGTCTTAGTAGAAGAATGCTTACTTAGTATGCATGAAGCCCAGGGTTTGATTCCTCAGTACTATGTAAACAGAGAAAGCTGGAAGTGGTGCTGTAGCTCAAGTGGTAGAGTGCTAGCTTTGAGCACAGAAAGGTTAAGGGACAGCGCCTATGCTTTGAGTTCAAGTCCCAAGACTGGCATAAACAAACAACAAATAAATAAATGACAATAAGTATACAATAAAATTTTTTAAGAGTAAGATATACACACTGTAGGAAAGCAAATGGTATAAATGATGGAGAACAAGTGTATTTTTTTTTTTGCCAGTCCTGGGCCTTGGACTTAGGGCCTGAGCACTGTCCCTGGCTTCTTTTTGCTCAAGGCTAGCACTCTGCCACTTGAGCCGCAGCGCCCCTTCTGGCCATTTTCTGTATATGTGGTGCTGGGGAATCGAACCGAGGGCTTCATGTATACGAGGCAAGCACTCTTGCCACTAGGCCATATCCCCAGCCCCAACAAGTGTATTTTCTTTTCTTTTTCGGTGCTGGTCCTAGGTCTTGAATTCAGGGCCTGAGCACTGTCCTTGAGGTTCTTTTGCTCTTTTGAGGTTCTACCACTCTCCCACTTAAGCCACAGCACCAATTCTAGCTTTATCTGAGTAGTTTGTTGGAGACAAGTGTTTCAAAGCCTTTCCTGCCCTGGCTGGCTTTGAACCTAGATCCTCAGATCTCAGTCTCCTGAGTAGCTAGGATTACAGGTGTGAGCCATCAGTGCCCAATAAGTGTGCTTTCTTTGAGTTAGCTGTGGCTATCATTTTCTGTGGTTGCCTGGTATTCTAACAGATGGATGCACCAGGTTCCTGCTGAGGGATGCTGGGCTGTATCCTCATTTTTTATGGCCAGACATAGTGTTATAAAAAACATTCTTGAACACCATACTTGTGTTCATGAAGTTGCTGACTCATTTTAAATACTGCACACTTAGAAATTCATTAGAAATTTCAAAACTGTCCTAAGAGGCTGAGCCTTCATAGAAGGTATTGGTAGGTGTGATGAGCAGGTAACCTTGCTAACCTACATCTCATTCTAAGATGGGGGACAAAGGTGGTGATTCCATTCCTAAAATCAAACAGCAAAGGTCAGTTTCAAAAGGAGAGAAATTTTATGCACTTAAATGCAAGAGTCAACTTGTGACTAAATACCTGGACATTAAATCATATGTAGAAGCTAAAGTAAAATATGGTAGGAGCTATTACCACAGAAGATTTTGAAATAGAGAAAAATCAGACAGTAAAGATTGCCTGTTTTGGTCCTGTTAGGTCCATAATTGGTCCTAACTAATTATGCATGGCATTTGTTAGCATCTCAGTGTGTTTCAGGGGCTCTGAAAATCTATACCTGGGGCTGTGCATATGTGAGGGGGGTAACATCAGAAGGGGCTGGCAGGGGACCTCGGGTGTTGGCAATGTTGTGCTTTTTGGTCTGGGTGGTAGTGACACAGTATGTTTGTTCATGAAAATTCATGGAGCTGTCCTTTTAGGATCTGGGAACTCTTCAGTGCATGTGTTATATCTAAATCTCTGAAATGTTAACTTTTGAATTCTCATTATTATTATTATCATTATTATTAAGTATTTTGTATTAGCCATAACTATAATACACATGCAATTTCACATCATAAAAATGCTTCTCAAATATTCTATATTTTTAATGACTGCAATATTTGCATGTATAAGTCATGATTTAATTCCTTGTTCCTGTAAGCTGAAGTTGCTGATGCATTTTCAATATTACTGATCACTGTGATCAATAGCTTTTGGCATGAAGCCTTTACTCTATGCTGAATCTTTCTCAAGAGATAAAAATAAATGGAATTTTTAGGCTAATGGTTACAAACATTCTTATGACTGTTTTTCAGTAGATTATCAAATTACTTCTCTAAATCACTGTAACATTCTGAGAACATTCTGTGTATGGGAGAGAGGCTACAGCTTTTCTAAAAGGTTCCTTAGTTTCTCTAAGCTTCAGTCTCTTCACCTGGAAATGGGGTCAAAGTCTCATAACATGTCAGGTTATTGAGAAGATTAAATAAATATATTTCAAGAGCCTGGTAGCTAAAATAAGTTAACCACTACTAGTAATTTATGAATGTGCCACACACTTGACTGCTCTTCATATTCATGTTACAACTTTTTGAAAGTCCAATTTAAGGAGCTGGGCATGGAGGCACACACCTGTAATCCCAGCACTTGGGAGGCAGAAGCTGAAGGATTGTAAAGTTGGAGGTCAATCTGGGCAACATAGGTCCTCTCTCTCTCAAAAACAACAACAACAACAACAAAAGGAACTTTGGTGCAAAGATGTCAGTAGTAATGATACTGACACGGCCTCCATTCTTACCTTTTAGTCACATTTATTCTTTCATAAAGTGTTGTTGTTTTGGGCACTGGGATTTGAACTAAGGGCCTCACATTTCCTAAGCAGGTGCTCTATCACTTGAGCCACCGGTCCCTTTATTTTTTCATTTTCTTTTTTGCCAGTCCTGGGGCTTGAACTCAGTGCCTAGGCATTGTCCCTGAGCTTCTTTTGCTCAAGACTGACACTCTACCAACAACAAAAAAGTCACACATGGTGATACATCACTGTAATCCCAGCTACTCAGGGAGACTGAGAAGCTTATATTTGAAGCCAGCCTTGGAAAAAGTAACAAGATGCTACTCCAAAAACCTTCTACTTGGGAAGTGGAGACCAAGAAGACTGCAGTTCAAAGACAGCCTAGGCATACATATGACACCCTTCCCCTGTCACCCCAGCAGGTGGAGGCTGGGATCGGAAGATCTCAGTTCCAGGCCACCTCACAAAAGGCTGGGTGTAATGGTGCATGCCTTGTCATCCCAAACTGTACTTATCCTCCTAGCAACAAAGGGGAGCACAAATGGGAGGATCACAGGCTCAGCCAGTATGGATGTAAAGCAAGATCCTACCTTAAAAATAACCATTGAGGGGCTAGAAATGTGGCTAGAATGCTCAGGAATAGGCTGAGATAAGACAGCCGTTCTTATTTGTTCAGATAGGTTCTGTGCTGAAGGCTTACCTGAAGTTCTGTGCTGTATCCAGAGGCGAAGTTACTATGGAACTGAAATGAAAATGCAGAAAAAATAGTATTACAAAAAAGTGAAGTAGGCCTTATAGAAAGCAATCTGAGGATAGGATAAACAACTTTCCTTTTTTGGAACATCTGAATGAGCAGTTATAATCCATGTGCCAACTTCTGCACAACTGTGTCCCCCTCAAATGCTGGAAAGCTTCAGTACCCTGATGTCTCCTCCTCTGTGAAAGAGCTGAGTCTATGCTTGTGATCACCACTCTCATTCCCCCTACATTGGATAGGCCTAGTGACAGAGGGCAGGGTCCTGGGTCTAGGGAGCTTCATTCACTAGCCCCATCCCAAGTTCTTGCGGTTTTGAATCTGGGCAGAAAGGCAATAGAGTGGTCTCTATCATTTTATCTCTCTGGATCCCACAGTGGTAGCTAATGTTAGGATGAATAGCTGACCAGGCATGTGTGGTGAGTCTTAAGTTCAAGGCTGTTTTCAAGCTCTTGGTATAGAGTTTGGTGATGATGGTAACTCTAGATGGCCACATCCTCACAAAGGTAAAAGTACGCTTTATTTTCCCTTTAGATACAGAATGACAGTTGTACTTTAAATTCTCTCTCTCTCTCTCTCACAGTTGTGGGGCTTGAACTCAGGGCCTGGGTGCTGTCCCTGAGCTTTATCACTCAAGGCTAGCACTCTACTACCTATAGCCACAGCACCACTTCCAGTTTTCTGGGGGTTAATTGGAGATGACTGTCTCATAGACTTTCTTGTCTGGGCTGGCATTGTTTTTTTTTTTTTGTTTTTTTTTGCCAGTCCTAGGGCTTGGACTCAGGGATGAGCACTGTCCCTGGCTTCTTCTTTGCTCAAGACTAGCACTCTACTACTTGAGCCACAGTGCCACTTCCCGCCTTTTCTATATATGTGGTGCTGGGGAATCGAACCCAGGGCTTCATGTATGGGAGGCAAGCACTCTACCACTAGGTCATATTCCTAGCTCTGGGCTGGCTTTGAACTGTGATCCTTAGATCTCAGCCTCCAGAGTAGCTAGTTTTACAGGTATGAGCCACCAGCACCTGGCTTAATTTCTTTTTGATCTTAGTTTGCAGAGAATTTCAATCTCTTTTACACTGTTATTATTCTATTAAGTAAATGGAGGGAGACCACTCACTCTATTACTGGTCATTGCTTTGCTAATGCCCACAGATCCACTAAGCCTGTTACATTTGGTACTATTGGTACTGGGACAGGTTGGGTCATTTTGTGCTTTTGAATTTACTAAAGCAATGGTCCTCGGCAGCAATAATGCCACTCCTGGTGGGTGGGGGGAGCCCTGGCAAATGGGAGGTTCTTCTCACTCTCATAAACCAGACAACCATAACCCAGGGAGCTAGAATGCTAGAAGTCTTGAAAAGAACACTGAGTCAATGTCCCATGGAACTTTTAAAACTACTTCTGTGGAAGTATTTTGTCAATACATGCTAATTATGAAACACTATCAAGAGAAATTGTACAAAAAGGCCAATGACATTTAGGAAGGTTTGTTACACAAAAAAAGTTGAATGGTAAAGACATCATGAAATTTGTGTGTGTGTGTGTGTGTGTGTGTGTGTGTGTGTGTGTGTGTGTTTTGCCAGTCCTGGGCCATGAACTCAGGGCCTGAGCACTGTCCCTGACTTCTTTTTGCTCAAGTCTAGCACTCTGCCACTTGAGCCATAGCGCCACTTCTGGCCATTTTCTATATATGTGGTGTTGAGGAATCGAACCCAGGGCTTCATGTATCCGAGGAAACCACTCTTGCCACTAGGCCATATTCCCAGCCCCATCATGAAATTTTTAAATAAAGTATTCACTGTGTGCATTCTGCTATCTGAAGTATTATCACATTTCCAACCACATTTTTAGATGACAGGGCTTAAAAGCCACAAAACCAGTTTCAGATATACAACAGGTAGCTTAAGACTTTTTTGTGTTTGTGTGCTTGTCCTGGGGCTTCAACTTAAGAGCCTGAATGCTATCCCTGAGCGTTTATGCTCAAGGCTATTGCTCTACCACTTGAGCCACAGCTCTACTTCCAGCTTTTTTTTGGGTAGTTAACTGGAGATAAGAGTTTCATAGACTTTCCTGCCTATGTTGGCTTTGAACTACAAAATCAGATCTCAGCCTCCTGCTTAACTAGGATTATTGGTGTGAGCCACTGGTGCCTGGATAGTTTTATAATCATTTTAACAAACTGAGAACAAAACATGATTGTATTAGTGGAACCCATGGAAGAGAGAGGTCTCACTGGCTTTAACTTAAGACAGGGTATTTTAATTGTCCTCTCATTGTCATCTGATCTATCTACCTACCTATCTATCTATCTATCTATCTATCTATCTATCTATCTATCTATCTATCTATCTATCTATATCTAGATATAAATTACATATAGAAGCCTGGGTGCTGGTGGCTCATGCCTATAACCCTAGCTGTCAGAAGGCTGAGATCTGAGGATCATGGTTTGAAGCCAGCCTGAGCAGGAGAGTCCATGAGATTCTTATCTCCAATTAGGCACTTAAAAACCCAAAGTGGCTCTGTGGCACAAGTGATAAAGTGTTAGCCTTGAGTACAAAGAGGCTCAGGGACAGCACCGGGCCCTGAGTTTAAGCCCCCCCGCCCTCCCGTCCTAGGGCTTGAACTCAGGGCCTAGGTGCTATCCTTAAACCTCTTTGTACTCAAGGATAGCCTAGAGCTCTACCACTGGAGCCATAGTGCCACTTCCAACTTTTCTTGAGTAATTTATTGGCGATAAGAGTATCACAGACTTTTCTGCCCTGGTTGGCTTTGAACTGATATCCTTAGATCTCAGCTTCCTGAGTAGCTAGGATTACAGGTGTAAGCCACTAGTGCCTGGCATATTTTTATTTTTTAAGTTTCTATGACACAATGAGAACTAATTCTGTCCCCAGGACCTTCATTTTTTTTTTTTGTCCTAAACATCTTTCTACTTAGCACCTACTAGCTGTAATTCTGAATTCTATCTGAGGAACAGAGACTAAACTGAACCCCTTGGATGTGGAGGTATTTCAAGATCAGACAGGTGTCCCGTGACTGGTCATCTTTCCTGGCATTCATGTCATAACATGTAACCTGCTCTAAATAAGAGTCCAAGCATTTAAAAGGCCTTCACAGGTCTTCATTTCTTCCACTCCAGCAATTTGGCCTGTCTTTAGAATATGTGGCCTATTTTATTTTATTTTATTTTATTTTTTTTTTTTTTTGGCCAGTCCTGGGCCTTGGACTCAGGGCCTGAGCACTGTCCCTGGCTTCTTCCCGCTCAAGGCTAGCACTCTGCCACTTGAGCCACAGCGCCACTTCTGGCCGTTTTCTGTATATGTGGTGCTGGGGAATCGAACCTAGGGCCTCGTGTATCCGAGGCAGGCACTCTTGCCACTAGGCTATATCCCCAGCCCCTATGTGGCCTATTTTAATAAATGTTAGAATACTTCTTTTGCATCTCTCTGCCAACCTGAACCTCTTTTCTTTAATGTGTGTGTGTGTTGTGTGTAGGGTTTCACTATGTAGTCTAGGCTGGACTCAAAATTGAGATCCTCTTTCTCCCTCTCCTTAGGGCTGTGATTATAGATGTGTACCACCATGCCTGGTTTTTTCTCCTGATTGTGCTATGAGATGGCTTCAGGTTTTATTTTCTTAGATTCTAACTCATGATACTTGTAAGATCAAAGATGCTAATACTGCATTTGGTCTTCCGTGGAAGCCATGCAGAAAATCCCAAGTGAAATGCTAGATTTCCTAGCATTTTGAATTTCAGAGTTTTAGATTAGGGATGCTCAACCTCCATCTGTTGTTATAAATTATTTTCTTTCTTTTTTGAATCAATCTGAGGGCACTTTTTTGCTTTCTGGACATTAGATGTGTTGGAAGCTATTTTGGGTAACAAGAATACCTATTACTGAGGAGGAGTCAGTGCTAATGTGAAAGTGCAGGGCTCCAAGCAACCCTGGGCAAGGTGGTCATGAGTTGATGGTGCCAGTCACATACCTTTCCTGGCACAGGGAGATGTAGAGCAAGAGCAGTGGCCCGGCCCCCACGATGGTAGCAAGGGAGGACCGCATCCAGGAGCTGAGCTGGCAGAAGTTGCAGTAGTGCACGACAGCCACCAGCACGGCAGAGCCAGTGAACATGGTAAACTGCAAGAGGCATCAGTATTAAATCCATGCCCTCCCAGTACACACCTCCACCCTCCACCTGGGCTGAGCATCCTAGACCTGGGGACCTGCTCACCTACCACTTGCGTTTTTGTTGTTTTTTTGCCAATCCTGGGGCTTGAACTCAGGGCCTGAGCACTGTCCCTGACTTCTTTTTGCTCAAGGCTAGCACTCTGCCACTTGAGTCACAGCGCCACTTCTGTTTTTTTTCTATATGTGTGGTGCTGAGGAGTCAAACCCAGGGCTTCATGTATGTGAGGCAAGCACTCTACCACTAGGCCATATCCCCAGCCTCCCACCACTTGTGTTTAAGATCCAACACCATGGTACCATGGAACAACCCACCTATGTGAAGTGGTTCTGACATTTGGTGAGCCAGAAGTTTCAAGGTCAGATGACACATTTTCTTTTTCTTTTTTTCTTTTTTTTGGCCAGTCCTGGGGCTTGGACTCAGGGTCTGAGCACTGTCCCTGGCTTCTTTTTACTCAAGGCTAGCACTCTGCCGCTTGAGCCACAGCGCCACTTCTGGCCATTTTCTGTATATGTGGTGCTGGGGAATTGAACCCAGGGCCTCATGTATACGAAGCACGCGCTCTTGCCACTAGGCCATATCCCCAGCCCCTGGATGACACATTTTTAGGCCTATAATTCAGTGATTTCAGTTACAAGCTTCCATGGAGACTCTCCCCCATTCATTGGGGACCTACCACTGTCAGATCAGGACCAATGCTCCTGCAGGCCCCTGCCACAACTTTTCTGAGATTTTTTTTTTTAATTTTATTTTTTGTCATGGGGCTTGAACTCTGGGCCTGGGCACTCTGTCCCTGAGCTCTTCAGCTCAAGGCTAGTGCTGTATACCACTTGAGCCACAACACCGCTTCCTGTTTTCTGGTGGTTAACTGGAGATAAGAGTCTAGTGGACTTTTCTGCCTGGGCTGGCTTTGAACTGTGATCCTCAGATCTCAGCCTCTGCTACTCAGGTGTGAGCCACCAGTGTCCAGCAGTTTGCTGAGATTTGATGTTAAACTCTCAACTACAGTAAGCTCACCATGGTAGCTGATGTTACACTGACTTGCTTACTTTAATTATTTTGTGGCCGCTGCCACAAGTTTTCTGAGATTTTTTTTTTGTCAGTCCTGGGGCTTGATCTCAGGGCCTGGCACTGTCCCTGGCTTCTTTTTGCTCAAGGCTAGCACTCTACCACTTGAGCCACAGCGCCACTTCTGGCTTTTTCTGTTTATGTGCGGCTGAGGAATTGAACCCAGGGCTTCTTGTATGCTAGGCAAGCACTCTACCACTAAGCCACATTCCCAGCCCACTTTGCTTACTTTTTATGATATTTAACTCAAAAGCTTTTTCCCTGAGCAGTGGCAGCCAATTCAGGTGCATGTCTTACTTCTGCAGACTGACATATTATCTTGTATTGTTTGGTAACATGGGCAGATGCAGCTTTGTAAAGCTTGAAGGAAAATAGAAATGCTCCTCAACTCACCCCAAAAGTTACATCCTGATAAGCCTATCACGAATGGAAACTATGAGGCTGTAGCTGTAGCTCGGTGGTAGTACATTTGCCTACTATGCACAAGACCCCGAATTTTACCCCTAGTACCATAAAAAAAGTAACAAATGGGAATTATAGTAAGTAAAAAATGCTGGGTGCTGGTGGCTCATACCTGTAATCCTAGCTACTTAGGAGCTTGAGATCTGAGGATCGAGGTTTGAAGCCAACCAAGGTAGAAAAGTCCCCGTGAGATTTTTATCTCCAATTAACCACTTAAAAAATGGAAATATAGCCTCAAAGTGGTAGAGCACTAGCCTTGAGAAAAAGAGCTTAAGGACAGCACCCAGGCCCTGAGTCCATGCTTCACAACTGACAAAATGAAAACAAAAACAAAATAAAAAATGCTTTTAATATTCCTGATTTACTCAGCTTTACAGATTAGCTTAACTCATCTTTACTGCACTCAAGAACACATGTATGAGACTGCAGTTGGGCAGTCATCTAACCAAGTGCTGACTACCTGAGGTAACTTATTGGATGCTGTACAGAAAGTGAGGATCAGAATGGTTGTGTGTAGCCAAGTGCTCACGCCTGTAATCCTAGCTACTCAGGAGGCTGAAATCTGAGGATTGTGGTTTGAAGCCAGCTTGGGCAGGAAATTCTGTGAGACTCTTATCTCCAATAAACTACTTGAAAAAGGCAGAAGTTTCACTGTGGCTCAAATGGTAGAGCACTCACCTTGAGCAAAACAAGCTCAGGGACAGCGCCGGGCACAGAGTTCAAGCCCCAGGATCTGCAAAAAAACTAAGACATAAAAATCCCATAATGGTTGTGTGAGTTGTGCTTTTATACCAGTATGAAGTAAAAAACTTGAAAGTTGAACTCTGTGGAGTCAGGGACTGTCCAGCTGGTTTGAAACTTGAAGGAGGCTAGTGATGCTGGGAAGGCACTATGCTACTGGAGAAGCTGCCTAGTATAGCAGTGGAGGTCCCATACTGTTTTGTTTTAAAAGGCATTAATGGAGTGCAGTTCTCTAGGGAGCTGCTTTTAAATTGCCATCCTGAGTAACGAGCTTGATTAAAGAGAGTGAGCAGGAAGTTAGGGATCCCAGAGAGCATGGAGACAATACAGCCAGATGCTACTCACATGTATGTTTGTCTCAAACTCAGAGGTGATGTGGGAGTAGACAGCGAGGGCAGGCAGGGATACCAGGATGGCCCCGATGCAGTGACGAGGGAGCCATCCAGCGATCCATTCCAGGAGCCGCTTCGTGCACGCCATGACGTCCTCCAAGAAGAACACCATTCTGGCTCAGGGAGAGGATGGGAACAGAGGAGCCCATGAGTCAGCCTTCCAGAACTGAGGCCACCATGCCTGTACTGCTGTCCTGTACACTGTGTCCTGTACTGCTGCGGCCCTGGGGGTAGGGAGTGGGTACAGCACACTCCACATCCCTCACAGTGTTAACAGGCAGATAAACAGCCCTCACTTGGCTCATCACACCTCACTTACAAGGTCATTTGGTGTACTGTCATCAAATGAGCTTGTCAAAAGCCAGGCTCATGCCTTTATAGGTCCAAGAGAGCATGTAACACACCCAAAGTAAAGTGTACTACAGGGCTGCCACCCATTGTTACCTGCTCCAGCTTGCTTCTGGGGCAGATCCTGAATGGGGCCATTCTGGAGGCAATCTGTGGGCCCATAATGGAGGAGGGTGGCTACTAGTATCCAGTGGGCCACAGCCAGGAATGGAGATGCCCTGTCAGGCTCAGGCAAGTGCTACACAGTGAAGCTCTAACCTTGCATCTCACATAACTGCTATATAACCCCTGGTACCTACAGAGGCCTGCTGATAACATTGTAGCCTAGAGCCCAGTTGCGCTCCGTGTGCCAACAGTTTTTTGAAGTATTAACATGACTCTGTAAACCAAGTGAAGGCTGTCTTGTTTAGTTTGGGTCACAAAGGGTGGTTCAGCATTTCAGAAAGCCACATCATCATTATCCTGGCCACTAACAGGCACACCCTATGCTTCCAGCTGTCACATTTGTACCAGGGTCCTGGAGATGAGGGAAAAATAGTAGACAGCTTTGTCATTTCTCAGAGGGCATGGACCAGATAAAGCATATTTAAGCTTCTTCTTTGCTTCCCTTCTCTTCCCTCTACCCCTTCCCTTTTCTTTTCCTGCCTTTCCAATTAAACTCAGATCCTCTTGCTTGGCTAGGCAAGCCACATCTACTGCAGAGACACATCTCTAGCCCTTAAGTGGCTTTCATTTCTCTTTAATACTACAGAGATAATTTTTTTCTTTTGTGCTGACACTGGGGCTTGAACTCAGGGCTTTGTGTTCTCATGCAGCTTTTTCACTCAAAGCTAGTACTTTACCAGTTGATCCATGACTCCACTTCTGGCTTTTTGGTGGTTAACTGGAGATAGTCTCATGAATTTTCCTGTCCAGGCTGGCTTCCAACTGTAATCCTCAGTTCTTATCTCCCTGAGCAGCTAGGATTACAGGCCTGAGCCACTGGCATCTAGCCAGAGACAGCATTCTTCTGACTGTTTGGTGTTTTTTTTTGCCAGTCCTTAGGCTTGAACTCAGGGTTTGGGCACTGTCCCTGAGCTTCTTTTGCTCAAGGCTAGCATTCTGCTACTTGAGCCACAGTGCCACTTCCAGCTGTTTCTGTTTATGTGGTACTGAGTAATCAAACCCAGTGCATGCAAGTCACTCCACCACTAATCCACATTCCCAGCCCTTCTGACTGTTTTTGCAGCTGTGTTTTCTAGGAGGTGAGCTATATCTCACGGGGGTAATAGTAATGTGATAAAATTATTTTCATGAAGAACAGGCAGCTGAGGGGCTTGGAGTATGACTTAGTGGTAAAGTGCTTACCTCGTATACATGAAGCCCTGGGTTCGATTCCTCAGCACCATGTATATAGAAAAAGCCGGAAGTGGCGCTATGGCTCAAGTGGTAGAGCGCTAGCCTTGAGCAAAAAGAAGCCAGGGACAGTGCTCAGACCCTGAGTTCAAGCCCAGGCAAAACAAAACAAGAACAGGCAGCTGAGTATATGGGCTGGGAATCTCAGATGAGGAGAGGCTAGGTCTTGACTGAGGAGCTGCTGGGTCAGAGTAAGCCAGTAGCTGAAAGCAGAAAAGATACTGGGGGCCTTCTTGGGATGTTTGCTCCCTGTGACCTTCTTCCTCTCTTTCTCATTTCCTGTCTTTTTGCTTCTCCCATTTAATCTCTAAATTAGGGGATCCAGGGATGTGCTGGTGGCAGCGAGGCCACTGAGAGCATCTACCTTCTCTAGCAAGCAGGTCCCACCTGTGATGAGGGCTAACATCTGTGAATAGGGTGCTGTGGAGCAGAAATGAAACCTAGTTCCCAGAAAGAAGCACAGAGGGACAGCTGGTGTTGCAGTCAGGAGCCAGAAGAGGGAGCTAAAGGTTAAGCGTTGCAGAGGGGCCCTGAGGCTGGTACTCACCTGATGGACACCACCAGGGAAAGTACCTCCAGCAGCAGGTCTGCCCCAAAGACAGCAAGGGCAGCTGGGGGGGGAGGTGTGGCGGTGGCTCTGTACTTCAGGAAGCAGGTGATGGAGAGAATCAGGAATATTGTCATGGACAGAAACACATCCAAGAGGGAGCTGAAAGTGGCACTGGCGAATGTCTTCACAGGAGAATTCTTTATGACCTGTTTGGAGCAGGAGACTGGGATGAACTGATGTGACTGCCACAGGCCAGAGATCACAGTTTAGAGGGAAAACAGCAACAATTAGTTAGCACTTGCCTACTCTAGACAAGACACAGGCTGGCAGGTGTTGTAATCATGCCATCTCCTTGCTGTTGCCCTATTTAACAAAGAGGAAGCTAAGGCACAGAGAGTTAAGCAGCCTTCCCAGGGTCACACAGTGGCCTATTATCAACCAGTACACTCTCACAGAGACACTGAATAGTGATCCTGAATGATGAGTTACTTACTGCTTCGCAGTCAATGAGTAGGAAAATGGCAGCAAATACAGAAGAAGCCTCTACAGAAGGATGGGCTCCCAGATTCAAGGGACATGAACACTGGCTTCAGGATTAGACAGGTGAGGATGTGAGCGGCTGCAGAGGAAAGCTCCCAGAGGTGTAAAGGGAGTTCATGGCTGTCAGCCCATCAAATTTCCATGTAGGAGACTGCCTGGCCTAGTGTGTGCTGGTGAATGTGAAACAATACCCACGGGGAGCTTGTAGTCTGATGGTAGGCGAGGCAGTAATAGGATTTGCAGGAAGGTGTGTTAAACGTAATAAAAAGTCATGCTGGGGCTGGTAGGTAATTAAGCTAAAAGGAAACAGTCACAACACTAACAGATCTGAGAGATAACTAATTCTAGTCCCTGTGTGGGCCTTACAGGGTCATGATCTCTGTGCTCTCAACAGGTACAGGCAAAAATACTCCTGATCTCAACATGTGCAGGAGGAGGCCAAGGCTCCCCCAAGGTCATACAGCAAACAAGGAGTCAGATAAACTGACTCCTAACTCCTTCCTGGGGGTCCTCTTGAGACATGGATTACTGTGAGAAGGAAAACAGCAGTAAACCATTGAAGCTGCTTTCCATTTAACCTTATAACTTTCTGCCAGCCCCAAGCAGGGCTCGGCTGAGTGAGGCTGGAGGTACTTGGGAAGGGGAAGGCCTGTAACAAGTCCTGGGTTTGGTGTGTGTTCCCTTCAGGAAAAACTCTGGTGTCCCAACCCCAGCAAGGCCTCAAGAGCTGGGCAAGACAGGAGAAGGGGGAGCTCTGATATGGGGTTGAGGCTACTGGTCAGCTTTGATGCCAAAGCGGGACCCCAAGCCTGGATTACTTTCTGTAATGCTGTGTACCTTCCCTTGCTTTGGTCTCCTTTCTGAAACAAGGACAATACTTGTACCTGTACTTTATGAATGGAAAGGCTTGCATGAAAAATATCATGCAGAGCTTTGAGCATGTGGAGTGCCCTGTACTCAGCAACAACTACTCACCTGTCTATCCACTCTTGTCCACAACTCCCCACATGATCTTCATCAGACACAAGGTGATGGGGCCACCTCTGCTCCAATCACTCACTCTGATCTTTGGCACAACATGTGTGGTACAAGAAGTCCACCTCCTGCTATGCCCACACCACTGCTTTTCAGAGGCAACTTGACTTGCTGGACACACCAGTCTCTTTTGTGTCTCTAAGGGCTGTAGGATCTTGTTCTCCTTTCTGGATGTCCCTGCCCCTTCACTGGTTAGTTACTAGTCCTCCTACTAAAGTGGGTTGAGGAGTTTCCATCTGTGGGCACTCCATCTGGAGCTGATGCCTCGCTGTCTGCTCACAGGGCATTATGGGGTCTGTGACTCTGTATTATCATTTCTCTCCCGTCAGTGTATCCTTCATTTCCCTGTCTCAGCACACAGAACCATCCAGGCAGCCCAGAGGGTCAAAAAGTGTTTGGTGACTAGGGGAGTGTTGACAAACACTTTTATATGGGAAGCTATGCAGTATAGCAAGGGGGTGGGTGTGAGTTGAGATGCCTGGCCTTGAACTCAGACAGACTGGCATCCAACCATATCTATGGGTAGGCCACCTATTTTACCTTTCTTTTTTTTTTTTGTGCCAGTCCTGGGGCTTGGACTCAGGGCCTGAGCACTGTCCCTGGCTTCTTCTTGCTCAAGGCTAGCACTCTGCCACTTGAGCCACAGTGCCACTTCTGGCCATTTTCTGTATATGTGGTGCTGGGGAATCGAACCCAGGGCCTCATGTATACGAGGCAAGCACTCTTGCCATTAGGCCATATCCCCAGCCCCTACCTTTCTTTTTTTTTTATTTTTTGCCATTCATGGAGCTTGAACTCAGGGCCTGAACACTGTCCCTGGCTTCTTTTTGCTCAAGGCAAGCACTCTACCACTTAACCCACAGCTCTGGATTTTTCCCTATATGAGGTGAGGAGGAATCGAACCCAGGGCTTCATTTATATGAGGCAAGCACTCTACCACTAGGCCATATTCCCAGCCCTCCTACTTTACCTTTCTTAGCCTTGAGTTTGTCTTTGGTAAAATGAGGATAATAATCATAAAGTTCCTTAAAGGTTGTGAGGACTAAATGAAATTATGTTTTGCCTCACTGGCCACAAATGGCCAACTCAAGAGTCCACTGCAGGACTGATTAACTCATGTTAACTCTAGTTCAATGTTCCTTGGGAGTTATCAGAGAAGTTGGCACCTCCCATCCCTGCAGGTACAAACTGGCTCTGTCTTGTTTATAGTGCCCGATCGTAAAAGACACAAAGTCCTGCAGAATGGGCAAATGGAATTTTTGTTTTTTTTTGGTAGGTCATGGGACTTGAACTCTGGGCCTAGGCACTGTCCCTGAGCTCTTCAGCTCAAGGCCAGCATGCTACCACTTGAGCCACAGTGCCACTTCTGGTTTTCTGGTGGTTAACTGGAGATAAGAATCTCATGGACTTTCCTGCCTGGGCTGGCTTTGAACCTTGATCCTCAGATCTCAGCCTCCTGAGTAGCTAGGATTTCAGGCGTGAGCCACTGACGCCCAGCAACAAATGGAATTTAATTGGAAGTGCTTTGGGTCCTTGATTTGTGCAGGTGTGTACTTTTGCCTCTGGAATGCTCTAGCTAGGTTTGAGCATGGAGAAAGAATGCTGGGATCTGCAGCTTAGAACACTAACTGGGCTCCATGTTCTTGTCCTTAATCCTCTCAAAACTCCAGCTGAGTTCATTGGATATGGGAGGTATTCTGATTGCAGGAAGAGCAAGGAGAAGGAAAAGGCATCTGATCTAGAAGTCATATAGGACTCCAATGTGGGGTACACACAAAGAGGAAAAGGGACATAGGGAAAGTAAAATCCAGCTGGGGTCAGGGAGGGCTTCTTGGAGAAAATGAGGAGTGACTGAAAGACAGAGGACAACAGAGTCAAGGCATTGTTGGATAGCAGGTATTATGGGAGAAGGTCAAGGCTTCCTGAGCTCTGGGGCCCATTTCAAGGGCATAAAACAACACTATTTAGAGAGGAGAGCAGCTAAGACCTGGAGACCACCACAAGGGCCTAGAGACACCAAGCCGAAGAGAAAAAGGACTGAAAATAACCAGGGTTGACTTGAAGATAAAGGACTGCAGAATGCATTGGATTTCCCCCCCTTGCAGAGATAAATTTACCCATAGTTGCAACTTAGTGCTTACTGATGATGAGAAACCCATACAAGCCTTCATTTTCTTGTAACTTGCTAAAGCAGAAAACAAACAGTGGCTGGCTCGGGTACATGGTAGATTTCTGATGAGTAGATGCAGGGAGAACACACCTCTTCCTGGTAGCTGATCCTGTAAGATCGCTCCAGCTCCTGATCCAGGAAGTTCAGGCTGAACTGATTGATAGGTGGCTTGAAAAAATAATCTTTCATCAGGCTAGAAGACACAACAAATGTAACAGATCAACTTATCAGATAATAATCAGCTACCAAAATGCACATCCCAAAAGCTGCCTGTGGAAGCCACTATGGGCCTGGATTCACCATGTCTTTCAGAACCCTTTCTCTGGAAAGTCTTTGTGCTCCTGGACATGAACCACATGTACTGCTTTACCTCCACTGCAGAATGACCACCACAATTATAACACATGTCATTAGACCATGCTATTGAGCACATACTCCTCACTGAAAGAATTAGAAGACAGTGAAGGCAGCTCTTTTGCCCTGTAAAAAGATCTTTTCTGAAGTATGGGCAAATCTCTGCACTAAAGATACTTATATTGACTTGAAGGCTTCAAGAGAAAACAGTTCAGAATGGGCTGTCCTGTCATCCCAAGCACTGACAGTAATTACCACTGTATAAGCTAACAGGTTGCTACTGTAAATGGCGTTTAGAGTTAGTATAACTGTAGTGCTATTGTCACATATACAGATTGTGTGTGAAAAGTGAAAAATGATAAAGCTCAATCATTTTAAAAAGCAGAAATCAAATCTGCTTTCTGTGACTCATTCTTTCATAACTGTCAGTGAAGTAAGACCCTTTTATGCTACAGAAAATGACTAGAAAATTAAAGAAATGCTGGTATGATTTCAGAAGGCAAATATAGTTGTAGCACACAGTGATTATTTGCATGAAGTCAGATAAAATGTAAGGAGTCTAGGAGTCTAGCCTGCACCTGACACACGGTAGGAGCCTGTAGATACACTCCTTTTCTTGTTGCAGAGTGGACTCTCTTCTCTGTGACAGGTGTGCAATAATTTACAACCTTCTCAGGGTCATGGGAGAGAAAATTCTGTCCCCTGATGTTGGCTCTCTCTCTCTTTTCTTTTCCACTCAGTAAATACGAACAGAGGGGGGGACAACAAAGTGACTGTGGGGACACAAAGACCACACATGGAGGTTCTGCTTTTGGGAGTGGGGAAGACAGCTTATTTTAGACCAATCCACTCACAGATAATAGAACAACTGTAAACTAGAAAACAAACAAACAAACAAAAAACCCTTACATCTGCCAGAGGAACAGAGAGACCAGGGAACAGAGGGACGTCACCCTGGGAGAAGGGAGCAGTGTCAGGTAAGTTTCCATTTTCATTTTTGTTGTCTGTGGACTGAAGGTAGACATTAGTCAGCACCCTATGAAGGAAGGGTGGCTAACACTCAGAAGAGCCATAGTCTTGGACTTGAGTATGATGGAGTACTTAGGGGGCTGAGGCAGGAGGAATATACAAGTTCCAGGCCAGCCTGTTCTACATAGTAAAACTCTGGGGCAAGAAAGAAAAGGAAGAAGTGAGGAGAAGAATGAAAGGAGAAGGGAAAGAAAAAGGGAAGGGGAACACGAAAGGAGGGGAAATGGAGAAGAGGAAAGAGGAAGAAAAGTAAAGGAAAAAAGAGAGAAGAAAAGAAGGGAAGAGAAGGGAAGGAAAGGAAAGAAGGAGAGAAGATGGGTATGGGAATGCCACAGTCTTACTGGCTTAAGAAGCTAGAAGACAGTCTGGGATGACCACACAGTGAAAGAACCATGGGCCCCGGGTTCCAGTCTGCTCAAATCTCAGGCTACTGAAATATGCACATGCATGGCAGACTCCAAGCAACCCAGTTAAATCTAAAAGAACAGAGTGACCATGTTTGCCTGCTGAAACAAAAACTGATACTCTTCAGAACATCACAAGATTTAGACTTTGCAAACACCATACACAATGTCTGTAACACAGGCCAAAGTTACTAGTCATACAGAGAATTTGGAAAACACAATCATACTCAACAGAAAAGCAATCAATAGAGACCAGATCACTCAGAGGGGCTACAAATTGGGGTTTGTAATGTAATCCATGCAACAACTACAACACAAGGAATGAAAAGAGAAAAATTGACCTATATTGCAAGATTTCTTCACTTAAAGTGAAGAAATGGAGCAGTAAGACTAAGAGGACTATAAAAATATAATGGTTTGGGGCTGGGGATATGGCCTAGTGGCAAGAGTGCTTGCCTCGTATACATGAGGCCCTGGGTTCAATTCCCCAGCACCACATATACAGAAAATGGCCAGAAGTGGCACTGTGGCTCAAGTGGTAGAGTGCTAGCCTTGAGCAAAAAGAAGCCAGGGACAGTGCTCAGGCCCTGAGTCCAAGCCCCAGGACTGGCAAAAAAAAAAAAATATATATATATATATATATATATATATATATATATATATAAAATGGTGTGTACCTGTACCTCCTAGAGCAACCACTAAAGCAGGTTGGGGATACAGTTCCAGCAGAACTATAATGTAGTATATCATACAGAGGGCAGATGTGTGGCTTTCTGGTCTTACCTGTCTTCTTTGATGACATCCACAAAATGGGCATCCGTTTTCTCACGGATGTTCTTGAACCTAAGTGGGAGGAGGGCTGATTGGTCCAAGCTCACACCTGCCCACCGTCCCTTTTCCTGAAGGATCTCACACAGGGAGGTTTGACTGTTGGTAAGCTTCTCCTCTTGAGGAGGGCTCAGAAGTCCATTCTGGGTTTTGGAGCTGGGCCCTCCTGAGACCTGCCTCAAGACAAAGAGGAAGCAAGCAAGGGAAGTGAAGCGGAGACCTGGAGCACATCCTGGTTCCCACTTGCCCTGTAGCCCTGGCCCTGGATGCCCTGACTTGTGCAGTACTCCCCTCGCCAACCCCCCCCCCCCCCAATCTGTGAAATCCGATACTCTGCCTCTCTATCAACCTGCTTCCTGGTGAATTTGCTTTAGGAAAAGGGCTGGTCAGGCAGCCAGGAGAGTCAGGAGAGTGAGGCTGTGGAAAGAGCCATAAAGTGACAAAAAGCTGAGATTCACAAGTTTGCTTACCACAGAACTAGGGCTCTAGGGTTTGGAAGAAGGCCCATGGGACCTCTGGGGAGGCACAAGAAGGGGTTCAAGGAAAAGAAGCCCAGGTTGCTGGTGTGACACTGAGGAGCAGGTAGATGAATAGGGACTTATGTTTTGAGAGCTTCTGTTGCTTTGAGAGATGGGGGCTGACCTGTACGCACAAGTTCTTTGGCAGATGCTGGGGGTGAGGAATGAGAGAAAGGCCCAGTGCCGCCCTGAGAGGCAGCCTCAGAGGCTTTCCTGAAGCTCTCAGCCTTTTACCTTGTTTGCCATTCCAGCCCTGCCCTGGTCTCCAAGTCCCATTTCCCAGGTAGCCTCCCTGTTGCTAAACCTGCCTCTGCACCTTTCTCAGGGATCACTCTCTCCTGAAGGAAACCCCTCTTCTCTTTGTACCTCCGTATTCTACCTTCTGTTGAGTTCAGCGTCCAGCCCACAAATCCTCTCCCCACTCTCACCCAAATGTGTCAAAGCCAATTGCTAGTTCAACATGTAACCATACTACTTCACATGGGCCAGCACCCACTCTCCCTTCTGTCTACCCCTCCTCCCCAACAGTTCCTTTTGCATGCCATACCCCATGCTCTACCCAGCCCCTCCCCCACTCCCTTCACTGGTCTATTCAACACCCAGACTAGAAGGTAGTTCTGAGTTATGCTCAGAACTAAGAAGTTTACGAGACAGGAATGTCACCTTAGGTGGATGCGCCAGGAGAGGAACTGACAGGAACAACAGCCATGAGCTTGTTACCTTGGTGCTGGCCTTGGGCTCGTCTTGGCAGCCATTTTGCACAGCTCCTCCTTCTGCACCCGCTTCAGTTTTGGGAGCAAATGTGATTCCACATGAAGGGCAAGTCTGTGAGAAAAGCACAGGCCATAGGAACACTGACTGCAATACATACTTCCAACAAATCTGTTGTGGTTGCAATTTACTGTTCCCAGAAATGCTGTGACCAAATGCAGAACAGCACGGTCCACACCAGCCAGAGTGGAAACTCCAGTGTCAACTGACTGCAACAAACTGTGGGCTGTTCATACAAGGGGATAGTATTCAGCCATGAGAAAACAATGAAACAGACACGTGATAGTATGGGTGAACCTTGAGCTTACTGAGACTGAATGAATACTGTGCCTAGTGAAAAATGCATAGGAAATGACCAGAAAAGGAGGCTCCACAGAGACGTAAAACAGATTAATAGAGGCCAGCTAGGGTGAGGGGAAAAAGGGGTGGAAAATGAATTCATGGAGAAGCCCTAATTCCTATGGTGATGGCATTAGAAGGTGGAACCTTTTTTTTTCAAGTGAAAAGATGGATTTATTGGGGAAGTAAAAAGTATACTGACCAGCCAGGGTCATGGCCCAGACTCGGCAACTGTAAAAAGCAGGCTGACCGGCCAGGGCTGCAGCCCAGACTCGGGAGCTGAGACCACATGGTCCAGGAAGGTGGGGCCTTTGAAATGTGATTAGGTGGTAAAGTCAGAGTCCTAAGAAAGTAGATTTCTGGCTTTACAAGAGACCCAGAAAATCCCTGTCACTTCCATCCTGTGAGAAGCAGCCATCTATGAACCATGAAGAAGACCTTCACTGGACATTAAATCTGGACTTCCATGCCTCAGCTCTGTTGAGAAACAAATTCCTGTGTCCACACAGCATTTTGCTAGAGCTGCCATATGGATGGACACAAGCTTTCATAGTAGTGATGAAGTAACTGTGTTCTGAAGTAACCTTGGTGATGGCTGCCCCATCTTGAAAATACAGCGAAACCCACTGAAGTGTACACTTTAAAGGGTCAGTTTCATTGTATGTGAATCATATCTAAACAAAGAGGTTCCTAAGTAAACAACCTGGTCACCAACGGGTTCAGGAATGAATGCTAAGCCAATTCTTGAGTACTCACTGACAAAAGCTATTCTCTCTCTCTCTCTCTTTCCAATACCAAGCACATGGAGAGACCCTCTAAACTCCCAGTGAAGTGATCAAATGTGCCCAACAGCATGCCCAGCCAGACTCCAGAGGAAGCTCTCTTGCAGTAGGGATGGTACTGGTGAAGGTGCTGGCTTGCTCCTCTAGGAGGCACACCTAACATTTCAGGGACCAACTGGTAGAGCAGGGAAAGGAGAGACTTGCTTGGTGTGTAGGTACAGGCTGACATTATGGATTGATCCATATGCCATATGATCCTGGCACTTTTGTCTCCTGGACCACAACTAAGCCACTAATACTGTCTTGGTTCTCTGTAGTCCTCTCAGTACAAATGATACCAGAATAAGTGTCTAAGGTTCAACCAAACAGCATACACTCTAGGCCAAGGAGTTTGCTGGCCGTTGCCTGGGTAACCTGATATTCTTTGGAGAATACTCAAGTGCATACTCTACATTTTCCCAGACTAGCTGTGCCCCACCCTCTTCTGTGGATACGGGCTTTGAAGGGAAGATCACAAGTATTTCTTTAACACCCATCTACATTTGTTGTAAACACATTCCAACATAGGCATAGAGTGGTCTGAATACATACAGTTATAAAATAGTTTTTGTTTGTCTTCAAGGCTATTTCTCATTGCAAGACAAAGAATTTTGTAGCTACTAGCTCTCCCTTTTCATAGTTGTCACAAGAGGGAGCTGGGAAGCCTCTTGGGAAAGGAAATATCAGTCAGTCACGTCCGGGCTTTGCCTGTTTAGTGCACTGAACACAGATAGCTGGCAAGGAGTCCCAGTACTACAGGCAGCATGAAATCATGTTTGATATGATGGGCAATGGTAATATTAGCATTCCAAGTCACTGATCACCACTCTAAGCTCTTCATGTATAACAGCTTACAATACAGGCATTATGATTAGTCTCATTTTATATAGAAGGAATCTGAGGCAAACAAGACAAGGGAATTGCCATAAATCAAACAGAAAGCAGTATGCATGAAGCTCTCCCTTTCCTACTACCACATGTGGGATAAAAGTCACTAGACTCAACTATGTGATCAATGAGTCAGGGCCAGATGGATTAGGAACAGGTAGAAACACTTCAAAACGATGATTTGTTTTTTAAAAAGTAGAGAAAAATAGCAGCAGTAATTATCACAGAAAAAGAAATGCATCCTAGAACCTGTAAGAACAGAAAGTAGACAGCCTGTGGATGCTGGAGGCAAAACCACATATACTTGTAAAATTCATAGACACAAGACCTCAAAGCCACATTGGGTAGAATCAAGCTCTAATCTTCTCCTTTGATTCTTCAGTACTACGTGATAAATGGGCTTAAAAAACTGAGGGTGGTCATGAAAATCCAAATCAAGAATGGGTTAGATTAGATTCAACTAACAAAAACAAGAAGATTATTACTATGCTGTGGAAATATTCCATCAGAAAATTAAAATAAAGCCAAGCACTGGTGGCTCACATCTTTAATCCTAGCTACTCAGCAGGCTGAGATCTAAGAATCAAAGGTTTGAAGACAGCTTGGGCAGACAAAGCCTTGAGAATCTTATCTCCAATTAGCCACAAAAAGCTGGAAGTAGAGGTATGGCTCAAGTGTTAGAGTACCAGTCAGTTAAAAAACACAACAAGAGTGCAAATCCCTGAGTTCCAATTCTACTACTGGCATAAACAGTAACAAAAAAGTTAAAATGAAAAAGAAGTCAGTACTGTGGGAAATTTACTTCTGCACAACACCACATAGCCTGATGACACCAGTTAAATAAGGCTGGGTATATCTTTTCATTTCAACTGATTCATGTTATTTCTCTAAGAAATAATTTTCAACTTACACCAGTGGCAAAGAGTATGTAAAACTAATTTATGATGATTTTTTTTACTACGTATGACAGAATACAGTAATCAAACTATGATATCAACACTACACAAAGCTATTGGCTTTATCCAGATGTACCTAGTTTCCCCCTAATGTCCCTTTCTGTTCCTGGACCTCACACAGGTCTCCTTTGTTCCTCCAGTGTGGCAGATCCGCCATCTGATCTTGTCTTTTGTGACCTTGACACTTGTGAAGCATCCTGGTTGTTTTATAGAACACTCTTGATTTGGATCTGTCTTGGGCTTTTTCATCTATACTAGGCCTTTTAGACTGGGCTTTGGGGTTTGGGGGTAGAAGTCTGCTGAGCTGTGGTGCTGTCCTCAGCACACCACATCTGAGTACTACATCAATATGTTCCATCAACAGTGACACTCACCTTAATCTGCTAAAGGCAGGTTCTGATGGGGCTTTCCATTGGAAAAGGTACTGTTCTTCCTTTTATAATTAGTCAATATTTGGGGTGGGAATATGCTTTGAGGTTATACAAGTACCCTGTTTTTTTTTCCTGAAATTTTTATCCATTCATTTGAGATTCTTGGATGGACCTCACCTGCAGAGATCATCATCAAGATCACACGGAAATGGTGATTTTCTCTTGCACTCATTGCTCTACATCTATTACTAGAAATCTTCTGTAAAGAAGAGTTCAATTTATATTTGACATGCTTTCTCCTCATGGAAGGAAACTCATAAGACTAAAACTATAGATGCAACTTGCAATGTATTTAAAAACAAACTTACTTTATAAGCCTATTTCAGAGCCAGCAGCCAGACCACTACCCATTTATTTTTGAAATGGTTTCTTCAAGATATACCTCATCTACCATATAACATACCCACTTGAAATATATGCTTCAATGGTTCACAGGGTTGTACACTCATCACCATTATCAATTTAATTACTTAAAACAAATGCTTCCTTAATTTCTAAACCATATAAATATGTGTACATACAGAACACAAGCTTATTATGCTTTCAATTTCTATGATAATCTAAAATGTCCTCTGTTCCCTCAAACTGAGCCAACTGAGCCTATTCATAATTTTACATATAGGTACAAGGAGGTAAAAGTAGTGATATTTATTTAGTATGATTTTAAAAAGCCATATGGGGAAGGTGGAATGGCTCAACTGGTAGGGCACCTGCCTAGCAATCATAAGGTCCTGAGTTCAAACCTCAGTCCTGCCATGTACATGTGTGCACATGCACGTACACACACACACACACACACACAGGGACTATCACAAAATGATGGTTCCTAAGGCTAGTGATTTCACAGGGTAAGTATGAGCATTTTGTTTATTTGTTTTGTTTTTGTTGCCAGTCCTGGGGCGTGGACTCAGGGCCTGAGCACTGACCCTGGCTGCTTCTTCTTCTTCTTCTTTTTTTTTTTTTTTACTTATATAACTATATGCTGTAAACCAACTGTACAAGTCATGGAGGGGGGAGGGAAATGGGGAAAGGGGAAGGTGAGGGAAAACTGAGGGAAGAGGTAACAAGTTGGATAAAAAAATGTATGTACTGCCTTGCGTACATCATTTTGACCACAAAGAAATAAGAAAAAGAACTTGGAAAAAAAAAGAAGTCATTTTTCATTCTTTTTTTTTTTTTTTTTTTTTTTTTTTTTGGCCAGTCCTGGGCCTTGGACTCAGGGCCTAAGCACTGTCCCTGGCTTCTTCCAGCTCAAGGCTATCACTCTGCCACTTGAGCCATAGCGCCGCTTCTGGCCGTTTTCTGTATATGTGGTGCTGGGGAATCGAACCTAGGGCCTCCGGTATCCGAGGCAGGCACTCTTGCCACTAGGCTATATCCCCAGCCCGTCATTTTTCATTCTAACACAAGACAATATAATCCTGTCCTTTCTTTGGAACCTTCAGAGCTATAAAAATAACATTTCTTCTTATTGCTGTGATCATGTTCCATTTTGCATTGCAGAATTTGGGTGCTTTCCTTCTCACCCTCTATCAAGCCATTGATAAGCTCCAACATGGGTCACTCTCATCTCTTCTCTGCTGTATTTAGTTTGTATATTTATAAGCCCACAGTATAGAAATGACTTTAATACCACTTTTTTGTTTGTTCTTTACTTCTGAGCTTAGTCATTTTTTTCATTTTTAATATTGTCATTATCATTTGTGGTACTGGATTTGATCTCAGGACCTTGTGCTTGGTAGAGGCATATCTCCAGAAATGACTTCAGATGAATGACCCTGGCTACCTCTTGAACCACAGCACCACTTCCAGCTTTTTTCTATATATGTGGTGCTGAGGAATCGAACCCAGGGCTTCATGTATATGAGGCGAGCACTTTACCACTAGGCCATATTCCCACCCCCAAGTATGAGCATTTTGAAAACAGGACAGTCCCCTCTTGAGTCATCTCCAGGGAGACAAACCTATACCATTAGCCAGGAACAGGATAGGCACATATGCCCTGGGTGACTGCTTCCTAAACACCTCCCTTTAATTCTTGGTCTTCAGAATAAAGCTCCTTCTACTGTACGTTCTCAGACAGTGTCATCCACAGCAGGTACCCTGAAAGGTGCAGTTTAAAGAAGACAACTGTGCTCAAAGAGGCCTGCACATTACCTGTCCCTGTTGGAGACTGCAACTCCTGCTGCCTACTAAGGGCTCTAAGAATCCCTGTAGTAATCTTTTGTGGGCTGTTTAATCCAGAATTTCTCAGATTCACTTGACCACAAAGTCTCTTTTAGGGCTAAACACCATCCTGTCTCCTTCCCCAGGGTCCATACTGAGAAACTGTTGTTCAAGGGAACATACTTAAGAAAAACACTGCCTTACACCAGGTCTCTTCAGCAAGGCAGGGAAGGATGAGAAAATGGGGTCAGAAGGCTACAGGTAGTTCACTCTCTCAAATGAGGCTTCAGCAGCAAAGGAAAAGAAGCCTGATTTCCCAGAGGGGCTAACAGACCCTGGTAAAGATGAGGGGAGTTAGGTGGGATTTTAGCATATTGGAATAGCTAATCTCAATGCAGATTATATCACTAAGGCAACAAACCAGTGCCCTGAGTGTGAGGCATGGAAAGTTTATAGGATAAATCCACCCACAGAGGAACACACAACCAGCATTTTACATTTGTATTGCTCAAAACCTCTTACTTAAGCCTGACACTGGTGGCTTATACCTGTAATCCTAGATTCTCAGGAGATTGAGTGGTTTGAAGTCAGTTTGGAGAGACAAATCTGAGAGACCATTATTTTCAATTAATCAGAAAAAAGCCAGAAGTGAAAGTGTGGCTTAAGTGGAAGAGAGGAACAGCATCCAGGCCCCAAGTTCAAACCTTAATACTGGCACAAAAATAACAACAAAGCCTCTTATAGGTATAATTATATAACCTACATAATCTTTAAAGCAGACTTGATTTTTCACTTTTAGAATTCAGGATCATAGTGCATATGACTTCCTCACAGTTACCAAGTATATGTGATTCTGAGGTATCTGGATCTGATCCTCTCTGATCTCAGGGAGGTAGAACACAGAGATGAGCCCCCAGTGGTCGTTAGGCTGGGTTTTCAGCTATTTGTGATTCTTCTACTCCAACTGTAGAATCCAAATAATTCCAACATTCTAAGATAGTCTCAGATATCCTATCATTCCACCCAAACAACTCTCTATCCCAGATATTATACTTTATCATCTAGCCATCTTTAACCCCCTGGAATGGTAGAGTGCTTGCCTAGCAAGTTTGAGGCCCCGAATTCAAACCCCAGAACCCAAAACTAACAAACAAAAGCAACACCTCAAGTGGTCTTTTGGGATAAAGAAAAAAACTTCTTAAGGCAATTTAACATAGAATCACCAGAATCACTGTTACTAGATTTCTAAGTGTGTAGTCACTGAAACTCCTGACAAGGTGGAAACATAATATGCATGATCCAAAATCATTTCTTTGGACTTTGAGTTCTACTTCTCTAAGTACAGCTCTATTTGGAGCCTGGAGATAACCATTTCTCCCCATGTAATAAAACTGCCACATTTTTGTTTTCCTCTCCTGCACTGATTCCTTTCTGGCCACACTCAGGAACAGTGTGAGAGTGAACAGCCCCTCTGTCTGACGCAACAAAGCATCAGCCTGAGTGAGAAGGCTAGCTCTAAGGCAGACAGGCAACAGGAGAGTTCAGACCAATTAACTGTCCTGCACATGCAGAGGGAGCATGAGGTTAGGGGAGTGTCCAATACTACCATCCTAGGGCACTTACTCTCTCTCACTCAGTGTGGCTCTACCACAACCCCCAGGTGACAATGGGCAATATCTGCAAACAGCTCTGGATGGTGCAACAGGGGAAAGGGGATGTTATTGGTATCCAGTTGACGAAGACTAGAGAAGGTACCGACCATCTGACAATGCACAGAACAGCTCTGTGCAGGTCCAAGTTGTCAATAGAACCAAGGTCAAAAAACTGCATGGTACTAACAAAGCATACAAGGAAAAGAATATATGGCTTCTCTCAATAAAATTGAATGCTATAATCACCAAAATTAATGAATGAAGAGCAGGATGAATCTCAACATGGTAAAATAACCTGGATTCCCTCACTGCCTGACACATCATAAAGACTATGAGGCTTAAAAACCATCAGGCCAGCTTTCAAATCTGTTCTGGATGTGGTTAAGTAGGATTGAAATTGTTATAATAAGTTGGCATTTTGTTATTGAAGAATGCCAAACAGATAAACAGAACTGTGACAACTACCTCACTTTCTTTTAAAACATTGAAACAGCAAATATTCAAACTAAAAAATAAACAGAAAGAGCCAGATGCCCATGGCTCATACCTGTAATCCTAGCTACTCACAAGGCTGAGATCTGAGGATTTTCAAAGCCAGCCTGGGCAGGAAAATGAGACTCTTATCTCCAATTAACCATCAGAAAATTGGAAGTGGCATTGTGGTTCAAGTGGTAGAGTGGTAGCCTTGAGCTGAAGAGCTCAGGGAGAGTGCCCAGGCCCAGAGTTCAAGCCCCACAGCTGCAAAAAACAAAAACAAAACAAAACAAAAAACAAAGTACTAGTGGGGAAACAAAAATCGAATGTGAAAATTGAGGAATAATTCAGAATAAGAATAATTTCCAATCCTAAGGTGAATCATGATAATTCCTAACATGTTAATTCTAGACAGGCACTGTCTGTCTATTAACAGGCAAGAGATTTCAGCCCCAGTAATGAAAGACCACAATGTCCCGAGAGCATGTACTTTTCATTGAGCACATCGTAAGATTCACCCACATCAACAAAATTTAAGATCACCACAAAATTGTGGATTTCCAGAGACGCAGGAATATCTGAGAAAGTAGGCTCAGAAATAAATAGAATCCAGCTCTCTACCTTTGCTGTCACATATCATTAGTTTTTAGGAATCCCCAAAGATGCTGTAGCCACAGAGAAAGAAAATAACTGAATTTGAGTGAGAAGCATCTCTATGCAATGAAGAAAGGAAATGGAAGTGTGTAGTAGGTCAAAAAGCAAGAATATTAAAAATGTGAAAGGCGTTGAATTTAAAAATGGTAAAAATCAAATTGAAAGGCTACCCAAGGCCATGTATTAGTTTACGTGTTCTACTTGCAGAGTTAATATAAGGTTTTAGAAGAAAGAAAAAAAAACTAACCTTAAGGTTATCAAAGGTTTTGACAGTCTGTGCCAAGTCACTGACACTCCCTGGCGACGCTGTCCCCTGTCCCCTAGGGCCTGAGGACACCTGTGAGCCGTCAATGACCTCAAGGCCAGAAAGCAAGGCCTCTGCACAGCTGCAGTGAGACTCCTTGGCTCTCTGACCCGATATCAGGTATGTCTTCAAACCTATGATGGATAAAAGTTACAGTCAGCATAGAGTGAACCCATCGGTGGTCGAAATGCAGCTCCATCTTGCTCGCTCTCTCTCTGTAGAGAACATATTCCTGCAAGGTGGAAGTAAATGAGAACATGAGTTTGTCATCTTGTATTGCTGCCATCCCTGCCTTTCTCCAGATATTGCCTCAGGGAGGCCATGCCTCCAAGACACACCATTACTGTCTTTCTTTGAATAATGACTGCACAGTTTACCTTGGGGTGGGGGGAGATAAAATGAGCATTACAAATTCCTCCATAAAGGGGTCATGTGACTTGTTTGTGAAGGCAGCAAAGAAAATTGATAACTCTCCATACTGCTTGTGTTGGTTATAATCTGCATCACTTATTTCTGACTTCCCCCCCCCCCCCAGTAGTAAGGTCTGAACTCAGGGCCTCAAGCTAACACTCCCCAGACCAGTACTCTACCACTTGAGCCTCAGCCCATGTTCCTAACATTCTCTTTGTTTGTTTGCTTTTAAAGAAGTTTGTTATTTTACAGACCTGATCTCTACTGTTCTCCCCCCACCCCCAATCCCTAACATTCTTAATTCGACATTCTGATGCAAGGGCAATGTCAACCTCAGGCAGGATCCTCTGCTCAGGCAACTGACCATCTACCTGCTCCCTGTGCAGCTTCAGCACTGCAAGAGAAAGTAAAGACAGGAATGTGGTCCCTAATGTAGAAAGGCTGAGCAAGGAGACTCGAAGAGCCCTGTACCTAAGAGGACAGAGAGATGTGTTCCCAAGGCTGATGGCACCCTCAGCAGGGAGGGCCAAGCAGCAGCTTCCGGTCTCCAACATCAGAACCCCCACTCATGTCTTCATATACACAAGCCTGAAGCTTGTCATTGCTTGGTAATTGTGACTCTGGGTTACTGCTCACTCACTAAACATTTATTAAACACATCCTGTTTACCAAACATTGTGGTAGAGGCAGGGAAGATGAGTAGACATGTCAGCCACCTGCATGGAGTCCATTCTGTGATAGGACCTAGATGACAAAGAGGGTATGACTGTCAGACTCTCAAGGTACCTGATGAGGCATGTGGAGTGCAAAGGTGGGTACTGTGTTTGGTTGTGTCTCCCCTGAGTTCCAATGTGATAATATTAGAAGTTGCGGTTGCAAGAGGGAATGAAGCCATGAGGTCAACTCCCTTATGGGTGGGATGGAGACCCTCTGACAGAGGATCACATAGCATTCAGCCAGCCTGCCATCCCCCTTCTGCCCTGTGGAAACACCATTTCTTCCCTCCAAGAGTGTAGTTCTCACCAAACACCAAACCTGTGCACATGTCTTGATCTTGGACCTCCTAGCCTTCAAAGCTGTGGAAAATACATTTCTGTTTCTTAGAAATCATCCAATAAGGGCTGGGAAGATTGCTCAGTGGTAGAGTGCTCACCTAGCATGCATGAAGCCCTGGGTTCGACTCCTCGGTACCAGATAAATAGAAAAAAAAGCCAGAGGTGGTGCTGTGGCTCAAGTGGTAGAGTGCTAGCCTTGAGCAAAAGAAGCTCAGGGACAGTGCCCAGGCCCTGAGTTCAAGTCCCAGGACTGTCCAAAAAAAAAAGAAAAGAGAAAAAAGAAATCATCCAATAATCTTTCTTAGAGCAGCAGAAACAGATTAAGACAGACTTCCTTGGTGATGTGTCCCTCAGGTGAGGTCATCCCAGGCCATACTGGGGCAGTCTCCCCAGGCAATAAGTATTCCTAGAATGGTCCATGGATGTCCCATTAATAAAAGAGGCTTGGTAAGCAGAGTCAAAGGGAAGCTTCTGAGTTTAGTAGGGTTGGGACAGCAAGTGTGTGTGTGTGTGTGTGTGTGTGTGTGTGTGTGAGAGAGAGAGAGAGAGAGAGAGAGAGAAAGAGAGGGAGAGAGAGTACAGCCACGGTGGTGGTGCCATGGGCATTATCAGGGTCTGCATTCTGGAACCCCCTGGGAAGCAGGGAAGAGAGAATGAAGGAGAGATCCAAGGCTTAGGATGAATCAGGAAGTTGGGGGCCATGGAAGTTAGGAAGTAATGATGGCAATGGAAAACTTGGTCCCCAAATGAAGTGATGACAGGCAATACTTCAGTGTTAAGGAGCTGGTGCCAATGGGCAGGGTTTGGCTTCTGGAGAAGGTCCTGGAGAGTTGGCCTTGGGCTCCATTACCTCCTAATACAGAACCTTCACAAGTTACTTCATCCCTCTGAAACTCAGTTTCTATACAATGAGGCTGAGAGCAGGACTGCCCCGTGAGGCTGATGTGAGGCTCCAGTGTCTCACACACCCAGGTTTATAGGAGCTATTATTATCAACACAATGTATGACTCATGTGTCACTAGGGGCCATTTGCATGCTCCGTCTAGGGGCAAAAGCATGCACAAAACTGTTAAATCAATAATGGTTCCCAATCTGTTTCTAACTTGGATTTTTCCTTAGGGAGCTCTGAATGATAGGTGAGTGGTAACAGCACTGTTACTATTACAAAGGCTGATCACAGTAGATGTTCACAACAAGGAAGTTTTGGTTAACCAAACTTACTTAGGCTTCAATGTGGTGAAGTCATTTAAAGTAGAGACTGTTGCCCAAACTGAAAGGATTTGGGTCTGATACAGTTAGACAGGGTTCAGTTGTCCAAAAGCATACACCTGGAGAAAGGTGTCAGGATAGAGCCTGGCGTGAAGGATTTAATGAGTAACCCCACACTTGGTTCTGTGGGATCTGACTTCACTAGAGTGGCTCTTTCTGGAGCAGCAGGTCAAAATAAGGCAGTTTAATGATTTATTTTCTTAAATACTTTATGCACAAGAGAATAAGTCAGTTTTCCCCCATTTTTTCCTAGTGGTTGACTTTCATCTCACCAATACTGATACTTTGGATCAGCTTTGTTTTTCAAAGAGGGGAGGTGTTTCCTAATGTGTCTCTGTCTAGTGGGAGAATTTATCTGCAGCTGTGTGTTGAGATTAATGTGTGTCTTAAGTACCCCCAGTCTTCCTCGTCCGTGGATCCCAGTCATATACAGACAGAAAGCTCAGAAGTGACTAAGGTTTGTTCACAATGAGTGGTAGACAACAAAAGGTGACTAGACTGCAACACTGTAAGACACTAGAGCTTGAATTACCAGGAGCAGCTATGAGCAAGACTGCCAGGAGAAATGTGTCAGGAACTGAGATATCCAACAAGTCATCTACCAAATAAAACACCTTCCAGACCCAAGAAGAGGCCAGACAACCTATGAGAAGAGCAAGTGATGTTCACCAAATGACTACACTGCCTATGCACCCAATGCAAGTGAAGGCCAGGCAGCACCAGAGCAGACAGAGACTACATCCTATTGCAAGGGACCAAGAAATAACAGTGAATCTGCATGTTAAGAGGTACAGATTTAAGTATAGGTCAGACATGAGGGATATGCCTGTTAATAGACATAACAGATTCTGGAAAAATGAAAAACAAGATTCAAAATCTGAGACAGGGACTGTGGGTGTTGGTCAGTGGTAGAGTGTTTACCCTATGTGTATACAAGGCCCTAGATTCAATCCCTATCATGGCAACAATAAATGAGTAAATAAACAAACAAACAAATGGTCATATACCCATATACTTCTACTTACAGGAAGTGTCCAGAACAGGCATATCTGTAGAGACAGAAAGCAGACTAAGCGCTGGGGATATGGCCTAGTGGCAAGAGTGCTTGCCTCATATACATGAAGCCCTGGGTTCAATTCCCCAGCACCACATACACAGAAAATGGCCAGAAGTGGCGCTGTGGTTCAAATGGCAGAGTGCTAGCCTTGGGCAAAAAGAAGGCAGGGACAGTGCTCAGGCCCTGAATCCAAGCCCCAGGACTGGACAAAAAAGAAAAAGAAAAAAAAAGCAGACTAATACTTTCCAAGGATCTGGGAGAGTAAAGAGAGAGGCAGCTGCTAATGGGTCCATGGTTACTTTTAAAGGTGATGAATATATAAAATTAGATTATGATCATGGTTTTTTTTTGTGTGTGTGTCAGTCATGGGGCTTGAACTCTGGGCCTAGGCACTCTCCCTGAGCTCTTCAGCTCAAGGCTAGCAATTTACCACTTTTAGCCACAACCCCACTTGATGATAGGTTTTAAATATGCTAAAATGCCACAGAATTGAATAATCTAATAAACAATTCCTCAACAAATCAGTTTTTTAAAAAAGAAAGGTCAAATGCTGGTGACTCATGGCCTGTAATCCTAACTACTCAAGACACAGATCTGAGGATTGGATTTTCAAGCCAGCCCAGGCAGGAAAGTCTGAGACTTTTTCTTCCATTTAACCACTAAAAAGCTGGAAGTGGTTCTGTGCCTCAAGTGGTAGAATAGAAGCTTTGAGAAAAAAAAAATTTCATGGACAGTGCCCAGATCTTGTGGTCAAGCCCCAGGACTGGCATCAATAGATAGATAAATAAATTTAATGATGTGAACTTTAACAAGATGTAACAGTTCCAAGATTCTGAGAAGAAATAAAACCAGGAAGAAATATGTATTTCCTGGGAATTCAAGGTAAAGGAGTAGGGAGTAGCAGGTAAAAGAAAACAGTAAAAACAAAGGCTAGCTAGGCACTGGTGGCTCATACCTGTAATCCTAGCTACTCAGGAGGCTGAGATCTGAGAATCACAGTTCAAAGCCAGCCTGAGGGGTTGGGATGTGGCTTAGCAGTAGAGTACTTTCCTGGCATGCATAAAGCCCTAGGTTCGATTCCTCAGCACCACATATATGGGAAAAGCCAGAAGTAGTACTGTGGCTCAAGAGGTAGAGCGCTAGCCTTGAGCAAAAAGAAGCCAGGGACAGTGTTCAGGCCCTGAGTCCAAGCCCCAGGAATGGCAAAAAAAAAAAAAAAAAAAAAAAAAAAAAAAAAAAAAAAAGCCAGCCTGAGCAGGAAAGTCCATGAGACTCTTATCTCCAATTAACCACCAGAAAACCAGAAGTGGAGCTGTGGCTCAAAGTGGTAAGACTGCTAGCCTTGAACAAGTCCTCCCACCCCCACCCCAGCCAATGACAATGATGAGGACAACAACAACAACAACAAAAGGCTAAAAACAGCTAATGTGGTAGAGCTGTGATGGAAAAATATACAAGAAATAAGGCTAAATAACCTTGAAGAACTGAAAATTATCTGTGGCAACAGTTCAGAAGTCTGGGAGAGATTAAATACAACCAAACAATGGAAAATTTGACCTTCAGAAGATACTTCTAAGAGTCACCCAATCTGTAGCTCTTACTTGTGCAGTGTAATCCCAAAAGGAAAGACCACAGATCTGCAGGTTATGGTATGTTAAGCCACCAATGTGGCTGTCTGGATGTGCGCTACACAGTACAGCTAGCCCATTGAACACCCAATGCCAGGCTGCTGTGACAGGGATTGCATCTTGGATATTCCTAGTCCCTCTTTACCCAGGACACTTACTGGCAAGAGCACTTTTTGCTCTTTTACAGGCGGTTCTACCTGCATGCCACCTCTGATAAGCATGTTTGGCTGGGAAGGGGGGTGACACTGGTGAGTACCTTTCCCATGAGCTTCAGACTATACAAAGGAAAAGATTCTTGATTAGCCCTCTGTGGGAGCAGCTATGCAGGCCTTTGCTACCCGCTACTCTGAGGAATCATTACCCAGGCTCTGGTTTCCTCCCGGACCACATTCCAACACAGGCACATGCTGTCTGAGTTTCTACACTGCAAATCATCTAGTATTCATCTCTGGCAGCTTTTTGGGGTTTGGATGAGCATTTTGCATCCTGACTGATACAGCAACTGAAGCAGTTTCTCAGATTGTATTTTCTTGTTTATGATGTATATGCAAGATTTGACTGGGCCCCAGTCTCCTTTTCTTCTTAGACACCTCCAACATTCACCTCTAGTTTCATTTCATCATCAGTAGTATTCTTTCTCTTTTCAATCTTTTACAGAAGAATAAAAGTGTGTGTGTGTGTGTGTGTGTGTGTGTGTGTGTGTGTGTGTATCGTGGGGCTTGACTTCTGGGCCTGGGCACTGGCCCTGAGCTCTTCAGTTCAAGGCTAGTACTCTACCACTTTGAGCCACAGGGTCCACTCCTGGTTTTCTGGTGGTTAATTCGAGATAAGAATCTCACAAGCTTTCCTGCCTGGGCTGGCTCTGAACTGTGGATCCTCAGATCTCAGCCTCCTGAGTAGCTAAGATTACAGGCATGAACCACCAATGCCCAGCCAAAGTGTTTGTGTGGTGTGCTTCCAGTAACTTGTGAGTACTGCTATGAGCAGGTGAGCAGATGAGAGCAGGACCACTTCATCCCTCATGAAGGTCAGGGCTGGGGATTTGCCTACCTGCCACATAGCACAGGACTCTGACAACTATGTTGTAGGCTCAAGCACAATCAAAGTGAAAATGGAAGCACGGAATAGTGATGCCCTTTGTACTAGAGGTCAGGACCATGACAGGCTGGGAAGAACACTATCATGTAGAGACATAGCTCACACAACACTCTAACCTCAGGCTGCCATGCACTCCATCAAACAGAAGGGCGGGTGGGGTCCTCAGAGGCTCTTGGTTATGTAGTGGAAAGTGAGCTCTACTCCAGACCCCAGAAGAACCACTCCTTGTTAAAGAAGAGATGAGCTAGGTGCTGGTGGCTCTTGTCTATAATCTTAGCTACTCAGGAGGCTGAGACCTGAAGACTGTGGTTCAAAGCCAGCCCAGACAGAAAGTATGTGAAACTATCTCCAATAAGGCCAAAGTGGAGCTGTGGCTCAAGTGGTAAGAGTGCTAGCCTTAAGCATAAAAGCTCAGGGACAGCACCCAGGCCCAGAGTTCAAGCCCCAGGAGTAGAAAAAAAGAAGAAGAAGAAGAAGAAGAAGAAGAAGAAGAAGAAGAAGAAGAAGAAGAAGAAGAAGAAGAAGAAGAAGAAGAAGAAGAAAAGATAGGAGTGGGCAGAAAGAGAGGTGCCAGCCCCCAAAAGTCACTGAGTACTCAAAGAAGAAGCAACATAAAGTCCAGTTAGAACTACAGGGAAAAAGAAAAAACTATTATTCTATTATTCTAAAAAGCATAGAAATACACCAACATGTAACAGGATCATAAGATTACAGAAAACATCCATTTCCTACATTATTAAATGCTTTTTTATTAACAATATGGAACATGAACCAAGCTCAATGGCTCAAGACAGTAATCCTAGCTAATTGGGAGGTAGGGATGGGGAAAATCACTGTTCAAGGCAAGCCTGGGCAAAGAAGTTTATGAGCTCCACCTCAACCAATGGCCTGGCCCAGTAGTACATGCCTATTATCCTTTGTACAAGGGAAGCAAAACAACTGGCCATCCCAGCAACATAAGGAAGCTAAAGTAGAAAAATTACATCCCAGATTCCAGATATAAAGAAAGATCCTACCTCTAAAATACCCCACAGAGTCAGAGACATGGCTCAAGTGGTAGGGCCTATCAAGGCCCTGAGTCCAATTTCTAGTACTGGTTTAAAAGAATATTTGAAAATATAAACTCATTGCAAAATATTTTAGACATAGAAATATGTCAGGAAAGATGAAATGAAGCTGGTGGTCCCTCTGGTCTGAGACCCTCTCCCTTGACCCCAGTTGTCTTTTGACTTCTTTTGTGAATAAACACAGTGCTAATAAGTGTACAGCACTAATGCATTCTGTAATACTCATTGAATGGTATCACTATATATGTTCTTCTGAAAGTTTTTTTTGCTTGCATTATATTTGAGATTCATCCATACTGATTTATGTTCAACTATTAAAATATTATGAGGATTTCCAATAAATAGTCTACAACTGGGCAAAGTAAAACGAAGTTAATTAACACTTAGTATAAACTTTACACTCTATTAAAAATAAGAAATAAACAGGGTGCTATAATCCCAAGATGGATTAGGAGGATTATGAGTTCCAGGCCAGTCTGGACTATGTAACAAAACCTAGTTTGAAAACAAAAAAACAATGAAAAGAAATATGATAAATGAGGCTGGGATGTATGGCAAAGTGCTTGCCTACCAAGGAAAAGACAGGGGAAAAAAAGAAATATGATAAGGAGGGCAAAAACATATATAAATAAGGGGTCCAAGAATGTATCAAATTTAAGAAAAATAAAAAAGGTTTTAAATATCATGAGAGAAGCAAGAATGAACAAAATGTTACAAAAAAAAGCCTCAGAAAAACAAAACAAGCTGAGCAATAAAGCTCACGTCTATAAACGTAGCTACAGGAGGCTAAGTCCAGAGAATTGTTTGAAGCCAGTTCCGGAAGGCAGAAAAGTCCATAAGATTCCATCCTCAAAATAGCAAGCAAAAAGCCAGGCTGAAGGTGTGACTCAGGTTGCAGAGCATCAGCTGAGCACATATAAGACCCTGAGGGCAATCTGGTATTGTCCAAAAAATACAAAAACCAAACAACAAAAACCTTAAAATGGGATGAACAATTAATTCAAAACAATTAATTAAAAAAAGCCTATATGTATACTGCTTGATGCTGCTTGATGTATATTATTCAGAAAAATGGTTTTGATGTAAGTAAATCCATGAAGCAGCAGCGTTATATAGTCATACCTCACTATATCACAATTTACTTATTGATACTTTGTGGATTTCTACCTATCATGGGGGGGGGGGCGGGTTCTGGAACATAACTCCCATGATAGATGAGGGATCACTATTCATGCAATAAAAAAAAAAAACCTGTCATACAGTGAAGCCACAATAAGTGAACCATGATATAGCGAGAGACGGCTGTATTTTCTACTTTCATGCACTTTAAATTGTACTACATGATTCCTAAAAACAGGCTGTAAAACACACCAGGCTCTCTGATCTTTCATACTCATTATGAGTGACACACATATTTTGCAACACACTGCTGCACAAATGACCATGTCAGGGGCTCAGATGCCGCAGGGCCTAAGTGTTTAACTGGGCACATGGCCACAATGCTAATGGGATGGGACAGGAACAGCCAGGCAGACTGGGAGCAGGTGTTGCAGGAGAGGTTGTTTTACTCCTCTGGGCTTTGCACAGAGGCCTTTCTTACTCCAGGCAAATTCAGAAAGCAGGTAGAATCCAACCTAGGTCATCCTGGCCAGCATCACCTTGATTCCCTCTCAGTAGCCCACCAGGCTGTGTGAGCATTGCACAATCAATCCCATGGTGTACAGTGACAGAGTGACTTGGAGAATTAAGTGGCCACTGAGCCCAAACTCCAGCCAACTGCCTCCACATACCACCTTGTCAGGTAACTGGTCGATTTGCTATCATGCCTTCCTGAGATGAACCAGGTGACATTTGTTCTTCCAGTTACAGACCAGAAATCTCCAGATTGTGACATAAGGCCAGAGTTTCTCTACCTCTTGAGCCACAGCGCCACATCTGGCTTATTCTGTTTATGTGGTGCTAAGGAATTGAACCCAGGGTTTTGTGCATGCTAGGCAAGCACTCTATGCTAAGCCACATTCCCAGGCCCACATTTCTTAATTTTTAAAAAGAGATTTTTACAAAAAGCATAAATAGATTTAACAGATTGCTGAGGTGTGAGCAGCAAGTTAGAACGGGACTTGGGAGGAGAAGAGCAGCTCAGCAACTCAGCCCCATGCTGCCAAGGGTTTTGCCCCTACCATCTGCCATCCCATGGTGGGGTTACACAATCATAATGGTGCTGCTGTCACCGGGCTGCAAGTGTTCAATTTGGTTGCTATGAAAACACACCTGATGAATTATAGCACTTGCAAGATGGTCATTTTTTGTGGGACAAAATTGTTACTTGCCCCCCCAATCACATATAAAACACTCAATAAAAGATATCTAAAACTCTCATAAGGTTTGGTCCTAAAATTTTTTTTTTGCTGCTATTGCTATGAAGTTAACTGAGAAAAAGTATTTATTATTTATAGCTGCTTGGACTGCAAATCCAATTGTGCTAGTCAGAAGATTCATTAATTACAGGGCAAAATATGCCCAATTTCAAGGTGAGGACAAGTATCTATGGTCTCTCAGTGGAAGGACCTTGACAGGTTCACATCTGGGTTCAGATTCTAATCCTCTACTCATGCCTATGTGGCCTGTAAAAATTACTTAACATCTCTGTGCCTCAGTCTCTCAGTCTGGCAATCAGCAAATTCATTAGTTACAGAGCTAAATGTGCCCAGTTGAGGACTGAGTTCTGTACATCCTGCCATGTGGCTTCCATTTGGTGTTTCCGTAACAGCCCTCACTCCAGGACTCCACTGCCAAATGCTGCCAGGAGCTGCATAGATGCCTAGTTATGCCTTCCAGAACTAGACAAGGATACACTGAGACATTTTAGCAACTATTTAATATGCAATATGTGGGCATTATTGCACATTAGCAATTATACTGAAGTTGATGGTTAATATGAGTGTAGCTGATATGCTGAGTGATGATGTGTGCTCAATATTGAACTAAGAATTATTATTAAAATGCTATGTATACAGAAACCACAATTTTAGACTAAAGCCATCACTAGAGTTGTTTCTTTGAAAGGACAGGTTAAGTTCCATTGTTTCAGCCAAAGGAAAGTTTTATTTTTCAAGGGTGAAGTCATGTGCTTAAGCTAATTAAATTTTTTATTATCTTTAAGTAGTTGTACAAAGGGTTTTAAATTCAACATGTCAGTTTACAAGTACAAAGCATCTTGACCAATGTCACACTCTGCCACTCAGAGCAACTTTTAAGTGTAATTGAGTCCCTTAAAAAGACAGGAATGGAAAGCATGGAATGCTAATATACCTAAAGGGGCCAGGAGACAGCAGGAGAGCTTGAAAATGTGTGAGTGTTTGCGAAGTATCACCACAGGTATCTGGGAAGCAGCAAAGATAGTGGGCATGGGAGATGGGTTTGGGAAGGCAGCCAGACCAGGTGGTGGTTAACTGCTTGCCATGTTGGAGTGCCTGCTTTATGCAGTATTGATGGGTTTAAAGGCAAGGCCTTGCACTTATTAGGCAGGTGCTCCACCACCCTTTTTGAACTGGCTAGTCTTCAGATGGGGTCTTGCTTTCTGCCTAGACACATGATTTTCCTATTTTCACTTCCTGAGATAACTGGTTGACAACTATGCCCTCCTTGTTTCCATTGAGATGGACTCTCATGGCGACTTTTCTGTCCACACTGGTCGGGAACTATGATTCTAATGATTTTAGCATCGCATATACCTAGGATAGCAGGCACACACCACAGTACTCAGCTACTGGTTGAAAAAGGAGCTCACAACCTTTTTTTTTTTTTTTTGCATAGGCAGACATTGAACCACAATCTACCACAGATCTCAGTAGTTAGGATGATAAATACCTAGAGTGACAAGTGTGAGCCACTGGTACCCGGCTTTTACTAAGAATGTGATGAACATTTATATACTCCAAGATGCTCCTAGATTTTTTTTTTTTTTTGCCTGTCAATCGTGCGGCTTGAACTCAGGGCCTGGGCACTGTTGCTGAGCTTCTTTAGCTCAAGGCTAGCACTCTACCACTTGGGCCACAGTGCCACTTTCCAGCCTTTTCTGTTTATGTGGTACTGAGGAATCAATTCAGGGCCTCATGCATGTTAGGCAAGCATTCTCCCACTAAGCCACATTCCCAACCCTGCTCCTAGATTTTTAAGTATCTGAAGAACCTAGGATTTAAGACATGAAGCTGTACAGTTACCTTAAACGATGGTGGCTTAAAATGGTGCTGTTGAGTTTCCTTTCCTTTCTAATTTTCTTTTGTTTTTACTTAATCAACAAGGCCTCTATAGAGGGATGAAGTTACAAAGTGACACTGCAAATCTTTCTCTACTGGGATGGCTGCTTTTCATAAAACTTGGGGAGGCTGCAGAGCACTGTACTGCTTCCTGTGCTCCTTCTTGACTTGCAGAGGAACTTCTCAAGAGGCTGACACCCCCACTGAGATGTTCCTGAGTGTCACACATTAAAACAAGACTTTTTTTTGTTTTGTTTTGTTTTTGTTGCCAGTCCCGGGGCTTGAACTCAGGGCCTGAGCACTGTCCCTGGCTTCTTTTTACTCAAGGCTAGCACTCTACCACTTGAGCCACAGCGCCACTTCCGGCTTTTTCTACATATATGGTGCTGAGGAATCGAACCCAGGGCTTCAGGTATACGAAGCGAGCACTTTACCACTAGGCTATATTCCCAGCCCCCAACTTTTTTTTTTTTTTTTTGCCAGTCCTGGGCCTTGGACTCAGGGCCTGAGCACTGTCCCTGGCTTCTTCTTGCTCAAGGCTAGCACTCTGCCACTTGAGCCACAGCGCCACTTCTGGCCATTTTCTGTATATGTGGTGCTGGGGAATCGAACCCAGGGCCTCGTGTATCCGAGGCAGGCACTCTTGCCACTATGCCATATCCCCAGCCCCCAACTTTTTTTTTTTTTAACCTGTTGACTGAGGTGTCTAAAATCAAGGTGCTGGTGTGGCACTTTGCATCCTCATTACCTTGTTTAACTTTCCAGTGAGACAGATGAGACAACCCTGCCCCCTGCAAAGATGGGGACCTGGAAATGGCAGGGCAGCATTATTCCTGGGGATCAGTTAAGTCAGAGGTGAATATCCATCCATAATTTTAAAATGGAAAAGAAAACACACACACACACACACCAAGGAGAAAATAAAACTCAGAATGGAAAATCATACACTGAACATTTCAGAGCAAAGAAGATCAGCAGGGTCCTGTGATTTCTGTTCTCAAGGAACAAAAGGGTCTGGGGGAAAAGTCAGTCTGTGCTGGAACTTGCTCTCAGTATAGAAGCTACCCCACTCATAATTCCATTTCTACCCTTACTTCTTCCCCAAGCTGAAGTGGAAGAGTGCTTGCCTAGCAGGCATGAGGCCAGAGTTCTATTCTCGAAGTGCAGGAAAGAGTAATAAAGGTGGGTGCTTGGTTAAATTTTTAGCTTTATTGCCAAACTTAAGAGATACTTGATTATAATATCATCTAACTCAGAAGTCACAAATTAAACACTAAGAAAATTTCTGCTCTGTATGCTACTATTTCATGCCAATGCCAGATTAAAAAGAGAAAATATGGTTTGCAGAAAAGATGGTTGGTTCATAAATTTAAGTTGTTTCTTTTTATCTGGGTTCACTTTTTAAATAAAAAGAAAATGTCTCCATGTTATGGAAATGATTGTTATATCACTGTTGTAACTACTTTCAACGTGTGTAACCGTAGCTTCTATTATTGATGATCTTCTCATATCCCCTTCCTGTGGTTGTACCTGTACTATCTCTGTATCTTATCTGAGTACATTGGAAACCGTGTATACTAGTATCAGAACTAGGAAATTGAAAGGGAATACCAAAATCGAGAGACACAGGGTAAAAAAGACAAACGACCACAAAAGCAATACTTGCAAAACTGTTTGGTGCAAATGAACTGAACAACTCATAGGGGGAAAGGGAAATGGGGAGGGGGGAGGGGGGAATGAGGGAGGAGGTAACAAACAGTACAAGAAATGTATCCAGGGGCTGGGAATATGGCCTAGTGGCAAGAGTGCTTGCCTCGTATACATGAGGCCCTGGGTTCGATTCCTCAGTACCACATATACAGAAAATGGCCAGAAGGGGCGCTGTGGCTCAAGTGGCAGAGTGCTAGCCTTGAGCACAAAGAAGCCAGGGACTGTGCTCAGACCCTGAGTTCAAGGCCCAGGACTGGCAAAAAGAAAAGAAAAGAAATGTATCCAATGCCTAACGTATGCAACTGTAACCTCTCTGTACATCAGTTTGACAATAAAAATTTAAAAAAAGAAATAATACAATTAAAAAAATGTATGACGCCTTCTCATGCCACTATTACTTGGTTAAAGGCTTTTACAAACTGAATGTTTGGGGCTGGGATATGGCCTAGTGGCAAGAGTGCTTGCCTCGTATGCTTCATATGGGTTCCATTCCCGAGCACCACATATATAGAAAATGGCCAGAAGTGGCGCTGTGGCTCAAGTTGGCCAAGTGCTAGCCTTGAGCAAAAAGAAGCCAGGGACAGTGCTCAGACCCTGAGTTCAAGGCCCAGGATTGGCAAAAAACAAATGTTTAGGATGCTGAATGTTTAGGATGCTTTCTCTTTCTTATGTATTGCAAGAATAAATACATTAAAAGTTCATTAGAAAAAGTATAAATAAGAAATGACAAGGTCACTAATTATCTTTGGGACTTTGGGATAAGTACATAAAGTCCCATGGCTCACAGTTTCTTCTTTTTAAAAAATGATATAGGGGCTGGGAATATGGCTCAGTGGCAGAGTGCTTGCCTACTATACATGAAGCCCTGGGTTCGATTCCTCAGTACCACATAAACAGAAAAGGCTGTAAGTGTTATTGTGGCTCAAGTGATAGAATGCTAGTCTTGAGCAAAAGAAGCCCAGGGACAGTGCCCAGGCCCTGAGTTCAAGCCCCAGGACTGGCAAAAAATAAAATTAAATTAAATTAAATTAAAAATGACATAGTTCCTAGCAGGTGTAAGGCCCTAAGTTCAATTCCAGTGCCACAAGAAGAAAATAGCTTAATTAGAATAATCTAAACCAGGGTATTTTGTTAATTCTAAAATTTTGGGATTTATAAAATCAATGAAATGCTATGATTTGATGGGGCCATTTTTAGCCAAGATGTTTACTGATATGGCGTAAAGGAAATATAAGGGGAATAAAGTTTCCAAAGAGCTGGGAATATAGCCTAGTGGCAAGAGTGCTTGCCTCGTATACCTGAAGCCCTGGGCCCGATTCCCCAGCACCACATATATAGAAAACGGCTAGAAGTGGTGCTGTGGCTCAAGTAGCAGAGTGCTGGCCTTGAGCAAAAAGAAGCCAGGGATAGTGAGTGCTCAAGCCCTGAGGCAAGCTCCAAGGCTGGCAATAAATAAATAAATTAAGTTTCCAAAGAGAAAGGCACTAGAAACCTGGCTTGTCAGTTGTAAACCCATGGAGTCAAATCATTTAAAATCTAGTTGCCAGGGAAACAACAGTTTAATATCAATAGGTACACTGCATTCTCATTTGAAAACAGAGGTTTACAGCCAGATGAATGTAAAAAGTTTTAGCTCTGGATACTCACAAATCCCAACATAGAATATTGTTCTATTGTAGGATAAACACAGCAAGAAGTCTCCTGTGAGCCTTACACATGTAAAGAATTCTCCAGACCAAGTAGGCATCCCAGTCCCACTGAGTGGCAGGACCCAGCTCTGAGGCCACACGGGTGCTCAGGATGGGCATATGGACTCTCATCTGCCTCCACTGTCCACAGAACAATAAATCTTTTCCCCAGACATTCTTCTTCCTGGCTTCACAGTAATTGGCTCCTGCATCCCCTCTCCAACTGTATTTTTTTTTTTTTTGGCCAGTCCTGGGGCTTGAATGCAGGGCCTGGGCACTGTCCTTGGCTTCTTTTTGCTCAAGGCTAGCACTCTACCACTTGAGCCACAGCAACACTTCTGTTTTTTTTCTGTATATGTGGTGCTGAGGAATGGAACCCAAGGCTTCATGTGTATGAGGCAAGCACTCTACCACTAAGCCATATTCCCAGCCCTCCAACTGTAAATTCTTTTAGAGATGTGACTCTTGCTGACTCTGTGTTGCTCATGAGCAAGCATACAATAAATATTTATTAATGTAAACTCTTAAATTAATCTTCCTAGCTTATGGGTATAAGTAAAAATTACAAAAACAGCACAACTAATTGGGAAAAGTCTCAAATGGAAGAACCTTGTGCCATTTTGAGGTCCTTTGGAAATGTGTGAGAGGAAGCTGAGGATAAGAAGACCAAATTCAAGTAGCTCCTAAGGAAGGAAGTAAAGCCTGAGCAGGAATAGGCACTTTGGTCTCTACTTTCAGAGAGATTCATGGTCTAGCTTCACCTAAGAAGAAGAGCTCAAATGATGAGCTTCTTTGAAAATCCTTGTGAATTTATAATCATGCTAATAAAGAATAACCCGAGGCTTTCACAAGCTGCCCATTGTCACAGAGTACATGATAAATATGAAGCAGGCTCAGAACAAAACCACAGCATATATATGTCCTATCCCCTGCCCTCCCCCATTCTCCAAACTTATAATCATCAACTTAGTTACTGCTGCAGCCTCAGCCAGGCTCCAAGCTCATGCAGGCTATGTTTACAGTGCCTCTAAATTCTGAGAACATAATAGAGAAAATATCTTGGTGTGGGGATGACAGCTTATCCATTGCACATTTACTGCTGTTGCTTCATTGGTAGACAAGCCCAACTTGCTCCTAAACCTCTTTCCTGGACGGCAATGAGACCTCTCTTCTAACAGTGGCATGTGAGTGTACACTTGCCCTTCCCGCCTTGACCCACTGGGAAACATAATGCCACCCTCCCTTCAATAGCACCCAAGGCTCAGTTCTGTGCTCCACTCATTCTGGACAAAACAGGTTTGAGTCAGGGAAAAGTGCCAAAGAGAGAACTGTTTTTCATGGTTCCTGGTCCCTGTCATTCTTGGGTAGGGGTGAAGGGAGAAGGGGACAGAAACATCTAATAATCAGAAACTGTCAGCCAGACATCAAAGAAATCTAATTAATAATAAGTACTGTATTAAAGTTATATTTTCACTGGCATTTTAGAATCGAAAACATTAAAAATGAAGCCTCTATTAAAAGAAACTGGCTATGTATTATTCAAATTTCAATTCGTTCTTTGACAGTGAAAAGTCATCCTGAGGGGCTGGGGATATGGCCTAGTGGCAAGAGTGCGTGCCTCGTATACATGAGGCCCTGAGTTCGATTCCCCAGCACCACATATATAGAAAATGGCCAGAAGTGGCACTGTGGCTCAAGTGGCAGAGTGCTAGCCTTGAGCAAGAAGAAGCCAGGAACAGTGCTCAGGCCCTGAGTCCAAGCCCCAGGACTGGCCAAAAAAAAAAAAAAAAAGAAAAGTCATCCTGAATTAGTTCCATTCCATGCACTGACTGTGAAACACAACTTATTCCTTTGTCTTGTCTTCCCTTTCTGTAGTTCAGATAACTTTCCTTTGTTTCACAAGTGGCAAAATAATGCCAACATGGAGTTTTTTTTTATAAAAAAAAAAACAGACCCATGCAAACCTGGGTAAGAATAACACAATCCCAGGGCTCCAATCTTTAAAAAGGGAATAGGAATGACATTGACATATGTGCAAGAATCTCAAAGACGACTGCTCACTCCACCTCAAGTGGGGCCCAAATGATGAACAAAAGTGAATATTAGCCAAGTCAAACTCCCTGCTTTCCCAAGAGTGGCCCATTTCTGCTCTTGCTAGATGCCATTAGGAAGCCTGATGCGTACTCTCATTCTCCCCCAGAGAGTATCAACGTCTTTCACACAGACATGTGCAGCAGGGATGGGCTTGCCTGATGAAGCTGAGCATGCCTACTGAAGACCCTCTCATAGGCTGTGCTAGTTCCCTGGCCACTCCTATCCCCAGGGCCTCCAATCACTTGCACCTGAGCCATGTCTCCATTCCAGCATGTATTTTGCTCGTTAACTGAAGATGGAGTCTGGAAAACTTATCGACCTGGGTTGGCTTCAAATCAAGATCCTCTAAGCCTCAGTCTCCTGAGTAGCTAGAATTACAGGTGTGAGCCACAGGTGCCCAGCTTTATCTGTTACTTTTATTGTTTGAGAACTCTAACCAGGGCACAGAGAAAAGTTAAAATGGACCATGTGTAAATATTATTTTTTATAGGTAGCCGGGTGAATAAATATACAATTACAAATGTGTACACACACATATATATGAACATGTATTTGTGGGGGGAAGTAAATATGTATGTACAATATCCTAACTAAAAAGAAGTCAAATAGCTATGACACTCGAGTAGCAAAGAATATACACATAATGCTTAGATCTCTATTTCTAGCTGAAAATGTATATACATATATATATACATTTATATGCATGCACATACATACATAATACACACAAACACAAACACACACACACACACACACACACACACACTGGATTAAGTAGTGGGGACTGAACCTAAAATGTTGCACTTGCTAGGCAAGCATTTTGCCACTGAGATACATCCCAGCCATGGATCTCAATTCTCTACTAAAAGGAGCTAGGGCGTACTGGAGAAATGGTTTAATTCCAGGGCTGGGGCAAGAAACATTTAATATGACCCTGGAATGCATAATGTCAAAAAGTAAAGGGCTAGGTGCCAATGACTCATGTTTGAAATACTGGCTACATGAGCCTGAAATCCAGAGGATCAAAGTTTGAGGCCAGCACAGTTGGTGAAAGTCTGTGAGACTCTGTTTCCAAAATAACAAGGAAGGAAGGGAGAGTGAGAGCGAACCCTCCTAAAGTGGGGTGCCAACTAATAAACAAAGGAAAGTATGTGATTAGCAAATCACCATTTGGCAACCATCATGCTAGCTGATTCAGGAAAATATTGTCAAAGATTTTAAAACTAGCAGATGATTTTAATGAGAAACAGGATATCGGTGTAGTCTCAAAATATCTCCAGGGGCTGGGAATTGGCTTAGTGGTAGAGTGCTTGCCTAGCATGCATGAAGCCTTGGGTTCAATTCCTCAGTAACACATAAACAGAAAAAGCCAGAAGTCGTGCTGTGGCTCAAGTGGTAGAGTGCTAGTCTTGAACAAAAGAAGCTCAGGGACAGTGTTCAGGCCCTGAGTTCAAACCCCAGGATTGGCAAAAAAGAAAAAGAAAAAAATCTCCAAATATTTTTTAAATAATTACAAAATTAATTTTACAGTGAAGAAAACCAGTGGACTTCACCTCAAATATCAAATGTTACAGCTCTAAAAAGGAAAAAAAAATGGAACTGTGTGTCCTGTTGCAATGCACCTGGAAGGACATGGGCCTTTCTGCGTTGTCCCTGCCCAAACATACACTGTGAAGCTAGCTGTGATTGAATATAAGACAAACCCACACTAAGGGATGCTCCACAAATTAACTAGCCTGTCCTCTGAAAAACTGTCAAGGTTATGAAGGCCAATAATGAAGGCTCTGTCACAGATTGAAGGAGAATAAAGAACCATGACAACTTATGGGGCACTCAATCTGAACTAGCAATAGGGCCTCTGAAGGACATTTCAGGGAAAATTAGCTAAATCTTGTCAGGTGTGGTGACAATGTGAACTTCCTGGCTTGGGTGGGCACATGGTGGTAAGGAAGAAGACCATCTTTGTTTTTATAATATACACATATAAATATCTGGAGCACTATTGGCAATCTAATTCTCAAAAAGCATTCAGATAAAAATGGGTGTGCACATGTGTGTAGTACATGTGTGTCTGTGAGTGTGGGTGTGAGCATAAGCTTAGAAAGACAATTTAGGAACTCTAGAAGAAGGATATTTGGAATTCTTTGTGCTATTTTGAAACTTTTCTATTCATTTGGAATATATCAGAATTAAAATACAGCATCAAAATTCCTTCATTTGCTCAGCATTCTTCAAAGACTTTGTGAGGGGAACTCTATAAACTAAGCACCTGCTACATAAAGTCACAAGTACCATATGCATAGTCCCAGGCAAGCCCTGCTCATACCAGCCTGCAATGCTGGCATAATCCTCTATAGTTTACAGGTCATGAGGCACTGCCCTCAACATCACCTCACATGGGAGCAAACTGTCTCCTTTAATTCTGTCAAGGACAAGGACATTCCCCTCAGCTTTCTCAACTGGAATGACTTTGAGGAAGCATGTGACAATGACAGGTTTGCTTTGAAAATAACAATTCTAATTCCCAAAGGAAAGTTCTGTTTTCCTCCAAGGCAGGGCCTTGTTCTTTCACTGTGAAGACAGTGCTGGAAGATGAGCTGAGAAATATAGGACCAGAGCCATGAGGCGGAGGGATAGTAGAACTTAAATGTACTCTTGTCAACTCCAACAGTGGTCAACATGGGCAGCCCAACCACACTGTATCACACCTGCCTGGTGATTAGTAACAATATAGGTAGCTTCACAGAGAATCTAGAGAGAAATGTGTGTTGATGGTCTCTCCCTTACTTTAATACTAACTGGTGTCAGATCAACATCAAGAGGAAAATTGGGATAACAGGGACCAGGAACCTCTAGAGGAAAAGACTATGTCATTCTGGAATCCCTGCCTTACTCCCAGTAACATGCATAAATGTTCCAATATAGGTGTTCAACAAACATGGTCAATACCAGGTGTGTGCAAGAGGTAGAATCCCCTGAAATGCACACTACCCAGCCTCTCAGAATGTAACCTAATTTGGAAATGGGGTCTTAGCAAGCATAGGTAATTTAGGATGGAGACAAGATCATACTGGATTTGAGTGGACCCTAAATTTAAGGGGAGATATCCTTGAAAGAGGCAAAAAAGGCAAAAAGAGATACAGAACAGAAAGTCAACAGGAAGAGACAGACATGAGACTGAGGCAGCTAGGAGCCAAGGAGGTGCCACCCAGGTACCCAGCAAGCTGACAGAAGCCAGCAGAGGGGTGGAATGGGTTCTCCCCACAAGCTGCAAGAGGCACCAACCCTGCAACTCCCTGGCTCCCTTTTTCTGTTCTGAGACACTCACTCTCAGGTTCTTTGTTACAGAAGTTACAGGAAACTAATACACCATCCAAACTGTGTGTGTGTGTGTGTGTGTGTGTGTGTGTGTGTGTGTGTGTGTGTATTCTGTCAGTGGTGGGGGTTAAATTCAAGGCCTTGGTGCTATCCCTGAGCTTTTTTTTCTTTTTGCTCAAGGCTTCCACTTTGAACCATAGTTCCACTTCCAGTTTTCTGATGGCTAATCAGAGATAAGAGTCTCCTGGACTTTCTTGCCCAGGCTGTCTTTGAACCACAATCCTCAGATCTCAGCCTCCCGAGTTGCTGGGATTACAGCCATGAGCCACCAATACCTGGCTCTCTTCTTTCCCTTCCTCTTTCTCCTCTTCTACCACCTCCACCTCCTTCTTCTTCTCTAGTTCCACAAGTGCCCAGCTTAACATGTTTTTTTTTTCCTACTGTACTAAGTTTCCCTTAACCTGTTAACAGAGTAAGCCACTTTATCATATCCCTCTTTCAGCTACTGCACTGGACTTAGCGTTTTAGAACAGATACTATATAATCATAGTCTTGACTTAGGATGCTCTTTAACTGCAGAGGGAACAATACAGAATTTGTTAGAGCCCAAGAGTGGTATATTTTATTTTTTTTTCTTAAAAGACAAATTATAAGGCTGATGATGTAACTCAGTAGTCAAGCATTTGTGGAACATTCACAAGGCCCTGGGTTTGATTCCCAGTACTTCCAAAAGAGAGAGACACACACATAGAGACACACAGAGATTGCTAAGAACCTACTATATGAATAGTACCATTTAAAGATATTTTAACATATCACACATAAAACACTATAAATACTTCTTGGAATGGGGTAAAATATGGAATGAATGTGATATTTAGCAGGCATGCATTTCCAGTCATGAGTCACAACACATAAAAAAAAAGCACATCATCCATAAATCTACCATTTAAAACAGGCCATACCAAATATTAAAATGCAATGGCAACTATTACTAAGTAAGCACAAGATCTACCTAGGATTAACACTAGAGAGAGAAAACACGTTTGGATTGAAACAGTAGAAACATTAAGTTAGGCAGCTCTTTCATGGATTTAAAAAATAAATTAGCATCCATTAGTTGTACAAGGAGATCCTCTGTGACATTTCCATACATGTACACCAAGTATCTTCATCAACCTTGTGTCCTCTACCATTCTCTCCAATCCCACTCTATCTTCTTGAAACACTTTCACAGGCTTCATTGTTCTATTTTCATCCATGCAAGTAAACCACATCTGTCCTCATTCACCCTTTCAGTTACCTCCAACCCCCCCGCTTGTGTCCCCTCTACAGAGTCTGTTTTACTCTGCTCACAGTTGTTTTTTTAATTCAGTCAACGAAACATAAAACAATATTGATCTTTGAGAAGGGCTTTCTCCGGGAGCAGCAGTTGGCCCTCATTCCCCCATGCACTTGCCCTTCATCTGGAGTGCTCCAAGTACGAGCCTCTGACTATTTATAACAGTGGGGCCTGTGTCACTACAATACTGGATTGTATTGTACAGCTGTATGTGTATCAGGAAGGGCAAAGATGGACAGCCTGCACTTTCATGTTTCCCTTTTTTGGTGATTTAAAATAACATTTAAAAGGCTGCCAACCAGCAAGGTCACGACATATTTTGGATGGCAGGGGGTGGAGGAGAATGCTGGCAAAGCTGTAGTTCACATCAGATGGGAGGGCTGGGCCACAGCCAGCAAGCCCAGTTGCACAATATCCTGCCAATGCCAACTTCAAAAGTTCTTTGCTTCAGTAAGTTCCCAAACGACTCTTTCCTGGTAATAAAACAGTGTTTCATAAGCTTGCAGGGTCTCCCTGATAGGAGATGCCCAAAAGAGCGAGGACTTCTCTGGGCATTGTAGTTATACTGCAACACCCCCAACCCCTGGCCTCTGGCTGCTTCACTCCACTCTACCCTTTGTTTCTCATTCCCACCTCACAATCCCTGCCCTCTCCTGACTTATTTTTTCAAAGCATTTATCACTGCCATATATATTTTTTTCTAATGTGCCAATTTTTTATTCTCTAATCTTAATGACCACAATGGTAGGGCTGAGTGTCTGTTTTGTTGACTCGCTGACTGTCAAAAGTGACAGAGATGAAAGCAATCAACAAATACATGGAGTCTGGGCACTGGTGGCTTATGCCTATAATCCTAGCTACTCAGGAGGCTGATATCTGAGGATCACAGTTTGAAGCCAGCCCAGGCAGAAAAGTCCATGAGACTCTTATCTCCAATTAAACACCAGAAAAACAGAATTAGAGTTATGGCTCTTAGTGATAGAGTGCCAGTCATGAGTAAAAAGCTCTGAGACAGTACTCAGGCCCTTACAGATTCCCCTACATATTGAGCTGAATCTCCTTTGAACAACTACTTTTTTTTGCCAGTACTGGGACTTGAACTCAGGGCCTGGGCACTGCCTTTGAGCTTCTTTTGCTCAAGGCTAGCACTCTGCCACTTGAGCCACAGCACCATTTCTGGCCTTTTCTGTTTATGTGTTAATGAACAATTGAACCCAGGGCTTCATGCATGCTTGGCAAGCACTCTACTACTAAGCCACATTCCCAGCCTGAACAACTACTTAAAGACCATAATAGTACTTTTTTTTTTAAGTTTAAAGGGGCATTAGTCCTCTGATGCATCAGAATTAACTATCACCATAAAAAGCAGATTCTAACTTCAAAATTGGTCCCTGGGATCAAACACAGGGAAGCAGAATATGATGGTTAATGTATCAGAGCAGTCAGCAAGAGGCATCAATAAATACACACTGCTAGGACTGGGAATGTGACTTAGTGGTAGAGCACTCACCTAACATGCATGAAGCCCTGGGTTCGATTCAACAGCACCACATAAACAGAAAAAGCCGGATGTGGTGCTGCGGCTCAAGTGGTAGAGTACTATCCTTGAGTAAAAGAAGCTCAGGGGAGCTAGGAATATGGCCTACTGGCAAAAGCGCTTGCCTCGTATACACGAAGCCCTGGGTTTGATTCCCCAGCACCACATATATAGAAAATGGCCAGAAGTGGCGCTGTGGCTCAAGTGGCAGAGTACTAGCTTTGAGCAAAAAGAAGCTCAGGCCCTGAGTCCAAGCCCTAGAACTGGAACACACACACACACACACACACACACACACACACACACACACACACACACAGAGTCATAGTTTATTGCTATGGTAGATAGCACAAGCATGAGCCTTTGTGTCAACTCCCTTTGACAAAGTGGCCACACCAAGCTTGTGTCCCCACTCTATCCAACCTCTGAAACTGCCTCACTGACTTCAGGTCCTGGGTTCCTTTGGCTCTGGGATTGTTCGGGTATATACCATGGAAGCTCCCCTGAAAGGCCCAGGCTTGTTGCTGACACATAGCTTGTCACAGTAGAAATCTGGCTGACAACTGAGTTCATTCAGGTCTCCTGCACTAATGAAGCCATCTTCATCTTCCTTTACTTACTGTTATCATGAGGTTAGAAGATAAATAATCTTAAAAAAAAAAACTTGGACGATTTTGATGTCTATTCACCATACCCAATGACTATCAGGAAGACCCCATCCATGTTCCTGACCTTTAGCTGACATAGAAAATGATGTTATTCAATCAAGAACAAGAAATACAGACTCCCAGAAGTGAATCCAAGTAGAAGGGACAAATGCTTTCAGTAAAGGGAATTACATAGTGAATTGATACATCAATAATAAGATATAAAGAAATGGGCCTCTAATGAGAATTTTAGCAAGTTTTCTGACGTCCCATTTTCAGTCTTTTTTTCCCCTGAATAATTATTTATTGTCAAAGTGATGTACAGAGGGGTTACAGTTTCATACCTAAGGCAGTGGGTACATTTCTTGTACAATTTGTTACCTCCTCCCTCATTTCCCCCCCCTCCCCCATCCCTCTTTCCCTCTCCTTCCCTGAGTTGTTCAGTTGGTTTATACAAGGCTGGGAATATGTCCTAGTGGCAAGAAGGCTTGCCTCATATACATGAAGTCCTGGGTTCGATTCCTCAGCATCACATATATAGAAAAGGCCAGAAGTGGCTCAAGTGGCAGAGTGGTAGCCTTGAGCAAAAAGAAGCCAGGGACAGTGCTCAGGCCCTGAGTCCATGGCCCAGGACTGGCCAAAAAAAAACAAAAACAAAAAAACAAATGGTTTTGTAAGTATTGCTTTTGGAGTCATTTCCATTTTCAGTCTTTTAAAATGCATACTTAAGGGCTGGGGATATAGCCTAGCGGCAAGAGTGCCTGCCTCGGATACACGAGGCCCTAGGTTCGATTCCCCAGCACCACATATACAGAAAACGGCCAGAAGCGGCGCTGTGGCTCAAGTGGCAGAGTGCTAGCCTTGAGCGGGAAGAAGCCAGGGACAGTGCTCAGGCCCTGAGTCCAAGGCCCAGGACTGGCAAAAAAAAAAAAAAAATGCATACTTAAGTGTAATAGTTTGACCATAATGATCCTAAGATCTTTGTATGTAAGGCAGCAACCAGTGCTATGATTTTTTAATTTTATTTCATTTTACTTTTGCCAGTCTTGGGGCTTGGGACTCAGGGCCTGTGCACTGTCCCTGGCTTCTTTTTTCTCAAGTCTAGCACTCTACTTCTTGAGCCACAGCATCACTTTTGGCTTTTTCTATTTATGTGGTGCTAAGGAATTGAACCCAGGGATTCATGCATGCTAGGTAAGCACTCTACTGCTAAGCCACATTTTCAGCCTTATAATTTATTTTTAAAGATTTTTATATTTCTTTTTGAAATATATATAAAACACCCTGGGACCATTAATGTAAATTAAATGTTCTGATAGAGAAAAAAACCCACATGTATTTGTTATCTCACTTTAAAAGTAATAATTTTATGCTGGAAATACTTAAAGGAGCCTAAAATACAGCACAAAAAAAGATAAAGATGGGGGCGGGGAATGTGGCCTAGTGGTAGAGTGCTCGCCTCAAATAAATGAAGCCCTGTGTTCAATTCCTCAGCACCACGTATATAGAAAAATTCAGAAGGGGAGCTGTGGTTCAAGTGGTAGAGTACTAGCCTTGAGCAAAAAGAAGCCAGTAACAGTGCTCAGGCCCTGAGTTCAAGCCCCAGGACTGGCAAAAAAAAAAAAAAAAAGGTAAAGATGATGGTGGCTTCCCAGTTACTTGGAGGTTGAGGCCAGAGGATTATGAGTTTGAGATAAGATCCAGTTTCAAAAAGAAAAACATAAAAAGCCCAGCAGTAGTGGCTCATGCCTGTAATTCTAGTTACTCAGGAGGCTGAGATCTGAGGATCATGGTTCAAATCCAGCCCAGGCTGGCTGTGAGTCTGTGAGCCTGTGAGACTCATCTCTCCACTGAAGCATCAAAAAGCCAGAAGGAGAGCTCTGGCTCAAATGATAGAGTGTAACCTTGAGCACAAGAGCTCAGGGACAGTGCCCAGGCCCTGAGTTCAAGCCCCATGACTGGCACACACACACGCGCGCGCGCGTGGGCACACACACACACACACACACACACAAATTAAGGGCTCACATATAGCTCTTGCTTAGCATGTACAAGTCCCTGGTTTCAACCTGCAGCACTATCAAAAGTAAAAATAAAAATACAGATGACTCGTAACCCTAGAGACATCAGCCACTTATTTCTTTTTTTAAAAAATGTTTGTGCCAGTACTGAGATTTTGAACTCTAGGCCTCACATCCATAACTCCTACTCTACTGCTTGAGCCACACTTTTTGTTAACTTTAGAAAAGCATCATGCAGATTTATCTACCAAGGCTGGCCTCAAACTGAGATTCTCAGACCTCAGCCTCCAGAGTAATTAGGATTATAGGTATGCACCATCAGCACTTTTTTTTTGGCCAGTTGTTGGACTTGAACTCTGCGCCTGGGAACTGTCCTTGAGCTGTTCAGCTCAAGGCTAGTGCTCTGCCACTTGAGCCACAGCACCACTTCTGGTTTTCTGGTGGTTAATTGAAGGTAAGAGTCTCACAGACTTTTCCTGCCCGGGCTGGCTCTAAACTACTTTTTGTTTTTCACTTTTTCAAAACTCAGAATATGTAGAATAAGAACCATACTACTCTTAGTTTCAACCTGAGAAGAAATAGCTACTACTCTTTTATTAAAGTAAATTGTTGCTAATTAACTTTATCTCCTAAAACAGTGGAAGCTACAAGAAGTCTCTAAATTGGATCCTTCTTGGCAAGGGTTGAGGAGTTTGGTAGGGGCTACAACCCAAAACACAAACAGTTAAAGTACACTTGGAAGACAATTCACCAATTCAGTCAAAGTTGCTGCCTTTAAGGGCAGGATTAATACAGATACAATATGTCCATTTTATACATTTCTAATGCTCTTGAACTTTCACAATGAGCTTCTTGTCATCAAAAAGCTGTGGAGAGACACAAAGACATTGAGAGAAGGCTTGGAGCAGGCACAGAACTGGAATAACAGAATGAGAACCTTGGCAAAACCTCTCCTTAAAATGTAATTATAAAACTGGAAAAGTTTTGTCAAAAACAACCATTTCGGGGCTGGAAATCTACCAAAGGCAGACAACAAATTGAGAGGTGTTTGTTCCGGAGAAGTACTGAGCCCTGAACTGGAACCATGCCATCTATAGGTTCAGCCTGAGGTGTCCCTGCCCTCACCCTAGCTCCCTGTGGCGGACCAACCAGGGCAGGGAAGGTTCTAAAAACTGACAGCTCTGCTGTCTAACCAACAGAGGTTAGTTTCATTTGGAACAGAGTACATACCCAAGGGCATTGTCACAAACAACAGTGGTCATGGAAAACTGCAGAAGGTCAACATCTCAGCCAGCCTGAGGCTGCAATACTGGTGTGACAAGTGATAGATCTTCATGCTTGCCAAAAACCTGATGGGTAGATTCAGAGGATAAGACAGCTGTCATGGGAGACAGTACTCTCCCTCATGGCCCAAGTGATCTGGAAGGCTATGCACGTGCAGGAGACATTGGAGAGGGCCTCAACCTCAACCTTGGCCAAGAGAAGCCCGGTGTATGCAAAGAGGAGCTAGGAGAAAGCATGGCAGAAAGGAAAAGCCAAGGCTGACCTCTAAATGCCTGACCTTTGAATGTGTTCCTCAGCCCACGTGCAGATCCTCTACAAATTGTGCAAAGCTTTGGTGCCTCCAAGTATTTTGTAACTGTGCAATCAATCCAGAACAGTCCTCGTCCACCCCCCACTTTCTCTGTCTCTGTCTCTCTCTTTGCACACTGGTTGTATATAAAAACCTTCTATATGACAAAATAAGTTTAGGTAAAAGGATTTTAAAAAAAGAAATAAAAGAAGCATGATGATAATGACCCATCAAAAACACCAATGGAGAGAAGTTACAGAGAAAGAAGCCAAACAGAAATTTTAGAGAGGGCTGGGATGTAGCTCAGTGACAAAGTGCTTGCCTAGCAAGTATAACGTCCTGGGTTCAATCCCCAGTACCAAAAAAAAAAAAAATACAGTTAAAAAAAAAGAAAATTTAAAGATCTACAATATAATAACCATTATGGAAAAATTACTAGAAAGGCTCAACAGCAGATCTGGGATGACAGAGGGAAGGATTACCGTCGAAGAAAAAAATAAGAAGAAAAATGAACAGATCCTCAGACTTCAAGGACTATGTCAAGCATACCAATGCACATAGAAAGATAGTCAAAAAGCAGAAAGAAGACAAGTGAACAGAAAACAGCATATGAAAAAGCAATGACTAAGACCTTTCCAATATAATTCTGGGAAAAATTACTCTTTGCATAAAAAAACTAAACCAAGAAAAAAAGGCTAAATCAATGTAGCAATGGTACTCACTGGACACTATGTAGAAAAATGAACTATACAATGTACGGGTGGGATGGGAAGGAAAAATTGGGAGAGAGCAAGGGAAGGGCTAACATTGTCCAAAAGGAAATGTACTCTTTGCCTGACTTATGTTAACTGCAACCCTTCTGTTTAATAAATATTTTTTAAAAGATAAACCAAAGAGTGACCATGACACATCACAAATAAACTGTTGACAAGCACAGGCAAAGAGAAAATCTTTAATTTATCAAGAGAAAACTGCCTATGTAAAGAGAAAAACTGCAAAAGACTAATAGCTGACTTTACATTTGAAACAATGGAGACCAAAAGGAATTGGATAACATATTCAAAATGCTAAGATAAAATCTGCCAATTACCAGGCGTTGGTGGCTCATGCCTGTACTAAGGAGGTTGAGATCTGAGGATCGCAGTTCAAAGTCAGCAGGGCAGGAAAGTCCATGAGGCTCTTATCTCCAATTAACCATCAGAAAACCGGAAGTGGTGCTGTGGCTCAAGTGGTAGAGTACTAGCCTTGAACTGAAGAGGTCAGGGACAGCACCCAGACCCAGAATTCAAGCCTCATGAGAAAAAAAAAATCTCTTAATCAAGAATTCTATATACAGGGGCTGGGAATATGGCCTAGTGGTAAAGTGCTCGTCTCATATACATGAAGCCCTGGGTTCGATTCCTCAGCACCACATATATATAGAAAAAGCCGGAAGTGGCGCTGTGGCTCAAGTTGCAGAGTGCTAGCCTTGAGCAAAAGGAAGGCAGGGACAGTGCCCCAGGACTGGCAACAAAAACAAAACCAAACAAACAAGAATTCTATACAGAGTATGGCTATGGAGGTACGGCTCAGGTACAAAAGCATCTGTCTGGCAAGCATGACAACTACAACTCAACCCCAGTCACACACATACACACACACACACACACACACACACACACACACACACAGAAGAAAGAAAGAAAGAAAGAAAGAAAGAAAGAAAGAAAGAAAGAAAGAGTAATTCTATATCCAACAAATAACGCTAATAATGAAGCCAAAATAAAGACATTCCTAGACAGGTAAAGACTGTTACAATGTGTTACTTTACAAGAAACAATAAAAGAAGTCTTTCAGGCTGAAAGGAAAAGAATCAGATGGCAACTTGTTATTGAAAAGAAAGAATAAAAGACACCAATAATAGTAGATAATAGGAAAATATAAAGAGTTACATGGGCTGGGAATATGGCCTAGTGGCAAGTGTTTGCCTTGTATACATGAAGCCCCGGGTTCGATTCCCCAGCACCACATATATAGAAAAAGGCCAGAAGTGGCGCTGTGGCTCAAGAGGTAGAGTGCAAGCCTTGAGCAAAAAAAAAGAAGCCAGGGACAGTGCTCAGGCCCTGAGTCCAAGGTCCAGGACTGGCAAAAAAAAAAAAAAAAAAAGTTACAGATTCTCTTTTATTCCTAACCAATTTAAAAGAAAAACACATGAAAAGGTAATTGCAGATCTTTAATAATGGGCTTATAAAACATAAAGGCTGAATATATGATATGATACTACAGGAGTGGAACAAACACATATATACTTAATGGAGCAAATTTACCATATTTATTAGCAATGACTTGGTATTGATCTAAAGTAGACTGTTGTGAGATGCATATTGCAATTCCTAGATCAGAAAATTTGCTTTTAAAATCTCATCAAATGGAGCCAAGCACTGTGCTTAAACTTATAGTCCTAGCTCTTGAAAAGTTAAGATTAGGAGGATCAAGGCTCCAGGCCAACTGGGAAGTAACGTCTAAGGGATTCCACCCAACAGTCATCCCAAGCTACAATGGGAAGAATAAAATAGGCAGAGGTCCTAGTGTGGACCTATGCAAGAAATGAGACCCTGTCTTTTTTTTTTTTTTTGCCAGTCCTGGGGCTTGGACTTGGAGCTTGAGCACTGTCCCTGGCTTCTTTTTGCTCAAGGCTAACTAGCACTCTACCTCCTGAGCCACAGTGTCACTTCTGGCTTTTTCTGTTTTTGTGGTGCTGATGAATCAAACCCAGGGCTTCAAGCATGGTAGGCAAGTACTCTATCACTAAGCCACATTCTCAGCCCCAAATTAGCTGTGTCTTTTTATTTATTTATTTTGCTAGTCCTCAGGGCCTGGGTACCATCCCTGAGCTTCTTTTGCTCAAGGCTAGCACTCTACCACTTGAACCACAGTACCACTTCCAGCACTTTCTGATTATGTGAAGAATCGAACCCAAGGCTTCATGCGTGCTAAGCAAGCACTCTACCACTAAGTCACCTTCCCAGCCCAGAGACCCTATCTTAAAAGAATAACCAGTACTAAGAAGTGTTGGTAAGGTCTTGAATTCAAATCCCAGAATGGCAAACAAACAAATCTCACCAAGTAGGGCTAGAAGTGTAGCTCAGTGGTAGAACACTGACCTAGTATGTTCTAGGTTCTGATCCCCATCACCATAAAAGAAAACAAGTAACTAAATAAAAAATTTTAAGCCCATTGAAGATCAAAGTTTATATATGTGACTATGAGAAAAAAAGTGCTTAGAAAGAAATTTCTAATATGAAATGTCTGAAATGGAGGGAAAAAAGTCTCAAGTGAATGACCTAAATATCTATCTTCAGAAGAATGAAAAAAATTAATAAAAGCAAGAGAATAAACTAAACCAGACCCATATAAACACTTCTTTACTATCTTACTTTTCTGTCTCCCCTCCCTCATCTAGACCAATTTTATCTTTTTAATGGGGCAGGTCAGATAGTCCAGTAAAATGAGTTCTCAAAAATGTTTTAAAAGTAGCTATTATTATTATTATTATTATTATTATTATTATTATTATTATTTTGCCCGTCCTGGGGCTTGGACTCAGGACTCAGGGCCTGAGCACTGTCCCTGGCTTCTTTTTGCTCAAGGCTAGCACTCTGCCACTTGAGCCACAGCGCCACTTCTGGCTTTTTCTATATATGTGGTGCTGAGGAATCAAACCCAGGGCTTCATGTATACAAGGCAAGCACTTTTGCCAATAGGCCATATTCCCAGACCCAAAAAGTAGCTCTTTAGAATAGTAAGTAATTCATATTAGAATAGTAAACAACTCATACAAAAAACTTAGCTTTAACAGATTCCCACTAGGCAGAGCTATCAGAATTTAAAAGATGCCCAAACACAATCTGCTGGTCCTAATGTTGGCATTCACATGCAGCTCTTCCAGGAATACAGCTGTTTTGTATACAGATGGGGGGAACAGTCCACTATGTCAAAGCACAGGCAGTTTCAATCTTCAGTTTCCTTACCTTTCACACAAACTGAAAGTCATTGTCTGAGACAGATTTAGAGACAAAAAAAAAAACCTGCTTCTGGTGTCCAGCTCTTATGAAAACTCAAATGATATATTAAAAATCTAGGCTGGGAATATGGCCTAGTGGCAAGAGCGCTTGCCTCCTACACATGAAGCTCTCGGTTCGATTCCCCAGCACCACATATATGGAAAACAGCCAGAAGGGGCGCTGTGGCTCAGGTGGCAGAGTGCTAGCCTTGAGCGGGAAGAAGCCAGGGATGGTGCTCAGGCCCTGACTCCAAGGCCCAGGACTGGCAAAAAAAAAAAAATATCTATCAGAATGATGAAGAAAAAAATTACCCTAATTCACATATATGAAGTCCCACCCAAAGTGCAAGCTTTTTAAAGAAAACAAAACATGGATTTGTGAAACATATTAGAATATTTGTAACCAATATCACTTCACAAGCCTACTAAAATAAAATACTCATTCTTGAAATCCTTCCTCCTATACTATAGCTATTTTTATGTTGGCCAAACAAGTTACTTCCTTTCCTGGGGCTTCTAACAATGCACATAATTTGACAGCATTATATATCCCAAAACTTCACTGCAAATCAAGATGGTTCTGGGTTAAACCCAAGACTGCTGGTTCAAATTAGGATAGCTATTGAATCAAGACAATTGTGGCTCAACTGAGTCATCTATGCAGGCAGCTGAGTCCATTTCAAAGCAAATGCCTTCTGTGTGGAACCCCACACAATCCTAGATGACTGTATTTTAGGGTGTATTCTAAATTGAGAGGTTAAAAAACCAACACAGCCTCCAGATGACCCTTGGATGAAGGTAAATTTAGGACTTTCACTTGGCCTCCCCATGAAGTAAGATACTGTGCCCCCGGACCAGACAACCTTCCACTCTGAGCTATGTACACAAATATTTCCTTCATGGATTCAGTATTTTTACTACGTCTGCAAGTCTCTAACTCTGTAGTTTCACTTTTGGTGGGGGACAAAAAAAAAAAAAAAAGGATGCTTCCTTTAGTTAAACAGACCAGGGGAAAAAACTAGCAGGAACATTCTTCCTTTTTTCTTTCACTTTGGGAGTTTGAAAATCCTAAAATAAACTTTGCTACAGGGAAAACAGTCTTTTAATATTATCACTTATAATTTAAGTAGCTCAGAAACACAGTCAACCTAGGTACCTGAAGTATATGGCTCCAGGAGACTGCTGTTGAGGAAACCCGTACATGCTCAGATGCAGAATTCCCTGCTTTACTGCAGGTGCTATGTCCTTCCCATAACACCTCCCAATTTCTGCTAAAGACACTTCTCCTCTCTCTCATATTTTCGCCTTATCACTTCAATTAAACATATTTGTTTTCACCTTGCACTTTGCATATCACTTCAGGGGATAGATTTTTCAAAATTGAGGGCAAGGAAACAACAGATTACATAATAATTTAAATACAACTGACAATGACACAGGACTAAGAGCTTCTCTGAATCAACTAAGCTGCATGAGAATATAAATTTTTTTGTTCTTCATTTTCTTTTCTTTTTTGGTACTGGGCTTTGAACTCATAGTTTTGCTCTTGGTAGGCAAGTGCTCTACCAGTAGAGCCACACACACATACACATACATACAGCCCTTTCTGCTTTAGTTATTTTTTGAACAGTCTTACATTTTTGCCTAGGCCATCCTAGATCACAGTTCTCGTACTTAGTTCTCATACTTAGGCTGCCCATGTAGCTAAGAAGACAGACACACATCATGTTTAGCTTTTTGTTGTTGAGATGAGATTCTTTTAAAAAAAAATTATTATAAAGGTGATGTACAGAGGGGTTCCAGTTATATCAGTCAGGTAAAGAGTACATTTCTTTTTGACAGATAGTCAAGCTATTTCCAATTTTCTACTATTATTACAAAACAGTAAACAAGATCCTCATATATATGTATATATATATATATATATATATATATATATACCTTTGTACACTCATGTAAGCATTATCATTGAGTTTAAAAGTAAGCACTACTGCTACAAACTCCTAAAACCAGAATGGCCTGGTCAAGAGTATGACATGTAGAATTTTGAAAGATGTATCCAGGTATTCTCTAGAAAGGTTTTCTCAATTTGTCTTCTCAACTCCCATGTTTTCAAGTGCCTGGTTTCCTAAACCCTCACCAACAACCATCTCTGCCAATGATAAGGATCTTTTTTTTTTTTTTTCCATTCATGGGGCTTGAACTCTGGGCATGGGAGTTGTCCCTGAGCTCTTCAGCTCAAGGATAGTGCTCTACCACTTTGAGCCACAGTGCCACTTCCAGTTTTCTGGTGGTTAGTTAAAGATAAGAGTCACACAGACTTTCCTGCCTGGGCTAGCTTTATACCACTAACCTCAGTGTCAGGCTCCTGAGTTGCTAAGCATGAGCCACCAGTACCCAGCTTTTTTTTTTTCATTTTATTACAACCTGTGTTGTTATTATTGTTGTAACTATTATTTGGTGAGACAGATTTTTCAATTCTCCACTTACTAGCTGTGTGCAAAGCTCTCTCTCATGTGAGATGGCAAGGGTAAGGCCTCCCTCCTAGGAGAACTGCGAGGATTTAGCAGGAGAAAGCATCCAGGATGTTGGGTAGGGAGCCTGACATTCAGGTGTATAATGCAGGTTTGTGAACAAGGCACGCATATACTCTTCTCTCTAGTTCACCTGCCATTTGCCCCCACCAATACATGGGGGAATTTGAACACTGCCCAGATTCTATTATCATCAATTACATTCCCATCTTTGAGCAAATGACTCCCTTGTAGGCACAAGCTATTCTTCAGTGTGAGGAGTGTTATGGTTCTTCCCTCTGATTTAAAAAAATGGGAACCAGCAATGACCTGGTCACTGCAGAAGTTTCAATGGTCCAGATGAAGTTTGATCCCCTTGTGACTTCTGATCAAGCAACAACCATAAAAAGCATTCTGATGTTCCTTCCCACATTTGTGGGAGGAGGATATCCTCTGCTTCCCAGACACCTGAGGCAGAAGTACAGTGCTCAATTCATGCCCACCTGAAAGGGTGCTGATGTTCAGGTGGTAGGAGGACACTATAAAGGTCAGAAAACTGGCAATGTATCCAGATCTACAGGAAGAACCATGACACTGCTCACATATTAGCAGGAAAAGGCTAATGGCACAAGTGACCCAGCAAGGTGGCTATCACTGGACAAAGGCAGCAAAAAAAGATCCTCAAATGAAAAGCCAACTCTCATCCAGTGAAAAAGAAAAGGGCAAATAATTGGAAAATAGTAAGATTTATCACTTTCTTTTTCACATGTGCACTTTTTTTTTTGGCCAGTCCTGGGCCTTGGACTCAGGGCCTGAGCACTGTCCCTGGCTTCTTCCCGCTCAAGGCTAGCACTCTGCCACTTGAGCCACAGCGCCGCTTCTGGCCGTTTTCTGTATATGTGGTGCTGGGGAATCGAACCTAGGGCCTCATGTATCCGAGGCAGGCACTCTTGCCACTAGGCTATATCCCCAGCCCTCATGTGCACTTTTTAACAAAATTATGAGCTGAAAAATGTTGCCAGTAGTAAATTAAAGATGAGCTAATATATTAATAAAAGAATAAGAGCACATAAATTCTTGTTGTTTTTGTTTTGTTTTTTGCCAGTCCTGGGGCTTGAACTCAGGGCCTGAGCACTTTACCTGGCTTTTTTTTTGCTTAAGGCTAGGACTCTACCACTTGAGCCACAGCGCCACTTCTGGCTTTTTCTGTATATGTGGTGCTGTGGAATTGAACCCAGGGCTTCATGTATACTAGGCGAGCACTTTACCACTAGACCATATTCCCAGCCTAAGAACACATAAGTTCTTACATGAGACTTTTCTTCACCAGTGAAGAATAGAACATAAGTGAAAGCTTAAAATAATATCTTATCAACCTTATGTACATTTTTGTGTAATGGTGGAGCTTGAACTCAGGCCTGGGCACTATCCCTGAGCCTCTCTGTGCTCAAGGCTAGTACTCTACAACTTGAGCCACAGCACCATTTCTGGCTTTTTCTGTTTATGTGGTACTGAGGAACCCAGGGCTTCATGCATGCTATGCAAGCCCTCTACCACTAAGCCACATTCCCAGCCTCACCAGTTATTTTATTGATTGATTGCCAGTCTTGGGGCTTGAACTCGGGGCCTGGGTGCTGTCCCTGAGCTTCTTTTGCTCAAGGTTGGCACTCTGCCACTTCTGGCTTTTTCAGTGCATGTGGGGCTGAGGAATGGAACTCAGGGCTTCATGCATGCTAGGCAAGCATTCTACCACTAAGCCACCTCCCCAGCCCCTGGCTGGTTATTTTTTTTAAGACAAGGTCTCACTACCTACCTGCCTGAGCACATACCTGAACCACAGTCTATCTATTTTAGGCTGAGATGACAGGTATGAGCCACCATGTCCAGCATTCCTCCATGGAGATAACGTTTCTAGGACTTCTCTTTGCCTAGGCTGGACTGGAACCACCATCCTCCCAATCTCAGCCTCACACATAGTTTAGAATGATAGGCACACACACCACTGTGCCCAGCTATGGGCTAAGAAAAGGTCTCACAAAGCTTTCTGTCCAGAGTGGCCTCAAACCACAATCTCTCCATTCTTAGCCTCTCAAGTAGGGAGGATTATAGGCATGAGCATGCATTGCGAGGTTCATTACCTGTCAAATACAGTACAATAGCAATGGCACAAAGAATGCCCAAGTGATTCTTACATAATGGAGTAAGTGGTATACTATCTGAAATTTTATGGTATGCTATTGTAAACTTCAAGCAATCACCAAAAAAGCTAGAAAAAGAGATACAAGTCAATAAAAACTGAATCATAAACCCATCCAAAAGGAGAAAAAAGAAAAAGGAAAAAGAGCCTACATTGGGGCCATGAACACTATTTGTTCCTAAGGCCTACTATTCTTGTTTGTTTGTTTTTGGTTGGTCATGGGGCTTGAACTCAGGGCCTGGGCGCTGTCATGAGTGAGTTCTTTCACTCAAGGCTAGCACTGTACCATTTAAGCCACAGTTCTACTTCCAGTTTTCTGGTGGTTACTTGGAGATGAGGGTCTCGTGGACTTTCCTGCCTAGTGTTGGCTTCCAAACACAATTCTCAGATCTCAGCCTCCTGAGGAGCTACGATTACAAGCGTGAGCCAGTAGTACCCAGCCTGACTTTATTTTTATGAGGCAAGCACTCTTGCCACTAGGCCATATTCCCAGACCAACTGACTTTATTTTTAATGAGGAAAAAAATCCAAACAAGTAAGGAGCCTTTATCCTGCTAAGTTAATAAAATTTAGACCCAAAACAGAGGCAAATAAAACATCTGCTTATTTGTCATATATCACATCATTTCACATAGAAAAGTACTGAATGCTCATACCTGTAATCTCACTACTCAGGAGGCCAAAATTGGGAGAATCACAGTTCAAGGTCAGCCCAGGCAAAAGTTAGTGGTATTCCATCTTAATCAATAAGTCAGGTATAGGGCTGGGAATATGGCCTAGTGGCAAGAATGCTTGAAGCCCTGGGTTTGATTCCCCAGCACCACATATATAGAAAACAGCCAGAAGTGGCTGTGGCTCAAGAGGCAGAGTGCTGGCCTTGAGCAAATAGAAGCCAGGGACAGTGCTCAGGCCCTGAGTCCACGCCCCAGGACTGGCAACAAAAAACAAAAAACAAATTAAATTAAAATAAGTCAGGTGTAGTATACCCTTATGATTCCAGCTACACGGGAGGATATCAGTAGAAGGATCATGGTTTGAAGCTGGCTTCAGGCAAAAAAATCAAGACCTCTTCAGAAAAATAACTAAAACTAAAAAAAGCCTGGGAGCATAGCTTAAATGGTAGAGGCCTTCCTAAGAAGCCTGAACTCCTGAGTTCAAACATCAGTACTAACATACACACATACACACACACACACACACACACACACACACACACACAGAGCATGTGAAAAATGTCACAAGAAAATGTGACGTGATCTCCTCTAGCAGTTGCTTTTACCAAAAGGCCCTCTACCCACCCACTTGATTGACAGGAGATGCACTGACAAAGTAGTGACTTATCCTAGCAAGGCTTCTAAGAAATCCAAATGCCATCAACAAAGACACAGCAGCTCCTTCCTATATGCTTCCTACATCCATCACTATGGTTGCAGACAAGTTATTCCAACCCAATGGAGTCTGGGGTATGTAATGAGACCAAAGTCTAAGCCTCACTTGGAAGTCTTAGTTTTATTTGAAACTCACATGGAGAATGACCTGTGTCACACTGAATGGAGGGACTGGCACCACCTTACTCCGGTCCAGCTCAGTTGGCTCCTTGTGTCTCTGTGCACAGAGCCACAACACATGCATGAGGCCAGGAGTGTTTCTTGGCAGTGTTTTGGCAACTAAGAGGCCAAATACCACTCCTCAAAGCTAAGGACCAGTTTTCTCAGGGAGGAAAAGCAAACTCTCACAGCTAATATCACTGTAGCTCTTAAGACTTCTACATTCATGGGGCTGGGGATATGGCCTAGTGGCAAGAGTGATTGCCTTGTACACATGACACCCTAGGTTCAATTCCCCAGCAGCACATATACAGAAAATGGCCAGAAGTGGCGCTGTGGCTCAAGTGGCAGAGTGCTAGCCTTGAGCGAGAAAAGAAGCCAGGGACAGTGCTCAAGCCCTGAGTCCAAGCCCCAGGACTGGCAAAAAAAAAAAAAAAAGACTTCTACATTCAGCTTAATAAGAATAAATGAGTTATAAAAACCAAAAAAAAGGATTAAAAATTTATATCGCTTTTCTACTAAGAAAATCTGAGTACCTGATTTCTTTAAAAATCAGACACAATAAGCATTCGATTAAGTGTACAGTTACAAAGAGAAGTAACATTTCCAGTTTTATGGTTTCTTTGGAAGTTAAACACATTTACTACCCAATACTTCATTCCTCTGTACAACTGAGAAATGAACCCGTGTGCTCACAAAAGAGCTGTGGACGTTTGCAACAGCTTTATGTGTAAGATTCAAGAAACAACCGAATGTCCATCAACTGATAAATGGGTTTGCAAGAATAGCAAAAAAAGGAATGAACTTCTGGTACGTACAATACAAATCTCTTAAGTATTCCAAGAGAAAGAACCTGCTACCAAAAGTAAAATGCTGTGCAAGTCTATGACATTCTGCAGAAGGTAAATGACTGTGACAGAAAGTGGTCCCCAAGCTAGAAGGGAAGGGAGGGAACCTGGTGGCATCAGGCAGCGGGACCGTGGGGCATGTCTCACTGTCACTCCTGGTGATTATACAACCACAGGCTTTTGTTAGGAATCATCCAGCTGTAAACTTCCTTGTGGATTTTACCACATGAAAATGATAATAACAGACAGTGCTCCTAAATACCAACTAGCAGCTAGCCAAAAAATGAAGTAGGGAAAAGGTCCTATTCCTCACCATAATGAAGAACAGGAAAACTTAAGAATAAATTTAACTAAGATACTACCCAACTCTACTGAGTGACATAAAAGAGATTTGCACCAGTGCAAAGATCCATGCAATGTCAAATTAGTCACAATCCAAGAGTACTGGGGTCAAGTTTCCAGGGGACTTTATAAGGAAACCAGACATTATAGAGATCATCAATAATAATAGGATTTGTGGGATTATTTAATTTTCCCTATGAAGCTAATTTAGTAGAGGCAGTGAGACACACCCCTTTCAGAACCTTTCAGAACTGGAGTTGTACATACAGCCCCTGACATAAACACTCTGGCATGCTCCCGTGTCAGCTGTACATTCCAAAACACTCCACATGGCAAGATATAGTCAATCAACTGAGTATTTTTTCTCCTTTGTGTCTTATCTAAACTTAATTCACAATTTTGATTTTCAATAACAACAAAATATCACATAGAAATGCAGCAAGACATTCATCTCTGTATGAGCTTCTTTTTCCTTCTGTTTTCTGGTTGAGGAAAACATTGCCATGTTCATAAAAACAAGGAACTAAAATTAGATAGGGAAGAACTGAACCTTGACTCACGGTAGGGAAAACATTATTTTTACACTGAGGAATATTTATAGGCCCGGGCTTTATGAAGAAGGAAGATGGTGAGCTAGCTAACAAGGTGCATGTGAGGCCTGGGGAGGAACATGGTTCCTGAATGATGAGTACTTGGGAAATCTGTCCACTTCACACTGGAGAAATGGTGTGCCCCTCTCATACCACGCCACAAGCCCAGCTGAGTATCTGTCATCAGCTCAGCCCAGGAGCTGGCTATGCTCCTCCCTGAAAAAGACTTGATACTTCCCAGCGCCCCAGGCTAATGCTGAAGAATTATGTTTGCTATGAAGTTTGTATAAAGACTCATCGTCTTTGTGAAATTGAAGACACTTTGCAGGTAACTATTAAAGGAATAAAGCTCTTCAACACATTAAAACCACATTCATCTTGACATTCATAGCTCTGCTCTGAAACCTTGTTGGGGACACTGCCTCCCACCACATCAAGTGGAAATGTCTCCTTTTCATTCCTCCACCCACAGCCTCCATCAGAGATTGTGCAGGGTGCCCAGGGCTGAATGGGGAGGAGGGCGTTTTGTCTACAGAGCAGCGGCTGAGAGAGGGCCCAGGAGGCTGGGAGGTGGGGAGTCATAACATCCTGGAGGCTGCAGACAGGGGGGAGGGAGGGAAGCTGAAGACAGTGACAGAGAAGGAGAGTACCTCTCTAGTGCTTTCCATGAAGGATGAACTGTGTGTCATAGGATGAGGAAGGGGAAGTTTGTGAGAGACTGGACCCTAAATCAGAAAGTAAAAGGTGTGTGATGCAGGTTGGATCAAAGCAGAGTGAAGTCCTGAGGCTGGGAGTTCCCACACTGCCCAGGATTTTCAAGAAAGAAAGAGCGGCTCATCTCAGATGATATCTGAGAGTGATAAAGCCCAAAGGATATATGAGTGTCCACAAAGAGTTCAATGACCAACCAAGATGGAGAGTTTTAATAGAATAATGAAATTAACTGTCCTTAGCACCAGTGCAAGATGTAGCTTTTATACACTAAAATTTCCATGCTTATCTCTAAAACAAACAAGACTAAGAAATAGCCCAACACCATTTATCAAAGCAAAAATAAATAAGCCCTACTGAAATATTACCAATCTGTTAGATTCTGGTGCTCAGCCATATTAAACAACGTGGTCAGCAGAAACAGCGGGACTCAAGGACCCAGATCAAACACTGAGAATTCAATGAGCTCAGACAGGTGACATGATTCCTAAAAACAAAGCACCCATGTCCCCCAGGATCACTCACCCCAACCCTCACAATGGTCCTGCCTTTCTGAATGGCTCATCGTAGTTGGGAACTGTCCTGCTCATTTGCCTGTGGTGTCTGCCCCACTGAATTCTTGGTGGCTGATTAAGATGACCTCTGCTAGAGCACTACCCTCCTTAAGTCACAGTGTTACAATTGAGGCCACCCCAATACCTTGACATTAAGGAGGTAGTGCCCTAAGTAACAGATATGAATATTCTTGCCACTGGAAAAGTACATCCTATTCCCCAAAGTAACCTAATATGCTGGCACCTAGTTTGCAGGTTGCTCTCATGAATCAGTCCTCCAGTCCTCCTAAAATGCACAGCTCTGAACACTGACAGAGCTGTTGCCCAGATCCCTAAAGCTTGATGACCCCAAGAACCTCTATCCCTCCAATAGGCTACAACAGCACCATCTACCTCAAGCACCTTCTACAGCATGATTTACAAAATCTGTATTTCTAATCTTTTTTTGGGGGGAGGGGGAAGGACTAGTGTTTGAACTCAGCACATTATGCTCACTCAATATGCTCGCTCATGGCTAGTACTCTACCACCTGAGCCACACCTCAACTGCTGCTTTTTGCTGGTTATTTTGGAAATAGTCTCTTCGACCTTTATACTTGGACTAACCTCTAACCACAATTCTCCAGATCTCTACCTCCTGAGTAGCTAGGATTATAGCCACAGCACCATAGCCTAATCTAATTTCTTAAATCTAACCTGCCTTGTCCTACAATATATTCTAATTAATTGTTAACATTAATCTTGTAGGCTGTCTTTTGTAACAGCTCCATTGAAATATAAATCATAAGCTATGAAACCCAATCATCTAAAATATATAATTCAGTGATTCTTAGTATATTCAATGTACAGCCATCACCACAACCAACCTCAGAACACTTTCATCATACCCAGAGAAAACCTGATCACCATAAACAGTCATTCCCCCTTCCCCCAAGCCTCAATACCTGGTGGTCACCTCATCTGCTTTCTATCTCCAGCATTTGCCTATTCTGAGCATGTCATAAAGTAGAATCTTACCATATGTGGCTTGGCTTCCTTTCCTTAGCATGAAAGCTTCATCCATGTTACAGCATGTGACCTGCCCTTTACAGCTGGATAGCATTCTACTACGTGGACAGACCACATTCTGTGTCTCTAATTATCCATGACACACACGTAGGTGATTTCTTTGTTTTGGATGCTATGTGACATGTGACCTCAGAGTCCGGGACACCCTGGGAGTGGAACTGCTGGGTCATTCTACCCCCTTAGAGCAGCTGCCCCAGCTCACATCCTACCAGCAATGCTATGTAGTCTGGGAGATTTGGAGACAGGGCTATGGTTTATGGTTTACACATTCTATGTCTTCATCTATAATAGAAACTCAAAAACTTTGCTCAAACAATGGATGCTTACAAAAACATGTTAAAAGAAAAAGTAAGGCTAGGAATATGGCCTAGTGGCAAGAGTGCTTGCCTCATATGCATGAAACCCTGGGTTTGATTCCTCAACACCACATATATAGAAAATAGCCAGAAGTGGCGCTGTGGCTCAAGTGGCAGAGTGCTAGCCTTGAGCAAAAAGAAACCAGGGACAGTGCCCAGGCCCTGAGTTCAAGCCCAGTACTGGCAAAAATAAATAAGTAATAATAAAAAAAGGACTAGAGGCATGGCTCAAGCAGTAAAGTGCTTGCCTAGCCATTGCTCCTCAGTCCTGAGTTCAAATCCAGTACCACCAAGACAGAAAGAAACAGAGAAGTTGGGTTCCAGTGGCTCATGCATATAATCCTAGTTACTCAAGATGCTGAGATCTGAGGATCATGGTTCAAAGTCAGTCTAAGCAGAAAAGACTATGAGACTCTTATTTCCAATAAATTACTTGGAAAAAGCCACAAGTGGCACTGTGACTCAAGTGGTAAAGCACTAGCCTTGAGCACAAAGAAGCTCAGGGACAGCACCCAGGCCCTGAGTTCAAGCCCCAGGACTGGAAAAAAAAACACCACAAAACAGAAATTAAAGGGAAAGGAAGGCAAGATGGACAAACTGAAGCCTGGCCCCAGAGCACAGGGTCACTTTTCATATCTATTCTCTACCTGGTGCCCACTGTGCACCCTTTGTCTCTTGAGAAAGCTTCTAAATCATTGGAGGTACTGTTCTAGCAGTACTGGGGAATAAACTTAGGGCTTGGAGTGTGTGATACAAGTCATGCCTGCAGCCCATTTGTATGTTTTGTTTGGGGGACAGGGGCTAGGTAACCTTGTCTGGTAGAAGGCAAGATCTTCCTGTCTCCACCTCCCAAGGAGCTGGGATTAGAGACATGTAGTCCTGAATGTTTTTTATCTGCCTGTAGGCTTGAATAACACCCTAACAATCTGTAAACAATGACTAGAGCTACACAGGCCTGAGGGCTACCTGACAGCTACAGTTACAACTCTAACCCAGCTCCCCTTTCTGAGCTGCCACTAAGGACACTTCAGATGGACCCATCCAAATTAGTGGGAAGCAATGTCACTGGCCAAAGCTGTGCCAGGGCAGGCTCTCATACTCGGTAGACTTTACCACTCTCCCCAACTTCTGAACAATATCGGACTGGAACCCTTGCCATTTCCAGTGTCACATGTTCAGCCACAGAAGGTCCCTGCTTCTTGTTTTGCAACCCTGTGCTGAGTGGGCATGGTGATGCATATCTACTCTCCTAGCTACTAAGAAGGTGAAGATCAGACGGATTTTGGTTCAAGGCCAGCCCAGGCAAAAAGTTAGCAAAACCACAATCTCAACAAACAAGCCAGGCACAGTTGCATACATCTATCATTCCAGCTATGAAGGAAGAATAAGTTGGAGGATCATGGTCCAACATCAACTCTGGGCAAAAACAAGACCCTACCTGAAAAACAGCTAAAGCAAAAAGGGCTAGAAATGTGGCTCAAACAGAATACCTGCCAAGAAAGTACAAGACTCTGAGTTCAAATCCAAGTATTACCAAAGGTTAAAAAAAAACACAAAACAACCTTCAATTTCTTCTTTTCAACCCAAAAGAACACTGACACTCAGTTACATTGACAAGTTTACATATTATCCCTTGTTTTAACTATACAAAAACAAAATAAAAATGAACTATGAACTGATGACCATGTTTGGGCGTGGAGCTCTTGCAGGAGCCAGTGTTTCTCTTGAAAGCATTCTATATTAAGGAAGTGTGTGGGAACAGTGCTGGCTGTGGAGAGGATCCCACGTCCCAGGCTGTCGGGACAGCTGGCAGGAGGAGGGCAGCCCAGCTGGGCACAGGGGGTGCGTGGGCTCACTCAACCTCACGGAAACCAGAGGGGAGCCTAATTTTACCACACTGTATTAGACATTTTGAGTTAATTTGAACAAGAAAGTTCCTGGAGTTATTTGGAACTTTTCTTTTTTTCTGGCCAACTTTTTTTTTTTAACTTTGCCGTAGTTACCAACTGTTTATTTAACCCACAATTCCATAGTAGACAAGTCTAAAGCCAGATGAAGGGGACAACCAAACCCATTTTTGTTTGTTTGGGTTTTTGGTTTTTTGTGGGGTTTTTTTTGCCAGTTCTGGGGCCTGAACTCAGGGCCTGGACACTGTCCCTGAGTTTCTTTTGCTCAAGGCTAGCACTCTACCACTTGAGCCACAGCGCCACTTCTGGCTTTTTCTGTTTATATGGTACTGAGGATTTGAACCCAGGGCTTCATACATTCTAGGCAAGCACTCTACCACTAAGCCACAGTCCCAGCCCAAAACCCATTCATTTTTAAAAATTCTTTGAATATTAGATCTACATTTTACCTTAATCACAATACTATTCTAATTTGCAATGAACAAAACAAGTATTTCAATCAAGATTGTTTAATGCAAAGACAAAGCTGGGTGTGAAGGTTCATGACTATAACCCCAGCACTTAAGAAGTTGAAACTGGAGGCTGGGAATATGGCCTAGTGGCAAGAGTGCTTGCCTCCTACACATGAAGCTCTCAGTTCGATTCCCCAGCACCACATATATGGAAAACGGCCAAAACGGCCAGAAGGGGCGCTGTGGCTCAGGTGGCAGAGTGCTAGCTTTGAGCGGGAAGAAGCCAGAGACAGTGCTCAGGCCCCGAGTCTAAGGCCCAGGACTGGCCAAAAAAAAAAAAGAAGTTGAAACTGGAGGATCATACATCAGAGGCCAATCTGGACGATATAAGTGAGACTTTGCCTCAAAAATCAACTCTACCAGTTGAGCACCAGTGGCTCATGATTCCAACCCTAGCTACAGGGGAGACTGGGATGGGGAGGATTGCAGTTCTAGACCAACTCAGGCAGAAATGTCCATAAGCCTCGTCTCCACATGAGGAAGGTGGGATCCCATGGTAGTATATACTTGTGACCACAACCGAGATGGGAAATAATCACTGAACACCAGGGCTGGATATAAGTGAAAAAGCCAAGTAAGAGCACAGTTCCACCAAAACAAGAAAATAAGAAATACCACCAAAAGATGACATAATTCATAGACTAGCACTGGCTTTCAGGATGTTTTCTGAAGTATGTGACTGCCACATGTGTCTCTTTCCAGGGTCCTTCTTACAAGCTCCTCCTCTGAAAGTGGTAGAGTTTTATCAAAAAGTTACACAGAGTTACCAAGTTACCATGTGATGAAGCACAACCACTCCCAAGCAGGTTCCAAAGAACTGAAGAAAACCGTACAGAGGAATATTCAAAGCAGCACTATTCACAAGAGCCCAAATGTTCATCAATGGAAATATGGAAAAACAAAGTGTGGTTCTAGCCTTACAAGGGTCTATTATACACATTAAAAAAAATGAATGAACCAATGTCACATGAACCTTGAAAAGATTAAAGGGAAGCCAGAGACAAGAAGTCACATACTGGGGCTGGGAATATGGCCTAGTGGTAAAGTGCTCGCCTTGTATACATGAAGCCCTGGGTTCGATTCCTCAGCACCACATATATAGAAAAAAGACAGAAGTGGCACTGTGTCTCAAGAGGTAGAGTGCTAGCTTTGAGCAAAAAGCCAGGGACAGTGCTCAGGCCCTGAGTCCATGCCCCAGGACTGGCAACAAAAACAAAACAAATAAACAAAAAAGAAGCCACATACTGTAGGATTCTTCTGGTATGAAATGCCCATGATATGTAAATGCTAGAAATGCTTGGGGTTTGGGAAGAATGGGGAATTATTTAATGGGTGCAGATATTTTCTTTTGGGGTGATAAAAATGTTTTGGAACTAGGCAGTGGTGACAGTTGCACAATATTACAACTATGCTTAATATCACTGAATCATTTGCTTTAAAACAATTAATGAGATGTTGTGTGGCTTTCACATGTGTGTATAAGGAGGCACTGGGAGTTCGCAGGCAATGGGAAGGACGAGGTTGTCAGGATATGAGCCCCGCCTTTGGCGGAGCAGCAGCAGAGAGCTTCTGAGAGCTTCATAACAGCAACTTCAGGCTAGCAGTTACACAGGGAAATCCTAAGAAGCTCCTGAGGGAGTCTGGTGACCTTCAGAGACTAGTTGTGACTACCCAGGAGCTGTCTGTCATCTGTGGGAAGTCTGTGCTGAGCACCTGACATGTGAAGAGACACTGTGGTCATGGAGTGGTCATGCACTCAGTCTTAAATCAGTCACAGCACCCATGGGCATTTATCTATCTATCTGGAGAGACTAATGCAGCTTTTGCCCCCCAGACACCAAATTGTTACTTTGGTTTCTAAGTCCCCAGCTGGCTTGCTTTGTATGCACAGCGGCATCATTGAAGCACACAGTATTCAGCTTCTTGTGTGTCTGTTTGGATCAATCTACCACTCCGCAGGGTAACTTCCTGAGGATAGGGATGGGAGGGTTGTCACCAAGTGTCCTAGCACTGACAACAGAACCTTCCATGCATTCTGTAACTGTGGAGTGCTCTGAGCCACAGTCACAGCAAACAGCCCTGAGCCCAGGAGCACTGCCTGGGAGAGGCCTTGGGAGGAGAGGGTTGGGCTGGAGATAATGCCACTCATATCTGTTTATGTCAGCAACATGTCTGGCCTGAGGTATCTTCATTTCTTTCTGGTGGTACTAGAGTTTGAACTTGGGGTCTTGTGCCTGTTGGGAAGGCTCCTAACTGCATAAGCTATGCCCCAGCCATCTGTGCTTTAGTTATTTTTCAGATAGGGTCTTGTGCTTTTGCCAGGCTGGCCTCTTACAGCAATCTTCCTACCTCTCTGCTGGGAATATAGGCATGCACCACTGCATAAGCTAGCTTCCACATTTTCTGAACCCCAGATAGCACTTCTTACGGGGAGTGATATCAAATACGTGTGTTTCAGTGTTGATGAAAACAGGTTTTGAAAGGAAGGGTATTAGGGTAAAAGTAGCATTCCCTGAACACCTACCTTTATGTGCACATCTTTCATGTTAGGTGCCTCACTTTCCCCAAGAGAAAATAGTACTCAAATTGCCTTCTTTTCTAAACTAAACTACACATGATGTCAAAGTAAGAACATATTGACTACTCTGACAGTGTGCACCGGGCAGGCTGGCACGTGGCAGAGTCCTTGGCAATAACAAGCCTTCCTAAAACAAATGGAAAAAAAAACAACAGCATCGTTTCGGTGCTACCAAATGTCAGATGACCAAATCTCTAGCATGAAAATCTATACACACACTGTCAGTTCAAACTAAAAAGGAAAAAATGAGACTGTCTTCCTTGACAGTGTGCGGGAAAACACAAGCAATGTTCCTACAGCGTCCCCACAGCGTCTCAGAAAACTCTGCGAAGAACTTTTCCAAAATTCTGGTATATTTAAATTTTTTAAAAATAGTGCTCTTTTAGGGCATTTTAGTTTTATAAGTAGTGACAGAACTATTCATTTGAATTAATGATCCATTATAGAATTGAATCTATAACTCCTACTTTTCTTTCTGGTGGCACTGGGGTTTGAACTCAGGGCTTTGTACTTGCTAGACAAATACGGTGTCACTTGAGCCATACTTCTAGCCTTTTGCTTTTTTTTTTTTTTTTAAATGTCGGTTATGGGGCTTGAACTCAGGGCCTGGCTGCTGACCCTTAGCCTCTTTGTGCTCAAGGCTAGTGCTCTATCACTTCAGCCACAGCTCCGCTTCCAATTTTTTAGTGGTTAATTGGAGATAAGAGTCTCACAGAGACTTTTCTTCCCGGGGCTGGCTTTGAATTGTTACCCTCTGATCTCAGCCTCTGAAGTAGCTAGGATTACAGGAATGAGCACCTGACTTTGTTTTTTAATGCGTTAGCATCAATTAGTTATACAAGGAAGTTTCATTTAGCATGTATACAATACATTAAGATGCCCAGGACCAAAATCCTCCTATGTCTCCCATATAGCTGGGATGACAGATATGTACCAACATGACTGGCTTATTCATTGGGTTGTGGGTCAACCATTTATTTATTTATTTGCCTTGAGTTGGCTGGGAACTGTGATCCTTCTGATCTCCACCTCCCAATTACCTGGAATTCCAGATGTGAGCCACTGCACTCACACCCCATTTTCTATTTTTACATATGAAAAAGAAATCTAATTTTTGGCTATATAGAAAACATGCTTTGTTTACTAAGACAAAACATGATGCAAACTTTTCTTCCCCAGACTCCCCTTTAAAGATATGCTAAAAATAGCTAATAACATCTTATTCAACCTCAACTCATTTATCAATCACCTCATTTATTCAGATGATAACAGACAACCAGAACAGTTGTCTAAAGACTAAATTTTTAGTCCTTTAATTGAACTCTATCTGCAGGATTAAGATGCTTGGTTACTTTTTATTTCCTTTTGTTTTTATGGACCAACTAAAAACCTGAAGCAAATCTGTTACAGGAAAGCATAGTAACAGCTACCAAAGCTGATAGCAAGATAGCAAGCAGAAAATATTATTTTTTTATGTAAGAACTAGAAAAACAGAGCAATCTTGGTTTATTTAAAGTAAGGCAAAATTTAGTTTTACTTTATAGAGAAATTGCTATATTAGTAAAAAGCAAATAAGTAGTAAAAATAACTGAGTCACCATGAAAATTACATTTTATTTGGCATATTTCATTTTTATGAAAGTAAGAAAATATCTCATACATGGCAGAAATGTGAAACCGAATGTTTAAACAGGGTAAAACAGGAAAACTTCTGATGGACTAATGAGGGAAATCCTCAGCCTTTCAGAAAACTCAGCCATGCAGAAAGCCTAAACTATAATTGGTATTTATATCTAACAACATATCAAATGCGCTTGGTTTCACATTCAACCATATGCTTCCTTAAAGCCCTCTAATAAGGAACTGGCTGGGAGAAAGATCCAAAAATTTAATATTTAATCAACCTGGAACAAGCTTAGAAAAGCTATCTAAAAACAAACTAAACTGGTTATAAGAAACTTTTACATCAAATTATAATCCAGTATTAAATCTCATTTAATACCTCTCTGGAAAACTTGTAAACATTAGTGGAATTGATTTTAGTCAAGGTATATTTCATATTTGCTTTATGCTCCCTCTCTGCCTCCTTCCTTCCTTGCTGTACTGGGGACTGAACTCAGAGCCTCAGGCTTGTTAGGCAGGCACTGGACCACTCAGGCTTGCCTCCAGGCTCTTCTTGTATTGGTTACTTTCAAGGTAGGGTCTCACTTTATGCCCAGGCAGGCCTAGACTACAATCCTTCTATTGTGCTCCCCCATGTTGCTGAGGATGACAGGGGTACACACACCACTGCACCCAACCATTATGCTTCCCCCATAGATGGGTTTGTAGGTGTATACCACTAAGCCCAGCTACTGGTTGACATGGTCTCACAAACTTTTATGCCCAGTCTGGCCTCAAACAATCCTCTGACCTCCATCTCCCAAGTAGCTAAAAGTACAGGCTTGAGACAAAGTGTCTGTTTAGTCAACATATATTTCTGAATAATAAAAGTACTTTTTAATCATTTTAAGCAATTGGCTTATTAGTTTCAAAGAGAGTATTTTTTCCAAGTGCTAGTAATGCATGCCTGTAATCCCAGCTACTCAAGAGACAAAAACTGAGAAGGGAGAGGTTCCATGCCAGTCTGTGAGATTCCATCTCAACAGAAAAAGCTAAGTGTGGTATGCATCTCCAATCCCAGCTATGGTGGGTCCAGGTTAGCCTGGGGGAAAAAGTCAGTTATTATTTCCAAAATAAACAGAGAAAAAACCGTAAGCTATAGTATACCTGCCTAGCAAATCCCAGTAAACCACCCCCCCACCCTGAATACCTTTCCCATCAACTGATGGATACATAAACAAAACGCTATCTATCCACACATTGAATATTATCTAACTAGGAAAAGGAATGAACCACTAATGCCTGCTGCAATGAGGATGAACCATGAAAACATAGTACTCATGGGGGGATGGAGGTTAACCACTCACCTAACAGCAAAAAGGTCCTGAGGTTAGCACCACAAAACAAAACCAATGATGTTAGGCAAAAGAAGCCACATACCACAGGCTGCACACTATGATTTTGTTCGTGTGAGAGGCCTGGAACAGTCAAACACACACAGCCAGTAAGCAGATGAATGGCCACCAGAGGCTGGGAGGTTTGGGGAAAATGGAAAAGTGACCACTTATAGGCTCAGGGTTTCTTTTTAGCATGATACTGATATCCTAGAATTGATGTGGTGATGGCTGTACAGCTCTACTGATCTATTAAAAAAAACTATTGAACTGTGACCACTGAATGAGTAGACTGCACAATATGTGAACAATATATTTTTTAAAAGCTGTTAAAAAAGCAAATCAAAGAATAGCATGAAACAATTGGCCAGGTTAAGAACCTTGTTAGTTGGAGTCCCTTCTTAGGAAAGCTAAGCCACAGGCAATAGGGCTGGGCGACAAACTTTAATGCAAGCCAGAGCAGCTCCAGGGGAGTATATAGAATTGGAAACTTAATAGCTACTAAATAAAGTAACAGCATGACTACAGCTGTGAAAGCAAACATTTCCACTTGAACTCTGTATGGCAGAGGGACAGAGTTGTCATTTTAGAACCATCAGCTCCCTCTCCCAGCTCATGATCACCATTGCTTTCAGGAGCCAGAAAGAGTAGTGAGATAAGTCATTCCAGCTGAGCAATTCACTATGCCCTGTGAGAGACACAAGGAAAGTCCTGTGAAATGCCATTTGACCTGGTAGCCCTCATACTTCTAACCTGCAGTTATGTGCACATAAGGGCAGTCACAGGCTCGAGCACAGTTTCTCTGAGGGAACCACAGTTTCACCACCTGGTCTTTGAACAGGTGAAAGTCCCATAGGTCCAGTGCCATCTTTGAGGACCAGGTACAGCCTTCCCCCTTCCCACTTGATCTCAGCAGCCCTGCAAACCACAGCAAACAGGAATCCACCAAAGGAGAAATGACTACATTCAAATTATTACAAAGAAAGGAAAAGCTGGGGGCCAGTGGCTCACGCCTGTCACCCTAGCTACTCAGGAGGTGGGATCTGAGGATCAAAAGTCAGCTTGGGCAGAAAAGTCCCCATGAAACTCTTATCTCCAATTACCCACTCAAAAATCTGGAAGTGGCACTGTGGCTCAATTGGTACAGTGGTAGCCTTGAGAACAAAGAGGCTCATGAACAGAGCCAGACCTGAGTTCAAGCCCCACAACCAACAACAACAACAAAAAAAACAGAGGAAGAAAGGAGGAGGGGAGGGGGAGGGGGAGGGGGAGGAGGGGGAAGGGGAGGGGAAGGGGGAGGGGGGAGGGGGAGGGGGAGGGGGGGGAGGAGGAGGAGGAGGGGGAGGGGGGAGGGGGAGGAGGGGGAGGGGGAGGGGGAGGGGGAGGGGGAGGAGGAGGAGGAGGAGGAGGGGGAGGTGGAGGGGGAGGAGGAGGAGGAGGAGGAGGAGGGCCACCATGATGTAGCTCAGTGGTACAACACTTGCCTGGCATGCCACAGGCCCTGACTTAGATCCCTAGCACCAGAAAACCAGAAGAAGGGGAGACAAAAGTAGTGTAGAAAAACAGAAAATAGAATGGAGGAGACTGATAACTAACCCAATATGCCACACAATGCCTGGATATCTTCTTTCTCGCCCAGGCCAGAAGCTACTCAAGAAGAGGCTTTCTCCTGTGTGTTCTTCATCTTGAGCAGAAAGGAGAATCCCCTGTGCAGAGAAGCTCTTCAAGGGCTGGGCACACCTGTCATTCCATCTGCTCAGAAAGCTGAGGCAGGAGAAAGCAAGTTCCAACCCAGCCTTTGCAACTTGAAGAGACTCCACTTCAAAGGCTAAAGTAAAGAAGTATTGGCAATGTAGCTCTGGGTTGGGCATTTTTCTAATCATGTGCAAAAAGTCTAAGTTCAGTCCTCAGCACCAGAGAAAAAGGTGGGGGAACCTATGGAGAGACCAAGAGATACTTGGGACAAAAAAAGGACATGTCATTCAGCTGTAGAGCATACAGACCTTGGCTTCCATTGCCAGCACTGGGGGCGAGGGGAATTACAGGGGATTAACTGTTCTACATCAGTGGTTAATAATAAAGAAAGGAAAATACACAGAGAAAACCACGCAAAATCTTTATAGTATCCAAGGGCTATGTTAACATGATCAGTGCATTCTCGAAACACTACAGAAAAAGTAGAAGCCTTTTGCCCGAAGTAAGCGACTGAAAAATTTGGTAAAGAGTACCCCTAGTCCAGTATTTGTTTAGGTCCTGCTACTGCAAACTGTGGAGTTATTTTATTGGCAAATAGCCTTCTAATCTCTCTGCAACACGATGTTCAGATAGGAACTGAAGCCTATTTTTAAACAAATTTATTTATTTTCTCCAAGACATTTCTAAAAGGTTTCTCAAACTTTCAAAGCCCAGTGGGGATCCTCCAGCAATGTTCAGGATTATGTAACAAATGTGATTTTTAAAAAAGTGTAAATTATACTCCCAAAATTCAATCTCATACTTAGAGGACGTAAAGAATCCTTTATGAAGTTAAGAATCTCATGCATACCCTGCAATTTTGTGGTTTTGTAAATCCAAGTGTCCCTTTTCTAAATTTGTCTAAATGAGGGATCAGAGTTTAAACAAATGGACAAAGGAAAAACCACTTCGTTGTATTAAGAAAAGTACTATTTCCCAATCATGAGAAAAATTCTCCACTATTCTTAGAGCATGCTGGGGATCCAAAGGCACATCTACTTCAAAGTTTACATTTCACGAATATGAGGAAACTGCAATCTGGCAAGATTAAGCAGAACCAGAGATTTCTGCCCAAATGTGCTAATCCTTATTTCTGAAAAACACATCTTAAGATGGAAAGTTAACTTAAGAAAACAAATTCATTTCATAAAGAAGATAATTTTATTAATAATGATTTTCTTCCAGAAACCTAGCCCCTCATTATTTGGACAGCTCTTGCACAAAACAAAAATTAACATTAATAACCAAAAGAAGCAATATTTTCTCATGGGGAAAAGTACTTAGGTATGAAGTTTCAAAACACAATGCAATCCACACTTAAAATAGGAACATTCAATAGGATAAAACTGAATAAATATACAAAAAAGTTTTTACTTAAAGTGTCATAGCTTTAGTGATATATTATATTTTAATATCCACATGCAGGAAAATAAATCACAGGCCTGTGGGTTCTCTTCCCTTTTCCACATTAGATTGCTCTAAAATTAAGCTAATATTTCTCAAACTATTCAAACACAAAAATAAATTATTCAAAAGCTGCTTTCTGTACTATATTTTTTTCCTTTGAAAGGAAAAAAGAAACTGAGCAGAACTTAATAGCATTACACAAAAATCCTGGAAATTATGCTCAAAGACTAACCCTGGAACTTTACCAAAAGAAAAAAAAAGGCATGCTGTTTTTTCATGTATGTAGATGATAATTGAATAAGAATTATCAGTGCTAGCTACATCATTAAAGATAAATGTACTCCTTAAAATCTCTACTTTAAAAAGCTAAAAAAAAAATTGCTGGGCTGGGAATGTGGCTTAGTGGTAGAGTACTTGCCTCCTATACCTGAAGCCCTAGGTTCGATTCCTCAGCACCACATATATAGAAAAGGCCTGAAGTGGCGCTGTGGCTCAAGTGGCAGAGTGCTAGCCTTGAGCAAAAAGAAGCCAAGGACAGTGCTCAGGCCCTGAGTTCAAGCCCCAGAACTGGCAAAAAAAAAAAAAAAAAAAAGCCTAAACGAAACCACCCAACCCCACATTTTCTGGGCCCTAAATAGGTACTTGGGTTTTAAATCCACCAGGTTTGAAGCTGTCTTGGCTCTGGAGCCCAGGGCCCAATTTCATGTCCCCAACCCCCTTACACTAAATGGCTCTCTTCACTCTGACCTTCTCTAGCTCCTTTCAACACCCCACTCATTGGGGTTAGGTAATTTAGCTCAAAGCTAAAGCACTTGCCTAGCAAAAGTAAATCCCAGTAGAAACAAACAAACAACAAAATAGCCCTACATGTAGCCCTTAATTCAGTGAACCATTCAACCATTCCAAGCAAAACTTGGTCATCTTTCCTGACCTTCGATATTGTTCTGTGCAAACACGTAGGGTGTCTGACACATAACAGTGTCCTCATGTGGAATATAAACAGTTGTAAAACTCACTAGACTCATTGTCTCACACTGGAGGAGATATAGGTTTCAGGACTCTCTGGGACATGACTATGCATGGATATATCAATCCCTTATATAAAATAGCATAATATTTGCAAATCACACATACATGTTGTATGTATGCTAAGTCATCTCTGATTATTTGTAATACCTAATACAATGTAAATGTAAGCAGCTGTTACACTGCATGGAGGGGGGGGCAAATACAATGAAGAAAAGACTGCACATGTCAGTACAGATTAAATTGTTTTCTGAATATTTCCCATCTGTGGTTGAATCTAAGGATGCACAAATCATGGCTGCAGAGGACCAGCTGCATTAGTGAGCCTCTACTATTTGTTATACTATATTTCCAGCACTAGAAATATAACAGTCCATAAGCATAAAAATTTTTCATCTCAAGGCACATTGCAACAGAGTGCAGGATGATCATGAGTCAAACACACACACACCTGAGGGCTGGGGGGTGGCCACTACCTCCCAAGGAACAATGGTCAGAGCAAGGTTCCTGGGAAGAGAATTCCTGGAGGTGGGCCTCTGGCACCTCACATTATTCTGGAAATGGGCCTGTTGGGCTAGCAATGCTCCACAGTCTACAAGTGGGCCTCTTACACTTATTTTTATTGCTTCTTACCACAGTTCAGCTATATTCACAGACACCTGTCCCTTAGCAGGTATGATGGGAAGATATCATAGAAATAAATGCCACACTGCTTTATAATTGCCAAGTGTAAGAATGCAAATTAAAGCTTCCAAAGAGCTGGGAGACGTATGGGGCTTCCTTCTGGGGCTCATTTTTTTTTCATATCAACATGCAGATGCTATTAATTTTCTTTTCAAAGCTGGAAAGGTTAAACTTTTTTTTGTCTTCCCTGGCTAGCTTTTTTTAAAATTTAATTTATTTATTAATTGAACACAAATTTTTTTGACAAGGTGTTGTGCAAAAAGGGTACAGTTACATAGTAGGGCAGTGTGTACATTTCTTGTGATATCTTACGCCCTGTTTTTCTTGGAAAGGTTAAACTTTAAGCTCAGTCTCTCTGAATAAATCTATCAGAAAAAAAAAGAACTAATGAGATTTCAATACCTATAATTTTAGGAGCAATTTCTCTACTCCTTAAAAATGCTAATAGCTAGGTACCAGTAGCTCACTGCCTGTAATCCTAGCTACTCAGGAGGCTGAGATCTGAAGCTTACAGTTCATAGCCAACCCAGGCAGACAAATCCTCTGATCTCCCCCAATTAAATCAGCAAAAAGTCAGAAATGGAGGTGTGGTTTAAGCATCAGAACACCAGATTATGAGAAAAAAAAGCTGAGTGAGAGCATGAGGCCCTTCAGGTCCTGAATTCAAGTCCTAGCTCTGGAACAGAAGTTATCAGAGACCACTGGAGTTGTATGAGAATGACTCAGAGGCTAACCTGCAGGTTGGGACAATTTGGGTATCAAAAATGAGATAGCTGGGCTGGGGATATAGCCTAGTGGCAAGAGTGCCTGCCTCGGATACACGAGGCCCTAGGTTCGATTCCCCAGCACCACATATACAGAAAAAACGGCCAGAAGCGGTGCTGTGGCTCACGTGGCAGAGTGCTAGCCTTGAGCGAGAAGAAGCCAGGGACAGTGCTCAGGCCCTGAGTCCAAGGCCCAGGACTGGCCAAAAAAAAAAAAGAAAGAAAAAATGAGATAGTTGTAATGGGATGGAATATATTAAATAAACTAAAATCTAGGTCTACATGGACTCTTGAAAAATGCCATTGGTTACTTTTGAAGGATGTTTTTAAAAATAAAAAATCAGGGCTGGGGATATAGCCTAGTGGCAAGAGTGCCTGCCTCGGATACACGAGGCCCTAGGTTCGATTCCCCAGCACCACATATACAGAAAACGGCCAGAAGCGGCGCTGTGGCTCAAGTGGCAGAGTGCTAGCCTTGAGCGGGAAGAAGCCAGGGACAGTGCTCAGGCCCTGAGTCCAAGCCCCAGGACTGGCCAAAAAAAAAATAATAATAAATAAATTAATTAATTAATTAAAAATCAACCAGGCTGAAAACTGGTATAGGAAGGAAAGGATGGAGTCAAACATTTAAACATATCTGTGATGGCGACATGAGGGAGCATTCCGTGTGCACTGGAACTGTTGGGCAGGCACGCTTGTTCTCTCTGTTGATGCAGCTGAGGAAAGTACTCTGCTCTCAGTAATGCTAGCTCTGACGAGAGTATATGCCAAGTACTTCACTAAGTATTTAACATGCACTTAATGGCTAATCTTTTTTTTAATACTTGAAAACTTTATTTTCTCAAATGAGCACCAACACAGATTGGAAATTAATGGTTAACCTTTACGTCTATTCTATGAGGTGGATACTAGTGTTTTCTAATACGGTGTTTAGGCTTTAGATTTAAAAATAGGCTCCTGTGCTTACAGCTGTTTCTGGCTGTGTGAACATCACAAGTTATTCAATATCTCAGTATTTCACTTCTAGCCCTGTTCATAATGTAATCAGTAAATTTAGTACCTATTTGTTATGTGATTATTTTGTTCAGTATTGTCTTATCCTCATGGCCATCCGTGGCAGGAGGGCAGGACAATGGCGCCGACTCCAGAACCTCATCCAAATCTTGAAAATACTAGGCTATCATTCAGCATTTAATGAATAAATAGCTGAGTTTACAGAATAACTACTCCCTGAATAGCCCAGCCAAGATCTCCAGAGTAGCAAAACTGAGGACTTTCCCATAATTCCTTAATTATCCAGGGTCATATCACTGAAAGTACCCCCAAAAGTCTGGGGAATTGAAGCAGCCCGAGAACAATATTACCCCAGCTCCCCAGGGTTTTCAATAAAGAAGCTGCCAAAATCAGCAGCTCCAGTTTAACCAGGGCAAGCTATCAGTGTTTCAGATTTTTGGATACTTGCCCTTTTTTGAGAAACAGACACAATCACAGTCCCTGGTGGGTTCTGGGTTTCAGTATCACATTATACAAGATGTGCACCAAACAAAGCGTAGGAAACAAGCAACACACTTGAGCGCAGAACAAACTGTGACTCGCCCACAGATGGAGAGTTGGTTCTTAGTGACCAAATGGCTGCTGCAACCATGCTAACAAGTGAGTGGCTCACTTGAAGTGCCACATCTGATTCTTCCCAACAAACCCAGCCACTGGAAACTTCAAATATATCAGAAAAGCAAATACCTAATGGCTAAATTATACTGCCAAAGGGCAAGGGCTCCTTTTGTTGTTGATGATGGTGGTAGTGGTGGTTGTGGGGCTTCAACTCAGGGCCCGGGCACTCTCCCTGAGCTCTTTCTGCTCAAGGTTAGTACTCTACCACTTTGAACCACAGCTCCACTTCTGGTTTTCTGGTATTTAATTGGAGATAAGAGTCTCGTAGATTTTCCTGCCCCTGCTGGCTTTCAACCAGTATCCTCAGATCTCAGCCTCCTGAGTAGCTAGGATTACAGGTGTGAGCCATTGACACCCAGCTCCATTTTTTTTTTTTTTTTTTTAGCGCTTGAACTCTGGGCCTGAGCACTGTCCCTGGCTTCTTTTTGCTCAAGGCTAGCACTCTATCACTTGAGCCACAGCTCCACTTCTGGCTTTTTCTACATATGTGGTGCTGAGGAATAAACCCAGGGCTTCATGTATAGGAGGCAAGCACTCTACCACTATGACACATTCCCAGCCCCCTCCTCCCATTTTTTTTTTTTTAACAAAAACAAAGTTGATGTTCTCACAAAGCATATTTGAAGATTGGCTAAGAAACTAGAGTGACTTGCTGCTTCTACAATAAATGTGAAATGTCTGTTACAATGTCAGTTTGTTCCATATTCAGGACAATGTGTCCCTAAATGGTACATACAAAGTCTTTAATCTTTTTTTTTTTCAGTCCTGGGGCTTGAAATTAGGGCCTAGGCACCATCCCTGAGCTCTTTTGCTCAGAGCTGGTGTTATACCACTTTAAGCCACAGTGCTACTTCCTATTTTCTGGTGGTTAATTGGAGATAAGAGCCTCCTTACTTTCCTGCCTGGTTTGGCTTTGATGATCCTCAATTCTTAGCCTCCTGATTAGCTAAGATTACAGGTGTAAGCCACCAGGGGCCTGGCTAAGTCTTTTATTTTTTTCTCCCACAGCTTAGGATCTCTCAAAGTGAAGTTCCTGGAGCTCTAAGGATCCCTGGGACATTTGCAGGACATTTTTGAGGTCAAATCTATTTCCAAAAGAACACTGAGACCTTGTTTGCCTCTTTCAGTGTTACTACTTACAACAACAATAAAACCGCTAAAACCTGAATGCCAGTCAAGGCAGGGGAGCAAACTGTCCTAGGTGTCGCTGAGCTCTTGACCACACATGCTTGCTGAAAGAAAGCAGATTCACTGAAGAACATCCTTGATTAAACAGTAAAAATTAATGAGTGTGTTAAATCTCAGCCTTGAATATGCGCCCTTTTAATTGCTTGTGGGATAAAATGCAAAACATTACTAAGCCCTTGTGTCATATGCCAAGGTCCCGTGGCAGGACGGAAAAGCAGAAAGCTGCTTCTCTGTAACTGACCTACAGACCAACTATGGACTAGCGTTCTGGAAGATTAGTCCTGAAAAATGAGAAGTAAGCCTGTCACTTAGATGGAAACAAGGGACAATATTTGCTGCTGATGATAAAAATTCAAGCTTCCAAGTGAAAACTAAAATCTTGGAAAACTATTATCCCCTGTGAAGTCAGCATTGGCCCAATATTTAAAGACTTATCTGATGTCAGCACTTGAATCATCTGTATCACCCAAGAAACCAGTTATTTTCCCCATGACCAAGGTATGATGTTATAGAACCACACCTAGGGAGAATAATTCAAAAATCTCAGCATGGGGGTGGGGGAGAATGCCGGTCAACACAGAAATTCCGAGAGGAGAAGAACTGTCAGCTAGCAACAGGTTGGCAGTTGGTACCACAGGATCAACTGTAACGGGTTACATACTTCTGTGGGGGGGTCAAGTCATCCATGCTGTCAGAGGAAACAAGGAGAGCATCTGAGCACGTGATGGCATCTGGTTATGGCTGTTAGCTATCAGATGACAGGCTCATGCCCATGAGGCAAAAGGGAGCCTAGACGTCTAGCATGGGATAGACTGGTACTAGCAAAGGATAAAACGCAGAGTACCTTGACAGTTTCAGAGGGGCTAGATAGAAACTCTTTTTTTCTAAGTGCTACCTGTTATAAAAGTGTATTCTCCATCACTGAGTTGGCCAAAGGGTAACAATCTGTCCAAACACCCATCAGAAGATCTCTCCCCCAGGGGCTCCATAAACCTAAACTTTGGCTGCAATCTTTAGGGAAAATGTTAATCTTATTTTATCTTTCCTCTAACAAGGTAATGGCTATCAGACATCTCTTTAGAAAGATGTAATCTTTTAGTATAGACCTGGAAGCACTGAGCAGCCGCCGCTCTATCTTCCAAACATCTACATGGGGAGAAGATGACTGGGGATGTTTCCTAACGAACAGTTTCACTTTCTGTCCCTGTGTTTCTACATCTGTGACAGGAAAAACCAACAGCTCTGGATAATATTGCTCATCCTTTTGGCCAAGGACTATACAGCACAATGGAACAGACCAAAACTATCAGGCTTCCAACCTTTCAAAATAGGCCCTTTCATCATCCTCATCATCATCATCATCATCATCATCATCATCATCATCATCGTTATTATTATTTAGTTGCACTAAGAGTTTACAATTCTATGGCAGGTTATGAGTACAACGAATGTCATCCCTTTCCCCTTTCTCCTTATAATCGCCTCTCACTTTGTGGATTATTTCTGAAATCCTAACACTATGCTAAAAATTCCTTCAACCTTCTCTCTCAGTGGCTGCCCATCCTACCTAATATATATCCCTTAGAATTTAACATAAAATTATTTCTCCTCTATTGGAACTCAATAACAAATTTGCTATTCTGGGGCTGGGAATATGGCCTTGTGGCAAGAGTGCTTGCCTCATATACATGAAGCCCTAGCTTCAATTCCTCAGCACCACATATATAGAAAAGGCCAGAAGTGGCGCTGTGGCTCAAGTTGGCAGAGTGCTAGCCTTGAGCAAAAAGAAGCCAGGGATAGTGCTTAGGCCCTGAATTCTGGCCAGGATTGGCAAAAAAAAAAAAAAAAGAAAAGAAAAAAACAAATATGCTATTCTGAAGGCAGGAACATTGTCTTGTGCACTGCTGTATGCTTAGAATCTGCACCTATACCTATCACAGAACAGTTTGTGGAATGGTGAACAAGCCAGCAGTTCTGGGACTATTTCACCTTTGCAACTGGATTCTGTGTTCCCTGTTCATATTACCACAGACAAATCAACAGCATCTCAACCTTCTCCACTCCAGACCATTTCCAGAGCAATTACAGCAACTTAAAAAGGGCATATCACATTCAAACCGTCATCTTCCCCCAACTATAACTACGGAAGTCTAGCTTGGAGTCCCATCAAGTCATAATACTGCTCATACCTGCTCCATGATGTCCACTGTCACTGCAATGACCTTCACTCAGGCCATCCCTTCCTACCTGTGATTTTCTCAAACAGCTCTTGAATCTCCAATCTCACACTCTTGTAGGCCATGTCCTTTGTTGCTGAAAGGGTGAGCTTTCTTTATCAACTCTTTTTTTTTTTTGCCATTCCTGGAGCTTGAACTCTGGGCCTGAACACTGTCCCTGAACTTCTTTTGCTCAAGGCTAGCACTCTACCACTTGAGTCACAGTGCCACTTCTAGATTTTTCTGCTTATGTAGTATTGAGGAATCGAACCCAGGGCTTCATACATGCTAAGCAAGCACTCTACCACTAAGCCACATTCCCAGCCCAAGGCTGAGCTTTCCTTAAAATGACAGAGCAGATCACTGAGTCTTAATTAAGGCCCACCAGTGGCTCCCCTTTACCTACAGGATCAAGTCCAAACTCCACTCTAACCACTGGCTTCTTTGTCCTGATGAACTGGGTACATTGCCCAACTCCACTGGAAACACAATTTTGAGCCTCTGCCCATCCTATCCACCCTGCACTCACTGCTCTTCTTCTACCCACCTGCAGGGGCACAGCTTAATCTCAGGATCGGCTTCAGTATGTACTGATAAGTAACTAATGTATTCTACATACACACACACACACACACACACACACACACACACACAAACACACACGGCAACAACGATACTCATGAGTTGGCCTGGGTCAAGAACTGTCAGGTCTGTCAGGTCGGGTCTGTCTTCACATCCACAGTGCCTAGCCAGCCTGTAGAGTGGGGAGCAGTAAGGATTTTAGGAAGCATGTGCAGAAATAACAAAACACTGTTCTTCGGCAAAGCCAGATTAATTTAGCAGAAGCAGCTTCCTCCTTCTACAATCCTCTGCTCATCCTACTAATGTTCAAGTCTATAGACTTCTCTCCTGGATACTTTCTAATCCTGTCATCAGGAAAGGGAATAAGAGGTAAATGCCCAACACCCAACACACAGAGAACATGCCTGCCACAAGAACAAAGCTGGGAGGCTATTATAAACCTTACGTACATAATAAGCCTGATGATGTGTGGAGAGGTCTGTCTTCTGCATACTATTCTATCATCTCTTCTTATCAGTCTGTACATCAGGACAGTTTCAAAAGGGTCAGGAAGTTGTGTAGACATATTTTGTTACTGGAGTCTTGTCCACAAAGTTTTCAAAATAAGCTGAAGAAAGCAAAAAAATCACAGTCTCCAGGAAACAGCTAATGGAGCATTAAAAAAAAAAGGTTCAGCTGAGCCTTCTATATTTTCCTCCTTCCATGAAGTATTCTTTCTTTGAAAGTACACAATGTATACAATTTAAAGAAAATATCAATTTACCAAATATACACTATTTGAAGTAAAAGTAAAATCAGTAAGCCTCTGCAGAATTTTTTGCAAGAGGTATCTTTGAGAACTTTGATTTATAAATTGGCATTTTAAATTACAAAAAAAAACCCAACTAATAAAAGTGAATACTGCCAAAGGTTAGTGATTTCCAAGTACACTGAATAATTGTGCCTGCTTTTATTTTTGTAATACAAGTAACACATCATGTGAAGTACAACTTACACAATTGCTGCCATTGTCCTTTGACCCAGCATATCTGATTATTAGATAGAATGCAGGACAGTCCAGAGCTGCCATCTAGAATCTGCCCCCATAATCCTGGACAGCAAAGCCTGCACTTCTTGGGTCCTAAAGATGCCAAAATGTCAAGGAGGGATTACATACACATCCATGGACTGAAACCTTTGGATTCAAGAGCAGGCATCACCTTCCTAATGGGAAAGACACTTGTCACAGCAATCTTTCAAAGTGTCCTTTTTGACCTCTTTAATTCAACACTTAAAGTCGAGAACTCTCAGATGAAAATAGTTTTGCTACCATATCCATAAATTGTCCAATGACTAACTAACCAACTATAATAAGTAAAAAACCAGGAAGGTTAAGTACCCTTGTCATACAGCAAATAAATAAATGACGTGGGAAGCTCAGATCACAAACTAAAGAAAGAAAATGCCCGTTAAGCATACAGTATTAGCATGAGGCCGACAACCAGCATAAACCTTAACTCAGCCACAAGCTGCCTCTCACTTCTCCCAATTCTGAGTTAAACCATTTCTTGTCCTTTGGAGGATTCCCTCTCCTGGGGCTTTTAACTGTAATTATGCAGCTGGTGAACACCACAAAATACAATATGGCTTTACAAATAATGTTGGTTTTTAAAAAAAATCAACACTATTTTCATTGTATACTTCTAAAATAAATGTTCCCTCAATCCAGAAGATCCTAGTAAAACCTAAGAACTGTTTAAAAGAGCAGGGGGAGTAGGCAGAGGAGGGAGGGCAGAAATGTAGCAGATTACTCAGAATCCTTGTTTGTGATCCCACTTATTTATACACCACTTTCCAGACCTCAAGAATTTGTCCTATATAAAAATAAAACAAGCAACCCAGTAAAACCATCAAGAACAGCAATAAGGCGCTTAAGTCCAAGGACAAGGGGGCAGATACAAATCTACCAGGATAAGAGAGGAAAACATAAGAACTCCTTGGGAGCCTTTCTCACTTTCAAATTACTTAGTGGCTTGTGAAGTTCAGTCTTCTAAAATGCTGGGATTCATATGGTAAAACAAATACTATGATAAGAAAGTTTCATTAAATGAAAATTGAAAACACAAACTTTTTTTTTAAGTAACCTAGACAAAAGGCATTATTCACTGAGAAGTATATAATTCCATCTAATTCTTGAGTCCTGCAAGGCAGAGCCAACTTCCTATCTATTTTGTTGATAGCAAAGGGAGGCCCAGAAAGGAAAAAAAAAGTTTTAAATAGAGAAATGGTGGCATGAGACTAAAGGGTGGCCAGATTGAAAAAAAAATGCAAAAGCAGTATCCTAAAAGTGCTAAGAAGTTCCAATTGCTAAAGTGCTCCAATGCCCTTGCAGTTATAGGACATGCCCCTGCCTCCTTCCCTGCCCAAATTTCAGAAAGGTCATTAGCCAAGGGGTAGTGTGCAAATTTTCAAAGTTCTCCTTCCTTCTAAAGGCCTCATCTCTCAGCACACGGTGCCAGGGCCCCTGTCTGCAGCCTGTGGAGGTCTTTAATCTGTGACTCACTAAAGGAAAAGGCACACTGATCCTAAGAGTCTCCCATAGTCAGGAATCCTGAGGAAGCCGAGCTGTTTCCAAACACTGAAGATATGCTGGGGAGAAATTGTTTTTAGTTTAATCCTAACAAGATAAAGGGATGGGAGATGACAAGGCAAAGAAAGACACATACCTTTCAACTGGTCAGCAACCACACTCTGGCCAAGGCGTTCAATCACTTTACCATCTTCCATTTCGTACCGGTCATCTAAGTATTTTGCAGTGGCCTCAGATATGTGGACTTTGCCAGCCACCCCCAGCTGCTCCATGAGATTAGCCAAGTTCACATCGTTGGACCACACATCAAATTTAAACCTCCTCATGCCCAAGATGCCACACAGGACAGTCCCCGTGTGAACCCCAACACGCATGTTCACCATTTCTTTCTTCTCCTGGCAGAACTGCTCAATGGCTTTTATCATGCCTAAGCCCATTTCAATGCAGCAGTAGGCATGGTCCACCCGGGGCTCTGGACATCCTGCCACACAGTAGTAACAGTCTCCCAGGGTGCTGATTTTTTCACACTTGGTTTCCTCACACAGCCGGTCAAAGCGACCAAATAGGTCATTGAGGAGACCCACCAGGGCATGAGCAGACTTGTTGGCACTCATCTTGGTGAAGCCCACGATATCTGCAAATAAAATACTGACTTCTTCGATCTGCTGCATCTTAAAGGGCCGGAATGCTATAGGAGCTTTCTGTATGGAGGATTTTTTCTTCCTGTTCTTGGGGCTGGAAGTGGCATGTCTCTTGACAGAATTTTCACTCTCCTCATCCCCCTGTCTCATTAAGTCATCAGCTATGATTCTAGGCATCACAGAGTGAATCATCCTCTCTTTGAGGGCTTTTTCTACTTCCAGGTCTTTTCCATGCATGATGGACTGTCCTACCTTGAGGAAGGTGCTTCTGGACCTCACCTGAGACATGACAAAGAGGTGGATCCCAATGGCGTGAATGCAGACATGGAGCAGGGCCCTGCTCAGCAGCTCCCAGGGCAGGGCTCCAGCTCCTGTCGAAGGGAAGCAGTTTTCATCTCGGAAATGATAACCAAAGGTCTCAAAAAGGACAGAGTAGACCACCCCCAAAAACAAGCTCAAGTACAAAGGCAAGTGCATGACGGTGTAGAGCAAAAAAAGCACTTCAATGCACATGGAAAAGCTCCCCACTTGAGATAAGCAAGTGTCTGTGGGCTTGGCTGCAGGAGTATGATTGGAGCTGTCAACACGTCCGGAGAGAGGCGTCAAATCCTGAAACTGCGCAGCCAGGGTGAGGGCGCACACCAGCAGGGTGAGAGCCAGGGAGGTCCACGCATAGTGCCGGGCGTACAGCTTGGTGAAGGTAAACATAAAAAAGCCCACGCACACCACCAGGAAGCACAGCGCGGGGACAACCATGACAATCAGTTTAGACCTCATGTGGACAGCAAAATAGATGCTCCAGAGAAGGCAGGCGAAGCCCACGTAGAAGAGCGCGTACCGGAAGCGGCGCTGGGTTTGCGGGAAGCAACGCTCCAGGCAGGCCTCTTCCAGGTTCACCGAGTCGAATTTGGGGTCCCACCACCGGCTGGAAGCCCTCTCGAACAGCTGGGGCAGCTTCTTCTGCCTGCGCAGGCGGCCGCCGCCTCCCATGCGCCGGGGAAGCCCCCCGGAGTCCCCGGAGCTGCTACAGCTGGAGGAGATGCTGTACTTGCAGTGCTTGGGGTGGATGTTGGAGGACAGCTGCTTGGGGTTGATCTTGACCCTCACGCTGTTGCTGTCTCCGCTCGAGTCGCAGCTCACCTCGGTGCTGTGGTGATGCAGCAGCTGCTGGTGGGGCGGGGAAGCCATGTTGCCAAGCTCTCGGAACCTTTCCCAGCCGGGGTGAGGGGTACCTGCGGGCAAAACAACCAGTGAGAGCCGCCTGGCTTAACCAAACGCGGACCCGGGCGTGCGTGCCCCGAGTGCGGGCTCCGGCGGGCGACTCCGGGAGGCACCACATGCTCACAAACACCGCAGGCACCAGCCGGCGAAAGCCCCTGCGGCGCCACTTCCCAAGGCGAGGGAGGACGGCCCGGGACGTACCTGGTGCTCCCGGGGGTCCCGGCTCCGTCGCCCGCCAGGGGCCTCCACGCCGCGCGCCTCCAACTGCGGCTCGAGAGGGAAGTTCAGCCCTTGAGCGCTCCCGGCCCCGCGAGCGGCCCTGGCGAAAACAACTCCGCCGGCGGCAGCGGCGAGCAGCGCTTCATCCTGCTGCGGCGGCGCCCGGTGCGTCAAACACGCGCGGCCCGGACCCCGCGGCGCCGCCGAGCACCCGCGGGCGCCCCTGGGCGCCGGCGGCCGCCCCCACGCTCCGGGCCAGCCCTGCCCCGGGCGGGGGGTGAGCCCCGGCCCGCGAGTCTGGGGCGCCCCCGGGCGCGCCGACGCCCCCGTCCGAGCGACCGCTCTAGCGGGGCCTGCTGCTCGCGAGCCGAGCGCTCCGCGGCCCCGCTCGGGGTCCAAAGACAAACCCCCCCGCCCTCGCCCAAATCGAACCGCGGGGCCGGGCGCGGGACGCCGCGCGGGCCCTTCCGCGCGGGCGGCGGTGCGGGCTGCAGTACAGCCGGGCTCCCGAGACGCGGGCCGGGACGCCCCCCTCGCCCGCTCGCCGCGCCCACGCCCCGGGGGCCCTGCCCGAGCTAGAGATGCCGCTGCGGCCGCGCCCGCCGGCAGCCCTCACGCGGCCGCTGCCTCATGTCGGAAGAGCCGCCGCCGCCGCCTCCCCCTCCCGCTGTCACTGACACGCGCGCCCCCGCGCCCCCTCGCCCCGCCGCAGCGCGCACGCGCGACCCGTGCACGCCGCCGCCGCCTGTGCGCGCGCGCGCGATCCGCGCGCCACCCCACCTCGGAGCGCGCTCCGGACTCCAGGCTGCGGCGGGGCAGGCGCGCGCTCGACTCCGCCCTCTGCCGCCGGCCGTTCCGCGCCTGAGCGTCCAGCTTGCCGCAGCGCTGCCCGGCCTCAGACCGCTGCCCCGAGACCACCTGCCCCCCGACCCTCACCTTCCCCCCCGCCCCCACCAGGCTCCTAGGTCCCCATAGGAAAGTTGTACCGTTTGAGAAATCACCGTTCGGACACATCTAAGTTTTCAACTACTAGAATTGCCCCAAAAGAGGGCAAGTAGTGCCTTCCTCCGGTGTCGCTGGGTTCTTCTCCCTGAACCTGCTGGCTGGGCGACCACCAGGCCACGTCCTGCCTCTGGTGGCCTGGAAAACAGGATGCCCTGGAGTTTGCTTTCTGGTTTCTAGAAGCCTCTCCCCCTCCTGGCAAACAACGTTTTCCCCCCCTTTTCACAAGGAAAGCCTTCAAGTGAGTTTCAGCCCGATGAAGTGTCTACACTGGCCAAGGGAAAAACTGCCTGACGCGTGCTAACCCCTCTCCCTACACAACACTGCACCTCCGGCCAGGCAGCTGGGGTCTCTCCCTCTTCCTATCTCCCAGGCCCGTCCTGGGGCCCACACTAGTTCTTGCTGTGGAATTGGAAAATACAAAGTAGAGTGTGGGAGCACAAGGTGGATGAACCTTGATAAACATGCTAAGTGAAAGTAACCAAATAGAAAGGCCGCAGAAGATTTAGTGCATTTGCAATCTCCGGAACTGGCAAATCTCTAGAGACAGAGCACAGATTGGTGGATGACAGAAGTTGGGAGAAGATTGGGGGTTTGGGGTTTCTTTGGGGGGTGTTGTGGCTTCCAGGGTTGGTACTGTGAGCTTAGATACCATTCTCATCCTTGAGTCTCTCTCTCTCTCTCTCTCTCTCCTCTCTTCTTTTTTTTTTGGGGGGGGGGCCTTGGACTCAGGGCCTGAGCACTGTCCCTGGCTTCTTCGCGCTCAAGTACCACTCTGCCACCTGAGCCACAGCGCCCCTTCTGGCCGTTTTCCATATATGTGGTGCTGGGGAATCGAACCGAGAGCTTCATGTGTAGGAGGCAAGCACTCTTGCCACTAGAACATATTCCCAGCCCCCCTCCCCCTCCCCCTTCCCCTCCCCCTCCTCCTCCTCCTCCTTCTCCTCCTCCCTCTCTCTCTCTCTTTCTTTCTGAAGTTTCTAGGCTGTATCCCACTGTGTTGGGCCCTTTCTGGGCCCTTTCAGTCATATTCTTTCTGGGAACTTTTCTTGAATTGTTTCTTTGATTTTTCCACTCTGTTTTCTGAAAACTCCCTTTTATTTGGACTGCACTTCCTCGGCTGTTCCCCTTGAGGTCTTGTCTCTACTTTCCATCCCTCTTTCTTATTCCTCTCTTTTAACTTTTTGCTTAGTGATCTGGGAGGTTTCCTCAACTTTCCCTTTTATTGAGATTTCTCTTTCCACCTTTTTTTTTCCTTTTCAGGAAGATTGCACAACAGTAATTCTGCTATCATGTCTTCACATTCAAGAAATTTTCTGCCTTCTATATTTGTTTGTGTGTGCTAGTACCAAGGCTTGAATTCAGGGCCTTGCCTTCTTATTCAACTTGCTTGTTCTCAGCCCTCTATCACTTGAGTGTCAAGAGGACTAACCATTCCAGGCCAGCCTAATTTATATTGTGAGACTCCATCTTGAAAATTAAAAAATAAAATAAAACAAAAATACCATTGCAGTAATGAGGAGGGGGTCATTTGAGTGAGACCAGCCTTCCACATAAGATATATTTCCAAATGATGTTCTTGACTTCCTGCCAGCTCTTGTTATTCACTGATGGAGGCCATTGGTTCTAAAAGTTGTACTGCTCTGGGTAGCCATAAGCTCACAATCCAAAAGCAGTGATATATTTGGAGCTGTATCCATACTCTCTTAGCCACAGCCCTGAGACAGCCAGCTTGCTTGGGAAGAAGAACCAAAAGGTCTCTATGCCTTGTTTTTGGTCTGGGTCCATTTCTGTCACAACAGTGGTAGGTATGGGTCTTATTTACGAATCTGTAGTATTGCTGAGAGACATACATCTGGGGAATGAATTACTGTGCACCCGTGCTACAAACTCACACCCCTACTTCAGTGATCTGCAGTGGTTGGAGAGATGAAGTCTGTCTTCACAATATGAAATGCTTCCCAGAGAAGAGTCAAGCAGGAGGTATGAGTCAAATAGCTTTACAGTTTCACCTGTGCCAGTGCTTCTCTATCCTGTATGAAGAGGATTCCAGAGCACATGACACATCCATGTTCCAATGTACAGAATCAATCCATATGCCAAATACAGGTTGTACAGTGTTGTCTGTCATCTTTCTCCAAGAGCACCATTTGAAGCCTTTGTCCTTCATCACACAGAACACATGTCTTCCCATTTGGAGGGAATGTAAAGGCCACTGCAACTGAAAATGGAACTGAGGTAAGCTAAATTGGGAACATTAAGGCATGGGAACCCAGAGCCAGGAGCTAATAATAAGCACTGTATTAATAGGTAACTTGAAGTCTCTCACTCCTCATTGGCTACAGTGGATGGCCATGCTCTTAACCTTGCATTAATGATTTGTCCAGACCTCTGGATAAGCACATCCTGAGTAAATATCTCAAGAAAAACATCTTGCAAAACTCATCCTTGGACAAAGAGGAGACCTTGTTAAAAGAAAATAAATATCTACTAATGATGGGCCTTTCTGCCCTATATAAACATCTTCTAAAAGAAAATACCTGGCAGATTCTCAAACATATAACCTATGTCAATTAAAGAGACTTGATCTCTGGGAACCTCAAATTTATCAGTTCTAAGAACAAAAGATGCAATTAGAAGAGGACTGTCACTGCAAATGATTAACGTGTCAGATGTTGAAAATGAAGGAACATGTGCAGAGATAAGGGCCTATAGACTCCTAGACTCACTAGCCTTGAAATCATGCCTTCTATGAAGGGCTGGGTACCCCATTTATAGCTCTTTAACCAAGAATCTTCAGGGTCAGGAACGGCCTGAACGGTCACAGAAATGGCCCCCAAGAAAAGCTGCCATGTGAAGCTTTCATCCACATTCCTGGGACTAAGAAGTGGATCTTTCGTCTGCATTCTCTTAGCAGTTTGGATCTGCTCCTGTAACTTACATGAGGCAATTTAACTTAGGTGCCCTAAGCAGCTGGAAGGTAGTGAGTGACCCCATCACATTTCTCCCACCTGAGGGCATAATCCCCAGCCTACACACCTACAGCTGCTCAGGGCATCAGGCTTGTTCCACAGAGGGTCTGAGAGGCGCTGCGCTGGCTTGGGGGCAGCTTGGAAGATATTGCTTCTCCAGACCCCATATCTATGTGTTATTAATTCCTTAGGGTTGTGGTAACAAATTACCCACAAATTGGATGGCTCATAATAAGAGAAGTTCTGGAGCCAAAAGTCCCAAGTAAGTAAGCTCTAAAGAGCCCTCCTCCCTCTGGATAAGCACCTCTTCCACAGGCTCTATAAGAGCATACTCCCCTGCCTCCTCCAGCTGCTGGATATTCCCAATGTTCCCGGACTTGGAGGCTCCATTTCTGCCTCTGAATGCAGCCTCCTTTCAGGACATCCAAGATCCCTCTGCTTCACTCTTAAGAGGACACCAGTTGCTCTCTGCTTCTGTTACCCTTGGGTGAGCAGCTCTGCCCTCACCTCCAGGATATCTGCCTTACCTCAGGTCCATAGTAATGGAGCCAACCTACCATAGACAGATGCCTCGGAAACTGCAGCCAGAGGGACAGAATGTGAGCTTGTGGCCTTAAAGGGAGGGAGGGGGGAGAAAGAGATATCAAGAAATGCAGCAAGGAGCAAGGGCAGGAGCAAGCCGAGTCCACCTGCAAACACTAGATTGCACTACTTTATGAAAAAGAGGGTCAAGGTTACTGTCCCAGGGTTCATGTTTTGTTGGAGATGATGGGGGAAAGAGCAGGGAGGCTGCCCAGCAGAGACCAGAAATACTCCAGAAACAATGATAGCCAGAGGGACATAAGATGCAGAAGGACTGGAGACTCCAACAGGTCGACCAGGCCTGGGAAGAACCACAGCTCATTCTCTACTGGGGACAAAGAGAAAAGGTTTAAGGACTCCTTTATTCCCAGGGTGTCCCTTATGTGCCCTACCCCACAATGGTCCTTTACCATCAACCATGAGCCCTGGGACACCACCTCCATGGGCAGCATTTGGACAATTACAATGAATGGTGACATGCATGCCATAGCTACAATATAATTGAAAATTATCAAGAGGTCCATTATACTCTGGATGTTTCCCTGCCCAATGCTGCCTCTTCCCTTCTTTATCTGCCAGAGTGGTTCCCCTAATAAAGGTTTACCTAATAGGTGGGGGGAAGATACCTGTCATTTGATATCAGGCCCACCTAGGGAATCTTATCTTGAGAACCTTGGGTTAATTCTATTCACAAATATTCATTTTTCCTAATAAGGTCATATTCACAGGTGCCAGAGGTTAGAAGTTGGACATACCAGCCAGATTTTTAAGTGTGCAGTGTCATTTCATTCATCAGGACAGACTTCGGGCAGGCAGGCAGGCAGGCAGCAGGAAGGCTGGGACCAAGGCTGGGGAACAGGGTCAGTGATGGAGTTGTGCTTGCTCTCAGGACAGCGGATAGTGTAATACAGGACTAGGTAGGGCTGAAATCAGTGGTTCCTGAGTTTCAAGGGGCTGGGGAAAGTGAGCTAATCTGAAGGGCTCAGGCCAGTGTTGCTAGGACAGGTCTTAAATCACATTCCTAGGTTACTTAAGTTTCCCAGAGAAGGCAGACGTTGTATTAATGGCCTCTGCTGCCGCCAGGCCACAGTGCCCTCCTAGAGCTAACCTCATTTGACTCCTCAAACCAGAGCTGGGCTTCCTCCCAATTTGTTATCAGCTGAGGCTGGGAGGACTCAGGAGCCTGTGGTCACAGTGCTCAGCTAGAGACAGGCAGGCAGGGCCAGGCTGCTGGGATGGGGACATGGCAGAGAGAAGTCAGGCATATCTGATTGTGTAAAATTCTGGGCTGTCTTCATATTTAACAAACCTACTATCTGCTCCCAACAAGTAGGAAATAACATGGCAAATGAGGAAAACTGTCTCAAAAATCTGCAACTTAAAATAGAGTCATGACTCAGAGGTTAGGGGGAGAGGCAGCAGGACCAGGCGCAGCTAAAGCTGTGGGTACTCCATGGCACTGGCCTCCGATCCCAGCTCCTCAGCTTGCTAGCCCAACCTTGGGCTAGTTACTCAACCTCTCTCAACATTAACCCACTTGATCCTTTGTAAACTAAGGATCAGAATAGAGCTTACATCATAAGGTTGTTACAGGATTAACCCCAATGATCCAAAGAGCACTTTACATGGTACCTGGTGTGAAGTAAATAGTCAACTAATACCAGCTACTCAGAGGCAGCCATTGAAGGGAAACGTGGAAGGAGAGTGTGACATGTCAATGTAGGCAGACATGGGGCCCAGTTTTTTGGCCAAAGACCAGTCTAGATGCTGCTGGTAGAGTATATTTTAGAAGTGATTAACACTTAAATCAACAGGTCATCCTCAACAACATGGGTGGGCCCAGCCAATCAGTTTGTGACCTTCAAAGACTGCTTTCCTGAGGAAGAAGAGATTGTACCTCCAGACACAGATTTCAGACTCAAGACCACACCAACTCTGCACTGAGGCTGGGGTCTGTGCTGCCCCATCAATTTAGGCTTTGCCAGAGAGAGGATAGGGGTGATAGATGGAAGGATGTTGGTTTATCTGTCTATCTATACTTCTAGTTCTGTTTCTTTGGGTAACTCTAATGCCACAAGATCAGTAGCCAGAAGTCACAAGGGCAAACACCTCAGGGAGAGGTCCAGGAGTGTGGGCTGGGCTGTGGAGGACAAAAAGGCCACCAGAGCCACAGTGCAGAGCACAAGAAGTATCAGGAAATTACACAGGCCAGGTTGAACTGTTGAGAAGAAGCTCGGTGGTAAAGTGGAAGTTTCTGGAAGATTCCTGAGACAGTGTGTCCTTGTAGAAGAGATGCTACCTAAGTTGTTCCTGCTTCCGGAGGAAAAGCAGGACAGTCACAGAAGCATGCTTCAGATGAAGACGTCATGCACAAGTGCAGAAGCAGGCCATAGCCCTGCCTCACAGCATTACAGCTCACTCACGAGGCAGACACACCTGAGAAGGCAGGGATGGCCCCCAGGAGGAGCCAGGGCCTTGGAGGTTCATGTCTGGAATCTGGGTGTGGCTACCCTACACAGAGATCTGGAATGTGCTATGCTGCAAAGTGAATTCCTGGTGTGTTCTTTGAGACTTAGGTGATTCTGGGGGATAGGCTGCCATGAGAGAGCAGTAGTCAGAGACAGGAGGTTCTGCTGGTGAGCAGGGGGATCTGGCTTTACCCAAGAGCTCTGCTCCCAGCCTGATGCCAAGTGGAACCAACCTACCTACTTTCCTTCCTTTCTTCCTTTCTTCCTCCCTTCCTACCTACTTTCCTCCTTCCCTCCCTCCCTAACTTCCTTCTTCCTCCTCTCCCTTCTTCCCTCCCTCCCTCATTTCCTCCTTCTATTCTTCCCTCTCTCCTTTCCCTCTCCTTCCTCCTCTCCCCATTCTTTCTGTTGCTGAGTTTAGGTACATATCCCAGGCTGGGCTTGAGTCTGGGATCCCCCTGCCTGTGCCTTCTGAGTAGCTAGGTTCACAGGCTTGTGCCACGATGCTTAGCCCTCTCTAATGGCTGGATGCCATCATGTCATGGATCTGCATCCCTCCTTTCTTCCACCTCTATAAACACCAAGGTAGAACATGGACGGGAGGTATCTACCAGATGCTTTACAACAGCAGGGCCCACATTCTATCTCCAACAGCATAGAGGTCTGACTAGACCAAAAAACAAAAAACAAAACAAAACCCAATGCTCCAAACAACTAAAAGGGGGGGGGGCGGAATATTGTGGCACAAATAAATGTAACATGAAAAACTTACCATTTTAACTATTTTCAAGTGTACAGGTCAGCAGCATTTAGTATACTCACACTGTGCACTCACCGTCTTCCCCAGGCTGCAGCTCCGTCCCCACGGAGCACTAACTCTCATGCCCCAGAGCTCTTCCCAGCCCTGACCACCACACTTCCACTCCCCACAGAGACACATATAACCATTCTAGAAGCTTTACACAAGTGAAGGGTGGCAGTGTTTGTGCTCTTATATCTGGATTATTTCACATAGCATAATATTTTCAGTGTATCTGCGTGGCAGCATGTGTCCGAATTCCATTCCTTTTTTGGTTTGATGTTTTTTGTGGTAGAGTTTTACTCTGTCCTCTAGACTGGGCTCAAACTCCTGAACTCAAGTGATCCTCTCACTTCTGCCTTTCTAGTGCTGGGATTACAGGTATGCACCACTGTGCCTGTCAGAATTTCATGCCTTGTTAAGGCCACATAATATTCCGTTGTTTCTCCATTCCCTCATATTTGGCATGTCCCCACCTTTTTTTTTTTTTTTTTTTTTGGCCAGTCCTGGGCCTTGGACTCAGGGCCTAAGCACTGTCCCTGGCTTCTTCCCGCTCAAGGCTAGCACTCTGCCACTTGAGCCACAGTGCCGCTTCTGGCCGTTTTCTGTATATGTGGTGCTGGGGAATCGAACCTAGGGCCTCGGGTATACCGAGGCAGGCACTCTTGCCACTAGGCTATATCCCCAGCCCCCCCACCTTTTGACTATGTAAAAAATGCTGCTGATGAACATGAATGGACAAATAAACTTCCTTTTTTATTACATAATTTTGTGGGGGTACTAAGGTCTTCACACTCACTAGGCTGGTGTTGTACTACTAAGTCATGCCTCCAGCCAACATAAATTTTTATTAGCTGTGCTAAAGGGTTTCATTGTGTTATTTCCATACATGTACATAATGTACTTTGATGGAATTCAACAAATAGATTTTTTTTTTGCCAGTCCTGGGCCTTGAACTCAGGGCCTGAGCACAGTCCCTGGCTTCTTTGTGCTCAAGGCTAGCACTCTGCCACTAGAGCCACAGTGTCACTTCTGGCCATTTTCTATATATGTGGTGCTGAGGAATCGAACCCAGGGCTTCATGTATACAAGGCAAGCACTCTTGCCACTAGGCCATATTCCCAGCCCAATACATTATTTTTATATTAGCATGCATTAGTTATGCAAACAGGGAAGGGTTGTAACATTTCCAACCATTCATAAAAGTATCCACATAAACCTCACCCTGACTATCACTGTCCTTTATTCCCTCCCCTTAAAACAATGTCAACAGGTTTCATTGTTCTGTTTTCTTCTTCTTTTTAAAATTTCTTTGTTGGTCATGGGCCTTGAACTCAGGACCTGGAGGCTGTTCCTGAGCTCATCAGCTCAAGGCTAGTGCTCTTCCACCTTAAGTCACAGTGCCACGTCCAGTTTTCTGGTGGGTAACTGGAGGTAAGAGTCTCACAGACTTTCCTGCCTGGGCTGGCTTTGAACCGCAATCCTCAGATCTCAGCCTCCTGAGTAGCTAGGATTACAGGTATGAGCCACCGATGACCGGCTTCATGCTTCTAACGTATTCTTCCTCATTCAGCCCCTTTGTTAGCCCAACTACTTCCTAACTGATACACACATACACACACACACACACACACATACATACACACACCAGAATGTGAGAAAATAATTCCAAATGTTGGCTTTGTCTTGACAGTTCTGGTGATTTTTTCCCCCTAGAAATGTGTTCATCTTTTCTGAATATGAAAGGCTACTGATACAAGGTTTTTCATATTTCTTTATGATCTCGGCTACATTTATGTCCCTGTACACATTCAGATTGACCTAACCACAGCCATCTTGAGTCATCAGTGCCAAGGTTGCCCCAAAGAAATTCTGGCCTGTTTCCCTGCATAGTTTCTCAATATACTACAGATAAACAAAACCACCAGAGTGGTATGTAGCTGGGCGACCAGACCCTGCCACTGGCAGCACCAGGAATGTGCCTGAGATCTTTGCTATTAACTTAGGGGTACATTCTAGCTTGATAAAGTAATTTTTTTTCCTGACCATTTGTAATCACCCCCTTTTTCCTGACTCAAATTGTGAGGATCCACTGGTCTTGAAGTTACCAAGGCCATTACTTCTGTCAGTTGATCCATAATACCTTGCACTGTGTGCAATCTGAAATGTCTGGCCTTCTTGGTCTCACAGCAACTTGGCACTGGTTCACACACACTGGAGCCACACTATTCTGGAACAGTACCCTTTAAAAATTATATACATATATATGAGCATACACATATGCACACATACATGCATGCATACATACATACATACATACATACATACATACATACATAGGTCAACTGACTTTTTTTTGCCAGTCCTGGGGCTTGAACTCAGGGCCTGGGTACTGCTAACACTCTACCACTTGAGCCACAGTGCTACTTCCGGTTTTTTTCTGTGTATATGGTGCTGAGGAATCAAACCCAGGGCTTCACACATGCTAGGCAAGCACTCTACCACTAAGAAACTTTCACAGCCCCTATCTGACTTTTAAAATAACCATATTCATTCAAATTGAGTTCAGCTCTGGGCTAGAAAAAAAAATTAAAACCTCCTAATAACAGTAGCTTAACAAGGTCCATCTTTTGTTGTTGTTTTTTCCCCCTCTCTTTTACTGTTAAAATGTGCAGAAGAATCAGTTCAAGGATGCACAGGGTCAGAGAACCAAGTGCCTTGCTGAATTTTATTTTCCCAAGGAAGGAAAAGTCAGTGTCTAAGGTGCAAAGGTCATCCCTTTACCCAAGATAGCTGCTGGAGCTCAGGCCAGAATTCCAGGCAGAAAGAAGGAGGGAAGGAGAGGCAAGCGCTTTGTCTTTCTTTACCTCTGCAGAGAATTACACACATCACAGCTCGTCAGATGGTCATATCGACTTGCAAAAAAGTCAAGGAGTGTTGGCTTCTTGTGGTCCTCCCCTTCCTGCTCTGCTTGCTAATTTGTGCTTCTACAATTGTTATCAACTTAAGGCACAACATGGTCTTGCCGTGGGCAATTTCTTTCAAGAAAACCTTTTGTGTGCACACTAGGCAAATACTTTATAGATTAGATGCATCTTCTGTCCTTTAAACAAAATTGTTAATGAGAAAAGGTATTTTATATTTTCCCTTGCCAGGGTCTTAATTCTTATTGTTCACCCAAGTTTCCATCTAGAATTATTCTCTGATATTTCTTATAGAGTATATCTACAGGAAACAAATTCTCTTAGGTTGTTTTTTTTTTTTTTTGAAAGTTGGTTGTTGTTGTTGTTTTTTAAGTCCTCACTACAGAATCCTAAACTGATGCTTTTCATTTTCTATTAGCAGTTTAAAGATGTTCCAAGATTTCCTGGCTTGTATTATTTCTGACAATAAACTTTATTCCGTATGTAAAGAATCTTCTTTTCTTTTCTCTCTCTAAACTTTGTTCTGTATGTAAAAAAAAAAATCTTCTTTTCTCTCTGAAACTATTAAAGCCTTTACTTTGTCAGTGGTTTTCAGCAGTTGGCTCTGATGTTTGCTGTAACTTTTTTTTTTCATGTTTATTCTCTTTGGAGTTCTTTACGTGTCTTGGATCTGTGAGTCTAGAGTTTTCACCAAATTTGGAAATATTTTGGCAATTAATCTATTTAAACATATTTATTACCGAGCTTTGATCACAGACAATTACACTTGCACATTCTGTTTGGTATTATCTCAAGTCAGCAAGGTTCTGATATTTTGTTTTTTTCTGTTCTTTGGTCCATTTCGGTTACTGTTCATTACAGTGTCTATTACTGTTCACAAGCTCACTAATATGTTCTTCTGAAGTGTCTCACTCTGTTATTAATCATATCTGACAAAGGTTTCATTTTACTTGAGTCTTTTTTTAGCTCTAGACAGTTCATTTAGTTATTTTTTAGATATTTTCATTCTCTCCTAATATGTGGTTTATTTTACATATTATTCTTCAATAGATGTTTTATTTTATGTCACTACTGAACTCAGGACCTCCTGCTATCCCTTAGCTATTTCGCTCAAGGGTAGCACACTACCACTAGAGTCACACCTCCATGCCTGGCCTTTTCTAGTTAACTGGAGATAAGATTATCATGGGCTTTTCTGCCTGGGCTAGCTTTGAACCTTGGTCCTCAGATATCAGCCTTCAGAGCAGATAGGATTATAGGTGTGGGCCACTAATGCTTATTTTATTTATCTTGTGCTAATTGGATTTGAACTCAGCCTCATGTTTGCCAAGTAAGCACTCTACCTCCTTGAGCCACACCCCCATCTTAATAGGAGTTTTGAGGTCCTATCCTTTTGTTTTATTTTTTATATTTTTATTAGCATCAATTAATTGTGCAAGGGGTTTTGTTTGGACCTCTATATTTGCATACAATGTACTCTGATTAGACTGACACTCTTTATTTTCCTATTTCCCTCTTTCACATCACAAATCAATCTCAACAACTCTCCTTGTTCCATTTTCACACATAATGGAAATTACAGAAGAGAGTTAAAATATTCAGTCAAAATGTTCCTTACTAGAAATGTTTCTAAAGCAGTCTCATCTTCCTTCTCTTCCTCCTCCTTCCTTCTCTTCCTCCCTCCTTCTTTCTCCTTCCCTTTCTCCCCCTTCTCTCCCTCCCTCCCTCCTTCCTTCTCTCTCTCCCTCTCCTTCTCTCTATCTTTTTCACTCTCTTTCTGACATTGTTTTGATATGTATCCCAGCCTGGCTATAATCCTCCTCACAGTCCTCCTGCCTCAGTCTCCTAGAATTACAGTCGTGCAAATACTTGCCTTTAAAGTAAATAAATATAACAAAAGAAGTGTAAGATACTGAAATCAACAAAATATTATCAACCAAAAAATAGCTTTGTGGTTGTCAAAGCCAGGAGATCGCAGGGGGGGTGGGGGGAGGAGTAAGTAATGGGAAGACATTTCTAAATCACTAGAATTAAATCACTGTGACAGCTGTACACTAGTGTCAATGTACTAAAATCCACCAAATTAATCAAGTTATACATTGTAAAAGAGTTGATATAATGTTGGGGATATAGCTTAGAGGTAGAATACTTACCTACTAGCATAGCATGCAGAAGGTCTTGGTTTTGATCCCCAGAAAGGGAGGGGGGGAAGGAAAAGAGAATTTCACAGGATGTAGGATGTGAATTACATCTCAAAAGAAAAAGGAGAGAATATAAACAGAAAAAACAAAGCAAATAGAAAATGAGACTATGAATCAGAGGGTTTTTCAAACTGCCATATGAGTCCAATAAATTGAACTCCTCACCTACAGATACATCTGTGGAAATTTCCACTAACGATAACCTGGAAATGTTGCTAATATTGCCTCTTTGGCTGCAAGCCAGACATCTTCCCTCAGTGGTTATGCCAACATGGCTCATAAAGCACTAAAAAAAAGCCATTTCTGCTCCCATGTCTTGTGATAACCAAAGTAGAGAAAATACTCTACATCCTTCCATTCAATTCTCAGCATCCGTCCTCTTTGATTCCATATCTGAAATATCCAGGGTGACAAAGTCACAGCCCTGTGGATAATACCATGGCCTGTTGCCATAACTATAACTAAAGGACATGCTAAATAGCCACTGGGAAGTAAAAAAAAAAGTTAATTTTAAAATATAAATTTCCATCCAAAGATATATAGGGGCAGGGCACTGGTGGCTCACACCTGTAATCCTAGCTACTCAAGAGACTGAGGTCTGAGGATCACATTTCAAAGCCAGCCCAGGCAGGAAAGTCTGTGATACTCTTATCTCTAATTAACTACAAAAAGCCAGAAGTAGAGCTATGGCTCAAAGTGGCACAGTGCTAGCCCTAAGGACAAAAGCTCAGGGACAGTGCTCAGATCCTGAGTTCAAGACCCAGGACCAGAAAAAAAAAAAAGGATAGAAGATGGATAGATTGATTGATCGATTTGATGTAAAACAAATTGTACAATTCCTGGCTTATGTAGTATGTACTCAATAAATGATAGCTATTATAATTATTGGCCGAATTCAAAGGCCTTCCATGACTTTTTTTCCCCCTGGCCTGACACATGCTATGCAAGTACTCTACCACTTGAGCCATGTGCTTTTTGTATTTTCTTTTTTGTTTGTTTTTTATTTTTGCCAGTCCTGGGGCTTGGGACTCAAGGACTGAGCACTGTCCCTGGCTTCTTTTTGCTCAAGGCTAGCACTCTACCTCTTGAGGCACCGCGCTACTTCCAGGTTTTCTGTTTATGTGATGCTGAGGAATCAAACCCAGGGCTTCATGCATGCTAGGCAAGCACTCTATTGCTAAGCCACATTCCAAGCCCATATTTTCTTTTTTAAATAAGGTCTCATTAACTTTGCCCAGGCTGGCCTTGATCTCATGATCTTCCTACCTCTGTCTCCCAAGTAGCTGGGATTGTGTGTACCACCATGCTCAGCTTCCATTTATCTGAATTGACATTCTCTCTCCTCTCAGGCCCAATATTTTGCTCCCCCGCTGCTGCCCACAAGCCTCCCACTTGCCTGACAGTGACAGTGGCTGTGAGATCAAACTGACTTAAGCTGAGGCATCAATGGCTAGCAAGCCTCACAAGGCTCGGGCTAGTACCTCCCTTCTCTCCGCAAGGCTCAGGCCAGTACCTCCCTTCTCCTCTCCGCAAGGCTCGGGCTAGTACCTTCCTTTTCCTCTCCCAGCTGTCTACTTCAAGCAAGTCATTCCATGGCTCCTATCACACCTAAGTCATCCAATCTCCACACCACATAGATGTGAGAATGAACAGACATGACCTGGTTTCTTTCAGGAAGAAGAGAAAAAGGTCTACACTGAGACTGTGAGGTCTCCACTGCTGCAAAGCAAACTAAACCTCCCAAAGGACTGGACTTTTTACTGAGACTGAGGCCCAATAGGGCCAGTGAAAATTAGGCTTCCCAAGCAGCACAGCACACTCCCAATCACATCCTACACCCCGCCCAGATCCATGCTCCTGGGATCCACACACCCAGTGTCACTCTGACAGAGGCCACTCTGGGAAGACCTGGGACATCAGACACACCCAGGATGTTGTCACCACTTCCCAAAGCCAAAATGCTCTAGTTGAAAAACAAAAATTCTGCGGGACACTGGTGGCTCACGCCTCTAATCCTCATGACTCAGGAGGCTGAGATCTAAGAATCCACAATTCAAAGCCAACCCAGGCAGAACTGTTCATGAGACTTTTTTCCAATTAACCACCAAAAGGAAGAAGTGGAGCTGTGGCTCAAGTGGTAGAACAGCACCCAGGCCCTGAGTTTAAGCACCCATGTGTGTGCATGCACATGTATATACCCACACATAAAAGACATTAAACCTATAAATAATCTAGGCTTGTTTCCAACTTTCAGAGTTTCCTGGCTCTGACAAGCCTTTTGTTTGTGTGCGGAGACACAAATCTAGATGATATCTACCAATACACATGAAGGTATACATACATATGTATATCTCAGTTAAACATATGATAAAAGCTTTCTGATTTAATCCCACCAGGCTGAGGAGAAATATAATCTATTCTACTGAAAAATAATAGATCTACAGTAATTTTTCAGTAGAACTCATCAGTTTTCTGTTTGTTTTGGGCTTGAATGCAGGGCCTGAGCACTGTCCCTGGCTTCTTTTTGCTCAAGGCTAGCACTCTACGTCTTGAGCCACAGGGCCTCTTCCAACTTTTTCTGTTTATGTGGTGCTGAGGAATCGAACCCATGGCAAGCACTCAACCACTAAGCCACATTCCCAGCCCCTATTGTTTTTTGTTTGTTTGTTTTGAGATAGAGTTTTGCTACATAGCACAGTTTGACCTGGTACTCCCTATGTAACATAGGTAGGAATGCTGCTGCCTCAGCTTCCCTTTGCTGGCATTACAGGGATGTGCCACCATACCTAGCTATGGAATTTATTGATTCTTCCTCCCTTCTGTCAGAGAACAAGCTACACCCAATGAATCCAGGGTTCATGGGCTAGGACTGATTCTGTCCTCAAGTTTGTTTCCAGAATCTGATGGAAATGGCAGCCAAGGAGTGCTAGCTGATTAAATAAGCAATTTCTTCACTCACAATGGTGGTTGATGGGCTAGGAATGTGGCTTAGTGGTAAAGTGCTTGCCTAGCATGCATGAAGCCCTGGGTTTGATTCCCCAGTACCACATAAACAGAAAAGGCTGGGGATAGTGTTGTGGCTCATGTGGTAGAGTGCTAGCTGTGAGCACAGAGACAGTACCCAGTACTCAGTACCCAGGCCCTGAGTTCAAGCCTTAGGACTGACCAAAAAAAAAAATGGTGGTTGATGGTTCTACCTTTCAGAAACAATTGGTTATACCATGATTTTACAAATTCAGGACACTCGTTAGACAATATATATACCTTTTTATTGTAGTTAAAATATACACAGCACAAAATTTACTACTTACAAGTGCATAACTTGGCATCACAAAGTACACTAGCATTGTTGTGCAGCCATCACCACCCTCCATCTCTAGACTTTCATCTTCCCACACTGCCTCCACAAAACACTAACTCCACCAACTCCCTCCTCACTGCCCCTGGCAACCATCACTGCCACGTTCTGGCTCTATGAAGTTGACTACTCGAAGTATCTCAGAGGAGTAGGATCATAGAACATTGTTCTTTTGCAGCTGGCTTACTTCACATAGCATGTCCTCGAGATTCATTCATGCTGCAACATGTATCAAACCATTAAAAAAATTAAAGACGTTCACTGAATCATCACAAAGTGTTGATGGGTCCTTGTGATAGGCAGGGCCTATACTCACTGCTCCAACGTACAAGAGGTGACAGTCTCTGCACCAAGGGGCAGCCAAATAATTTCCCCTCTAAATTGTCCAACGTGCTACTTGTTAACATTCAACCAATGTATCTGTCCTACCCAGCTCTTTTCTCTATCCTCTACACCCCAGACTATTTTATTTCTCCAAGTAAACATACTGATTCTGAAAGACAATAAAAAATAGAAATTACTAAGGGAGGAACTTCAGGCACATCCAGGTAGTGAGAAAACAAGTAACAAATGGAGTCTGTATCCACTGTATCATGAAGTCACCCTCTGGGAGAGCAGGGCATAACCTTTTACTGACTCAGGGCCCCTCTGGAAGCTCTTAAAGGAACCAAGACTTAACATCAACAAAGCTGTTTCCCTCCACACTCACAGCTGCCTGCAAATTAGCCACCAAAAAGATCTGGATAGAGTGAAGATCTGAGTTCCCAGGAAGGGTTGGGAAGAAAATTGAGGGAGGAAGCAATCACTTAACTCCTACTCAAAGCCAAGTACCACACCAGATACCTCCACCTGTAGTATCTCACTGAACAATCTCACCAACCAAGAACAAGAGATACTATTGCCTCATGTTTGTAGGTGAAGAACTGAAGCCCAGATGAGTTCATCTGAGTAGATGAGTCAACCTACCCAGGGTCACACAACAAACTTGAGATGGGACTAGCAAACAAATTCAGGCATTCCATCATCAAGTCTTTCTCCTATCTCTCTCTCTGTCTTCTTTCCCTCTCTCCCTTTCTTGGTTTCCTTCTTTTTTCTGTAGTATTAGAAATTGAATCCAGAATCTTGTGTACGCTAGGCAAGCACACTACCACTGAGTTACATCCCTAGCCCATGGCTCTTTTCTTTATTCATGATGGAAATGGTGCATTTTATTCCTACTCCTCTGCATACCTATTGGACCTCAGAGATACATCTTTGAAAGGTACATCCACAGTGGGACCAGCACAAGGAAAGGGTGCTATCTTCTACCAGCAGATACCATAAAGTGAGCCCTAGGAAAGCACTAGTCTTAGAGACCATAAATGAGGAGGGAGTGAGGAAGGAGTGAATGCCTGCAGATCAACAGCTTGAGCATGGGCAGAGCTTCAGATTGGAGTGGAGAATGCTCAGGCAGCATTTCTAATTAACGATGGCTGAGTCATAAAAAGAAAGAGAAGTTGGCTCCCAGCTAGTGCTGAGAGAAAGGTACCTCCTTGGATGCCTGAGTAGGTGTCCTGTAGCTGCATCCTCCACTCTCTCCTCCAGCCTAGATGCCACCCCTTCTGACACTTTCTCTGGGCTAGAACTGCACAGAGGCAAGAAGCCTAGCTTAAGTGGTTTGGTGGAAGTTGGTTTGGTTAAATTAAATGTAAAGAGTGAAGAAGGCATTTCCATATGGTAGATTATGGCTGATTTTCTAATCCAACTACAGTAGAACTGGGTAGCAATGCGAAGACATGAACCAAAAAATAGCTAGCCAAAACACTGGTATTACTACTCCTAAAAATTCACTTGCAAATAATATTAAGTTATTCAACTATCACCACTAATTCCAGAAGACACCTGGTGGCCCTTGGCACTTGCCCTTTGCCAAATGTTAATTAATTAAAAGGCATACATGTGGGGCTTGGAATGTGGGTTAGTGGTAGAATGCTTGCCCAACATGCATGAAGACCTGGGTTTGAAAAACAGAAAAAGTTGGAAGTGGTGCCATGGTCAAGTGGTAGAGTGCTAGCCTTCAGCAAAAGAAGCTCAGGGACAGTGTCCAGGCCCTAAGTTCAAACCCCAAGACTGGCAAAAAAAAAAAAAAAAGCGCTACATATGTGGCTTTTTCTGTCTGGGTGGCTTCTAATTCTCCAGGTTCATCCATAGCATAACCTGTGTCACTGTAGTCTTCCTTTTCATAGCTTTTTTTTTTATAGCTATCACATGAATGGACTATGTTTTGTCACTTCACTCATTTATCATTTCAGTTGCTGTGCTCTTGATGAGAGATTTGACTTGGAAAAGGTACCAGAGAACTTTTGAAGGTGAGGAAAATGTTCTTGATTAGCATGGGCATATGTATTTGTCAAAATTTCTTGAGCCAGGGCTGGGAATGTGGCTTAGTGGTAGAGGGCTTGTTTAGCATGCATGAAGCCCTGAGTTCAAATCGTCAGTACCACATACACAGAAAAGGCCAGAAGTGGTGCTGTGGCTCAAGTGGTAGAGTGCTACCTCGAGCAAAAGAAGCTCAGGGACAGTTCCCGGCTCTGAGTTCAAGCCCCAGGGCTGGCAAAAAAAAAAAAAAAATTCTTGAGCCAGACATTCAAAATATATGCATTTTATTTTGTTGTTTTTTTGTGTGTTTGTTTTTGTTTTTGTTTTGTTTTGTTTTTTGGCCAGTCCTGGGGCTTGGACTCAGGGCCTGAGCACTGTCCCTGGCTTCTTTTTGCTCAAGGCTAGCACTCTGCCACTTGAGCCACAGCGCCACTTCTGGCCATTTTCTGTATATGTGGTGCTGGGGAATTGAACCCAGGGCCTCATGTATAGGAGGCAAGCACTCTTGCCACTAGGCCATATCCCCAGCCCATGCATTTTATTTTGTTACTGTAATTGAAAAAAGAAGCCCCAGAAGAAAGGACTAGAGAAGACAGACTAAAGCAAAACGAAAGGAAGGCTAGAAAGAGAGGAAAATGCATTCCAGAAGCAATTGCCTCAGCCGTGACCATCGTTAATAATCTGGAGGACAGAAAATCACACAAGTCACAGAACCCGTGTCTCCTATAGGCTGATGTCAACAACTCTCAATGGGAACAAAAGCATACTTGGGATCACCCCAGTGCCTCTGATTACCTGAGCATGCTCACCAATCAATTCTCATCCCCATCAGGGATGAGCCAAATCAGTTTATTCTGTGGTCCTACTTGCTAAAGAAGAGAACTCGCAGGGCTAAGGCCAAGTCTGCTTTGGCTTAGTGTATCCCAATACAGGCTGAGCTGAGCATCTTCTCTCTGAGATCATCTAAGCCCTTTGCTTACTGAGTAATTTTGCAATGCCAAGTTGTCCTGCAGGGTAGAGTTTCATGCTGCGATAGAGTGAGACGACAGCAAACCAGTTTATCCCTATGTAAACCAATAAATTGACATTCAACTTCACATTAAAAAAATGTGTTTGTTTTTTTTGCCAGTCCTGGGCCTTGGACTCAGGGCCTGAGCACTGTCCCTGGCTTCTTCCCGCTCAAGGCTAGCACTCTGCCACTTGAGCCACAGCGCCGCTTCTGGCCGTTTTCTGTATATGTGGTGCTGGGGAATCGAACCTAGGGCCTCGTGTATCCGAGGCAGGCACTCTTGCCACTAGGCTATATCCCCAGCCCCTAAAAAAATGTTTTAAGTCAGAAGGAAGCCATATTAGAGAACAGTAAGAAACAAGAAGGGAAGGAACAAAGAGCCTGCAGTGTTGGGAGGAAGGCTACAGCTACCATTTAAGTTGGGGCACCTGAGCAATGGACACTCAGTCTCCTCACTGAGTAGTAAATACCTCATCTCCTCATGAAAAGACAGCTGCTCATAGGCAAGATAAGAAATATGGTCAGTCTGTGGCTTGATCATTTGCTTCAACCTACTAGAACACTACTGTTATGAGACCCAGTCACAGTGCATGGGTGGGGTGGTGGCAGAGGATGGGCAGACAGCAAGTGCTGACAGTACAAGTCTACAGTACCAAGTGAGGGCTACAGATCAAGAGCAGCATGAAAATCCAAATGGCAGGCTCTCACACCCGTCTGTGCCAAGCTCTGTGCCAATGCTTGGCATGCAGTGGCTCGTCAGAGGCAGCCCCAAGCTCAGAAGTTCACTGGCTGTCTAGGCCTGTCGGCTAACAATGCTGCCAATGAAGAATCTGAATGCACTGTAATAGGAATACAGAAGCAACACAAACCTGCAGACGCCATGATTTTTGCTTCATGAGGCTCATTTCAGACTTCTGCTTGCAGAACTGAAAGATAATAAATGTGTTTTGAGCCACTAAATCAGCAGCAGCTGGAAACTAGTAACTGTCAAACCAATGGATCTGGGGGAATGAACATGAATAAAGGAAGATGCAGGGCTGGGGATATGGCCTAGTGGCAAGAGTGCTTGCCTTGTATACATGAGGCCCTGGGTTCAATTCCCCAGCACCACATATACAGAAAACGGCCAGAAGTGGTGCTGTGGCTCAAGTGGCAGAGTGCTAGCCTTGAGCAAAAAGAAGCCAGGGACAGTGCTCAGGCCCTGAGTCCAAGCCCCAGGACTGGCCAAAAAAAAAAAAAAAGGAAGATGCAGCGGGACAAAAAGAGAAATGGGGCATCTCTACCTGGCACAGGGAGTAAGCCTAGGCCAGACTGTAAAGCCTAGGCCCAAGACTGTAAAGAACTTTTGAAGACTCCTGGCTTCAGAGAACAAGACCAGGGCATGGACAGCAGAAGCACAGACTATGAGACCAAGAAGACAGAAGAGCTCCTCCAGGCAAGAGTGTCCAACCCCTTTAAGGCACTGATCTCATACATGATGCAAATCTAGGCTAGGAACCCTACATGTTAGCAGAGGAGAGACACAAAAAACCTTTGTAAATTCCAAGGAGAAGATCTTGCAAAATAACTTTTAAACTGCCCCCACCTAAGCGCTGAGACTCTGAAGCCTGAGAAGCAACATTTTTCCTCTCTAAGCAATCAGAAATAAATAAAAGGAGTACTCTCTGTGCTTAGTAAGTATGCGTTGGTGTCGGCAGAACACGGTGGAGGGGGTGGACAAAATGATGGGGAGCTGGAGCTGAGTCCCAGATGGTGCAGTGTGGGGACAAGAGGCTGCAGCAGAGAGGCAGAATGGCAACCGAGAGAAGGGACTATTCCAAATAAAGCCATGGGGACAACATGTGGGGCCCAGATGGACAACAACCCTCTGAAGAGGTTGCACAGCGTATCTTTGCTCCTCTTCAGCAATGGGTGCTCCAGAAGCAGCTGCTGGCTGGGCTCCACTAGGTGTGTGTGGCTTGAAAGGAATATATATAGACAAGATACAGACAAGATAGCTCTGCTCACTGTTCTCTGGCCATCTTTTCTCTCTCTGAAACTGTGTCCTCATCTTGAAGGGCGGGCAGAGAGGTTACACTTTGGTAAATATCTAAGATCTACAGATGTTTCACTGTTGGGAAAGAGGACACAGACAACTCCCAGCCGCAGACTCTACCAAAATATGTAACTAGCACCTTCAGCCTTAAAAGAGCTGCACTGTTAACCTTAACCTATGTGCACCTCTAAACCTTAACTCATCTGTACCCACCTCCAATCTTAACCCATCTGACTTTAAACTATCAGGTCCTTCCAAGGACGGGTGAGGAAAGTCCTTCTCACATTTACAGCATCTGCTTTCAATGTCAGTGATCACCTGCAATGCCCATGGCCCTATTGCAACATTACCTGAAAGCAGAAGGTCCCAGTGCCTCTACACTCATCCTTTTGGAAGTCTAACTATTGGCAACTCAGAAGCCACAACTTACCTAATGTATGCTGCCCAGAGCACCCAGAATGGGACCAAGCATACAATAAGTACAAGTATTTAAGTCATTTCTGTTCCAAGAGCCAGCAGAACCACTGAAGGGGTCCAAAAACTACCTGGCCACAGGAAGACAGAATGCACCTGGATACATTCCATTTCTGAAGCCTGGTCTTCCACTAATACCACCCAAGTACATTTTATGCAAATTGGGCCCCCATTTCTCTGAATCATTTCCTAGTTTTTCATGTTTATCAACAACTGGAATTTGCAAAAGTGTAAGAAATAAAAGAATGAGAGTGCATGAGAGTAATGAAGCAGTCTCACTCACAAAATGGACTTGTACTTTGTTAAACAAAAATCTTATCCTGAATGCCAGCCTGTCCAGACAACAAAAGCCCCACTCTAGAGAGAGACAAATAATCAGAGTGGCCCTTATAACTGAGCTATAACCAAAGTACAAAGCCTTTGATTATTTAGAATCCAAGAGATTGAATTTCTTCAAGTCAGATAAATGAATGATAACAGTCAGGTCTTCTACAGGTATCCAGTGGGTGGAGTTCCTTTCCAAATTTTAACCTACCCTCATGACTCAGGTCTGTCCTCTGTGCTCTACCCTGGATTCCAGTAACACACACATGATGTCAGTTTAGATGTTCAACAGACTTGGTGAATGTGACCTAGAGCCTTCAAGCACAAAATAAAAACAAAACTTACAGCCTTTGCACAGACCTTGATAGACTATAATGCACTGTCATGTTTGTAGTCTCATTTGTCCCTCCCAGTTGCCCTAGAAGTTACACAGGGCAGAGATTATTATCTCCATTCTATAGATAAAGAAACAGGCTCAGAATTGGAGTGATCTCCCCCAAAGTCATATGACTTTGAAGCAAAATACAAAACAGAAAACAAAAAAACAAGTTCTCTCTCTAACATTTTTGGATCTGTTCTTTAAACTTAAATGGAGACTGAGTAAACTCTTTCAAGTTGATATTAGTGACTAATTTTTTTTTCTAAATAGTAGAGCTTTTAACTCAGGCCTGAGTGCTGTCTCTGAGTTCTTTTGCTCAAGGTTAGTTCTCTACCACTTTGAGCAACAGCTCTTACAGTTTTCTGCTGGTTAATTGGAGGTAAGAATCTCATGGACTTTCCTGCCACGGGTGGCTTTAAACCATGATCTTCAGATCTCAGCTCCCTGAGCAGCTAGGATTACAGGCATGAGCCACTAAGCAACCAGCTGTGTCTAATGTTTAGAGAGCTCTCTGCAGAAAGAATCAAGGGTTGGAGGTATATCTCAGTGATAAAGAGTGCTTGCCTAGCACATGTGAGGTACTGAATCTCATAATACTGCAACAAAAAAAACATGGAGAGGTAGGGATCAGGACACAAAAGAAAAATTATAAGGAGGCTTAATATGCAAGGAGGATTTTATACATCCTTAAGAATTTGTGTATTTCTTGGTAGTTTATATCCTGTAAGATTAACAAGGCAAGCTGTGCTCTGGTGGCTCATGCTTGTAATCCTAGCTACTCAGGAGGCTGAGATCTGAGAATCACAGTTAAAAGCCAACCAGGGCAGGAAAGTCCATGAGACTCCAATTAATCATGAGAAAACCGGACGTGGGACTGTGACTCGTGTGGTAGAGCACTGGCCTTGAGCTGAAGAATGCAGGGACAGGCCCCAGGCCTAGAGTTCAAGCCCCATGGCTGGGGGGGAGGTGGGGGGGGAATGGAGATTAACAAGGCAAAGACAGAGATCCGTCAAAACTAGTCCCTATTTCTCAGATTCAACAAGTTTGGGAAGAGCCCTTTTATCTCTCAGACCTCACTTTTGTTCCTTTGGTCCTGAGATGTTAAAATCAAGAGGAAATTGGACACCACCCATCTTTTTGTATACACACACACACACACACACACACACACACACACACACACACACACACACAGTGAGGCTTTCCACATTGTCCCCAGAAAGCAGAACTTTCCCCTCTTTGCCATTCTGGTTTTAGGATTACTTTACAGAACTGAAATACTAGGTGAAGTGCCAGACTTTGAAGTCAGGCCCCACTTTACCACGTGAACCCCATTTTAGAATCGAACCCTGAGCCAATCAGATTTGTACCTGTGTCCTAATCTTGCTTGAACAGCTGATTGTTGTAACCTTGTTCTTTGCCTTTATAAGCCCTGTGTAATCACAGCTCGAGGCTCCCTCCTAACCTCCGCTGTGTCGGTGGGTAGGATGAGGCCCGAGTTGCAGCTCACTTAAATAAAGCCTTGCCTTGCTTTTGCATTTCGGAATGTCTGAGTCTCGGTGGTCTTCTTGGTGGTGGTCTTGCGACTTGGCACAACATTTGGGGTTTCGTCCGGGATGGCCCCAGAGACCCCAGAGACCCCAGACTCCGAAGGTAAGAAAATAGGGCAGTTCATTCTGTGTGTCTGTGTGATTTGTAGTTTTGTTTTCTGTTTAGGCCAGCCGCTTGAATCTGAACCTGTAGGTAGTGAAGGACCAGCCGGAGTGGACACGCTCGTATGGGCAGTCCTGGGGGACCTCAGGCCCTCCACAGGGGGCTCAGGCTTCCCACTACCACCCTGGACCTGAAGGGCTGGACCGGGAGGCCCTTCTAACGGGCACCTGTCTAGTCCACTCTATATTTGGGGTTGTCTGGTCCGCTCCTACACAGGAACGGGAGAGAGAGCCTCAAGACTGTGTGGTCTGCCCCCTCACAGGGGCAGGAGAGACTCAGTGAGACTGTGTGGTCTGCCCCCTCACAGGGGCAGGAGAGACACAGTGAGACTGTGTGGTCTGCCTCCTCACAGGGGCAGGAGAGACACAGTCGAACCTGTAAGCCGCGGCTCCCTAAGTCTGTAAGTGTTGTCTGGTCTCTGTGCCTGTGATTATTTTTGTGTGTTTCTTTCTCGCGCTGTGCCTGACTGACAAACGGATAATGGGGAACGTTCCTTCCACTCCTCTGGACTTGACTTTAGCTCACTGGAAAGATGTACAGGTGACAGCCCACAATCAGTCAATCAGTGAGAGTGTCCGCAAAAAAGAACTCTAGGGGGACCCCCACCCAGCCTTCTTAAGCAGAAAATTATTTGGAAATGTTTTACTAAAACTATCAAGCCCTGGAAAATGAGGCTGGAGAATGCTAAAATCATTTGTTAAAGGTTTTTGTCTTAAAATGTATGGCCGATGCTTATTCAGCACGCTTTAAGATCTTTTGAAAATGTATGTGTGTGTGCATGTGTGAGTGTGAACATGTTCAGGACTGCAGTATGATGCAAAACTAAGTTTAAGTTTAAAGTCAAAGGGTCATCAAGTTTGGGCATTGCCAAATACTTTAAAGGATTTCTCAGGGTTCTTTAATTAAAAAAAAATCAGAGCTAAGTGTCAGAAATTTGGATTTAAAAGGATATATATATATATATATATATTAAACTAATGGGGATAGAAGTAAACTCTCATTAACTCTATGTATGTAGGAAGAAATGGCAAAATGGGCCAATGTTTCTCACTAATATATTGGAAAGCTGAATGGATAAGTATTTCTAATTGTAATTCTTGCATTAAGGAAAAATTCAAAGGTCTTCATGCCATGCAGTAACTGGGACTGAAGAAAAAAAAGAGGCTCTTTTGAAACAAGCAGCCCGTAGGCAAAGGGCGGCACCTGGTTTCAGAATGCCTGTGAGCTTCAGTTTTTCCGATGCAGATAAAAGCTAAAATGTTGTTAGTGTTAAAAAGGCTTTGGAAATCAAGAATACATTTCTAGATAAGAAATTTGGAAGTAAAATTATCCTAAATAATTATTGCAAAGTGAGAAAAGGAGAATTATGGCTACCAAAATGTTTAATTGCCATTCCAGCTTCTTTGTAGGTTTTTTGCAACCATTTCCAGCAGGCCCACAGAGAAGCACAGGTGATTCCTACAAGTTTGTCGAGATCTAATACTGACCCTTAATAAGTTCCAGGTAAGAGAGCATGCTTAAAAACTACTTCTGTGTGGACCACCTTGTTGCTTATAATTGGAGTAAAGTGGCCCCTTATAAGACTCACTGATCTGTGTTGTTGTTTTTTTTTTTGTTTTGTTTTGTGTTTTTTTTTTTTTTTTTTTTTGGCCAGTCCTGGGGCGTGGACTCAGGGCCTGAGCACTGTCCCTGGCTTCTTTTTTGCTCAAGGCTAGCACTCTGCCACTTGAGCCACAGCGCCACTTCTGGCCATTTTCTGTATATGTGGTGCTGGGGAATCGAACCCAGGGCCTCATGTGTATGAGGCAGGCACTCTTGCCACTAGGCCATATCCCCAGCCCAAGACTCACTGATCTGAATCTGCGGTTCAAAGCCAGCCCGGGCAAAGAAAGGTCCCTGTGAGAGACTTGTCTCTAATCAGCCAGCAGAGTGCTGGGAACGGAGTTGTGTGGAGCTCAAAGTGGTAGGGTGCTAGCCTTGAGCTGGAGAGCTGGGGAACAGTGCTCAGGCCCTGAGTCCAAGTCCAGTGGAAAGTCACTCCTCCTGGGACAAAAGTGATGGAGCATCCAGAGGCAGTAAGCCACTGCTTGGATGGCAGAGATGGTGTCAGATCCTAGAGTCACTCTGTTTGGCCTTTCAAAAGTTAACCAAAGCCGGGAAGTCCTAGAAGAATAGTTCATAAGCATGCCTTTCCAATGCCCATGTCTGTCTACTGGGCAGGAACTTGCCAGTCATCTGTGATAGTGGTTAGTAAGGGTAAGTTTGTCAAATGAGAGGATAGATTAAAATCTCACCCCCCCGCATTTACTCAAAGCTCTGACTGGCAGTGAGAATTTTAAGCTGATACATCTTTTTAAAGCTTGTAGACCTGAGATTGTGTCCTTATTGAGATGTGTTAAAGGCCTGCAAAGGTAACTTTTTAGGTCATCAGAGATCAGTTCCCCAGGCAATCAGGAAAATGCTTTTACAAACTAGAATGTTAAAAGGCACAAATTTGTAAACCTGAAGTCACTCATCTGGGCTTCAAATTAAAAGAGAGCAAGCGTTGGCTGTCAGATGCACATAGACTGTGCTGAAAATCCCTTTGCCTAAATCAGCCAGAAAAGTCAGACTTCCTGGGAACAGACTTTAGTAGACCCTGGGCCACGAGCTTTGCCTCCTGTGCCCCAGTATTCCCAAGAAGGCTTGGAGTGGATAAAGAAAATTCCCATGGCCCACAAAACCCCTGGACAGAGAAGGAAACAATGACTGGTGGAAAACTTGTGAAGGGAAACTTATCCTGCCACAAGGGCTGGGTAAGGGGATCCTTAAGAGAATCTGAACTTCTCACATGGGAACCCGAAAAATGCAGGACTTGCTCCGACAAACCAAGGTGAAAATTAGACCAGGAGATCAACTTTTGAAGATATTGTTAAAAATTGCAAGGCCTGTCAGCTTGCCAATGCCCCCAATCAACAGATTACTAAAGGAACTCGCCTCTGTGGGAATAGGCCAGGCGTGTGTGTATTGGGAAGTAGATTTCACAGAAATTACAAATATTTGCTAGTTTTTGTAGACACCTTTTCAGGATGGGTTGAAGCCTATCCAACAAAGCATGAGACTGCGAATGTAGTGGCTAAGAAGATCCTGGAAGAAATCCTACCCAGACCAGGGGACTGAAATCCTTAGAACCACAGTGGAAGGAACCCTAGACAGCATCACCACTTGGGTTCATTGCTTCCACGCCAGGCCAGCTGACCCCTTTGCCCTGGATGACGACTACCGTGGTGGAACATGGGAGGTCTCCAAGCACCCAACTCAGCTGCTTCGCCTTCACCTCAAGAAAAGAAAGTTAGACTGAATATTGTTATAATTTTCTTTTTGCCTTCTTTCCTTACTACCCTGGCTAGTGTTGATGTTATTTTGGCAGCTCACTCCAAAGTGAGGTGACCCCCTTATTTTAGGTAGTTTTGGGCTTGCTCAGGAATATGGGTATAGCCACCCGACCCTTAGAGCACAGCTGAGAAGTTTATGTATTATTTTGTTGCTTACATTTGGATACTAAACACTATACAGCAAATGGTAAGTCTTTATAGCTGAAAGTTAATTTTCAGTTTGCAGTAATCCTGCAGTCCCTTGGTAAAGTAGATAAGGTTATATGTTCCTGGCTAGGTAAGGTTCAACGCCCATGAGGCAGCCTGAAGAAGTTATAGAAGATGGATGATGGGGCTGGGGATATAGCCTAGTGGCAAGAGTGCCTGCCTCGGATACACGAGGCCCTAGGTTCGATTCCCCAGCACCACATATACAGAAAACGGCCAGAAGTGGCGCTGTGGCTCAAGTGGCAGAGTGCTAGCCTTGAGCGGGAAGAAGCCAGGGACGGTGCTCCGGCCCTGAGTCCAAGGCCCAGGACTGGCAAAAAAAAAAAAAAAAAAAAAAAAAAAAAGATGGATGATCACCCATCAGCCCCCCTTTAAAACCGAGGGACTAGAGTTGTTTTTGGGAAGATGAGGCAGCATAAACTAGAGGCATGCAAAACAGAGGTACAAAGACTGTACTTGTGAGAAATGGTGACAGGCCCTTTGGTTAATACTTTGGGCCCTATTGGCCCATGCCTTATCTCTATATCATCCCCTAGACATGCAAGCCATTGAAATGGACAGAATGGAGCCATGATTGGCTCCCAAGGTACCAAAAAGAAAAAGGGGGAAATGAAGTGCCAGACTTTGAAGTCAGGCCCCACTTTACCACGTGAACCCCATTTTAGAATCGAACCCTGAGCCAATCAGATTTGTATCTGTGTCCTAATCTTGCTTGCTTGAACAGCTGATTGTTGTAACCTTGTTCTTTGCCTTTATAAGCCCTGTGTAATCACAGCTCGAGGCTCCCTCCTAACCTCCGCTGTGTCGGTGGGTAGGATGAGGCCCGAGTTGCAGCTCGCTTAAATAAAGCCTTGCCTTGCTTTTGCATTTCGGGATGTCTGAGTCTCAGTGGTCTTCTTGGTGGTGGTCTTGTGACTTGGCACAACACTAGGGACAATGGAATCTGCTAAACTGTTGTTTTGTTTCCTGAGCAGAATCCCACTCCATGCTAGTCACTGAGGCACTAGACAAATCAGTCAGAGATGGGCCCTGCTAACAAGCACTTCACAGTCTAGGGGAACTGACAACGGTCAGGACAGCCCAGGAACAAAGGAATGTAGAAGAACATGGAAGGTAATCTCAATGATTTTGGTTGGTGAGATGGAAGAGTTCTCACCTGTACCTTGGAGGGTGGAGAATTCTGACTAGTGAGGAGATGCAAATTAAGAAAGCAGCATGGCTGGGGATATGGCCTAGTGGCAAGAGTGCTTGCCTCGTATACATGAGGCCCTGGGTTCAATTCCCCAGCACCACATATACAGAAAACGGCCAGAAGTGGCGCTGTGGCTCAAGTGGCAGAGTGCTAGCCTTGAGCAAAAGGAAGCCAGGGACAGTGCTCAGGCCCTGAGTCCAAGCCCCAGGACTGGCCAAAAAAAAAAAAGAGTCTCACAAGCTTTTGGGGCTGGGGATATAGCCTAGTGGCAAGAGTGCCTGCCTCGGATACACGAGGCCCTAGGTTCGATTCCCTAGCACCACATATACAGAAAACGGCCAGAAGCGGCGCTGTGGCTCAAGTGGCAGAGTGCTAGCCTTGAGCGGGAAGAAGCCAGGGACAGTGCTCAGGCCCTGAGTCCAAGGCCCACGACGGGCCAAAAAAAATAAAAAAATAAAACAAAAAAAAAAAAAAAAAAAGAAAGCAGCATGGATATTTGCCTAATAAGGAAACAGCCTCATATGAGGGCCACACAAAGTACTACTTGGCCTCCAACCCCATACTAAGACTAGCCGTATCCAGCCAAGGATGCCTCATGCCTGTAATCCTAGCTACTGAGGAGGCTGAGATCTGAAGGACTGAAGTTTGAAAACAGTCCATGCAGAAAAATCCACAAGACTCCATCTCCAATTAGCCAGCATAAAGCCAGGCTGGAGGTGTGGCTCAAGTGGTAGAGAACTAGCCTTGAGTAAGCAAGCTGAGCAAGTGTGAGGCCCTGAGTTCAAGGCCTGGGATCAGAAACTAGCTGGATCCAGCTTTGTCCCTTAGACGAGATCTAATTTGACCCCGCTCCCAAAATGAGGCAACTGAAGAGATCTAGACCACAGAAAAGAGTTTAGGTCCTTTCTTTCTTGGATTTTACAGCAAATTCAGCTTGTGCTACCCAGTCCTAAGTGCCCTCTTTGTACTTATCTTGTTCTTTAGTTGGTTCTCACGGTTTGGCTATCCCAAGTAGAGCTAGCCTCCTGGCTGCCTTAGAACATTGCCAAGGGACATCAATACCACATCTCAACTTCTGTTAGGCTAGGTTTGGTATCTTGGTACTGAGGTGCCAGACTTTGAAGTCAGGCCCCACCACGTGAACCCCATTTTAGAATCGAACCCTGAGCCAATCAGATTTGTACCTGTGTTCTAATCTTGCTTGCACAGCTGATTGTTGTAACCTTGTTCTTTGCCTTTATAAGCCCTGTGTAATCACAGCTCGAGGCTTCCTCCTAACCTCCGCTGTGTTGGTGGGTAGGACGAGGCCCGAGTTGGCAGCTCGTTAAGTAAAGCCTTGCCTTGCTTTTGCATTTCGGAGTGTCTGAATCTCGGTGGTCTTCTTGGGGGTGGTCTTGCAACTTGGCACAACAGTACCAAGGGTACCAAGAACCTATTTACTGACTGATAATCAAGAATCATGGCACTTTACAATTAGAGTAAGAAAGGGCAGTACATATAACCCTAGCCTGGGATGGGAACATTGAAAGAACCAGAAGGCACACACTTTTGTCTTTCAGAGTGCATCTTACAGAGCTGATCTAAATTTAAATCAAGGTAGTCAGACTTGCTTGGTCACCATATAGGACAGCCCTATATTTCACCTTCTGCCCTCCTTAAGACCTCCAAAACCTGGTCATGAATCCGTTTTTCTAGTCCTTGCTTGTCAACATCTTACTGAGGTGCCAGACTTTGAAGTCAGGCCCCATCACGTGAACCCCATTTTAGAATCGAACCCTGAGCCAATCAGATTTGTACCTGTGTTCTAATCTTGCTTGCACAGCTGATTGTTGTAACCTTGTTCTTTGCCTTTATAAGCCCTGTGTAATCACAGCTCGGGGCTTCCTCCTAACCTCCGCTGTGTCGGTGGGTAGGACGAGGCCCGAGTTGGCAGCTCGTTAAATAAAGCCTTGCCTTGCTTTTGCATTTCGGAGTGTCTGAATCTCGGTGGTGTTCTTGGGGGTGGTCTTGCGACTTGGCACAACATTTGGGGGCTCGTCCGGGATAGCCCCAGAGACCCCGAGATCCCAGACTCCGAAGGTAAGAAAACAGCGCTCTTCATTTGTCTTGTCCTGTAATTTGTCTGTTTGTCTGTTTTGCTTTTGCTTATACTTGTAGGGCACGAGTCAGTTTGGTTTTTGGCCGGAACTGACCAGGAGGGCCTCCTAAACGAGACTCAACCCGCCCACCTTGTACTTGGGTCTGCTCCTTCTGCTTATCTGGCAGGAGGTTGTGGGCCAACTTGGGTCCACTCCTCCTGTACCCTGGCAGGAGGTTGTGGGCCAACTTGGGAGATCTCCAACTCGTAACTCGGGTCCACTCCTTCTGCACCCTTGCAGGAGGTTGTGGGCCAACTCGGGTCCACTCCTTCTGCACCCTTGCAGGAGGTTGTGGGCCAACTCGGGTCCACTCCTTCTTGCAGGAGGTTGTGGGCCAACTCGGGTCCATTCCTTCTGCACCCTTGTAGGAGGTTGTGGGCCAGCTTGGGAGATCTCCAACTCGTAGCTTTTCTTGTTCTCAGGCCTGTGTGTTTTCCTCCTTTTTTATTGTTTTGTTTTTTGTAGCCTTTTGGACTGAACTTCTGATCAGAGCTATGGATAACGTTCTATCTTGAGGACCTCCATCTAGCCCCCTAGACTTGATCCTAGCTCACTGGAGGGAGGTTAAGGAGATAGCTCAGAACCAAGGTGTGGCCCTTAAAAAGGAAAAGTGGATCACCCTGTGCAAGTCAGAATGGTCCACCTTTGAGGAAATTGAGGGAGCTTTGACATAGGGAGGAAGCATGGAGGAGGAAATGTTTCCCGCTCCATACTCCCCATCCCAGTTAACTCTACAAGAGGAGGACTCTGAGGAAAATGTTTCAGCTGTGCCCTCCGCTCCGGAGGGTCCTGCCCAGTCAACTCGCCGTTGCCGACAGCCCAGGACACAGACGCATCAGCCCCAAGTCCAAGTCCTGACCCGCAGCCGCCGACGGGGTGGATGTAGGGCCAGCCCAAGCCACCCACAGGTGGCAGGGAGTGACCTCACCATGCTGCGTTGTCATCTCTGTGTTGTTTGTAAGTCTAACAGTCTCTTTTGTGTCAGACCTGCATAGCTCATTGGAAAGATGTACAGGCGATGGTTCACAATCAGAGTGTGAGTGTCCACAGAAAGAACTCTAGGGGGACCCCCACCCAGCCTTCTTAAGCAGAAAATTGTTTGGTGCGCTAAAATGTTTTACTAAGACTAAAAATGTTTTACTAAAACTATCAAGCCCTGGAAAATGAGGCTGGAGAATGCTAAAATCATTTGTTAAAGGTTTTTGTCTTAAAATGTACGGCCGATGCTTATTCAGCGTGCTTTAAGATCTTTTGAAAATGTGTGTGTGCATGTGTGAGTGTGAACATGTTCAAGACTGCAGTATGATGCAAAACTAAGTTTAAATTCAAAGGTCTTCATGCCATGCAGTAACTGGGACTGAAGAAAAAAAAAAGGCTCTTTTGAAACAAGCAGCCCGTAAGCAAAGGGCGGCACCTGGTTTCAGATTGCCTGTGAGCTTCAGTTTTTCCGATGCAGATAAAAGCTAAAGTGTTGTGTTAGTGTTAAAAAGGCTTTGGAAATCAAGAATACATTTCTAGATAAGAAATTTGGAAGTAAAATTGTCCTAAATAATTATTGCAAAGTGAGAAAAGGAGAATTATGGCTACCAAAATGTTTAATTGCCATTCCAGCTTCTTTGTAGGTTTTTTGTAACAGTTTCCAGCAGGCCCACAGAGAAGCACAGGTAATTCCTACAAGTTTGTCAAGATCTAATACTCACCCTTAATAAGTTCCAGGTAAGAGAGCATGCTTAAAAACTACTGTGTGGACCACCTTGTTGCTTCTAATTGGAGTAAAGTGGCCTTTTGTAAGACTCACTGATCTGAAATCTGCGGTTCGAAGCCAGCCCAGGCAAAGAAAGGTCCCTGTGAGAGACTTGTCTCTAATCAGCCAGCAGAGTGCTGGGAACGGAGTGGTGTGGAGCTCAAAAGTGGTAGGGTGCTAGTCTTGAGCTGGAGAGCTGAGGGACAGCACTCAGGCCCTGAGTCCAAGTCGAAAGTCACTCCTCCTGGGACAAAAGTGATGGAGCATCCAGAGGCAGTAAGCCGCTGCTTGGATGGCAGAGATGGTGTCAGATCCTAGAGTCACTACTGTTGGCCTTTCAAAAGTTAAAGCCGGGAAGTCCTAGAAGAATAGTTCATAAGCATGCCTTTCCAGTGCCCATGTCTGTCTACTGGGCAGGAATTTGCCAGTCATCTGTGATAGTGGTTAGTAAGGGTAAGTTTGTCAAATGAGAGGATAGATTAAAATCTCACCCCCTGCATTTACTCAAAGCCCTGACTGGCAGTGAGAATTTTAAGCTGATACATCTGTTTAGGAAAGAAAGCTTGTAGACCTGAGATTGTGTTGTGTCCTTATTGAGATCTGTTAAAGGCCTGTCAGCTTGCCAATGCCCTCAATCAACAGATTAACCACGGTGGAAGGGACCCTAGACGGCATCGCCACTTGGGTTCATTGCTTCCACGCCAGGCCAGCTGACCCCTTTGCCCTGGATGACAACTACCGTGATGGAACATGGGAGGTCTCCAAGCACCCAACTCAGCCACTTTGCCTTTGCCTCAAGAAAAGAAAGTTAGACTGAGACTAAGGTTATAGGTTCCTGGCTAGGTAAGGTCTACGCCCCTGAGTCAGCCTGAAGAAGTTACAGAAGATGGATGATCTTCACCCATCAGCCCCCCTTTAAAATCAAGGGACCAGAGTTGTTTTTGTGAAGATGAGGCAGGATAAACTAGAGGCATGCAAAACAGAGGTACAGAGACTATTCTTGTAAGAAATGGTGACAGGCCCTTTGGTTAGTACATTGGGCCCTACTGGCCCATGCCTTACCTCTATATCATCCCCTAGACATGCAAGCCATTGAAATGGACAGAATGGAGCCATGATTGGCTCCCAAGGTACCAAAAAGAAAAAGGAGGAAATGAGGTGCCAGACTTTGAAGTCAGGCCCCATCACGTGAACCCCATTTTAGAATCGAACCCTGAGCCAATCAGATTTGTACCTGTGTTCTAATCTTGCTTGCACAGCTGATTGTTGTAACCTTGTTCTTTGCCTTTATAAGCCCTGTGTAATCACAGCTCGGGGCTTCCTCCTAACCTCCGCTGTGTCGGTGGGTAGGACGAGGCCCGAGTTGGCAGCTCGTTAAATAAAGCCTTGCCTTGCTTTTGCATTTCGGAGTGTCTGAATCTCGGTGGTGTTCTTGGGGGTGGTCTTGCGACTTGGCACAACATTACAATGAGACACACAGGACACAGTGTCTCATCTTGCCTCTTGGAAAGACTAATAGGAAGGACAGCATAGATGCCACTGCCAATCTGGAGAGCTCAGGTGCAATGCCTGTGAGCAGTTAGGGCTGCAGAAGGAACAAGAAGCACTTGGAGGCACACAAGGTCTTCCTACTGCTTGATCTCCAAGGAGTTGAGTCTCTAAAGAGCTGGGCAAACAGAACAAACAAGGAATCTGAACTGGGTCAAAATTCAAACAGGTCACAGTCCCCCTGGGATGGACCATGAAAAAAGCAGTCAAGGTAATCCTAAAGGAGTGGGAGAGGGCGGGGACAGGTACAAAGTGTGAGTGGATTCAGGGACACAGAACTTTGGTTTTAGACAATCCTATCTAACCTGTCCCTCTAATCTTCTAGTTGAGGCACTAATACTTTCTTTCCTGTGTTATTTTACCCCTCTCTAGCCAGTGTTTGTCTGTCTGCCTCTCTTTCTCTCTCTCTCTTCCTTTGACCTTCCCAGTTCTTCCTCATTATCTTTCATTTCTTTCTTTGTAGTACTGAGGTTTGAACTCAGAGCCCAGAACTGCCGCCATCCCTTGCCTCCCCCCACCTTTTTTTTTTTTTTTTTTACTTTATTTTCCAGGTAGAGTCTCTCTTTTTATTTTCCCAGGGCCAGCCTTGGACTGCAGATCTCCTACCTATGTCTCTTTCCTGTGTAGCTAGGATTACAGACATATACTACTATGCCCAGATTACTGGTTGAAACAGAGTCTCACTAATGTTTTGACAACACTGGCCTCAAACCATGAAATTTCTGCTTCCCCAGTAGCTGAGGTTACTGGTGTGCCTCAATACTCTCAGTCCTGCTAGAATAATCTTTCTACAATGCAGATCTGATTATGTCTTGCTCTCTTAATTATTTATTTTTTTGTTGGTCCTGGGGCTTGAACTCAGGGCCCAGGCACTATCTCTGAGTTTCTTTTGTTCAAGGCTAGCATTCTACCACTCGGAGACACAGCACCAATTCTGGCTTCTTCCAAGTAGTTTATTAAAAATAAGAGTCTCATGGCCTTTCTTGCCTGGTCTGGCTTTGAACCATGATCCTCAGATCTCAGTCTCCAGAGTATCTAGGATGACAGGCATGAATCACCAGTGCCCAGCTTATATCTTGCTCTTAAATACTGAAACAAATCAAGTAAAAAGGCTCACATTTGCAATCCTAGCTCCTCTGGAAACAAGAGGATCACAAGTTTGAGGCCAGCCTGGGCAGCTCAGCAAGACCCTCTCAAATAATTTTTTTGGGTGTCCAGGTGTTTTGTTTTGTTTTCTTGTTTTGCCAGTCTTGGGCCTTGGACTCAGGGCCTGAGCACTGTCCCTGGCTTCTTTTTGCTCAAGGCTAGCACTCTGCCACTAGAGCCACAGCGCCACTTCTGGCTGTTTTCTATATATTTGGTGCTGGGGAATTGAACCCAGGGCTTCATGTATATGAGACAAGCACTCTTGCCACTAGGCCATATCCCCAGCCCTGTCCAGGTGTTTTGTTTTCTTTTTTAATCATTAAGTGGTTTACAAAGAGTTTTCAATTCCCTAAATCAGGTAGTAAGCACAGTGTGTCTTGATTAATGCCACTCTTTCCATTGTTCTCCCCAAATAACTTTTTTTGACCAGTCCTGGGGCTTGAATTCAGGGCCTGTCCCTGGCTTCTTTCTGTTCAAGGCTAGCACTCTACCACTTGAGCCACAGTGCCCCTTCTGGCTTTTTCTATATACATGGTGCTGAGGAATCGAACCCAGGGCTTCATGTATACAAGACAAGCACTCTACCACTTGGCCATATTCCCAGCCCCACAAATAACTTTTTTTTTTTTTTTTGGCCAGTCCTGGGCCTTGGACTCAGGGCCTGAGCACTGTCCCTGGCTTCTTCCCGCTCAAGGCTAGCACTCTGCCACTTGAGCCACAGCACCGCTTCTGGCCCTTTTCTGTATATGTGGTGCTGGGGAATCGAACCTAGGGCCTCGTGTATCCGAGGCAGGCACTCTTGCCACTAGGCTATATCCCCAGCCCCCACAAATAACTTTTTAAGAGATGGAGCACAGACCAGCTATGTAAATCCATGGTAGACAGCTTATCTAGAATGCACAAGGCTCTGGGTTCAAATTCCAGCAACACACATGCGCACACACACACACACACACACACACACACACACCACACACACACACACACCCCAAGAGTTCAATGTCTTCCCTACACCCTCAAGATAAGGCCCAAAGTTCACTTGGCCTATAAAGGCCCTTTCCTGCTAAACCCAATAGAAAGAATTTCAAGTCTAATCTCCCTCTTCACCATTACCTCCTCCACATTCCATTGATAATATACTGTACAATATTCCCCACTGATGTAACAGATTTATGTCTTCCAGGAGAATTCCAATTCAAGGCCTACTTCAAGTGCCATCTCATCAATCAAATCTAACCTTACTTGCTCATTTCCCCTAGGAAAGATTGCATTAAGTTTCTTTTCCATTTTCCAAAAACACTGCAGTACAGCATTTACTATCCTGACTTCCATTTATTTATAGATCACAAGACTCCCTTCACACAACCGTATGTGCCCTTAACACAAATGGTTACTAAAAGAAAACAAAAATGTTTACCTCAAGAAGCATGTATGCGGGCTGGGGATATGGCCTAGTGGCAAGAGAGCTTGCCTCGTATACATGAGGCCCTGGGTTCGATTCCCCAGCACCACATATACAGAAAACGGCCAGAAGTGGCGCTGTGGCTCAAGTGGCAGAGTGCTATCCTTGAGCAAAAGGAAGCCAGAGACAGTGCTCAGGCCCTGAGTCCAAGGCCCAGGACTGGCCAAAAAAACCAAACAAAAACAAAAGAAGCATGTATGCCCTTTCTGGAAATAGTTAAGTCTAGATGATCTGGTATATAGATCAGATCAGAACTCTATGCTTTTTTTCTTTCCTTCTCTCTTTACTTTCCTTTCTTTTTCTTTTTTTTTTTTTTCCTGGTGCCAGTCCTGGGGCTTGAACTCAGGGCCTGAGCACTGTCCCTAATCTTTTGCTCAAGGCTAGTGCTTTACCACTTGAACCCACAGTGCCACTTCTGGCTTTTTCTGAGTAGTTTATTAGAGATAAGATTCTCCCTGGGCTGGGGATATGGCCTAGTGGCAAGAGCACTTGCATCGTATACATGAAGCCCTCGGTTCGATTCCCCAGCACCACATATACAGAAAATGGCCAGAAGTGGTGCTGTGGCTCAAGTGGCAGAGTGCTAGCCTTGAGCGGGAAGAAGCCAGGGACAGTGCTCAGGCCCTGAGTCCAAGGCCCAGGACTGGCAAAAAAAAAAAAAAAAAAAAAAAAGAGTCTCCCCAACTTTCCTGCTTGGGCTGGTTTTTAACCATAATCCTTAAATCTCAGCTTCCTGAGTAGCTAGGATTGCAGGTTTCTACTTTACTTTTAAGGTTGCATGGCCATCCAGGTGAATGGTCATTCACTGGTCTGATTTTAAAACATCGAAAGAGTGACTGGCATTTGCAGAATTGCTGGAACCCAAGCTGCTATATCTAAGAAGAGCCTTCTGTGCCTTTCCTAGGGAAGTGTTTGACTTCCCAAAGGCTTTGAGCTGAGCTGTAGGCGGCAACAGAGCAGGTGAGTCATCCCAGCCCACACCCGTTCTCTGCTGAAGGGCCCCAGCATCTGTCTGTGTTCAGTGATATGGGAAATGGGTATTGTGAGCCAACTCAGGTCCCAGGGAAGGAGAGATACTGTCATGGCCACAGTCTCTCTCATTACTGGTGATGAAAGCAAGAGGAATAATGGCCTTTGCTACTCCAACAAACATATCAGGGATAGCTTCAGAAAAGCAACAGCCCATGATCAAGGTCAGCTCACCATCTTGTTGAAATTCATCTGGAGACAAAGACATGTGGATCCTGAGGTCCCCAAATTTGAAGCTCTTAAGAAAAAATAAAAGACAGAGGAACTCTTCTGGATGATCCACTCAAACAAGACATTTATCTTACAGCTGAATCTTGTTTTAAACAAAGTCAGCACATTATGTTGAGGAAGAATCTTCACTTTACAGTTAAATTAGGAGTCTTCCCTTTTTAGTTAACTTAAGAAAAATTATCTTCTTTATAAGTTAAAATTTACTTTACGTCAGGAAAAATCATATACAGGGGATGGTACTCTATACTTCTCTAGATGATTGCATGCAAAGAAAAATCAGAGATATTATAAAGGTATTCTTTGAACATTTATGCTTTACACTTTCATTTTTTAAAGATCTGATATTACATATATGAAAAAGAATAAGTCATTTTTCAGGGAAATGGTGAACATAGTAAGGTTTTTTTTTTGTTGTTGTTGTTTTTGTTTTGGCCAGTCCTGGGACTTGGACTCAGGGCCTGAGCACTGTCCCTGGCTTCTTTTTTGCTCAAGGCTAGCACTCTGCCACTTGAGCCACAGCACCACTTCTGGCCATTTTCTGTATATGTGGTGCTGGGGAATTGAACCCAGGGCCTCATGTATACGAGGCAAGCACTCTTGCCACTAGGCCATATCCCTAGCCCACATAGTAAGATTTATGTTAAGTGAAATAAGTCAGGGTCAGAGAAAAAAAAATCTTCACTTTGCAAATTCTTTTCACCAAAAAACAACCCTGGTGTATTCCTTCCCTGGTGGCTTACAGTATAAAAGATTCTCTGTTAGGAATTAGAGATCCTAATACTAACAGTAAAATCCCTACCCCCACCACCACCACCACCACAAGAGTAAGTTACATGCCCAAATTACTAGAACACAAGGAAGAATGTAAAAATTCTTCAAAGTCCTACAAAAGTGAATGGGGGTGGGGCTGGGAATATGGCCTAGGGGCAAGAGTGCTTGCCTCGTACACATGAAGCCCTAGGTTTGATTCCTCAGCACCACTTATATAGAAAAAGCCATATATAGAAAAGTGGCGCTGTGGCTCAAGTTGGCAGAGTGCTAGCCTTGAGCAAAAAGAAGCCTGAGACACAGTGCTCAGGCCCTGAGTCCAAAGACTGGCAAAAAAAAAAAAAAAAAAAAAGTGAATCGGGGATTCTGGGAACAGAAGAGATTGAGAGACTTGGAGCAGCGGACAGGATTTGATCTGGGCTTTGGAAAATGGATTGCATGTTGCCATTAGAACTAGGTAAGATAGCTTCTAGATGGACCAGCCAACACCAAAGGACTATATGAGGTTACACAGCTACAAAGGAAATCAAATCCGTGAGTAAATGCACACGAGTGGAAACAGCACATTTGACATGCTCAAGCCTCAGAGACACCAGCAATGGCATGAGAAAAGAGCACAACTACAAATCAAACCCAACTACTACAACAGTAGGATTTAATCTGAAAGAACGCTAACTCTAACCTTAACATCTGTGATCTTCAACCAAGCTTAATCCTCTCATCCCTACTTTCTACCTAATGAATAGCAATGAAATGGAATGACATAAAGCCTCTGCCACTGTGTCAGGTACATAGTACACGAGCATTATATATTTTGTTCCTTTTCCACAATGAGGGCCTGGGGATTAGGAACAAATGGCCCTCTTTTCTTTAGGAAATAAAAAGGATTCTGAAGAGAAGAGACAGGGTGTGAGAAAAGAGAGGAAAGAGTGCTTCTAAATTGAGCTTTCTATTCCACAGAAGGCCATTTCAGAGATACAGGTAAAACTCTCCCCACCAAATTGGTTGTTGGCTCATCGTTGAAGTACGCTGTGTCCCAACAGCAGCACCAGCAATGCAATTAGCAGAACTGAACCCATGTGGATTGTGATCAGTGAGTAGGAGTTGAGAAGAGAGGCAGCACCCTGGGCCACTGCCCAGATTGTGGGGGTATCAGGAATCAGGGGGTGGGTAAAGATGGCTTCAGGCAGAATTCTTCTTAATTACAAAAGCTCTCCTCCACAATGAAAACCAGGCATAAACCCAATTTCCACCCCCCCCCCCAGACTTCCAAACCTGCTCTTTTACCTGAAAAACATGGCTTGCAGCAAACCAGTGGGGGACAGCAAGGGGGACTAATTTTACAGTAAGCCTCCAGGCCCTGAAGCTGACCCTCTACTGTGTATGGAGAATAAGCACAGTGAAGACTCTTCAGTGACATCCATCACCTAACCTTATCCATTTGGTACCTGTTCACTCATTTTCCCCATTTTAGTTCATAAACATCCAAAGATACTACAAAAGCTGATGTCAACTTAGTTGTTCAGACATCCACCCCTCAAGTTAATTCATTAGTCAGTTCTTTGTCAAATGGAGAAAATGTGTTTATGGGAAGATGTAATGAGACAATGGACAGGCTTGGCATACATACTTGAGAAGTGTCAACTACCATTTAAATATGTGTGAGCTTTATATTAGAAGCAGGATGGCATATAGTATCTTTTCATTAATTCCTGCAGGTATATTCTCCATCCTTTCCCACCCTGTGCTGTACCCTAACACTGTGCTGTTTGAACCCCAAGACTCCTTTGGCTCTTTCATTTGGTCCATGAGGAGCCATACAGACCAGAAGTTAAGGACAAAGTAGTGACAGAATTCCCTTCCTGATCCCTTGAACCAGTCTCAGCTCTAATAAGATTACCCTCTACACAGCCTTAGTATTACTTGCCCCAAAATACTTTTCCATACATAGTTGGTCTCCTATACTCCAAATTACCCACTTTAAATGTGTCATTTCTTTCCATTGTGCTCTAGATTAAAGGTGCAGAGTGCTTGCCTCCTACACATGAAGCTCTCGGTTCGATTCCCCAACACCACATATATGGAAAACGGCCAGAAGGGGCGCTGTGGCTCAGGTGGCAGAGTGCTAGCCTTGAGCGGGAAGAAGCCAGGGATGGTGCTTAGGGGCTGAGTCAAAGGCCCAGGACTGGCCACCAAAAAAAAAAAAAAGGTGCAGAGGAAGAACAGGTCTGGGAATGAATCTGAGTTCCATGTCTGCCACTAGGTCAACTCTAACTCTGGGCCAGAGTTTCCTTTTTTAGGCCTCAGCTTCCAAAACTGTAAAATTAGTTGGATAACATTGATCTTTGATGCTACAACTCCCTGCCTTTCTGAGTATTCTGTGAATACTAACCTAAGAAAGGGATGTGTGGTGGGCTGGGAATATGGCCTAGTGGCAAGAGTGCTTGCCTCTTATACATGAGGCCCTGAGTTCAATTCCCCAGCACCACATATACAGAAAATGGCCAGAAGTGGCACTGTGGCTCAAGTGGTAGAGTGCTAGCCTTGAGCAAAAAGAAGCCAGGGACATTGCTCAGGCCCTGAGTCCAAGGCCCAGGACTGGCGCAAATAAATAAATAAAAAGGGATGTGTGTAAGGAAATAGAGCTCCCTAAGACAGGGGAAGGCCTGGAAGGTTAGCCAGTTGAACAGCAACTCCCACCCAAATCAGTTTACTCTTACCCACCTCCTTCTGATGACTTTCCTTTTCTTCTCAGGCTGTTGCATTAACAGATGGCCTAGATGACCCCACTCCAAAGCAACAGTCAAAAAAAAAAAAAAACCACAAAATAACAAAAACCAGGAAATTAGAAGCAAATTCTGATTTCATTTCAGTAACCAATTAATCAACTGCACAGAGGTCATTTCCTAAGTTCTAACATATTCAAGAACTCAGGCAAGGAAGCAACTAACTATACAGTCTCTTCACAGACTATACAAGGAAAACTGCTCCCCTCTGCACTGGGTTCCCCTCTGCACTGGGAAATGCTGAGAAGCACCCCCTGCCCCACGCTTGGAAGCCAGACAAGAGTGTCCTGCATCCTGCCAGAAGGCAGAAAGTGCTCTGGAATTGAGATCCTCATCACTGGACATGTTTCAAATAGCTGCTAACATTTTCAGGTTTTAGCTTTTTGAGACTTTGGGATTTGATTGGGGGAAGGGATTGTTTTGTTTTCTTTGTTTTTCTTGTGTCTTTTTGACAGGGGTCCTGGGAATAGCGCTCAGGAACTCATCTGCTAAGCAAGAGCTCTACCACTGAACTACATGCATCCCAAGCCCAAGGCTGATGACTTCCCGATGAGAATGCTACAGAAGCTCAAAAGTCCTTTCCAACTTGTGAACTTAGTGATCTGTGGAACCCCTCCGGGGGAGGGGGGGCGTGGACGGGGGCTTGTTTCCAGTGACAGAATGGCCGGGGGGGGGGGGGGAACGGTGGGGATCTCAATCTTGTCAGGTGGTTTCTCGGAACTCTCGTTTCCTGTTTTACCTGGGGCTGGCCTCAGGTGAAAATTTCACTCTAATAACTGCAAAGAGGGCTCTGATGTTCATTCCACAGCAGCATGCCACTCTCCACAAATTCGAGTTCTCCGCGGGTCCTAAAGCGAAGCTTTCGAGATTCTGGTTTCGTAATTTCCACGTCGTCGGTCTCGCAAAGCTTGGCCGACTCAGCAACTCCAGAGCTGAGGGCACAGCCTAGTCCCGGGGTGCCTCGGGGTGGCCTCCAGCCTCCCCGGCGCCCTCGGGCGCGTCAGCGAGGGTCTGAGAGGACCGAGGTTCGTGGGCTCGGTCAGCAGCGAGCGCTCAAGGCGCCCCATTCAAACCCAGCCCGGGAACAAGCTCTCAAACTGCCTGTGTCGGCCCGCTCAGCACCCAGTCACCGCCCGCGGCAGGATCCATCGGACTCCACGACTAAGCAGTAGCCCAGACTGGAAAGCGACGCGCGCGCGCGTCTGCGTCTGCGTCTGCGTCTGCGTCTGCGTCTGCGCCTGCGCCTGCGCCTGCGCGGTTCGTGACGCAGGCAAAAGCGCACCGCCTTCGGGGGCGGGGCTAGCCGGAGCGGGACCACGCGGGGCTGCAGTGCGCGTGCGCAGGGCTCCAGTGGCTTCAGGCCGGCCTGGGTTACACGCTCTTTTCACACCGGGTTCTGTCACCCGCCGGCTCCTGATTCTAGAACTTCAGACCTGGGCAGTCCCAAGGTCTATCCTGGACCTGTAGGGTCACGCGTGACTTCTCTCCAGGGAGAGCTAGTCTCACCAAAGGAACCTGGCTTGCAGAAGAAAATCACATTCAGCCGAGGACTTGATTTCTCCCTCCCAGGACTATTGTCTAGAACTGCCCTAGTGCGGCCTCAGTTTCCCCTGGAAGGAGAATCAAGTGCCCTGGGGTAAGGCTTAGATCCCTCCAGCCATGACAGGAACACTGGCACCAATTTGGCTGTGGTGAGAACGCGGGCCGAGGTCGCCAAATGAGCAGTTTGGGGAGAATGATGGCAGGGATGACATTGATCAAGATTCACTCCACTTGTAAATTGACATGTTGAAGCCCCTTTGTACAACTACTTAAAGGTTTTTTGCCTCCAAACATTTATCTATTGTATGTAAAAGAGTCTATAGATTAAGATGACTTGGACGCCATTGTTCACTTCTTGCCCATTCAAACTAGACCACTTGCTATTACATAAATACTCATTTTAGTTTGTCCTGTCATAGCCATTTTCTCCAGCTGAAACCCCGCTTATTCCTTCCTGTATCCATATTATCTTTGGACACAAAGAAACAAAATATGATCCTTTCTTAGCTAGACACTGGTGGCTCATGCCTGTACTTATTCCTAGCTACTCAAGAGTCTAAGATCTGGGGATTGTAGTCTGAAGCCAGCTTGGGCAAAAAAGTCCATGAGATTCTTATTTTCAATCAACCATCTCCAAGAAGCCAGAAGTGGAGCTGTGGCTCAAGTGGTAGAGTGCTGGCCTTGAGTATGAAAAATTCTTATTCACATCCTGAGAGGTTAGTTTAAAAGCAACTTATATTAAATAGAAAAGGGCCCAATGCATATTAAGTAAGTGATCTAACCATTTAATACTGTCGCAAGCTAATTCAATAGTTTTACAAGTTTTAATTAGCATTGGTAGGTTGAATCCCTATGACAGTCTTCTATAAAACTGACATGAGATGTCAAGAGGCCATTTTGTGCACTGCCACTGTTATGCTATCATGTTTCTGGACCATAATGTTCCCATCATCTGGTTCTAGACATACCACAGGAGTATCAGTGGGGTCAGAGGTTAGCTTAGCTGCTTGTTGGGCAAGAACAGATATCACTCCAGCATGTTCATCTGACAGAGTACCTCAGCAGCCAAGATTAAGTCCTTGTGACTGTGCACAAGATTCCAACAAAGGATGGATTCTTCATTGTGTCCTCCAGGTGCTGTTCCAAGATGGACTCCACGGCCCACCTCCTTTTTTTTTTTTTTAAAGAATGAAACACAGGACACAGCTAGAAGATCCACAGGAATGCACAGAATGCATCTCTTTCCCTAGCCGGTGCCTTCCCAACCACTGTAGACAGGAAGATGGAGGGCCTCGTTGTATATGCAGGACAGTGTCTTTGCAGGCCCTGTCACTTATCTTTACCAACTCCACAAGGACCGAATGTACCAAAGTATGGAAGGGATCGAGAGAAAGGAGAGAAATTTGGATCTCCATAGGGTTGGTGGGGAGCCCTGAAGGAACTCACAGACAGAGTACATACTGGCATGAGATTCTTCTACCTCCTATGGGGCTACATCGACTGATTCCCAGTTCTTAGGAGTAAGGCAGAGTCAGGTAGGACAAAGAACTAGTGCCTCCCATCCAGACCCAGGGGCAGGCAGCAGGCTCCTGGGTGCCAGTTTCTGGTCAACCCCTGTGCAGCTGCCAGCTGCACATCTTCTGTGCTTTTTACCAGCCTGGACATCACAAGACCCCATCTCAAAACATACAAATAAAAAAGAAAATCTTTTCAGGCACCGGTGGCTCACACCTGAAATCTTAGCTACTCAGGAGGCTCAGCCAGCCCAGGAAGGAAAGGCTATAAGACTTTTATCTTCAATTAACCACCAGAAAAAGCTGGAAGTGCACTGTAGCACATGGTAGAGTGCTAGCTTTGAGCAAAAAGGAGCTCAGGGACAGCGCCGAGGCCCAGAGTTTAAGCCCCATGACCAGCAAAAAGGAAAAAGCAAAGAAAATCTTTTGCCAGATCATGTATCCCAATGTTCAGTTTGGCAAATGTCACTTTATTCTATGTACTTCCCTTACCAGTCTCTGTCCTGTGCCTTATAGCTCTTACTAGATGGCTACTTAACCCAAGACAGAAACTATGCCTTAACAAATGTACAAAACTTCCAAATCTTTTTAAGTTATGTTGGGAAAATTCCAGAAACTTGCTAAAAATAGAAATATACTTTTGCACTCCTCATAAATAGAAGATTGCTTTTGTGTGTTTGTGTGTGTGTGTGAGAGAGAGAGAGAGGGAGAGAGATACTGTGCATCACAGATTAGCAGAAATCTGTGTGGTAGAATTTGGTGGGTGGCACACTTAAAATCCTAGCACTTGGGAGGCTGATGCAGAAGGATCAAGTTCAAGGATAGCCTGGGCTACATAGACCCATCTCAAAAACAAAACAAAACAGTAGAAGAATATTTGGATGGGTAGAGATTTAGCCATTTGGTCATGTATTATCACATATTAGATGAGTGAACTCAGAACTCTCTGGATGTGCTGGGGTTTTTTTTGGATTTGGATTTAGAAGTAATAAATATACCTGTTTTTCCCCATCTATTTTATAAGGTCATGGAGAACATCAAAAGTGAAGTGGAGCTAAGATTTCTCTTGTTTAGAAAACAGATCTCAATATATTAAAAAATACATAAAAATTACTTTTCAATACTTTAAATTTTGTTATGTAGCAAGATTCAAAGTTTTGGCTAACCATTAAAAAACATGAAGCAATTTTGAACTTTGCCAGTTTGTGGAGAAGAGAAAAAGATGTGGGATCAGAAAGGCACAATGTCACCTAATATAACCCAAAGTAAGTAACCTAGCATGACCCACAGGGAGAGCCAGGTGTTGGGTAGAACTTTGGACCTCCCACTTATATATGCCATCGTCCCAATCACTCTGACCATCAGTCTCAATGGTAAAACATGAATAAGCATGTTGCATGTACCAAATCATTTAATCCCCACTATAACCACACCCCCAGGAGGGAGGGACAATCATTATCTGTATTTTCTGAGTAAAGAAAGTGAAAGGAGAGTTCAGTCATTTGCCTAAGGCTAAGTATGTGGGGAAAACCAGGATCAATCCTGATTAATCTGATTCCAGTCTGTGTGCTTAACTGTGTTATCAGCCCACCTCCCTGTGGGGTTACTGTGAGGATTAAAAGCAATAACGCACATAAAGCTTCAGTTGTTATGATTAGTACATTACCCTTAAGTGTGAGTGGGGTCATACTTCCAGGCCTGAAGCTCAGGTAGTTTAGGTACTCTGGAAGCTGGTTCCCTTCCCTAGAGACAGTGTGGGAAACACTTAATAGGTTCTATTGTAGGTACAGGAAATGTTTCTTTGTACTTTCTCCTTAGGATAAGAGGAAGGCAGAACCCATTGACTATTCCTTTTCTACAGACAGCTTTATGTCACTGTTCTTGGTTTTGGTTTTTTTCTAATACTTCCTTTGTATTGCCATTATGGTCTCCCCTAAAGAAAAATTAAGATTTCCTTGGGTTGGGAAATGCTTGATCCCAATGCCACAGAATACCGAACTCATATTGCAAGTACCCATGATTTTGTTTTGTTTTGTTTTGTTTTTGCCAGTCCTGGGGCTTGGACTCAGAGCCTGAACACTGTCCCTGGCTTCTTTTTGCTCAAAGCTAGTACTCTACCACTGGAGCCACAGCACCACTTCTGGCTTTTTCTGTTTCTTTGGCACTGAGGAATCAAACCCAGGGCTTCATGCATGTTAGGCAAGCACTCTACCGCTAAGCCACATTTCCAGCCCTACACATGAATTTTCTAAGGCCTTTCACCTATAAATCCACGGTGTGGCAGGTTGGTTTCCTGTGACTGCCTCTGCCCTAATCTCCCTGGGCCTCCCAGGTTTACCTCACCCACACATCTACCCACACATACTCCTCCATAATCTATAATCCATTCACCTATTCACACAATTATTCCAGCCACTCTCCCACCTCAGACTCTCCCCACAACTCCACTGGGGACCATCTACATACAAGGCAGAATATACAGTCAAACCAGGCAGGGGCACACACCTATAATTCCCAACATGTGGGAGACTGAGACAGGAGGATCACAAGTTTGAGGCAAGATCCTGTCTCAAAGAAACAAAATAAGCAAGCAAAAACCCAGTTGCCTTCTTTACTGCTCCAGCAGATAGTTATGCATTCCAGCAGCACACAAGTGAAGAGCTCCTATATGTCACGCACTGTGTTAAAGGAAGGACAAAGTGTTAAAGAGAGATTGGAACTTTATTGAGACATTTTCCCCACTGAAATATGAATGGAAAAGAACACTGGAAAGGGTTGGCCACATTCCGGCACAGACATTCACACATACTCCTTTTGGGGAATCTCTGGATACTACATTTCCTCTACTTCCAGCTCTGCCCTCCACCACTGTCCCCAAGAAAAATAAAAATAAAAGAGAATCCTGGTTGAAATCTATCTCCACAGAGCTGGACAAAGGATAGCACAGGTTCTAACCTGTACTGTTCAACAGAGAAAGGTAGGTGCAAAAGAAGAGGAACAGAATGGAGAGAGGGAAGGAACAAGAAAAGGAAAAGAGAGAAAAGAAAAAAATCAAAAGAGCACACTGATAAGGCAGCCCCTCAAAAATACAAATGTTGCATGAATTTATTAGCCCCATTCCACCAGCCTCCCCCAAAGCATAGGTGATATTGACAGCTATAACAAGGTCCATACAGTTCTACCTTTTTTTTTTAATTCCCCTGACTGCATTGAAAAAACAAAAGAAAAACAAATCTGATATGCCAAAAGCAGCCCATGAGCTTGAGGACCATGAAAGAGAAAGGCGCAGGGGCAGTCTCCCAAATGGAGAGGAGAGAGGGGGACTGTTTGCTTTAAAGGAAGAAAACTCCAGGACAGATTGCAGTTCATCAGTCCAAGCCACCAGGCTCCATGGATGCCCCCTTGCAGAAACTGCTTTTCTTTTCCCACTAACTTGCTTCTTGGAGACAGTGTCTCTGTGTGCAAGCATCTTTGGGGCCTCTGGCTCTCTTGTGTGGAGGCTCTCCACAAAGAAGTCCAAAGCAGCAGCCTCCTTCATAGGAGGTTCTGGACCACTAAGAATTCAGAGAAATACAAACTCCTAAATTGCGTTCTCTGTGTGGACCACATTGGTACTAGATCTGCTTATCTGCCCAGGATCCTCAGAGGAAGGAACTCTGGCTCACCCTTCCTCTGGTCCAGGTGAGTTTCTGGTGCTGGTAGACACTCATGTGTCATGGTCAAGACATCTATGGCAGCTTGCTCCCAAGAAGAGCTGTTGGCTGTGTTTGAAAGGCTGCTTGAGGCAACTCTGGGCCACCCCTGCACACTCATGATTTCACTGGGCATGCTCCATCAAAAGGCTGCCCAGACCCCAGGCCTTCCCCTCCAAGGTGGTCCTATGTGTGGGCCTCACAGGACTCTCACAAGGAATTCTTTTTCTGTGCCCTTGGGTTTGTCATTTCCTCAATCTCTCTCTTTGATGATGTACACACAAATTTACACTCACTGGTGTTTGGCTGACCTGTGGTACATTCACCTGCCTCACGTGCAAGTAGAAATTGAACCTTAGGCCTTGGTTGCCAAAGGGGTATGTGCCAAATGGCTGGTGCTGGTTCTGATCCTAGGAAAATTCTCTGAGTTTTAAGTGTTGATGCATCAGGGAATGGAGAAGAAAGGAAAAGCCATAGTAATGGTAACCGGAAGGGGCAACTCCTCTGCCATGTGTTTCCACAGAGAAGCTGTAGAAACGGCCTCCTCCCAAACTTGGGAGAGGCTGGCTGCCCAGAGAAGTCCCCAAGACCAAGGAGCAAGGCCTCCATTGTCCTCTCTGAAACCCAATGCCTTTAGGATCTGAGTTTTCCAAGACATGCAATAGACAAAGACACACTGCAAACCAATTAACCCCCTGAGCCCTTTGAGTACTTTATTTCAATCATTTCCAAGAAGGGAATGGCCTGAAGACACCATCCACTCACCCTCCTCTTAGAGCCAATGGAGTGTCTGAGCTCCTCTGGTGAAATATCAAAGAAATACCATGTCAGGAGGCAGACCTTCACCCTGACCTGGGAGCTCTTGTTCTCTCTGAGTGTTCTGGTATGCTAGGCACTGCCACCCTCCTTGGGGAAACAGGGAAGAGGTTCCTGGGACAGGCTCAAAACCCAAGTAGATTCAGACTCAAGAGATTGTCCACTCAAGCTTGAGAGGGAACTGAGAAGGGATGGGGAACAGACAAAAGACTGTGTGGAAGGAGTTGACACAGACCTGAGAACTCCATGTCACTGTGGCTTCGTTATCTACCCAGCTTACAGGGGGGAAAGGAATTCCAGCTGCATATAGCTTATTTGACCCTCATTGATTTAGTAGGCACTAGAATTTAGCTGTTCTCTGTCCCTTCCAGACAGGACCCAGGAAAAGCAAGGGTTGCTCCTTGCTCTTCCTCACCCATGCTTCCTCACTGAAACAACAAGACAAGCATGCTATAATTCACAGTTTCCACTTTCCCCCTCCTAGATCCATGCACCTGCCCCCACCACCAGTCTCATTCAACTCCCAAATCTCCAATGTGTACTGATTCTCGCCAGTGTGGCTCAAAGGGTTAATAAACCAGGACTTCTCAGATATTTAGGACGCAAGCTCATTCTCCAACAGGGACCCCAGAACAGCTACACACAACCCTAGTGCTTCTTGTAGCGATTCTTTGGGGTCTCACCACACCCTGTTTTGTCACAGTTGGAAGCACCTGGATTCTTCCCAAGCCCAAGGCTACCCAGGAGGCTGGGGAGCTCCTGAGTTATGGCCCGCTCGATCTTCTCCAGAAAACACCCTCCCATGTAAGAGCACTGTTGAGAGAGGAGTTTGAAGTTGGAAATGGGGTTGATGCCAAAGAAGTCCTTATAGGCCTCACGGTTGGGAAGGTCAAACTTGCTGACATTGGTCTTTGCCAGAATGGTCTTGAAGATGTAGAATTTATCAGGATCCTCCACAATGTCCTTAAAGACCAGTTCTCCATCACTGAAGAAGGTCATTTTGTCCCTGTAAGTCTGCAGATAGCGGTCAACCAAAAGGGCATGAATACGAACCCTGATGGCGTGCTGGCGGATGAAGGCAATCTTATTCTCCAACCTGTTCTCAATCACTTGGTTCAGATCTTCCAGAAGGGAGATCTCTTCTTTGAGGAACAGTTCCCTGTGGGTGTCGGGCTTATAGTCTTGGGGCCAGAAGGAGCTGACGTAAACCCTAGGGGGCTCTGTGACATTGATGAGGGGTGCCAAGCTCCAGAAGAGGGCCCCATACACACGCATGAGCATCTGTGTAGCCAGGTTGTCCGCCTTGTTCAGGATGATCCTTATCTGGGACTCGCGTCCCTTCAGCTGGCGGAAGAGCATCTCCAACTCCAGACCTACATCCAGCTTGGTGGGGTCAAAAACGACAAAGATGAGGTCGGCCCTGTCGATGAACCACTGGCACACATCGTTGAAGGGATAGCCTTGGGGAGACAGGAATGAGAAGTCAGGCTATGTGTGGCTCATGCAAAACCCTTTGCCCCTCCCTCCAGAACCAATCCATTCATGTGTTGAAAGAAGTCACAGCACTGGGGATTTTTTGGGTTTCTGAAAAACTATTAAGAAATGAATTGTGTATCTCCTGCCCTTTGTCAACCTTCAACCAAGAACAGCTTGAACCTTGCTTTAATCTACAGTGGAATACAAGTCTCCAGGGAAGTGAAGTAGAGATTTTCCAAATGTCTTAAAAGATCTAGGGCAATGGCAAAGATATTGAAAAACAAAAAAAGAATTCACAGAAGCAGAAGAATGAGAGAAGATGCATGGTTTAGGGGAAAGAAACACAGATACAATATCAAGACTTGGGCAGGAATTTGGCTTTGCCATTGGCCAGCTGGAGAGTAGGTGCTCCTGAGCTCTAGCTCTTTGGCTAGAAAATGAGAAGATGAGCAATAAGAAAAGAGGACTGCTGTTATAAAGGAGAAAAGCACCTAAATAATGCTACCAGTCACAAAGTGGTGCCCACTGTATTTTAGTGCTTTTTCCTTCTTTCTTCAATTTTCTTGTTTACTAAATGAGGAGATATCTTGAACACACTGAATTTTTTCTTCTACAATGACCAACCAATAATGTATCAAAGTATCTGACACATAATCAATATTAGGGCAGTAGTGTTGACTTACTGTTGTAATTATGAGCAATAATACTATTACTGATAAAACAGGATCTAGTTATAACCATAAGAGTCATAACCACAAATGGAGACCTGCCATTGGGTCACTTTTTCCTATGACTGCCTTGTTTAGGACACATCAGTGCAGATGCCCTTGTGTCACAACAACATTTAGTGGTCTATGCTTAGTCTCACGCCTGCCAGGCTCAAAGTGGCCATTCCTCTGCCACCCGAAAGCAAGCAGGGATCTAGAGGGCCCAATAAAGGTTTGGGCTGAAGCAGGCCTGACAAAGCAGAAAGTGGTAATAAGAACAGTTAGTTAGGTTCCACCTACAGCAAGTCCAGAAGCCTTAGATCCAGTTCAGCCAGAAACCAAATATACCTAACTGGGATCGAATCACTACCCAGGACAGGCTAGGTCTCCCAAAGGCAAGTGGGCCCCAACTTGGACCTCTAGAAGCAGAGAAGACTAGTGCTTCCTTTGAGAAAACACAAGCAGTCTCCAAACCCAGTCAGTTCTTGAGGAAGTAGGAAGAGGACAAGACCCCTCCAAAGTCCAAGGAGGTCACAGTGACAGAGAAGGGGTGGAAGTAGAGTGCAACTCCTGGTCTTGGGCAACACTGGTCATACTTCCTTCCCTGGCCCGCCCACCCACCCTCTTTAGCCTCCCTTCTGCCCATGATGGATGGTAGTTTCAGGGGGAGGGGTGTTTTTTGTCAGTTGTGAGGCTTGAACTTGGGCCCTGGGCGCTGTCCCTGAGCTCTTTTGTTCAAGGCTAGCACTCTACCACTTTGAGCCACAGCTCCATTTCTGGTTTTTGAGTGGTTAATTGGAGATAAGAATCTCAAGGGACCTTTCTACCTGGGATGGATTTGAACCATGATCCTCATATCTCAGCCTCCTAAGTAGCTAGGATTACAGGCATGAGCCACCAGCACCTGGCTGGATGGTAGTTTTCTACGACAGGATTCTGCTGTATAGAAATGGGTGCTAACTTACCTCTCTCTTGCTGCTTGCGGTTCTCAATGATGCCTGGTGTATCCACAAAAGTGACCCGCTCTAGAAGTTTGTGAGGAACTTCTATACCAATCAGCTTCTCCAGGAAATTCTGGCCAAATTTCTCCAGGGGTGAGAAGGACCGGGCGCTGTCAGCAGCCATGACAATGCCCTCAATGGTTTTGAGCTTGGGCCCATGCATGAGAACCGTGAACTCGGAGGTGGTGGGTTCAGCACCTGCATGGGTAGAACAGATGTGTGCAGACAGTGACCATGAGGATACTACTGAAAAGGATGAGGGAGGCGAGGAGTCTCGGAAGGGGTTTGCCACAGCATAGGATACGTGTGCTTGCTAGTGGTTCCCTTTTTCAGTTCAACTGTAGTAAAAGACACGAATATAAATCTACCATCTCAACTGTCTTGAAACATACAGTTCAGTGGCATTAAGTACATTTGCACTGTTGCAAAACAATTACTACCACCTATCTCTAGAACCTTTTTGTCTTCCCAAACTAAAACTTGGTACCCATTAAACACTAACTCCCCACAACTTCCTCAGCCCCCAGCAACCTCTACTCTCTATCTCTGTCCCTATGAATGAATGTTCCTACTGTAGGTAAATGTGACTCCTCATATGAGTGGAATGATACAGTACCTGTCCTTCGTGCCTGGCTTTATTTCACGTGTAATGTGTCAAATATGCCTGATGCATTCTGGCAGCATGCATCATTCCTTTCTAACACTAACATTCTGCTCTACAGACAGACCACATTTTGGTTATCTGTTCATCCACTCAGGGATATTTGAGTTGTTTCAACTTTGGGTTCCTGTTGAATAATGTGGGCATAGTATAGCTGCTGGTCTCTTGTATATGGTTTCCATGATTATACTGACGATCTACATAAATGTTGTAATTTTTCTTAGTGCTTTCACATATGCCATTCAGCTACCAATAGTCACTCAGACATTGCTCACCTGTATAGAGCTGGTAGCGAGTGTCTTCCAGCCCTAGGAGGTAGTTTATCATGGTGGATTTACCAACACTCCACGGTCCCAGGAACAACACCATTGGCTTGGAAGTAATCTCCCCATCTGTGGAAAACAGGAATTAGGAACAGAAGTGAAGTGGTGGGTTTCACTGAAGGAGGAGCACCATCTCCAGAGCACTCTGCCTCCCCAGCTATTGTCCAGTTGGGTTGTTGGGTTCTGCATTGGGCCGGGGGGGGGGGGGGTAGGGGAGGATAGAAGATCAGTGTACATAGTCTCACCTTTTTTGCTAAGTGCAATCACTGAGTTAAAACACCCCAGAAGTCATTGTTATGACCTTGCCTAGATCCTTGACATATCTGTCTGTACCAGGAAGAAAATCTAAGTGAATTAATACACTAGATGAACACTGCCCTGGGTGAGTTCTCCTGGCTAAACTTGGAGGATAATGGTTCATAAAAAGGGAAGACGGAGGGATGAGAATGTGGCTTAGAGGTAGAGTACTTGCCTAGCATGCATGAAGCCCTGGGTTTGATTCCTCGTACCACATGAACAGAAAAAGCCGGAAGTGGCACTGTGGCTCAAGTGCTAAAGCACTAGCCTTGAGCACAGAGAGGTTCAGAGACAGCCCAGATCCTGAATTCAAGCCCCAAGATTGGCAAACATATCCAAAAAAAAAAAAAAGGGAAGACATAGCCAGGTGCTGGTGGCTCATGTCTGTAATCCTAGCTACTCAGGAGGCTGAGATCTAAGGATCATAGTTAGAAGCCAGCTCAGGCAGGGAAGTCCATGAGACTCCTATCTCCACCAAACTTAAACACACACAAAAAAGCCAGAAATGGAGTAGTAGAACACTAGCCTAGAGCATAAAATCTTAGGGACAGTTCCCAGGCCCAGAGTTCAAGCCCCAGACTGGCAAAAATAATACATATGTATATATAATAGGATCTGGGAATATGGCCTAGTGGCAAGAGTGCTTGTCTCATATATGTATATGTAATAATGATAATAATAATAATAAAGGGAAAATAGAGATTCCACATGGAATTAATTCTGCTTCCTAAAGGGTTGTTGTTGTTGTTGCTGCTGCCAGTCCTCAGTCTTGAACTCAGGACCAGGGTGTTGTCCCTGAGATTCTTTTACTCAAGCTAGCACTCTTACTACTTAAGCCACAGAGCCACTTCCGGCTTGTTCTGAGAAGTTTATTGGAGATAAGAGTCTCACAGACTTTCTTGCCCAGACTGGCTTTGAACCGTGATCCTCAGATCTCAGCCTCCTGAGTAGTTAGGATTACAGGTGTGAGCCACCAGTGCCCAGCTGCTAACGTTTTTTAAAGATACACACACACACACACACACAAAAAAAAAAAAAAAAAAAAAAACCTTATATAATCTAGGAGTCAGCTTGCCTGTCTCCAGCTCTCCAACTCTCTTCTTCACTGGACTCCCAGAAACCCTCCCTGAAGCCCAGCCCAGCCTCAGGCTCTAGAGCCTCTTATAATACAAGTCTAATTTGCCAGTGTTCAAGAGCAAACACTAAAACTTGGAATCCTTGTATTCTTGGGCTTGTGTCCAAGGTCCTTTTGGAAGCTAGGCTGGGGAGCAGGAATGGCTAAGCCATTCTTCCTGGGCCCCTAAGAAAAAAAAAAACAAAGTTCTGTTTTCACAAGCAGGGGTGGGCTCCAGGGACTAGTGGTTCAAGCCTATAATCCTAGCTACTCAGGAAGCTGAAATCTGAGAATCATGGTTCTAAGCCAACCTAGTAGACAAATCCAAGAGATGCTTATCTCCAACTAATCAGCAAAAAGCTGGAACTAGAGGCATTCTACCACTGGTTCAAGCAGTAGAGAGTCAGCCATGAGTGAAAAAGATGAACTCATGAAGTCCTACATTTAAGCCCGGTAAACCCCCGCCAACAAAAAAATGTGGAGGTTGGAGTGTGGGATATGATGCCTTAGTAGAACATTTATCTAGCATGTGAAAGACACTGGGTTCAATCCTCAGTAACAAATGAATAAAAGTAAAGGAGCAAGGATGGGAGATGGAGTTGGTCTGATTGCTGACTTTCAGGCCTCTGTTCCTGCAGCAATTCCCTGACTCTCAACCCTATGTTAATGAGGCACCAAGGTTCTCCACACCTTTGTCTTCCTAAGCCTGGGAAAAGTCCAAAACTGGTAGGCCCATTAGTTCTCATTTTTTATATAACTTTATTTAATTTATTGATTCAAAATTTAAAAACATTAAAAGGTATGTAATGAAAGGCCTACCTCTGCCCTCAGTCTATCTAGGAACAACCTCTTTCAGGACTAACCACTACTAACTTTTTTTTTAGATGAAGTCAGTCTGAGATGTTGCTCAGTCTGTCTCAGACTCATGGGGGCTTGAGTGATCATCCTGTCTCAGGGTCCTTTGTAGTTGGCAGAGTTCCTGGCATCAGTACTGATTTCAATTTCTTGAGATAGTGTGTCACAACGCCACCCAGGCTGTCTCAAACATGAGATTTTCCTTCTTCAGCTTTCCAATGACTGGGATTACAGGCAGGTATACCACTGCACTCAGTATCAGAGCTCACGTATATCTTATTGCTTTCAGATATTTTTTTTTTTTTTTTGGCCAGTCCTGGGCCTTGGACTCAGGGCCTGAGCACTGTCCCTGGCTTCCTTTTTGCTCAAGGCTAGCACTCTGCCACTTGAGCCACAGCGCCACTTCTGGCCGTTTTCTGTATATGTGGTGCTGGGGAATCGAACCCAGGGCCTCATGTATACGAGGCAAGCTCTCTCGCCACTAGGCCATATCCCCAGCCCCAGCCCCAGCCCCGCTTTAATGCATGTATACGCAGAACTGTAGATACCATATCATCACCTTTTTGTATGCTGGTACTGGGGCTTGAACTCAGGAATTCATGCTCTTTCTTGCTAGTTTTGCTTGCTCATGATGTGTTCATGCCATGAGCCATGCCTTTAGTTCAGCATTTTTCTAGTTAATTGGAGATAGAATCTCGTCAACTTTTCTGCCCGAGCTAGCTTCGAACCATAATACTCAGGTCTCAGCCTCCTGAATAGCTTGGATTATATAGGTATGAATTGCCTATCCAGTTAATACAGTGTCTTATAAGTGGCCACCTTGGAAGCAGTACTGTGTTCCTGCTCCTTCCTAGCTGCTTGTAAGTACACCCAAGGCCCTCATGAGGCTGGGGCAGAGAGGATGGGATAGGACAGGCTGAGAGAGTGGCAGGTGTACTGCTACAGAAATTTCACCAAAAGCCATGTTACAGGCCCAAAGTAATACCAAGGCCAACTCTGGACCTGAATATTCTGAAACCTACACAGCTAGGGCTTCCCAGGGCTGCTGTTCCGGCTCTCCACGGCAGGGGGCATTGCAGGCATGTGTGGGAGGCTAGTGATGGGGCCAGCCATGAGCCCCAGAGACAGGAGGTCATGCAGAAAGCTGGCAAGAGACTAAGAAAAAAGAGCCAAGTCCACAAAGAGAGGCCTGAAGCCAGGAACGCGGGCCTTCCTTGCAGACACAGCCTCCTGGCCTCTGCTGCTTTAAGGCCAGAGTTTCCTGAGAGGGCCATGCCATGCTTGGTGTCAGGGCTAGAAGAGAAGGCCAGTGTGGAAGGCAAGGGGAAGCTGCTGGGAGACCAAGTGACCTTACAACAGGGTCCTGAGCCTCCTGTAGGAAGTAGAGGAAGATGATTGTCTCTTAGGCATGCAAGAAACAGCACAGGAAATTGAAGAACAGGGTATTTTGCCCCAGAGAAGAAACAGAGAGGCACAGACTTGCCTGACTATGTAACAAGACCCTGTTTTAAAACAAAATCAAAGAGTCTAGACCCAAGAAAAGCCACCCGAGAAGAGAAATAGAGAAGTGGGGGGAAGGAGTCCCAGCCAATCAGAGGCTCAGACACCATGCTTGTATGAACAGGGAATCTTGCCTCAGATAGCTGCTAATCACAGGAGGGATATAAGCTGGCATCATTGCCCAGGACATCAAGTTGACACTTCTGAGACATGCAATGCTCAACAATGAAATGCTGCCCATCAAACCATGACAGAGCATTGCACAGGACTTAAGTCCCAATCCTGTCCACTGCTCAGGAGAGTTGGGCCCTGGCATGGAAACACACCTCACTTCTGGAGCTTGTGAGCTGCACTGAGCCACGCAGTCACCAGGGGAGTCTGAGTGGGTCAGAGGTGCAGCCCTGACTCTGGCCTGCTGTTGTACCTGTAATCTCATGCTGCCGAAGCTCGTTGTATTTGTAAGATTGCTCCAGGGGCTTGATGGATGTGTGGTAGATCTTTCGAAGCCGCTGTAGCACCGCTGAGGGGAAGAGAAGAACAAGAGGAGAGCATCAGGCAAGGTGGGCTTCAGGTTCTCCTCACTGTGGAACAATCTCATACACCAGGCCAGTGAGGAACAAGAGCTGTCTGTAGCCCGAGATGGTGTGATGTCCTCACACTCATGGTGGCCAAAGCTGATCCACATTCCAACCATCAGAGATCCTCAAGAGCACTCTCCTACCTACCCTCAAAGCTTCTTGAGCTATTTTTCTAGGAGAAAAAAAAACAACAAAACCCATCTGTCCTCCTTATCCACCTCAACAGTGTATCCAGAAACACTGGCCCAGCCTGCTCCTAAGGGAAAGCCCTTTCCTTGGAGACAGAACCCCATCTCTTTCTCTCTGTTGCCTGCTTGTGAAGCCCTAGGCCATGAGAGTAAGAAGCTAGATGCCCAGCAGGACTATACATAGGATGGCCTCCCTTGCCTTTACCCATCACTGCAATCCCCAGTACCCCCTAGGAGGGGCCACACATGCCACACGTCTCCTCCTGGAGAAGCAGCTAGTAGTTGCCAGATGTGCAACACAGGAGGACAGGGGGGATCCTGCCCAGAATGATGGATGGACTGAAGGCTAGCAAAGTTCTAGCCCTGTTCTGCCACTTGCTGGCTGAGTGCCAAGAGCAAATCAACCACGTAGTTCTGAGCTTGGCTAGCTCAACAGCAAACAGAAGACCACAAACCCCACTGAAATCCTTGGGTTCTTATGAGGATGGAAATGAAACACCAGACATGAAAGAGCTTTGCAAACTTAAAACACACACACACACACACACACACACACACACACACACACACACGAAGAATTCTTATTAACCATCCTCCCTTCAGATGACAGAGGCTGGCACATCCTACAGGTGGCTGCCCTGGAATCTGCCCTTCACACTTACATTGAGCCTTTTGCTTGGATGGCCTCCCAGCCCCTGCTTTGGCCCCTTTCACAGAACCTACACCTCTGGGACTCTCCTCTTCCCTGAGGCCCTTTCTGGCCTTGGAGCTACTGGCCCCAGGCTCCCTTGTCACCTCCAAGGCTCTGCCCAAGGACAGCCCCATGGCTATCCCAGCCTGTCTCCCTCCTCCCATTACCTGAGTAATCATCAGCCGGCTTGTCCTCGTTCAGCATCAGAGTTTTCTCAATGTGGGAGCGGTCCCTCAAAGGTGCTTCTTCACTCACATCGTCTGCCTCTTCTAGGGAGAGAAACAATGGAGTCAGGGCAAAGCCAGAGCAGGTAAAGTTCTAAGTGCTACAGAGGTGGACAAGGGCTGGGACTCAGTAGGTACGGAACGAAGTTGCCAGGTTGAACTGAACTGAGTTCTGGAATCTGAAAATCCAAACTCAACTTCTAAGAGCCATGACCTGTTTTATTTATTTAAGAAAAAAAAAGTATTGAGTGCTAGGCATGGCAGAACACACCTATAATCCCAGTACTCAAGAGAATGAAGCAAGAGGATGGCAAATCAAGACCATCCTGGGATGAATAATGAAACTCTATCTCAAAAATGAACTAAATAGGGCTGGGAATGTGGCTTATGTGGTAGAGTGCTTACCTAGCTGCACCAAGCCCTGGGTTCCATTCCTCAGTAGCACATAAACAGAGTGGTGCTATGGCTCAAGTGATAGAGTGCTAGCTTTGAGCAAAAGAAGTTCAGGGACAGTATCCAGTCCCTGAGTTCAAGTCCCAGGACTGTCAAAAAATTAACTAAATAAATAAGTGAATGTATTGAGTACCTATTATGTGCCAAACTGGAAGTCTCATGATGGGATATAGTGAGGCCTACCCTGGCATAGCTTCTGCCCTTCTGGAGCTCTCTTACAATCCAGGAGGACAGAGCTGATTTTTTTTTAATTTAATATGTGAAAGAGGCTTTAAAACAGTGAAGCAGCTACAGGAGGAAAAACCCCTGATATTTTGAGGGCCTAAGAAGTGTACTGAAGGCTTAGTGGGGATCAGGAGAAAGCTCTCTAGGGTCTGCTGCTCAGTAGAGATTAATTAGCCAAGCAGGGAGAGGAGTGGGCTGTGACACAGCTGTTTAACGAGGGAGGGAGAGATGAGAGATGCAAAAGTGCGAAGGAGCTGATTCAACAGCTGTAAAAGCCACTGTAGGGCTTTGCATCTCATCCCAAGGTAGCCGGAGTCACTGTGAGGCTTCAAGAAGACAACTGACCCACAGAATATACATCTTATCAAGACGACATTGGCAGGAAGTGGGGCAGAAGAAGCTTCTGCAGAGTATCTGGCGTGTGTGTGTGTGGACACATGTGCATGCATGTGTATATGTGTGTGTGCTGGGTGGGGTCAGCTGTCCTTCTAACCAAGCAAGCAAGAGATGCCAATGCATCCATCCTCTGCTGCCAGCTCCCTCACTTGTGTTGCTCATGTCCCCGGGCCTCTAAGGTCACAGCCGTAAGGTCTCTAGCCAGGCTGCCCACTCAGAGGGTCTCAGATTAGGAAGGTGCAGACTTAAGCCTGAGGGGCAGGAGTCCAGTATCATTCTATCTCCTGAAGCATCTCAGCAGATCAAACCTATGCAGACCCTGATCAAGACCCACAGCAAGGAGGATGAGAAAATGAGAGGACCTTATGGATGTCAGAACCGCCCCCTTTACAGAGCATGCAAGTAACCTGACAAGACAGTATGTACATTAAGGTGAGCTGTGGGAAAGCCAGCCAGAAAACTGACAGCCAGATCCCAACATGGACCCTGAAAACGAGCTTCTAAGATACTGTCAACACAGCCTGGGGGTGAGGCCTGCAGGTCCCACCATCTCTGGCATCAGATACATCTCTAACTAGCTTTCCCCTGCTCCACTACCCTCTCCCATCCCCTGGCCCTCTGAAGGATGCTCTGACCTAAGTGTGTATTTGAGGGAGACTAGTGGTCATGGTCAGCTTGAGCTATCATACCAAAACCCTCACCCCTCAGTTCCAGTTCCCCATGATTCTTATGACAGGTCTTTAAGAGGAGACCTAGTTACCAGTCCATGAGGTAAACACCTGTGGTACCCAACCACCCACCAACTCCCTGCACCTCCATCCACAGCCAATCCCAGGGCCTTGAACCTGTCATCAGGCTCCTTGTGCTCAGACACTGGACTTTGTTAAAGTGCACTTAGTGGCACAAAGGTAGGTGGCCAGGTCCTTGTGGACCTTCTCACTCAGTGACTCCACAAGGGGCTAAGAAGCTACCTGAGAGTGGCTTCCTGGGTCAGGGTCTGGAACTAGACCCCTCACCCAGTCATTCCAGGACTCTCCCACCCACCCTGTCTATCTCACTACATGCAAGGCTTCCATAAAGAATGTGACTGCCCCCAGTGTTGTTGGGGTTGCTCTAAGGAATTCAATCCTACCCTGGGTAGCAATGATAGGATTCCCCCTCCCCTGGGGTTCCTCTTCGGGCTCTTCTGCCCCAGTGTCCTGGGCTTCACCACCCTCCTCAGACTCTGCATTCAAATCCTCTTTGTTGTGCTGTGCCCCTTCCTCCCCAGGCTCTGTAGTTCCTGCTGTTTCCTGGGGTTCCCCAGCCTGCTCAGAGGCACCTCCTTCTTCTGAGCTAGCCCCGTCGCCGCTGTCTTCTCCAGACTCTTCTTCAGATAGAACTCCTTCCTCACTTGCACCTTCATCTTGTTCATCCTCAGAGGAAGCTTCGTCTGGGCCCTCTTCAGGCGTCTGGTCCTTGGAGGAGTGTTTCTCTTCCATCTCCCCAGCCCCAGAGCTCTGAATGCCACTGGATTCTTCACTGGTCTCTGTGGCCTGGCCAGCCTCTTGAGTGGGACCAGACTCGCCTTTGTCCTCAGCCCCTTCTCCAGCTTCTGTGTCCATCTTAGCCTCTGATTCTACCCCAACAGATGAGGTGTCCAGTGCTTCTTCTATTTCTGCAGGCTGGTGATCAGGCTCTGTGCTCTCCTTGTCTTCTGTCTCTGGGGCACTGACCTGAGGCTGAGCCTCAGTGCCCTCCTCAGCTTCTGCATCCACATCAGACTCTGATTCTGATGCTGACCTATCAGTTTCCAAGGCTCCATCTAGCTCCTCTGGCTGATGATCAGATCCCAGGCTGGCCTCATTTTCTGCCTCTGAGGCAGGGCCCTCTTCACCCTCCAAGCTAGAGGCTCCCATGGCTTTAGGCACTGTACCCCCTTCTTCTGATGCTCCCTGAGCCAGGTTGTCTCCTAGAACCCCCTCAGCTTTCTTGGGGACCTCACCATTCCCCACCTGTACTTCTGCCTCCTCATCAACAGTCCCCTCTGTGGAGAGCCCAACCTCCTTCTCCCCTGAACTGACTTCTGGCCTCTCCTCTTGTGTGGGCCCCTCATCCCCTCCTAGAGGAAGGCCGCCTCCTGCTGGTGACCCCTCCTCGCCCTCCCCAGGCCCAGCAGCATCCTCGGGGGAAGCTGACTCTGCAGCTGAGGCATTGGAGAGGTTGGCTTCGGGCTCAGAGCCCGGGCCGGTGGCAGCAGGGGGGACCCCAGTGGTGGTCTGCTCCGAGCTCTCAGCCTCCCTGCCGTCTGGGTAGTGAAGGAGCAGATTCTTGTCTGGAGGGGCCGCATCTGCATAGAGTGCCCTTTCTTTCTCCTCTAGACTTGCGTCTCCAGCAGAGAAATGATTCTCCAACAAATTGCCAACATCTTCTGTGCCACCCGAAGCAGGGACTTGCAGTTCTAAATGATTAGAACATGATTGGTCAGTTCACAGGGTTGGCACTTGCTCTGCTTCAAGAATCTAGGCCAATCTAGCTCCCTCTCCTGGGAGGGTGGTGTGTGTCTGGCTCCCTCCCATAGGTCCGGGAGTTAGACTGACCTGCTGTCCATAACTAAAGGAGTTAGTGGCTGGCTGCACTAACCTGAGAATCCCACCCCCAACCCTAACCCTGGCCTTCCAGTCTCCCCACTAAGGTCCCAATGATTGTTTTTAGATGGAAACTTGAGTGAGCCCTTCTAGTCCTCCCTCAACCTTGTTGACAAGGCATGTGCAGCCTGGCTCACAAGGAGATACTTCCAAGGTAAGACAAATGCTTGTACATTCTACCCGTTGTCAGTTCCTAGAGTCATTAACTAGCAAGCTTTTTATACTACTATCAGCAAAGGGGTGAAAACAGGTGTTTGCAAGCCAGATAATCTTAGGTTACAAGGCAAAGTACTTAGGGGATTACTTGTGGCTCTCAACCTTATTAAGTCACACATCTAACTCTGTCCCCTTAAGGGCAGGCATTTGCTGGCCTTGCTACCTCAGATTAGAGGGAACAGGGCCTAAGAGGAGATATCCAAACAGGGCCTGGGCTTTCCAGTGGCCTCAGCCAACCCCTTCTGTGGGGATCCCCTTCTAAGGGCTTGTAGCTTTACCAGGAAAGAAGAAGGCATAGGAAAAGCAAGGCAGAAGAGAGCAGGCAGGAGCCCAGTCTGTGCCAGACATTGCTACCAAGGGTCACGTTTAATGTCTTTTAAAAATGAGGTGTGGAGCAAGGGTTGGTTCCTCTCCTTCCTGCTCCTCCCACTTGGGCTAGGCTGTGTCTCAGGAGGAGGCCTGCCCTGGGAGGACAGTGCAGGCACATGTATGCACAGACCTCAAGTGTCCTGTCTTGGGGTGGTTGAAGCAGTCTGTATTCCCCTTGACTCTCAAAGCCTCTTTCTCCCCATCTCTGCTGGAGGCTAAGCCTGTGGTTCTCATCTCTGATTCCATGGACCAAAGTCATCTTAGGGTAAACCCCTTGCCAGTTCTCAGAAAGCTGGGGTAGCCCTTGGGGATCGAGAGCAAATAGCTTCTCATTTGTTTCCACAGCCAACCTGTGTCAACTTCAGAAAGACAGGGAGCTCTGGGGCCTTTATTAGAAAGGAGCCCTGTATATTCATGTGTAAAACTTTCCCCCTCCCCAGGTGCTTTAATAGTCATGGCCCCACTTAACCTCTCTTATTACTGCCAGACAGATTTTAGGGTCAAATTTGGACTGCCTCAGACACAAGGCTACCAGATGGCTATGGGGTGACCAGAACCCAGAACTGCCAACTCCTGGTCTGTAACATGTTCAGAGGGCACAGGGGACCCCTTCCCCCTGAAGACCTCAGCCTCTGTCTACATGTATCTGCACTTAAAGATCATGTTCCTGGCTACTGAATGGCAGGAAAGGCATCTTAATTCTGTGTTTCCAGGGTCTACAGGCCCCTGCATTTCCCACAAAAAGTCTGTGGTTATATGCGAGTTGCAGTAGTTTTCCTGGTCCCTTCATCGCAAGCAGGATGTGGAGCTGGATGTCATGCATTTAAATGTTTTCATAAAAATAAATGTTTTCATAAGCACCTAAATACCTCTAAGTCCTGATTTCTTCCATCTCTAGCTCCCCCAACTCTCACCCCTGGAGAGGAATCCATGGGAGAAACCTGGTTTGACCCAAGGACACCAGTAATCCTCTGAGCAGCGAGATTAAATATCATACGAGATATATTTCTGCCAAGCAATACAAAAACGTTATTCTCTGTACCAGGCAATATAAAATGTTACTTGCTTTTGGAAATTCAGTGTTTATATTGCCTGTTTCACAAGTGAGGAGACTGGAACCAGAGTCACTGGTACCAATGTACGTACCAATGTATGTAGCTAGTATCAAAGCATGATGGGAGGACCAGCAGCCTCATCAGCCTTAACCTGGGAGCTTGATGGAGAGGTACATCTGAAACTCCCGCCAAGACCCATTGATTAGACCCTCTAGTCAACAAGATGCTCAGGTGATTCATTTACATGTTGATTTGAGAGGTGTTGGTCTATACCACTCCCAAAACACTGCCTCTCCACCTGTGGCTCTCAGCACTAACTATAAAGGTCACTAGTAGTTCTGATTTAAATAGTCCAGGATGTGGTCCCCTCATCAGGACTTTAAAAAAAAAAAAAAGCTCAGTAATTCTAATACACAAAGTTGCAAACCACTGCAACTGCCAAGCCAAATAATCCTGCCTGAGGCTTCTGTTTCCAGCCCTTCCCCACTGGAAAGGTGCCCAGTGTGGCCTCCAAAGTTGAGATGGGTCTCCCCAGACCTGGCTTTTACTCTTAGAACAGTAGTAGTTGAGGCTTTACCCTGGGCAATCTAGTTCTTTCTATATGCCCCTGATGTCCTCTGATGATGATGGCTATGACACAGATGAAGATGGTTGCAGTGGTGACAATGACATTGACGATGACTGTAGTGGTGATGCTGATGACGACAACCATGGTGATGATGATGGCAGCTTTGGTGATGGGACGAAGGTGACAAGATGAATGGCCTACAGCTCTGATCTCCTATGTAACATTTCCAATATTCTCAAGAGTCCCCTGGTGGGAGTCAGAGACTTGGATACTCCTGAGGGGCATGAGGACTCCAGATGTTGGGGGTTAACCGTGACCTCACACTGCTGTGTCTTTCCATGCCTGAGCCCTGGTAAGGAAGGTCCAGCATGGTCCTTGTATACATATACATTTACATACACACCTTTCACCTCTTAGGGTCAAGCTTTCCCTGACCTTCTGCTACACAATTTGAAGTGAAAAAGTCTAAGGGTGGCCAGGCACTGGTGGCTCACATCTATAATCCTAATTACTCAGGAGGCTGAAATCTGAGGGTTATGGTTCAAAGCCAGCCTGGGCAGAAAAGTCCCCGTGAGATTCTTTTCTCTAGTTAACCACTCAAAAACCAGAAGTGGTGCTTATGGCTCAAGTGGCAGAGCACTAGCTTTGAGCACAGAAAGGCTCAAGGACAGTGCCCAGACCTTTGAGTTCAAGCCCCACAATTGACAAAAAATAAAGGGCTGGGGATATGGCCTAGTGGCAAGAGTGCTTGCCTCATATACATGAGGCCCTGGGTTCAATTCCCCAGCACCACATATACAGAAAATGGCCAGAAGGGGCGCTGTGGCTCAAGCGGCAGAGTGCTAGCCTTGAGCAAAAAGAAGCCAGGGACAGTGCTCAGGCCCTGAGTCCAAGCCACAGGACTGGCCAAAAATAAATAAATAAATAAAATAAAATAAAAATAAAAAAAAAACTGAGGGTGATGGTTTCATATCCTGTGACCTTCCTTCCCAGGCTAAATATAACTTCTCTGACGGATAAATCTCTCAATGAAACCAACTGTCCTATTGGGCCCTCCAGAGCTCAACTTCAGGAAGCAGCTGTGCCCATTGGATCCAAGTTTGTCCTGGGAGACACGGCTGATACTTGGAGAGTCAACCATTATGGGTAGTTTAATCCTCTAAGATCTGAGGTTGCCCATGTCCCTCCCTCCCTTTCGGTGGCCTCCCTAGATTCTTGGTGAAGCCCCTGTTGCCTGGAGCTGGAGGTGTGGGAGGGCACAGAGGTCCTGATGAAATGAGTCTGGGTCCATCTCAGGACATGAAGTACAGTACTGCATGTGCTGCTGCCAACCCAGCCACCCCCGCCCCTGGACAGGCCTGGGTGCTGATGTCAGGACCAATGAATAGCAGGCCCCCAGCTTGGCCCTACAAATTATGCACAGCCTAAATTCCTGACAAGCTGGGCCCCCGCCCTACTCACAGCCAGGCAGAGGGCTGGCTGCCTAAGCCAGTCCTGCTTCTCTCCAGGTGCCCCCTCTGCAAGCCAGACTTTCAGTGGCTCTCACCAGCCCCATAACTCCTAAAATAGCTCTGCACTGTGCTCAGTTCCTCTCTCTTCTCCCTACCACCAGCAGTTCACCCTGAATTTGTTTCCTCGGCTTCTCTCACATTCCACAGTACTTTCCATTGACTCAGAGAATTGTGGAGTTGCCAAGGGCCCTTGAGTCCAACTGAAGAAGAGGAAGCTCTGGCAAGGGATAGGTGCTTAAAAGGCTTGCCTTGAGGACAGGGTCAGGCTAGGACTGAACATCCCAGGTGGTTTACCTGCTAGGGTTCCACAGAATTCTCTAAGCAGAAAAGGAAGATAAAAATCACTTAGGGGGCTAGGAATGGGGCTTAATGGTAGAGTGCTTGCCTAGCATGCATAAGGCCCTTGGGTCAATTCTTTAGTACCACATAAGCAAAAAATAAAATTAATTTTTTAAAAAAATCACTTAGGGGGTGCTGGGAATATGGCCTAGTGGCAAAAATGCTTGCCTCATATAAATGAAGGAAGCCCTGGGTTCGATTCCCCAGCACCACATATACATAAAATGGCCAGAAGTGGCGCTGTAGCTCAAGTGGCAGAGTGCTACCCTTGAGCAAAAAGAAGCCAGGGACAGTGCTCAGGCCCTGAGTCCAAGCCCCAGGACTGGCCAAAAAACAAACAACAACAACAAAAAAAAAAAAAAACACTTAGGGCCAAGCGCCAGTGGCTCACACCTGTAATCCTAGCTACTCAAGAAGGCTGAGATCTTAGGATCATGGTTCAAAGCCAGCCTGGGGAGAAAACTTCCTGTGAGATTCTTATCTCCAATTAACAACTCAAAAACTGGAAGTGGCACTGCGGCTCAAAGTTGTAGAGTGCTAGCCTTGAGCAAAAGAGGTCAGGGACAGCACCCAAGCCCCAAGTTCAAGCCCCTCAACCAACAAAACAAATCACTTAGGGTTAATATCCCCTCCTCTACTATCTGCCCTCCTTGATCCATCACCCCACTCTTTAGAGGGGGACCAATGAAAGGAGACTGACAATCACAACTCCTTTCCTCTCCCTGCTTCTCCTTAAAAATATCTCTGTCTAGTCTCCTCTCTATTACTTTCGCCACTATTCGTTTCACTTTGCTGGTCCACACACAGGAGGCTCTGGCTAGATCCTGTCCCATCCTCGCTGCAACTTCACAGTTCCAAGGTGGTTCGTATTTGTATTCTTATTCTTTGATCCTCCTCACAGCCCTCTCAAGCAGAAAAGGCAAGGATTATCAACCGCTTGTGCAATGAGGGAACAGACCCAGGGCAGAGAAGAGGTCTGCTAAGCAAGCCATTCTAGCAGGAGATTGAAGAGTGGGGCATACCTGCAGGGCTTTTCAACCACAGAACCCAGGCTCTACTGTTGGGCCAGTGTGTAGCTATTCATTTCAAAAGGTGATTTAAAGACCACTGAAGCCTAAGACCCTCCACACCAACCCTTCCTCCATACTACGTGCCAGGGAGCTCTGTCCTAAAGTCAAAAGTAGAGATGGGAAGATGAGCTCAGAACCCAAAAGCTTTCATTGCTTTGACCTGTTTCAAGTGCACATCCGTGTAAACTCTATCCAACCTGCCCAATTCTCCATAGCAGAAATTCCTAACAAAGATCTGCTGAAGATATTCTTCCACAGGACTTCTCATCCATTTGGACCTAAACCAGGATGTCCCAAGTTGTGGGAAGGACATTACCTTCCGCCATCACTCATAGTTATGCAAATTAGTCATCAGTAATAAAAACCCAGGGGAAAAATATTTTCCCATGCTGTGCCTGGATCAGTGAGTCCCAGGGTATCAGGACCCCCAGCCTTGAGGTGCAGAGGAGTCCCGAGTCATCCACCGGCTATCCCTGGCCCACACATCAACTTCTTACAGGCTAGGTTTCCAGTGCGCCCCAGAGCACGTCAGAACACAGAGTCCATGCAGCCTGGGTGGCTGCCTGACCTTTCCTTCTTCTGGATCTTGTCTCTAAGCACTCCTGGGATGTTTGGTTGTGCGTCAATGGCATCTTCCGCTGCCTTTCTTCTGCTTGACCTAATTCTACAAAGTAAATGTTCATGGCCTAGGGCCCTTTGTTCGTCCACATCTTAGATGAAAATTTCATCTGGTAACCTGGGATAGATGATGGCCCTAAGGACCTTAGCAGGGAAGTACTTTCCAGAAGGCAGGTTTTCTTCATCCTCCCAGGACCCACAGACCCTCTCTGGTTATTCTCTTTTGGCCTTTACCTCTTCTCTCAGACAAGAGTGTGTCAAGGTACAGTGGAAGAGGCAGCCATTGTTGGACGGTTTCTTCAGCTTCCTGGTGGAGCTTCTAGACTCAAGGCTAATCCCACCAGGACAACTTGTCCCTGGCTGGACCGCAGTCCTAAAATGACTCACCCAGGTGATAGAATACAGCACTGAAAGCAGTGATCAGAGAGAACCTTTGGATCTGGAAGTTGAAAGGATCATCTCAAAGGCCCACCAGTCTGATTATTAATAAGCAAAAGAAACCCTGAGATATGCTTGTCCCAAGGCCACCAGGTTTAATGGCTGTCTCTGGCGAACCCAGCTCTCAACCATGTCTAAGCTAACCCCACACTAGGCCATATCCCCATCTCTACACCCCAGCCTCTCGGCCAATGACAACACTTTTTTTTTACTTAGGGCAGTGACTTAAAAAAAATTATTTACTTAATGTGCAACCATTTCTCTTCTTTCTTCTGTTTTTCCTTTTGTGCCAGTACTGGGGCATGGACTCAGAACCTCGCGCTCTCCAGTGACTTTTTCACCCAAGGCTGGCCCTTTACCACTTGAGCCATGCCTGCAGTTTCAGACAGTGACTTCTTAGCCCATGGAATCCTTCCTCATTTTAAAGAGAATTGAAAACTAGGTACTGTGGCTTACACATAAAATCTCCTGGCTATTCAGGAGACTAAGATCTGAGATCTGATGTTCAGAGTCAGCTTGAACAGATAAATCCATGAGGCTTTTATCTCCAAATAACCAGAAAATAAAAGAGCCTGAAGTGGAGGTATGTCTCAAGTGGTAGAGGGGCCAGATGTGCACCAAAAAGCCAAGCAAAGCCGGGAGCCAGTGGTTCACACCTGTAATCCTAGCTACTCAGAAGGCTGAGATCTGAGGACTGGGTCAAAGCTAGCCCAGGCAGGAAACTCTGTGAGACTCTTATCTCCAATTAATCACTAGAAAACCAGAAGTAGTGCTATGGCTCAAAGTGGTAGGGCACTAGCCTTGAACTGAAGAGCTCAGGGACAATGCCAGGCCCAGAGTTCAAGCCCAATGACCGACAACACACACACACACACACACACACACACACACACACACAGTATTGGAGACTTCAACACAATTGTTTTTAACTTATAGAGAACAGATCAGTGACAGCTTAACTTTATATCTCCACCTTATCCCCAATTCCTTAGGTTATTGCTTTGAGAGGTACAGAGAGAAATTGCAAGAAGTCCCACAATCATACATGTATACCTGCCATATATGCCTGGAGGTTTCATGAGTATAGATGAAGAGCAAAGATGTTTCAAAGAAGCAAGATGTTAAGTCCTACCACACAGCATAAACTGGTTGAAAAGATACTCTACTGGGCACCCAGCACAGAAATCCTTGCAGGGATCTTTGGGCAATAATTTCTTCCATTTGGAGGTACTGAGCTTGGTAAGAGAAGGAAGAAGTAGTCAGGCCAGTTTCTCAAAAATAGAGGCAAGTAGCTGGCTCCCTCTTCTCTCAGTGTGAAGAGACTGAATCCACTGGGATCCACAGGGAGGAATATCCTTAAAGGGGTCATAATTCAACTTTTGGGCTCAAGCAAGAAAAGACACACTGTAAGTATTATCCCTGCTAGGATGCCTTAAGTTAAGGTCAGAGCCATGGACACTTGGCAGACCCATCTATTTCACAACCTAGAAGAATGGAAGAAATCCAATCAGATTGGAGAACCCAGTGGGTCTGACAATCCCTTCCCCAGCCTGAACCATGACCACATCTTGAGACTTTCCTTTGCTATGCCTCACAGGCTAAGGAGGCTACTGGCCCCTCAACTGAGAGATGAGTTCTCTCTGGATGCCCTTGGAAGTGAGGAGAGCTGAGCTCTGGCTCTTGCTACTTCACCAGCTACTATGACCTTGGGCTTCTCCTTAATCCTCCTGTACCCAACTGTATCCCTCCACAAAATACAGATCATAATATCTGCTTTGGCAAACCCCTCGGAGTGTGTTCAACATCAAGTGATATTTAAAAGCTTTCAAATGGCAGTCATGATAACCAGTATTTCCTAGAAGAACAAAAATACCTGGTCCAAACCCAAATTCAGAGTGGCCCAAACAGAACCTGCTTCAGGCAAGAGTCAAACTGGAGCATCCTTACTCTGTTCGGTCAGAAGGCCAGAGAAAATTTTTTTGCTGGACCCCTTCTCTCCTGCTGCCAGCCACAAGTCTCTCAGGCAGGGTTTGTAAGGCACCTAGGGTAAACTTGTTCTCTTCTGAGACTCTGGCTGGTCTAGAGACAAAAATGGGCTTAGACTGGAAGCACTCCCAGGGACCAAGGGAACATCCTGCTGAGCCCAAAAGAAACCCCTGTGGTTACTGCCTCTATCACTCCTGACTCACTCAAAAATGCCCAAGGCCACATATAGCCTTCTTCTCCCCATCCACACTTCCAAACAGCCACTGAAGGGAGATGGTCCCGCACTTCTCTCCCAGCACAATCACACACTCAGGAGGACATTTAAACCAACCAATCACAAGGGCCACATCTGTCAGGGACTGGGTGAAAAGCCCTTCCAGAATGCAGAGAACAAATAAAGACTCTTTGAGATTAGCCGCACAACAGAGGCAACTAGAGGGTGCCCATGTGGCCTTGTCAAGCTCATAATAAGGGTCGGTATCATACACCCTTCAGAAACACCTCAGACCTTGAGAACCAGGTCAAATCTGAGCCACAGAGCCAGAGCAGCTCTAGCTCCACCTTATGCTTGGGCTGTTCAAGCGAACTCAGAGCTAATCAGACTCATTCACAGGCCTACATGACCAGCTCCCTCAGTCCTTCTCCTCTGCCACCACCTGCAGCTACACCCAATTGGCCAAGCAGGTAAGAAGAAGTGCCATACCCATGATGCCAGGCAACCAGAACCCAGTACTACCACCAGTGCCACCACATGCTCATCTGGCAAAGTCCTCATATCCTCTGCCACGAAGACCATAGAAGCCACCCATTCCCACAGCTACTCACAGTGGGTCAATGAGGAAGGTGGGAAGGTCAAGTCAAGGGCAGAGGATGGAGAAACAACAGGACAGATATTCTGCCCTGGGTGCTCTCACCCAAAAACTTCTGGTAGGAGCTGGGGATATGGCCTAGTGGCAAGAGTGCTTGCCTCGTATACATGAGGCCCTGGGTTTGATTCCCCAGCACCACATATACAGAAAACAGCCAGAAGTGGCACTGTGGCTCAAGTGGCAGAGTGCTATCCTTGAGCAAAAAGAAGCCAGGGACAGTGCTCAGGCCCTGAGTCCAAGCCCCAGGACTGGCCAAGAAAAAAAAAAAAAAAAAAAACTTCTGGTAAAACTGCTGTTCAGACCCCAAGAGATTTGTATCTTCTTTCCCAGAGGGTTGCCAAATCCATGACAGAAGAACTCCAACTCTGGGACCATTATGTTCATAGCCCAAATCTTGTGTTATCATTCATCCTTATGTTTATGTTTACATTGGAGACAGAGAACTAAAATGTAACTTAGAAATTAACTAGTCCTTGCTGAGAGCTGGTGGCTCATGCCTGTAATCCTAGCTACTCAGGAGGCTGAGATCTGAGGATTGTGGTTTGAAGCTAGGCCAGACAGAAAAGTCCCCATGAAACGTTCATCTCCAATTAACCACCTGAAAACCAGAAGTGGAGCTGTGGCTCAAAGTGGTAGCACGCTAGCCTTGAGAAAAAGAGCTCAGGGCCAGTGCCCAGGCCCTGAGTTCAAGCCCCATAACCGCCAAAAAGAAAAAAGACAAAGAAATTAACTAGTCCAAACAGCACAGTGGTACATTTCTATAATCCCAAGCTACTCTGGAAGTGGAGACAGAACACAAGTTCAACTTGGGCAAAGCTAGTGAGACCTTATCTGAAAAAAAAGGGAATTGGGCTTGGAGCATACCTCAAGTAGTAGAACATTTGTCTAGCATGCTTATGGCCCTAGGTTCAATCCCTAGTATGAATGATGACCTCTTTTCCTCCCAGGTGTGCCTGAACTTGCTTTTTCATCCCACCAGTTGTGCCTACAAAGGAGGCTATGCCAGAGGCACCTGGGGTAGAACTTAGATCTGGCTAGTTCCCATAGTACAGTTTTGTGTGGAGGATTTTAGGAAGGAATTGGCTGAGATTGAAGCTGCAGCTTTGCTATAAGGTCTGTGGTGTTCCCAGTGTTACCACAAGAATTCAGGGAGGACCATGGAATGGCCTCCACCAGAAGACAAAAGACAATTGGTCCCACAAGGGCAGTATGAAGTCAGCTCTTAGTTCTCTGAGTTCAGGACAATGAGGCCACAGGATTTGGAACCAAAGAACCCTCCAGAGTCTGGTCACTGGAGCAAGGAAAGGATCCCCATCCCCATCTTTGGTGCTGCAGGAACAGCAACAAACTCTCAAAGAAGAAACCTGCCCAATGCATGGGATGCCATAGGCAAGATGTCTAACATTCAGAACACATAAAAAAGGCTGCTCTAGGAATCTCATGTCTGCTCTGGTTTATGTCCCCAAATGGCCTGAACCCTTGCATCTCAGATACATAGGGCACATTTCTCAGGGCAGACTGTGAAGGCTGCCCACAACTCTTTCTGGATGTGGTATGAGTACAGAGAAGTCATTACAGGCAGGTAAGCTGGACAACAGCCTTCTCTGGTGGCTCATCAGGAGCCTGAGCTCCCTGTATCCCATCTCATCTACTCAAATATTGAAACTAGATGAGGCTCTTGCCACCAGAGAGCCCTTGGGGCTATTATGTCATTTTCTTTTCCTTTGGCAGCCTGGTCATCATGCAGAGGGCCAGGGAAGGCTCTCTACTCCTTAGTTCCCACGGGGCTCATCCTGGAGAGAGAGAGGTCAAAGCCAAGGGCACAGCTAGAGGGAGGGCACACTCCACACTCACTGAACCATGATGCCTCTGCCTTGAGGGCCACACGTGGCCATTTTCAGGCTGCCCCAGAGGGGCTGAGCAGGCCAGTCAGCCCTAAGGGTCCTCTCATCTAGATGAGGCTCAAATTCTGCCTACAAGTCTGAGAGCATTCTTGTATTAGTATCCTTGGGCTATGATAACAAAGTGCTACAAGCTTAGTGTCTTCAAATGATTAAAATTCCTTTTCTCCCAGTTCTGGAGATCAGAAGCCTGATCTTCAGAGTCTCGCTCCCTCTGAAGATTGCAGGGCAAGACCCACCTTGCCTCCACAGCTTGTAGTGTCTTCTAGCAATCCCCAGCTTACTGCTACCTTCCCCTTACCCCAAGTCTCTGCCTCCATCTTCACAGGACTTTCTCCTCTGTCTGAGTCTCTTCCCTTCCATAAGGAAAGCACCATTCTGAATTAGGGTCCATGCTTTCTCCAGGAGGACCTCATCTTAACTAACAACATCTAAGTGACACTCCTTCCAAATAAAGGTCCTATTGTAAGGTACTTTGATTAGGATATCTGTATTTTTTTTTTCCAGTCCTGGGGCTTAGACTTAGGACCTAAGCACTGTCCTTGACTTCTTTTTGCTCAAGGCTAGCACTCTACCTCTTGAGCCACAGTGCTACTTCTATCTTTCTCTGTTTATGTGGTGCTGAGGAATGGAACCCAGGGAGTCATGTATGCTAGGCAAGCACTCTACCACTAAGCCGCATTTCCAGCCCCTCAATATATCTTTTTGGAAACATATCCAACCCATGACAGATGTCCTGATGCTGACCTGCCTAGAAAGTCCTATTTCCCAATAGGTCCCAGGTTCACCCACCTCACCTCTCCTGATGCCTTCTGGTTCTTACCACTTCAAGTTGCACTGATTCCTTTCCCTGGCCTCAACTTGCTCATGTCCAAGACCGTCTAAACTGGGGAAACTGACAGACTCTGCCTTCTGTGGCAGTGAGCTGAAGTGACATGGAATGGATGGATAAATAGAGGTATAAATGCAAGAGCAGTGCAAGTGTGTCCTACCTTCACTTTCAGCTTGAAATCTCTAGGTAAAGGACTACACCCAGTACCTCTTTAGGTCCTCACAAGTCCTTTAAAAAATACTGGGCATAGACTCTTGCTGTTCACACCTGCAAAATTAATGTTTTACTCTGGGTTTTGGCAGTACTGTGGTTTGGAAAGAGGGCTTTATGCTTCTACTGGCTGAGCCATGCCTCCAGTCCTGTTTTTCACTGGTTATTTTTAGGATAAAGTCTCACATTCACCAAGGAAACAAATCTAAGCTACAATTTCAGGCTTCCTGTCATTGGTAGGACCACAGGAGCATGTCACCATGTCCAGCTTCCCTCCATTCCAAAGTCTGAAGACTCAAACAGAGACTTCCCACCCCCCTGACAGGCTCCTAGGTAACTGGGATTATAGAATTATTCTTGTTTGTTTGTTTGTTTTTGTTTTTGGTCAGTTGTCAGGCTTGAACTCTCGGTCTGGGTGCTGTCCCTGAGCTCTTAAGCTCAAGGCTAGCACTCTACCATTTGAGCCCACAGCACTACTTCAGTTTTCTGGTGGATAACTAGAGATAAGAGTCTCACAGACTTTCCTGCCTGGGCTGGCTTTTAACTGTGATCCTCAGATCTCAGCCTCCTGAGTAGCTAGGATTATGTTACAGGCATGAGCCACTGGCACCCAGCTCCACAGAATTATTCCTAAGGCACCAATTTCACTCAGGGTAAGTTTCCAACCAGTCTCTTGAGTGCCAATCACATTGCCAGGACACACACCCCAGCCCCTACACTGATCCCAGCTTCTAGTTCAGAGCTCAGCCTTGAGGCTTGCACCATAGGAATCCCTCCCACATCCTGATTTGGGTGTGCTGCTCTGTTCCCACAGCATTTATGTGATGGCCTTTGTCCCCAGAGGAACAGCAGGTATCCACTGGGACTTGGCATATATCCCCATACTGTAAGCACCTCAGGTGCACTGAGAGACCCTGAAAACAACGAGGCTCCTCTCCTAGTCAGTGCTTCTCTGAGCAGCTCCAGGGTCATCTGCAAAAGGACCACAGAGGAGCTCAGTGGCCTGTTCCCTAGACCTTCTGTGCCACACTTCAGGGAGCAGGAAGACTTCAGGAGCATTCGTAACAAGCTCCCTGGTGGTCCTCACACACTCAAATTTCCAGCTCCATGCTTGGGTCTCCACTGGCAGTTATGCTTCATCTTCAGGTCCACAGGCTGCTAACTAGAACTGAAGCCAACCAGCTCTAGGGCCCATCTGTAGGTCTGGGTGTGGCTGGCCTTGCCATACCCATAGAGCAAAGAGGCAGGAGTGGCTGGCAGTAGTAGGCTTTTGCCAAACATGCACATAGACACAACCTGGGTGGTCAGGCAGAACTACCCAATGGAGCTTGGTAAAGGCACAGCTCTTGGGATTTTGCAAGAGGAAGAAGAAATAAGGAACATAAGCATCAGGGATCTAATTTCTCTCTTCTCATCAGCACTAGAACCTCTAAACTTTTCTGAGCCTCTCATCAGTGATAAAACAGCCAATACCACCCTGCCTACATCCTCCTTCCTGGTGCCATTTCCATCTCAGCCACCCCTCCCCATACTTCCTATTTGAGCTCTACACTGCTTGCAGGGTCTCCAAACTCCTGCAAAGTCCTCTGGTGGCCCACCCTCTCTGGCCCTGATTCTCTCAGGCATCACCTTGTCTTCTCTGTCTAGCCACTTGAACTTAACTCTTCCTTGACCATCCCAGGCACCCTCCTACCTCACTTGCGTTTGGATGTGCCTTCTGCTGAACATCTTCTTCCAGGAAAACTACTTGTCCCACTCCTTCCCCTTCTCGTCTTTGTTCCAATAGTGCCTTCTCTATAAGGTTTTCCCCAGCCACCTTATTGAAGACCTTCCCAAGTTTTATTTTTCTCTGCTGCTTCTGCCATCTTCTAATAAAGTACATAACTTATTTAATTTGTCTGCCAGGGATTTTGTATTCTTTTATCCATCCATGAATGGATGGATGGATGTACAGGTAAATAGATGGGATATGGGCAGATAGGTGTACAAAAAGTCAAAAGACAGGAGCTGGGAATGTGGCTTAGTGGTAGTGGTAGAGTGCTTGCCTAGCATGCATGAAGCCCTGGGTTCAATTCCTCAGTACCACATAAACAGAAAAGGCCAGAAGTGGTGCTATGGCTCAAATGGTAGAACACTAGCCTTGAGTGAAAAAGCTTAGGCACAGTGCCTAGGCCTTGAGTTCAAGTCCCAAGACCAACAACAACAAAAAAGATTCAGAGTCAGTGAAGTGGTAATTAAGCTGTGTGCCCTCAAGCCAGGTCATTTAACATCCCTAGGGCTAGTTCTCAAGTGGCTAAAGGGCCCTAGGAAGAGCCTCTTTCCCAGCTCATTGTCACTTAATGGCCAAAAATACTGAGTTGCTGAGCCAAAGCTGTTCCTCTTAAAGACATTATTATCTGACTGAAGAGGAAGATGAGCAGGCAGTGAGAGAGAACTAAGCAGAGTCCCAGCCCTTGAGTGAAGATACATACCCAACAGACTCTGAGTAGTTGCTTACGGGAACACAAAGTCACTTGGATGAGACACTACAGAGAAGCCACACCAAGTGTATAAGGAGACCAGTGACTATAGTCAGCAGGGTGGGAGATACAGATAGATGACAGCCCATAACTCCAGGCTAAGGAGGAAGACTGGATTCCTTGAGCCAGGTCTCTACCATCACTGGTGAACATTTCTTTTTTTCTTTTTTTTTTTTCTTTTTGGTGTACATTTCTGAAAAGGCCTGAAGACCATGAGCTAGGAAGAAGTAGAGATCAGGCTCTTTATTCTCTGTCCTCCCCCCTCCCCACACCCACAAAACAGAACATCTCACTGTGAGAAGAATCTAGAGCTGCCTGAACATCCTAGACTCAGGTGACCCCAGCTTCCAACAGTGAGGAGACCCACGTACTTTGCCTCTCCAATAGGAAACATCTGCTATGGGCAGATGGGAACCTCACACAGCAGTCCCTCAGAGATCTGTCCCAAGTGATTTCTACAGAGGCCTGGGAGGGGTTCCCAAAGCCTGCACTTCTCCTGTCCGGCTCTCACAGACCACCGGGACCAAGACCAGAAGCCTCAGTGCAGGAGATCACATAGAAAGCAGGCCAGGCCTGGGTCTTCAGCTTCTCAGTCCTTGCTCTTAGCATCAGCCCTCCCTCCCTCTAACTTCTCAGCAGCTGAGGCACACACCGGGTAGTTACCCTCCTCACCAGTACAACAGAATGCCGTGCAGCTGCTCCTGGAATTTTCTGCCCTAGCCAGTTGTCCATAC